>NC_133659.1:133592804-134206931 GCF_037893015.1 Macrotis lagotis | reverse complement strand
TTCATTTTTTATAATTTTGAGTTCCAAATTTCTACTAAACCTTCCATACCCATTGAGTAGGCAACCAATATAATATTGAGTATATATGAAGTAATAAAAAACATATTTCCTTATTATCCATGTTGCAAAATACAAAAAAATCAGAAATAAGAAAGTGAAAAAAGTATGCTTCAATTTCTTCAGAGTACATCAATTTTCTCTCTAAATGTGGACAGTATTTTTCATTATGGGTCCTGTGGAATTGTCTTATATCATTTTCTTAATCACAGTAGCTAAATCTTTCACAATTAACCATCTTAATTCACTGTGGACAATGTTCTCTTGGTTCCGCTCACTTCACTTTGCATCAGTTCATTTAAGACTTTTCAGGTTTTTCTGAAATCATCCTACTTGTTACTTCTTACAACACAGTACTATTCTTCATAGGTAGACAAGACCAAGACTCACCATCTTGCTCTCTGGATATCTTCATCCCAGCCTGCTGCTACTTCTGCACTCAGCACTCCTCCCTTCCCTACCACCTTTACTTCCAGGACATATAATTAAATAAACAGGAGCAGTGGATAGAGGACCTGGAGGTAGAAAGACTTATCTTCATAAGTTAAACACTGGTCTCTGACCCTTTAGAGCTATGTGACCCTAGACAATTCATATAATTCTATTTGCCTCAGTTTACTCATCTGTAAAATGTACTCAAGAAGGAAATAGCATAACACTCTTTCTAAGAAAATTCCAAATAGGGTCACAAAGAGTTGGATACAACTGAAATAACTGAACAACAACAACATTGCTAAAAAAGATGAATCAATCAATTGCTTTATGTCTCCATCACAATCCTATGATTTCCCAGAATCCTTCCTTGGCCATATCTTCTCTACATTTATTTTAAGACCTTTTAAGAATATAAATTCCTTGAAGGTAAGAACTGTCATGCTTTTTATATCTGTACCCCCTAGCTCAGCAAAGATTAAGTATTTAGTAGATATTTTCAATCATTTATTCACTCACTTGTTCATGCCTAGTCTCTATAACATAGTGAAGCATAAAAAGCACTCTACTTGCTAGGCAGAGTTGTGTGACTATGGGCAATTCATGTTTTCTAAGCCTAAATTTTCTTATCTGTAAGATAATAAAATCTGTAGTAGCTGATTTTCAGGGTTGCAGAAAGATTCAAATGAGATGATGCTTTTAATGCATTTTCCAAACCATAAAAACATTATATAAATGGTAGTTTTTCATTACATTATATATAGTATTACTATCACCAATACTAAATGAAACCAAAATACATAAAGATGCTGCAATTAAATAGAAGGAAAATTCACAGATTTTCCTTAGGGAGGCAAATAAAAGAACTAGCACAGTTTTATCATGTGACCAAAGGCAAAAAAAACCCCTACAACTTCATTTCATAAGACACCAGGTCATCTCACTTTACAATGCTCACTACATAAATAAGGAACCAGGCAATTGTGATTAAAACTGCAATTAACACATCAATATTTTTGCCAGAAAATGAGGCAGATACTCAGGAATAAATTCATGAGATCCTTCAGATTATGTCAAAATGAAATATGCTTGACCATTTGAAATTAAGTCAAAACTGAGTATGGTTAGCCAATGATAACTTTAAGGTAAAGATGACTATAACAAGGGAGGATGTTTTAAACTAGGAATGGACTGAATTAACTAAGAAAACAATTCAGAATCAAGAAATGAGAATGGATAGCTCTGCCAAGAAGCCTCATGACTATATGTCAGGAATAATTTTTGTTTCTTTTGGTAAAGAGAGGTGGGAGGTGCTAAATATGAAAATTAAACAACAGACCCAAGTTGAAATTTCTTATGTCTTAATATACAGGAAATCACTTATCACTACATGGAAATTCTAAATCCCATATCTGTGTGCAGTCAGATCACTGGCTAGAGCAAAGGTCAAAGACAATACCAAATTAGAAGCATAAAGAAGGCATTGTACTTAGAGTAGCTCTAAACACATTTAGCTGAATAAATAGTTAATTCATAATAATGGAAAAATGAACAAAAATAAACACATTGATTCTGATATCAACATTTCTTAGCAAATCAACCAAAACAAAGCAGTCATCACAAGTAGTCAATAGAGCCTAACAATTGCTTCAGCCAAAAAACATTTAATGTCCTTGCCAAGTAGAGGGGCATAGCAGGCAAGGGCAGTGGGAGCAGACAAGCATACTGACAAAAATAGTGGAGGAGAAGACTGGAACTATAGTTGAAATATAATATTTTAAAACAGCAATCTATGGATCTAATGCTATGGCATTCAGCTAAGTCAAATCACTCTGAGGACACATTTAGATGAAATCAAAAAATGGGTAACAAAAGACCTAACAACTGAATAGTCTCCTTGCCATAAAATCATTCATTTTATAATTTTTCTTTAAACATAGCCCTGGATCACTTCTTCCTTTGGTTTATAAGTATGTAATGATGATAATGATGATGATGATGATGATGATGATGATGAAAATGATTTCAGCTGCCCCTTATATGCTATTTTATAGTATACAAAGGTCTTTAAATACATTGTTTCATTTGAGTACAACAATCCTATAAGGTACACACAGAAGCACACAGAATTTAAATGACTTACCTAGCAAGGTAGATGGCAAAAGCCAGATTTAAACTCTGGTCTTGCCTAACTCCAAGATTCAGCACTCTCTCTACTGTGCTAAGCTACTTGTTCATATAACAATTAATCAAAAGATAATAGGGATACATACTAAACCGAAGAACACTCCCTTTTTGAAGGATGCCCTTTCAATAGATTCATACCTAATTGATCACTAATTCTTATGTATTAGATAACAATGCAATTGCTTTCCTCTCCAACCCTATCCACGATACCTCCTTCTTGGTTTGCTAGAAGAAATCTTGGTCAGCTAAATGACTCAGTGGACAAAGTGCTGGGTTTGGAGTCAGAAAGACTTATCTTCCTGAGATTAAATTCAGTCTCAGACACTTAATAGCTTGTGACCCTGTACCCCATTTAATCTGGCTTGCCTCAGTTTCCTCATGTAAAAGTGACCTGGAGAAGAAAAATGGCAAACCATTCCAATATCTTTGTCAAGAAAACCCCAAATGTGATCATGAAGACTCAGATATGACTGAGAAATGACTGAAAAAATCTTGGCTTTTTAATGAAATTTAGTATAATAATCTCAACAACAATGTATTTGTAAGTCATAACTTAAGCTTAGTTACTGGTCCAAATATTAGCAGTTATCAAATATGAATTACACTCCTAAAATAACATCTCCAAAAGATGTATGTCTATACATATACATGCACATATTTGTATAAGCATATGTATACATGCTCTATACATTGTATACACACATGTGTATGTTCTTTATATGTATATAATATATAAATAGATACACTTATGTATTTATATGTAAGACATATATCAGTGTACATACACTCTAACATTAGCTATAACCATAAGCAAATCATTCAAAGTCTGTAAATCTCAGTTCTCCATGTGCAAAACAGAAATAATAGTGTTAGTATTATCTTCCTGCCAGGAATTATTGTGTAGGAATCAAAGGAGATAATATGTAAGGTTCTTTGTAATTCTTAAAGTATTATATAAATGGCATTATTATTAATATTAAATTGAATAAATAATACCTACAGGTTGTGCTAAGGTTTTATACCTGTCAGATATCAAAAGAAAATGAATCTTATGTTTGGATCAGTAGATGGCTAATCTTGTGGAAATGACAAAACATTATCTATTAGTACAGTATCACTAGGTAGAGGAGGATGACTGCATTTGGCATTTTGATTATCAATTTCATTTCAGAGGGTGACATTTAGGTAGGTTCCCCCCTAAATTCTGAGGTTGTTTGTGATATACAGTCCTTCATGCACTAACCACCATTGATTTTTAAACTATAGGATCTCAAGCCCAACAGTGCCACGAAACACTTCTAGGCATTCTAGTAAATATAGTTAGTTTATAACTGCTCCAAGCTGTGCTACAGCAGAGATGACACAGCAGAGCTGGTGTACTTTCTTAGGCACAGAACTCAATGATTACATGACCTCTCCAATTTTGGAAAATAACTATTCTTTAATAAATGTCCTCAAGTTACTAACCAAAAGCCTCCAAAAGAACACTAATATAAATAGAGTGTGATTATTTTAAAATATTTTTAGGATAATAGATCTTAAATGGGGTACCATATTTCTTAAGTAGGTAGACTAAAGAAGCTATGAATACATTCATTTATCAGTCATTTTAAATAATGCAAATTGGAAAAAGGCCCTTAGCTATGTTCAAAATGTGTCATAAATGATTATGTAAATGGTGTAGTAAACATAATTAGTGTGTGGAAATGTTGACTAAATATTACACATCTGAAGCCTTCCCTAACTATTCTAACCCATATGATCTCTAGCTCACAACCCTTTTTATCTGCCCCTCTCCCGTTGTTGTTTAGTTGTGTGCAACTCTGCATGACCCCATGGGTTTTGTTCAAAGGACTTTCTTGGCAAAGATACCAGACTGATTTTCCATTTCCTTCTCCATTGCATTCACATTTTACAGATGAGGAACTGAGGCAAATATGGATTAAATAATTTGCCCAGGGTCACACAGGGACTGGATTTTTAATGTAGATCCCAGACTCAGTGCTGTATCCACTATAGTACCTATATGCCCAAACTTCCCCTACTAGAATATAATCTTACACTAAAATCGAAGCATTTATGACTGTTTGATCTCTCCAGTGAAAATATAAGTTCCTTTAAGGCAGCAGTTATTTCCTATGACCCCTATAACTCTTAGCACTATTCACTATACACAGTGGGTATTCAAAATGACTTTCTTTGATTGAACTAAGGAAGCAAAACTCCCCTAGCAGGCTATTTTTTTTCATTTGATCAGAATTCTTGTGAGGGCTTTGATTTACTTTTTTTTTTTGGTTCCCATCTTTTTCACAAAAAACATCCTTTCGTCAGGAAGCACAAATGTCTCAAACTAAAGGTAAATACCAAGCCCCCCCAAAGACTCTAAGCACTGATGGGCTCATAGTGGATTAGGCATTTTCATGTGAGTGGAATTGGGAAGAAGAAAATCAACAAAACATCTTCTTGGTAACATAAAATAAGATTTTTTTTCTTTAAAATTAAAGTCTAATTAGGTTAAAACCACTTTCAGGAATGGTGACTTTATTAGTAACAGTAATAGAGAGAAAAACACTGATAATAATTGTATCTGTCACTGGAGTACAGTAACCCAAGGACCTTTTGGCACACTGACTCTTATTCTTCCCTTCATCTTCTCTTGGAGAGGGTAGCTATTGCATTGAGTTCACAGAAGGGCAGCTATTTTGAGGGCGCACACACACACACACACACACACACATATACAATTACAATTTCTAGAGAGTTTAACTATCAGTTCAAAGGTCTAATTTCTTTACTCAAATGAAGGAAAAATGAACTTTTTTGAAAGTCCAATTTAAATAGCTAGTACTTGGCAGGATCCAAATAGGGTGGTAATTATGAAGATTACCCTGCTTTTAAGGCACAGAATTAAGGAAGCTAGATGACCCAGAGGATAAAATGGTGAGTTTTTGAATAAGAAAAGATTCATTTTTCCTGGGTTTGGATCTAGTCTCAGACTTACTAGCAGTGTGACCCTGGGCAAGTCACTTAATCCTGTTTGCTTGAGTTTCCTCATCTGCAAAAAAGGACAGAAGAAGTAGCAAGCCACTCTAGTATCTCTGCCAGGAAAACCCCAAATAGGGTCATGAAAAGTCAAGCACAACAGAAAAATAACTCAACAACAACAAGGCATAAAAGTATTATTTTGTTTTCAATCATAGGCTCATAGACTTTGAACTGGAAAGGATCTCAGAGGCCTTCTAGTACAATCTTAGTTCTACAGATAGGGAAATCCAGCACATGATATTTTATTTCTTGACTCTAATTTTTGCACTAGTTAACCCACATGCATTGAATTCTTTCTTTCCTCATCTCTTTCTCCTGGCTTTCCTTGCTTTATTCTAGACTCAGCAAAAATTTCATGTAATTCCTAATTTCCCCAATATTTAGGGTCTTCCTGTATGTTTATTTCCAATTTGTCCTGTATGTATCTTGTTTGTACATAATTATTTGCATATTGTCTCTCCCATTAGACTATGCACCACCTTAGAGGCAGGGACTTCTTGACCTCTCTTCAATGCTTAACATAAAACTTGTTCTGTGTTTCATAAATGCTTATTCATTTTATTAAAGGACTTAAACAAGCTTCTTTTTTTATTTATTTATTTTTTAGATTTTTCAAGGCAATGGGGTTAAGTGGCTTGCCCAAGGCCACAAAGCTAGGTAATTATTAAGTGTCTGAGGTTGGATTTGAACTCAGGTACTCCTGACTCCAAGGCCAGTGCTCCATCCACTGTGCCACCTAGCAGCCCCTTAAATAAGCTTCTAAAGAAAAATGCATGTGAGATGGGATTTGAACCCAGGCTTCTTGGCTCCAGAGCCAGTTTCAGAAAAACAAGAACATCATGAGTTTTCTTCTGTCTTGCTTTTTTTTATTGATATAAAATTATGTCATTCATTGTCCAAACTTATTTAAAACTACCTTTTGAAATAAAAATCAACATTTCTATAGTAATTGAAAATTTGAATGGCATTCCTTGTCCTGCTTGAGCCTCAAAACCACTGTCTGATTTAGAGCCTGTGAAATAGATATCCACATCCACAAATAAATAAACTGAGGACCCTTCCTATGGTGTGAAGCAACCTGCCATTGATCACACAACTAGCAAGTAGAAGGAGAAAGTTTTAAACCTATGTCCTTCTGCCTCTGGTCCTGCTCCCTATGCACTAAACTAACTTGGATGTAGCCCTTTAGCTCTTATTTTACTACTATGTCATCATCAAAGAATTAAAGAACAATGAGCTAAATAATTCTGGATGTTCACCAGCACTTTTCAGACATCTGAATTAAATGATATCTTCAATTTTATTCATTTGAGGAATTTTTATAGCCACTCCAATATGAGGTTATGAGAAAGGAAGGGTTTCCTGGAATCTAGTTTTTTGTTTATATGATCAACTTTTGCTAATGGGAAGCAGGGAGATAATGGATCAGTAAAAACCCTGGATAATTGCCTAATCTTATTTTAGTCATTGGTTTCAATTTCTTTCCCCTTCAATCTCCTGGACACTTTTATACAATCCCAGATTTTTAGAGCTAGAAGGGACCTCAATAGCCATTCAGTTCAATGCCAGATGAATGTGTGAAGACTCATCATAACATTCTGACAAGTCATTCCTCCCCTCTTGGAACATTTCCAAAGATTATTTTATGAAGCAAAAGGCCATAAAGCAAAAGGAAGCAGTGTGTTATCCTAGAAATAGTTTGAAACTGAAAAACCTGGTTTCAAATAATAGTTTGTATTATTTACTGCTTGTATGACCTCTAAGTATATATATAAAAAGGGAGCTGGACTGCATGGTCACTAAATTCCCTTTCAGGTTTATGTCAATCATAGAATGAAATAATTCACCTCAATAATAAAAAGTAAAGAAAAATCACAATTTCTCAATTTGTAGATGTCCTTCTTATGCACATTTCCTACTGAACACTTTGATCAATCTTTAGTACATCATATGCAACTATGATAAACTCAATTATCCAAGCAATCACAAAGACAAATAAACAAAAAACCAACCCAGGGATGAATGAAAGCAAATCTTATATGGTAATTAGTTTTAATCTTTCCTTTTGGAAACCATGAATGGAACCTACTAAAAAATTAAACAAAATTGATATAATTCTGCCACTGAGTTCTGTGAGGCATCACCCCTGTCCCAGAAAGTTGGTAATAAAATAGCCAGAAAATAGCACAATGGAAAAAATTAGGAAAAAATGAGATAATCCTAATTCTTAATCAATGTCTCCCACTATCCTGTATATATCTTGTTTTCATCTTCCATGTATCTTGTTCCTAAGTTCAACTCTCTTCTTTAAAATATTGTATTTCATATCCAATGCAATATAAAAGCACAACAGCTATTCTTGTTTGCTTAGGTTGTTCAAGGGGGAAAAAATAACCTAAACTGGATTTGAATTGTAGAGGCTTTAGAGACAGCTGAGGAATCAGATGAAAGAAAATTTCTAGAAATCCTTCCTCTGTAAGTTTCTCTTCTCTTTATTAACAGTTTGAGTGGAGCTGTGGGAATCGAGATGGGAATTTTCCACTTTCATTTTGTAAGCTACTAGGTTTATACATTGACATTTTAATACCAAGAACAGTGATGGCCACCTCAAAGTATATTTCTTCTAACATTAAATTGTGCTGCCATTCCTACAGCTGCCCCAAGTTTTATAGACTGCATCCACAGCCCTCCAGTGAGTCCAAAAGCTTTTATGCTATTATGGCACCATAAACAATATTATATGAAATTTAAGTCTGGTAGTAAATGTTTCAATTAGCCAAGTGGAGTATATAGCAGTTAAGTATTTCCATGGTTGTCAATGAAGGTTTTACAGCCACTGAAAGGCCCACCCTGTAACCAGCCAGAAAAGATGGCAAACCCTGCATTCCAGCATGCATAATTCTCCCAGCACAAAATTGTCTTACCTACTGACACAATTAATTCAATGCCATCCCATCATCATCAAAAAGACTTTATTAAAGGTTTTTATGAGCTGTACCAATCAAGTTGAAGCAGACATTGGCCTTGTGGAAGTTTTCACTGAAAAATGCTAGTACTGAGAAACAAGAAACACAACCAATTAGTATGAGTTTGGAAGCATTAGAAGACAATTAAATGAAATATCTATGCTTACATGTTAAGCATCTTTTATGGATTTTTTTAATACTGTGAATAAATTAATATTGTCCCAATCAGTAATTAATCAAGTTGTGTTTATTAAATACCTACTATATACCAGATGTTGGGGATACAAACACAAAAAGAGTCTCTGCCTTCAAGTAACTTGCATTTTTATCAGAGGAGATAATATGTGTATACTTATATGTACACAGATACATAAAAGTATATGCTCACACAAGACAAGTACAAGATAATTTAGTGGAGGAAGGTACCAGCTGCTGCTACTGCTGGTGTAATCAGGCAGGGTTCATCTGAATTTTAAAGGAATCTCTAGATTCTAAAAGACAAAGATGAGGAGAGAATGCATTACAGGGATGAATAACAACCAGTGTTAAACATGAAGACAGTTGCTGGAATGTGGTTTGTCTAGATCAGGAGAAAGGTCAATTTGTTCTGTATTATTTTACCCTAACTTGACTTTTCTTCATCTAGAATAGAAGGCAGATACTTTACAAGAATTATCATCCTATTTGATAAGAAACAAATTATTACATAAGCTTTAAGTGAGAAAGGCCAATTTGACTGAGGCATAAAGTCCATGATGATGATCTTAGAGGTAATAAGGAGCCACTTGGATCTACTGAACAGAGAAAGAACATGGTTGACCTCCTTAGTAGCCCTTATTCCTTCCTCTTCTCCCCCCCCCCCTTTTAGTTCTGGAATCTAGGATCAAATCAACTTCACTATTTTCATCTTTTGGACCAAAGAACTAACACTCCCTTACATGTATTGGTTCCCCCCTTAAAATGCAGTTTTTGAGAATGGTCTTTGCTTTTGCTTTTGTACCCTCACTGGTTAGCTTGGGGGTGGGGTGCAGAGCCAGTATTATTATGGTGGAATAGCATAAAGGTCAACATAGTTCCCCTTCCTTCCCTTGTACAACTCCTCCATACAGATCTATAAACTCCTGATTGACTTCTGATCAGTCCAGGATGACATAGGAAGAAATACAGAGATCTTTATGACACAGGGAACAGGGAGGGCCTAAGCAGTAATAGTCAATGCATAGCATTCCATAGTAAGGACTGAAAGAAAACCAAGTCTTTGAAGTGGACAAGAAGAATTTCCAGATCTGGCACAAAAGAGTCTGAGACTTTGTTCAGTTTGAAGGAAAAGGTGCCCACTCCAGAAAAGCTTAATAAGATCCTATGAGCAAAAAATGAATCTCTAGTGAAATAGATGACTTCTAAGCATTACTCTTACAACAAGAAGGACAATATAAACTTAGGAGTCAAGAAAAAAGGTAAACATGAATTAGTAATCAGAAGGGAATAATAGGGAAAAACTGCTTTCAATCTAAAAAGGAGAGATAATAAATGTATTTTCTTAATACCTTATAATGATTATTAGGGATCACTAGAGGTCCCTTGAGTGTATTTTTTGATAATCTTAAATGAATAGAAATGAGGAAGTCCATGGGAAAGGTGGAAGGGAAAGGGTGAGAGAAATTAACTTACTCATCCAGAGTATTCAAGTTGAAGCCATACAAACAAGGTAGAAAAAGGAGAAGGGGAAGTGGGAGACATTCGAATTGTACTTAGTATAACTGCATATACACACATACACACACACACACAGACACACGATACAGAAATACTTTTCACTCAATAAGGGCAGATTTTCAATGATTGAAAAAAATAAAATTTAATTAAGAAACCAAAGTACTTGAAGAACAGTAAGTGCTTAAAATTATTTAGTTTAATTCATTCACTCTTCTACCCTGGCCAAAAAAAAGTATTTCTATTAGACTTAAGTCTAACATTTCATTATCCTGACCAATTAATTTCGATCAGTATTTACTGCATCTACCATTTGTAAGGAACTGTGCTAAGCACTTGGGGATACAGAGAGCAAAAAGGAATCAAGAAAGGTTTTCCATAGTTTATAATTCATGAGTTAAAATTTCAAGGAAGACAAGATGTTAAAGAGAAAAAGGGAATTCCCTCCATAAGTTTCAGAGGCCAGAAGATAGAGCACTGAATTCAAAGAATAGCAAGGAGCCAGTTTAGCTGGAAAGTAGAATACAGGAAGGAGGAAAATGTGAAATAAATCTTGAAAGGTAAGCTGAAGTTCAATTGTGATGGCCTTAAAATAATGAGTTTTTATTTTATCATGGTGGCAGTAAAGGAGTCATTAAACGTTTTTGAGCAGGAGAGTAAAATGTTAAGATGTTGGATTTGATTTAAGAAGGAAGAATGGGGAAAGGATTTATCATGAATTTTTTATTCACCAAACTGTTCCTGACTAACAACACAAAGTTTGAAATAAAGTCCTTTGCCTACCTACAGGGAGAGGCCCCAGGTGTGCAGGTTCAATCAGGGACACAAATTGTTTTCAGCAGGAGGAAAACTCAAAACCAGCATGCACTATTTATTTCTAAGGCTGCATGGAAAAAAAACTGGCAAAACGGCCATATTTCTAATGGGTCTATGAATCAGTACAGAAGGTGGAAAAAATAATTTTAAAGTTTTTTCCCCTAACATTACTAATATTTCACTTGACCACATGAATAAACTGTCTACTCCCACCTACTATACCTAGAGATCAAAGTCTCAGCCTTCATTCTTTATCTGAACAAAGTTAACTGAATAGACTAGGATTTTTTCATATTTCAGTATATATATATTTTATTATATAAGAAAGTGGAAAAAGCAGAGATTCAGTCCTAATCTTTCTCCCTTTAAGTAACTCAGTTGTTAGCACCTCAAAAAAAAAAAGTTTATGTTCAGCCCAGTCTCTTAAATTCTAGATTTAAATTCCTAAATCTGATCATTATATACATGAGGAAAAAATGAAGAATGAAATATTGTTTTCCTTCTAAAATTCAAAAAACATATGAAGGAGAAAGGTGAGGATTTAATGTTTAATAAAGTTCCCTCCTTTCCTCTTCATTAGATTGGAAGCTCCTCGTGGGCAAGGAACAATCTTTTGCCTCTTTCCTTAACCCAACAAGGTAGTATTGTATATAGTAGCTATTTAATAAATTGATTCTCCTTTCTATTCAATAAGTGTAGTATTCTTCCCCAAGTCATAATTTAATTTTTAATAGTTTTTCATGTCACATATATAGAGTGGAGACATTAGGGAATAGGCGGTAGAGAACAGGGATGGCTTTGAAGTCAGGAAGGCCAGAGCTCAATTCCTGAAAGTTATTCACACTGACAAGTGGTTTAATCTCTCAAGACTTCTAGACCATTCTCTAAAATTGTTACAGCTGAATTGACAATCTGCTTCTGTGGAAGTCATTTTCATGACTGATTCTTAGGTTTCGAATTTGGAAAAGACAGAGACTATTTACCCTCTCATTTTATAGGAAAGGAAAATGAACTCCAGACTATGAAATGACTCCTAAAGTGACAAAGGAAAAGAAACATGGAATCAAGATTTGCTCCTAGGTCCTTTTATTGTAAATTCAGTATTTATTCATTACACCACACTGACAAAATCAAGGTCTGAATAGCAAAAAAAAACCAAACACAGAAAATGTAGATTTACTATCACTAAGGTCTTCTTTCTGTGTGATTCATGAGACATTTTTTTCCATCCATACCTTTGGAACCCACTTTAACTCTGAGCAAACATATCATGTCTAGATTTATTTCTAAGAATCTCAGAAGTGAAAGAGTCCTCAGAGGTCATCTGGTCTTACTGTGCTTCAATTAGGATTCTGACTACAACAACCTTGGTAACCTTCAGTGAGGGGGAACCTTCTATCTATAAGAGCATTTTATTTTTAATTTGCTTGTTTCATCATTTATGTATTTATTAATAGTGACTGCTATTCATTTTCCTCTTGTCTCTTGCAAGAATTTAATGCACTAGTGGAAGGTCAAAAAGTTTTTATAAATTTATTCCCATAAATTTGTTGACCCTATGGGTCATGTTTCAGTGGCATAAAACATAATATGATTTCATCATTATGAAGCATGATAGCTAAGAAGCAAAGTAGTTAGAGTTCTAGGTCTTCCTAAGTTTGAATCTGACCTCATACACTTACTAGCTGTGTGACCCTGGACAAGTCATTTAACCTTGTTTGCCTCAGTTTCCTCATCTGTAAAATGAGCTGGAAAAGGAAATGGAAAACTACTTCAGTATCTTTTCTAAGACAACCCCAAATGGGTGATGAAGAGGGGTCATTTTACAACTGAACAACAAAATAGAAAACCACCAAGTTAAAAACAGATGGAGAAAGAGAAAGTAACATTAATCTCATTTTTAAATAGGTATAAAATTTATGTTTTTGGTCAGATATAAGCATCAAAACATTTCATTTTTATTGAGTATATATATATATATGTGTGTGTGTGTGTGTGTGTGTTGTCCAATTTTTGTGAGAAATTTTTTTAGGTGTTTTTTTTTTTCAAGGCAATGGGGTTAAGTGGCTTGCCCAAGGCCACACAGCTAGGTAATTATTAAGTGTCTGAGACCGGATTTGAACTCAGGTACTCCTGACTCCATGGCCAGTGCTTGGGAGAAATTTTTAACCAGAATTCATTAATATCCCACTCTTGACAGAGTTGATATGGAGAGAGGTGGTATGGAATAATGGAGAGGGAAATAGGAAAGGAAGAGGGAAGACTATATAGAAACCCTTAACCTGAGAGTACAAACTACATTGCAAGTGTTAGGTTCAGATGTTTTGGGAAAAATCAGAGAATAGGAAGTCATACAACAGGGGGTGGGGAGGAATAAGGAGAATAAGGTTTAATTCTTTTCTTCATAGATGGGAACAAAATTGCTCGCCAGACTTTTATACCTGCAATTCTTCTTTTTTTTGGTTATTTAATTTATCTGATATTCTCCTTCTTTAAAAGAAATGCCTAAGACTTGTTACAATCACAAAATGACAGCTATAGATTTGTGGCACTTTACCTCCCTTATCCTATTTGAGCCTCACAACTCTGGAAGGTATTACTATCCCCATTTTAGAGATGAAGAACCTGATGTTCTGAGAGATGTAAAGAGATTTATTTGTTCATGGTCACATAACTAATGAATATGAGAGACAGTATCTGAATTCAATCTTCCAACCATGTAGCACCCTATCCCAGTGCCGGGCTCCAGTACTGGGAACCAGGCTAACATATGGCAGTAGGTGTTTGCTTATTTAATTTTAATTTGGGCAGTTAGGTGGCATGGTGGATAGACTTCTGGGCCTAGAATCTGGGAGACCTGAGTTCAAATTCACCTCAGACACTTCACTAGTTGTGTGACCTTCAGCAAGTCACTTGACCTCTGTCTACCTCAGTTTCCTCAAATGAAAAATAGAGAAAACAATAGCACCTATCTCCCAGAGTTGTGAGGATTAAATAAGATGTTTGGAAAGTTCTTAACATATAGTGGGTACTATTTCTTAAGGGGAAGATCAAGGGACAGTGTGAAGATTTATGTACTCCATGAAGAGAAAGCTTAGTTCTACCTCACAGTTTGTGATCCAAGAGGCAAGTTTTAATTCTCCTGGTTTACCCATTCTTTCTCTTTGCTTGCTCTGCTTGCCCCTTTTTCTGTTTTTTTTTAAAAAGGTTAAAAGTGTTTCCTCTATCCTTATACTTCAAATAACAAAAGTAGCAATTTTAAAGTAGAACTAGAAACATTCCTGAACTCAAGAAAAATCTGCTTAATACCATTAAGTGATACAAAGGTTATACTTTGGGAACTACTCCATGATTATTCTTCATTTACACCTTACCCCAGAATTCTCTGATGTGTTTTGAGAGCTAGTTAATGATCCCAAGTTAAAAGCAGAGAGCATCTTCACAACAGAGCACAGACAATAAACCCAGATTGTGATACACAAAGCTGACCATGGATTTAAAAGATTGGGGTTTTCTCTCTCGCTCCAGTATTGTGTATCTGGATATGTGCTTTGCTGAATCCATGCAACCTCAGGAGAAGTAGAGGAAGGAGCATAGTATGTTGAGTGAACCTCTTAAAGAGAAGATTCATTGGAGGAGATGGACAAGAGGAGTCCAGGATGAAACCATGCAAAGAAAATGATCTGCATTGTTGGAGGGAGGATCCATATTGATAAGATAAAGATCCATCAGAGCTAATCCCAAACAGATAAAAATCTATGTAACAGATAACCCCCCCAGCTCTTACTATGTCAAATAAATTAGAGCCATCCATGACAAGTATTTGCAAACCCAATATTCAAGACCAACAAGAAGGAGATCATTAGGGTATTATTGGTTGAGACTTTATTATACTTATGTATTTGATATGTTATACTTATTTTATTATTGATTTTTCTCTTGCTCTCTCCCACAAATGAGATTTTTTCAGGAATTCCAAAAGAACCAATAATAGGAAGATCCAAAGGGAAGAAGCTGAGGGCATGTGGCTGTCTAGCAACCTTCAACTGCAAATTCTTCCTACTTTTTCCTAAGCCTTTTTAAAAGTACTCCCTCTATGCTATCATCAAAAGAATTCTGTCTAGATACTGAATATCTGACATAACCTAAAGTTGAGGAAAATTTGAAATATAAATTGACACCAAAAAAGAATCAACTGTTGCAGAATGCTGAACCCATTTCCTAGGGATCTGAATGGGGAGCATTTTTTTAAATGTGTGTTTCACATTTTGCTTGGGTTCCCTTAATCGATTGCAAATGCATTTCTAGAGATGTTCTTAATCGGTGTGATGACAAGCAGACATAGCACATGGGAACACAAAGAATTTTTTTTAATGGTAATTTTAGGGAATCCATCTATAAAGTGAAAATGGAAGGGGCGAAGGAGATGCAACATAGTAACAATATAGGAAGCCTCAGAGTAACTGGATGTTAATTCCAAAAGCAGCAAGGAATACTTTATGTGTTCCCTGGCAAAGATGAGCTATGAAGTCAACAGCAATTTAATCAATTAAACACCAATTATCTATTAGGTACCATGTTAAGTGATGAAAATACAAAGAATGGAACAAATTCTACTCTCGACAAACTTATTCTAAAGGGGGAGAGACAATAAATACACCTATAAGTATGAGAAGAATACATTTTAAGACTAAATACAGTACAAGATAGTTGTGGAGGGAGAGCACCAACAATTAGGCAAAAGGATCAGGAAAGGTTTCATATAGAAAATTATATTTTAACTGTGACATGAAGTTGGCGAGGAATTCTATGAGGAAGAGGGAAGGAAGGAATAGATTCAAGAAAAAGGATATAGTTATTGCAAAATCATGCATATGGGAGATGGGGAGATATTATCATGTATGAGGAACAACAAGAAAGTCAGTTTGGACTGCAGAGTATTGGGGAAGGGATGATAGATATTATTAGTGCATTAATGATCTGAAGTTAAAAGCAGATGAGGAGTTTCACAATAGAGCACAGACAATAAACCCAGGTGGGGATACACAAAGCTGACCATAGATTTTTACCTATCAAGCACCCCAACTGTTCTTACTACTCTTGGTGGAAGAAAAATTGAAGATGTGGTCTCTGAACTAAAGGAACTACATACATAGACACATGTACACAAAAACACACACATACAATCATACATACACACACTCACACACACACACACATCAAACATCAAACAATTAGAAGATCTGAATAAGTATTGATAAAGGTGGTAACAAATGTCCAAAGTCATGACATAGTTTCAAGCAATTAAAACTGGATGGTCAGTAGGTGGTACAATGGATAAACAAAACAACAACAACAACAAAAAGAACTGGACTGAGAGGCAGAAAGACCTGAATTCAAATCTAGTCTCACATACTTTCTGAGAGACACTGGGTAAATCATTTAATCTCTGTCTTCCTCAGTTTCCTCATTTGTAAAATGGGAGCTGTAATAGCATGTGAGGATCAAATAAATAATAATCAGAAAGAGTTTAGTCCTCTTGCATGTTAGGACTTTCATTCTGTTAGCTATGTAAAGCACTGATGGATGAGGGGAAAGACTAGAGGCAGGAAGGTGAATTAAGAGGTTATTACAATAGTTGGAAGTGAGAAGTGATATACTAGGGTGCTGGGATGGAGATGGCTGTCTGGCCAATTCTTTCTCTCTTACAGGAAACAAGGATTACTGACATCTGGCCCTCCTAGGCCAACATAGTGTGCTCCTACCTCTCTTGAAAAAGCTCCAATAAACTATTCGAGGTTGGTCAGCACCTCCTTAGAAGACAGCACCAAAACTATGGTTCTACTCAATTCAATTTATCAAGCATTGGTTGTTTAATAGGTGGAAGGTGTTATGCTTGGACACCAGTGATACATGGATAAACAAAAATGGTGCAGTAAAAAAACTACAGGACTTGAATTCAAATTCTGGTTCTGCTACTTCTTACTTGGGTGACTTTGAAAGTTACTTCCCATTTCTAGACCTCATTTTCCTCAGCAATAAAATGAGGAAGGTGGATAAAATGAATTTAAAGGTTCCTTCAAACTCTGCCATTAATTATCCCATTAACTTAACCCATTGCCTTGCAAAAAATATTATCCTACAATAATAAGGCAAAATAAGGCACTATTTTCAAGAAGTTTAGGAAAGCAGATAAAGATTTTAGGATTATTTAAATATGGCAGCTCAGTGGAGCAGGGGATGAGTACTAGGCCTAGAGGCATCTTTTTAAATTCAAATCTAACCTCAGCTACTTATTATCTGTGGGATCTGGGCAAGTCATTTAACCCTGCCTCAGTTTCTTCATTTGTAAAATGAGCTGGAGAAGGAAATGGCAAATAATTTTTATATCTCTGCCAAGAAAACCCCTATGGGGACAATGGCATGTTGGATGCAACTGAAAAATAATGATTTAACAACAAAATATTTAAATAAGAAACAGAGACAGGAAAGCCACAACTACATTACTATTACTTGAAAGTCTGTGAAAACATTCTATCCAATTTGGACTTCTTGGTAGGTTGGACAAAGCCCCTTCCCTTTTATTCTGAGTCAGAGATTCTATTTCAAACTGTAATTGGTAGTGGGAGGAAGCTGAAGAGGGTAAGAAATATTATAATATAAACTATTAAACTTCATAATTATCTGATCAGATCCTGTAAATTGGGACCATTTTCCTGAGACATTAACTCAAGTCTTGGGAAATGATTTTCTAAAAGCTAGTCTAGTTTAATAGATCATAAACGAGTAAGTAACCAGATCTCTATCTTCTGATCTTCTCCTTCCCCCACCCATAGTGCAACCTAACTATCCACATGGCTTTAATGCAATTATTGTCACAGGGGATTATTACATGAATATCTTGGGAAGTGATGGCTCGCCTGGAAAGAAGTTAAATTCTAACTTAAAAGATACCTTTCACCAAAGATCAAAAGTCTGCCTAGTATGCCCAAACAAGTTCAGTCACTCATATATTTGATTTTTCTAACCTCTTCTTCACCCCCACCTCCACTCTCAATTTGTAGACAAAAGAAAAGGACTAGAGAGTCCCAAGATTTCTTCTTGTTCTAGCAGAAATGGAGTAGTCAGAATCTTCATTTTCAAATCCTGGAAATCTGAGACATCAGTCATGCACATTGGGGGGTGGGGAGTGGGGGTGGGAAGAGGCTTTTTCTGCCTTTCAACTTTGCCCAAAATCTAAAAAAGATGTCAGATCTCCAATATATGAGCTTTGCTTTTGCAAAGCTGTGGTTTGAGAAGTGAACCAACAACAATCATCCCACACACCAATGAATGACTAACACTTAATGGGGGAAGACTGAAAATATTTTCAACATTTTTCATGATCCTTTCTTGAGCTGTGAATAGTGGTCATGTAGAGTTCACTGAACTGCACTGGTTCTTTTCAGAACTGCAGAGCCTACAATAAGAAATTTCCATCCAGAGGATGACTATTCTTCCTTTCCTTGTTTACACAACCTCTTTCCCTCTTCTACATTGCCAACAACTCCAAAAGGACACTGGCCCAGGATTTGGGAGTTCTGGATTCTAGTATCAATTTTGCCTTTGTGACTTCTGACAAGTCACTTAATTAAGTTTGGTCTCAGTTTCCTCATCTGTAAAGTAAGGGGAAGTGGACAAAATGATCATATAAAATGTAGCTAAAAATGACCTTAGGGATCATATATCTAATCCTCTCATTTTGCAAATAGGTATCATGATGTTTGTCCTTCATTCTCGAAGAAGACCATGACATCAGGGAGGTGATACCATGCCAAGCACATGAATTGGATTTGAGTAAAGGGGTTTGTACTAAGTCACAAGCTTTACTTTCTCCTCCAGAGTCACCTCAATCCAGTGGTCAGATATGTATCAGAACCACCAGAGATGGCCCTGAATGCATTGCAATCAGGGTTAAGTGACTAGCCCAAGGCCACATACTAGTATCAAGTGTCTGAGACTGGATTAAATTTGCATCCTCCTGACTCCAAGACCAGTGCTCTGTTTACTTTGCCACCTAGCTGCCACAAATAGGTAAATTGAAATTTAGAGAGTTCAATTAATCAATCAACTAATATTTTTAAGAGCTTATTATATGGCAGAGTCTGTGTTAGGCTCTGGAGATACAAATTAAATTAATGAGATAGATATCTTTTAAGGAGCATACATTATAAAGGGCACCATTGACAACAGGGACATAGGCTAAAAAATAAAAAGAATAAGTATAGTAGAAATTTGTCCAAAATCATACAAAGAGTAAATAGCATAGTCAGGATTCAAATCTAGTTTTTCCTCTGTCTCAATGAATGTTCTATAATATATCTTTCAGTCTAAGATTCTGAGATTTTTTTGCTAGAGATACCCCAAATACTCTTTATGTTTCCCATATCCTAGACACCTCCTGCCCCTATCTCCCTGCTATTCTTCTTCCCAGAGCCAAATTTGCCACTCTTGAGATTGACTGAGATTGAGAAATTGAGGATTGAGAAATCCCCAAATAGAAGTTTTAAGGAAAAGTTGGAAGGCATCTACTTATTAGCAACCCAAAAAGGAAGAGAAGGCCAACTCAAATGGAAAGTTCTGAGGTCAATCCAGAGGAATTATTCCATGAGTTGCCAGAAGTAGTCCTTTTTATGTGGTCAGTACTCTCATTTTACAGCTTGCATGCAAATTTCTTAATATGCAGCTCTATATTGCATTTGAACTCCAATGCCCCAAAAAGAAAGTGAATGATCAAGGCAGCTTGGTGCAACAGAGAAGTATTGTTGATGTTTTGTCCTTCATTGTCAAAGACCAAGATATCAAGGAGGTGCTACCTTGAAAAGCAAATGAAGGAGATGCTGTGTAAAGTTATCAGCCTCACTTTCTCCTCCAAAGCCATCTGGGTCCAGCAGACTGGATGAATGGATGACTAGAGATAGCCCTGGATGAAGGGCAATCGGGGTAGGTGACTTACCCAAGGTCACACAGTATGTATCAAGTGTCTGAGACCAGGTCTTCCTGACTCCAAGACTGGTATTCTATCCACAGAAGCACCTAGCTGCCCTTCCAAATATTGCATCATGCACATATACACAAACACACACACACACACACACACACAAAATAAAAGTTTAGATATTTTTTACAGGACATTTATTTAAAGTCTTGCTAAGTCTAATATGTACTTAAAAACTGTTGGTAACAAAAAAGCTTTATATATAATCCTCTTTTTTATTCTTTGCATGTGGTTATGTTTTTGATTGTCAAATTCATAACAAAAACAAAAAAAAATGCAGTGTTGGATTTGAAGTTTACCAGAGTCCAAATCCCAACTCTGCTATTTGCTGAGTTGTGTTACTTGGAATAAATGGCTTAACCTCTCTGGATCCATTTTTAAAATTCAGGGATTTAACTAAGGTCTCCTGACACCTTAAAGCCCTCGATCCCCTGGTTGTGCTATTAAGGAGAGCTGGGAGGTAGGGTGTAGAAAACATGTTTAGCTATAGTGATGAAGAAAATGGAAAGGGGAAGAAGAGAAGGGGGATAACCAATGAGTCAGGGAAGACTACAGGGCCCACTGGCAGAAGCTCTTTAGTTCCCAGATGAGAGGAGGGAAGCTGGAGCCAGAGTCAGCATCCTATGACTTATGACTTCAAGTTTGGGTAATGCCCTGGTGGTGTACTCCAACACAACAAGCTGGTTGAGAAACCTCCTAATCAGCCACAGAGGCAATGGGGAGAATGGGGTTCTGTGCTGTCACAGTGACACCTAGTGGGATAGGTGAACTGGAACAGAAATAAAGACATCTGACCTAACCAAGATGGTCTGGATCAGGATTATAAATATTCCCAGCCCATAAATATCATTGACAGAATGTATTACCAGGAATATGAATAGCAGGAAAAGAAATGTGTCTGGTCAGTTCACAAATCTTTATATTGTATGGTTTACCCATAGCTAGTGGAATGAAACAGAACCACCATATTAATTAAATTTAGAAAGTTCCAACGTGACATGGTGGGCTTTAAAATGAGAAAGCTCTTGTTTTCTTAGCAAAATACTAATGACCTTCTCTATTTTCCAAAGTATAATCTTAATCAAAGCTACCACCCCCATTTTTTTATTTGACATTCTTACATATATCATATTACTTATCCGTCTTTGTTTTGTGGCTCTCTTCACTCCAATTTCACCTGCCCTTTCCAAAATATATTTCTTCAAGGGCAGTTTTTACCCTATGAATCTGTGTTTTGTTGTTCAACTGACTCTACTAGGCAAATATAAACATATATAAGGGATGGGGTTCTCTTGTTTTCCATCCAAATCCATAACATTACTGGATACGGTTCCTTTGAATGGCATCTTTCCTTTCTAGTCAAGCTCTTGCAACAACTCAGCCTCCATTCCTCAAAGTATAATGATAAGTCAGTCAGGGCTTTGTTTCCTTCCAACTTGCAGTTGGAGTTCAACCAATTAATCAGCATTGGGGTGGGGATGGAATTATGCCATAAGAGGTACCTCAGCTAGTTCATAACATGCTTGACTTTAATTCATGTGTACTGTAATCCTTTGGGTTAAAGAGCCATAAAAGATTGTTCTGGTTTTTCTTATACTTCAAAGGAAGTAATTTAATGACCATGAATTATAGTCTTCTCCTTATAATGTAGGTCTGAAACACAACTGTTCTGGTATGATTTCCAGCCTGACTTCTTCACCAAAAGAACTTCAGGAAAGAATTTTTTAAAAACAACACAAAAACCAACCATTCTAGGCGTTCATCCAGAGTTTTTCTCACACAAAGATCTTTGTCCTTAGAACCTCAATGGATGGGTACATACACAAAGCAATGGAAGAGTGTCAGAATGCATAAGAAGATAGAATATAGAATGCAAAATAAGACTGTTAGAGAACCACTATTCTTTGGAGAAAGAAATGGAATGCTCCATGGGAGAAATGAAAAGAGGAGAATAATCAAGGCATAAAAGGGAGAATTTTGCATTAGTAATGTTAATAAAAATGAAAGGCTTAGTAAATGCAGCCTCTTTGCCTTTTGCTAACAAGCCTGACAGGACAGGTCTGAATTATTCATGTTGCCCTGAAACTCAATTTAAGACAGTCGTAAATAAAACATATATCCTAAAGGCTTAACTCTTTGAACAATGGCTAGGTAAGACAGAGTCACAGTTTGGCTGTTCATGAAAGGCAAGAGTCTGGTTTGTATGCTCCAATATCCCACCTGGAAGCCTGGACCTTCAGAAAACAGAATCATTGTGCCTTGACGGACAAGGTCAGAGTGTGAGGACTCCAACTTCCTGGGTGATGGTTACCAAAGGTGCTAAGAGGTGGCCAATATTTCTTGTCACTGGGCAACCTGTCTCCACA
This sequence comes from Macrotis lagotis, assembly GCF_037893015.1. Classification (NCBI taxonomy): domain Eukaryota; kingdom Metazoa; phylum Chordata; class Mammalia; order Peramelemorphia; family Peramelidae; genus Macrotis; species Macrotis lagotis. Next base: position 134,184,312 of record NC_133659.1, on the reverse strand, counting down.
ACTTAGCTTTACATATTTTTGCCCAGTTTTTCTAGTTTTGAACCAAGTGTCTCAGTCTCAGTTTTTCCTGTTTGTTTCAGTTGTTCAGCATGATCTGCTCTTCTGTGTCTCCCTGTCAGATCCATTCATGCTTGGTTTTCCCTTCTTGTTTTCTTGGATTTGATGACTTTACATTCTTGGGCCATACAAATGCTTGACTTTGGTCATGTCTGTGACTGATCCTTAACCCCTCATCTCCCAGGATCTCAGAATTAGAAAGAATTACAGATGTCAACTTGTTTAACTTATATCTAACAAAAAGTCCATGCTACAACTTCTGTGAGTAGTCATTCATTTAGCCTCTACTTAAGAACCTCCAATGATAAGAAACCCTCTGCCTCCTGAGGCAGCCCATCCCTATTTTATGCAATTTTAAATTTTAGGAAATTTCCCTTTAACTATTAGTTTTATCATCCAGACTCTAAATCAAGCACTGATCTTTTGTGAAAAATAGTGAGCACCTTTTATCAAAATAAAGTCAAAATGGGTACAGGATTCAGACATAAAGAATGATACCACAGATTAATTAATAGACCAAGAAATTATCAGATCTATGGAAAGGAGATATATTTATGACCAAACAAGAATTAGAGCACATTATAAACTGCAAAATTAATTATTTTGACTATATTAAATTAAAAAGGTTTTTAACTATTAAAATCAATGCTTCCAAAAAGCAGAAGGAAAGCAGAAAGCTGGGAAACTATCTTCATAACTAGGAGTTCTGATAAAGGTCTCATTTCTAAAATATATAGAGAATAGCATCAAATTTATAAGGTCATTCTCCAATTGATAAATGGCCAAAGGATATGAACAGAAAGTTTTCAGATGAAGAAATTCAAGCTATATATAATCATATGAAAAAAATGCTCCAAATCATTATTGATTAGAGAAATGCAAATTAAAACAGCAATAAGGCATCATCTCACACCTATCAGATTGGCCAAGATGAGTAAAAGGGGAAATGATCAGTGTTGGAGAGGTTGTGGGAGGATTGGGACATTGATGCATTACTGGTGGAGTTGTGAAGTAGCCAACCCTTCCAGAGAGCAATGTGGAACTATGTCCGAAGAGCAATAAAATTGTTATACTCTTTGACCCAGCAATTCCAATTCTAGGTCTATATCTAGAAGAAATTATAAAAAAGGGGGAAAGTTCTACATGTTCTAAAATATTCATAGTGGCTCTTTTGGTAGTGAGAAAGAATTAGAAATTGAGGGGATGCCCATCAATTGGGGAATGGTTGAACATGTTATGGTACATGAATACTATGGAATACTATTGCTCTATAAGAAACTATAAATGGTCAGACTCTAGAGAAGCAGGGAATGACTTAAGGGATCTGATGCTGAGTGAAGGGAGTAGAACCAAGAGAACAATATACACATCAACAACATCATTGTGAGATGAACAAGCTTGATGAAAGCAGCTCCTCTCAGCAGTCCAGAGAGCTGTGTTAGACTGGCTATGAACTGACTATATGATCCCCATTAACCCAGAGGAAGAAAAACAAAACAAAATATATACACACACACACCCCAAAAAATCCTTTCGAATCTGATGAACATTTTATAAAAATTATCTCTTTTGTATGTCTTTCCCTTATTCCTAATTCCTCATACCAAAAGTTACTAATCTGTAAACATGTTTATCATAATATGTATGTACAATACTAAGTGGGAAGTGAGGGTGGAAGGAAATTTTGTAACTTAAAAATATACATGTGGAAGGGCAGCTAGGTGGCACAGTGGACAGAACACTAGCCTTGGAGTCAGGAGGGACCTGAGTTCAAATCTGGACTCAGACACAAAATAATTACCTAGCCGTGTGGCCTTGGGCAAGCCACTTAACCCCACTGCCTTGCCAAAAAAAACAAAAAAACAAATAAAAAACAAATATACATGTGGATATGGATTAAAATAAATAAATTTTAAAAAAGAAAAAAAAGTAAGCCTGACAACCAGAATACTCCACAAGTGACTCATTTCTGAAATGTCAGCCTTTTAAAGTGCCTGATCTATACAATGCCTATAAGAAAATGAAATGCCTTTTCAAGATATAAAATATGCTCTACAAGAGGACATCTCACTTCTTAATAGTGTTCTCTCCTCAAATTACCTTGTCTTATTTATACTTATGTACACACTACTTCTTCCTAGATTATAAGCTCGGGGAGGGCAGGGATTGTTTTCTTTTTCTCATTGTATTGCCAGTGACTAGGAAAGTGCTTGGCACATAATAGTCATGAAATGATTGATGAAGAGGTTTAAATGTGGGAAAGCATTCTGAGCAGGCAGGAGAAAGTCAGCACCCAGCTCTCAAAACAGGACTACAATGGGCATGACAGCCTCTATCTTGAAAGAGATGCATTATCACAGTTTCTCTGTGAATGTTGTTACAAGGGTTGATGTGATTTTCACATCAAGCCCAAATTAAATTTACTTCTTGAGTAGAGGACAGTCAAAGGGATTGTCACACAGACTCCTATCCTCTAATTTGGTGAAAAGGTTTTGCTAAGAAAAAATGTAATTCCACCTTAATTATGTCATGCTACAACAATCATTTAGCTGAATGTTTCAAACTCATACTTATGTCCATGCCTGATAGTGACCCCTTAAAAACTTTTATTCATGCATCAGGAATAGGACACTGGACCTGGGATAGAAGGACTTGGGTTCAAATCTGGATTCAAATACTCACTAGCTATGTGACCCTGGGCCACTTCACTTAACCTCTGCCTGCCACAGTTTCCTTCATTGGCAAATGGGGATAATAATAACACCTGCTTCCCAGGTTGTGAGGATCAAATGTAAAGTGATGTTTGTAAAAATACTTAATTTACAGTCTGGCACATAGGGGGGTAAAAATGCTTGTTCCTTTCCTACCCTTCTTCCCAGCTTGTTTGAGAGGATTTGGTTTTCACTCTCTTCAGAACAGTGGCCTGGCCATCCTGATATTATCTGCCCACATGTCCAGGTCAGCAGGTGTGCACCAGGAGAGTTCTTGCTGCAATTCTGGAAAGTGGTTACAGTTTAGAGCTTCATCATCTTGTTTTCCCACTGGATATTCAGTAGGTGATGCTGATGAGATGGCCCACCATGATGTCTGTGATAAGCTAGTCTGACATATCTATGGGTGGTCCAACAGCTTTTACTGATCATATGACTTTGGTTTGGAGGATGATCCTTTGCTGATAAATTTACAAGTCTTTCAGAGCTCCGTAGAGACATAAAATCATAGAAGTAGTATTTGGAAGGAACTTGGAGATTATGTAGCTGAACCCTTTAATTCTTTGATGAGAAAACTGAGGTCCATAGAGGTCTGATGACATGCCTGAAGTCACAGAAATTGAACCAGAATTTTAACCTAAATTATCTGACTACCAAGCAATCAATTCACATTTATTAAATATTTGTTATGTGGCAGACATGTGACATGTGGAGAGATGAAGATAAAAGTCAAGAAATCCTCTTCCTTCCAAGTCAACCAAAGAGACAACTTGTACATATATAAATATAAACAAAACAAATAAAAACATACATGCAGAATCATCTGAAGAGGGGAAATCACCATCTGAAGGGTGGGTCAGGAAAGGTTTCATGTAAAAGGCAGAAATTCAGCTGAGTTTTGAAGGAAACTAGAGATCTGAAGAATCAGAATGGAAGAAGCAGTACATTCCAAACACAGAAAATGTTCATCCTGGAAACTGTTTTCTCTACTATGTGATATCATTCTGGCTCCTGATGTTCAATATTCATTTCCTGGTCAACAAGATTGCCACTAGATATCATAGTAGAATTCAGAGATAGTTTGACTCCTGAGTTCTTAATCTAAGTCTTAGACTATGCACAGGGTATCTTTCTTCTTTTATTGGACCCATTGTTTGCCGACAATATTATACTGATCTCACAAAAAAGTCCAAGATCAGTTAACTCTGTGCTTTCTTATATAAGTTCCTCATGTGTACAGTTATGTACATATGTCTATTCTTGGATGACTCTGTAATTTCTGATGAAAGTCACAGTTTACTGAAGATCAAGAATTTCCCCAGGATCATAAAATGTATTTTTTATTGATATTTTATTTTTCCAAAAATACATTATGAAAGTTTTTCAACATTCATCTATATGCCTATGTATATTTTTAAGTTACAAAATTTCCTTCCACCCCTCCTTCCCACCTCCCCACCCAGTGGCAAACAATCAGATTAATATTGTACATATACATTTGTGTTAAATATGTTTACACATTAGTCATTTTCAGTACAAGGAATTAAGATTAAGGGAAATACAAAAGTGAATTAAGTGTCCATCAAATTCTGAAGAATTTTGTTTTGTTTTCTTCCTCAAGATGGGGATAGCATTGTCCCTAGCTGGTCTAATAGGGTTATCCTAGCTCTCTGAACTGCTGAGAGAAGCTGCATCCCATCAGGGTTGATCATCTCACAATGTTGTTATCAATGTGTAGAATGTTCTCTTGGTTCTGTTCCCTTTGCTCATCATCAGATCCTGCAATTCCTTCCATGCTTCTCTAGAGTCTGACCATTTGTGGTTTCTTATAGAACAATGGTATTCCATAATATTCATCCACCACAACTTGTTTAAGCATTTGCCAATTGATGGGCATCCCCTCAATTTCCAGTTCTTTACCACTGTAAAAAGATCTGCTATGAATATTTTGGAACATGTGGAACTTTTCCTATTTTTTATGATTTCTTCTGGATATAGGCTTAGAATTGGAATTGCTGGGTCAAAGGGTATGAACAGTTTTATTGCTCTTTGGGCATAGTTCCATATTGCTCTCCATAATGGTTGGATTAGTTCATAACTTCATGTATTAATGTCCAAATCATTCCACAACCTCTCCAACATTGATCATTTTCCCTTTCTGTAACCCTAGCCAATCTTATAGGTATAAGGTGATAACTCAGAGTTGTTTTAAATTTGCATTTCTCTGATAGATAATGATTTGGAGCATTTTTCCATATGATTATATACAGCTTTAATTTATTCACTTGAAAACTATCTATTCATATCCTTTGACCATTTCTCAATTGGGGAATGACTGGCAACTTTATAAATTTGATGCAGTTCTCTATATATTTTATAAATGAGAACTTTATAAGAATTCTTAGTTGTGAAGATTGTTTCCCAGCTTTCTGCTTTCCTTTTGATTTTGGCTAAAATGTATTTTTAATATACTACTCTAACATGATAGGTATGAGAATCTCCAGTAAGATCTTGTGATGAAGCAGTGTGGTATGGATGTGACCCTATGCTCTTGAAGCAATAATTGCTACAACTTGAGAATAAACTCTACTAGGAAGGTATTTCTATTAAATAGAAAGGCTTAGGTATGGTCTAGTGACCAAATTATATGTCTATCATCAGAGGATGAGACTAATTTTGAAGAGGTTCAAGGGTCATAAAATGTATTTTTTACCTGCTTTTTTTAACCTGATATGTATGAGAAATTTGACTAAAGTCCTCTGATAATTCATTGTAGAAGGGAGGTGTTCCTAAGCCTTTGAAGCTAAAGGTTTTACAACTTAAGGAGTATCTCTCTTGAACAGATACATTGGCTGCTCTCACATTCCAGTTAGAGTTTATTGATTATGGTTTGGTAAAGAAGTATGAGAAAATTTATATTATTACAGCATTGTACTTATAATATACTTTAAGCTCTAGTTAACAATTTATATTATACCACTTACATAACCAAATGACATTTAATCTGTCTGAATGAATGTAAAATTTGTAGTAGAGGATATCACCTGGGATAGCTACAAGACAATATCTGAACAGCTTACAGAAAGAGCAGTCCCCAGTGTGAAGATTGAATCAATCAATCAGGAAGTCTTTATTGTGCTCACTATGTGCAAGTAGTTGAGAATATAAATACAATGAATGAAATTATCCTTATTTGTCACTAAATTTCCTTTGGGTTGTCTATCACTATCATCAACTGGTGGGCAATGTTAAAAGAAATCATCAAAATTTGTTTGCTAATGTTGTTAAAAAGTTACTAGTCTTTGAAGTAGCAAAAAATAGAAACAAAGTAACTCCTTATCAGTTGATGTTCATAATTATAGCTTAGAAGTTAACAAACTGTGGTATATGAAAGTAATAGAATATTACTGAGCTACAAGAAGTGACAAACACAAAGAATTCAGAGAAGCATGGAAAGATCTACACTAATAGATTTTTTACTGAATAAAGTAAGTAAAAGAAGAAAACAATATGTATAAACAATGGAAATGGAAAAACAATAACAAAATCAAAACTAATGTACTGTCATCATAATGACTAAGAGGGCCCCCCAAAAAAGAAATATAAGAAAGCAATCCACTCTTTTCTTTGCAGAGATGGAGGAACTGGGTGTGTGGAATACTATTCATATATCAGGAACCTTTTCTCTTCTCTTTCTTCTCTTGTCTTTTTTTTCCTTTTCTTTTCTTCTTTCCATTCCTTCCTCCCCCCCCCTTCCTTTCTCCTTCCCTTGCAAACATATGAAGGGAAGATGTCAAAGTGAAAGAACACATTAAAAAAGAAGTTACTCAAAACAAAACAAGTTGGATTTTTAACCAACCTTTTGTGTTACCATATTACCCAAAGAAGGCTGTTTAGAGAAACCTGTGCACTTGAAAGCAGTGATAGAATGGCAAGGCTTTAAAGAGATACAGGGCCATGCAAATTCATAGAAAAAGTAAATATTTCTTTTGCAAGTCTGAAGTGTACCTGTTTTTCCCTCAAAACAATTTTGAAGCATATGATAGGGTCACATTACCCAGAAAAAAGTATAAAAATGTCCATCACACTTCGACATTTGTTTTTGCTTAGCTTCTGCCACTGAGCAAAGAAATACCTTTAAAGCAAGCTATGCCTTCCACCATGTGACAGCACAGCCTTTCCCTTTGTCTTTGGAATAGGCCAAAACTACCATAAGAATTATGAAGAATTGAATTCCAGACCCCAGAGGAACTCCAAGTGTTCAGAAATAAAGAGGAAACCTCTGAATGAGGGAAAGGGTTGCAGAGGTATTTGCATAGCTTTTTTTGGGTAACACTGGGAACACTGAAGGAAACTGCTGAGATTATACAGATGCCATAACTGGCACCTAAAGTTGCCATCCAAAGATGTCACTATCTTTTTAAGAATCAGGTAAGTTAATGACTGTGATAGCTATCATGTCATTTTTCTATTCCCCAATCCCTGGCAAGATCCTGGTAAGCATTCTCTTGAGAGACATCTTGAGAGTATCTTCAGTCTCACACAATATAATTTCAGACATCAGGGTGACATAAAAAATATGATCTTTATCAGAAGAGAGAAACAGAAATGTACAGTGGAAAAAATTCATGTGAGAACAATAAGTTTAGAAGGAATAAACAATCATATTATTATGTTAAATCACATTAAATTTAATCAGCATTTTTTAAAACTCTCCATAATAGTTTAGTTTCTCTTTTTCAATTCTTTATATTACTGAAATGATTGGTTGATATTTGTTAAGTGCAATTTTTAAAAGTGGCAAAAAAGCACTGAGTTCTCTATTCTATAATCACGAACCTTAAAAGAAAGCCTTAGGCAACCTCAACTTGGCTAGTCACTCTCACCCAATTCTACCTATCCAATCAGTTGCCAAATTTTGTCATTTTTCATCACACAACATCTTTCACATCTTCCCCCTTCTCAGCAATCACAATCACCACTCTAGTTCACCTCCTCTTATTTGGACTGAGCTTCCTAATTGGTCTCTCTCCCTCAAGTTTCTCCCCACTCCTATCCAGCCTCCAGTTGTAGACAGATCACTCACTGACTAATAAATTGCAGTGGCCCTCTATGCTACATCTAAAGTCCTTCCCAATCTGACATTACATGCCATCTCTCAAGTCCATGGTTTTTCACCAGCTGACCATCATGTTCTCCTTTCTCATTCTCAACTCTGTTTTCCTACTTTCCTTCAAGACTTACCTCAACAATCTGGAACTAGTACAAAAATCTATAAACTATACCTTTTGATTCTGGAGGAGAGAGCACTGCTTCAATTAAATCCAATTCAGTTGCAAGTCAAGACATCACTATCCTATTGTCATTAGTTCTCTTTGAGAATGAAGGACTACCACTGACCACCACCACCATCAACAACAATTCTTTGCTACCACTACTAGGTATACCAAAGAGTTCCCAAAAGATAAAAGGATCTATTTAAATAAAAATATTTGTGGCAGATATTTCTGGTGTTAAATATTGGAATTTTAAAGAATGCCCATCAATTGAGGAAAGGCTGAGCAAGTTGTGGCAAAGAATTGTAATGGAATATTATTATGCTGTAAGAAATGACAGGTAGGATAATTTCAGAAAAAACAATACATGGAAAGACATACATGAACTGATGCAAAGTAAGGAGAACACTATACACAGCAAACACAATATTATACAAGAACTATGAAAGATTTGGCAGTGCTCAGAATGCTTATGGTGAAAAACACTATTTTTCCTCCAGAATAATACATTATGTTGCCTGAATACAGACTGAAACATACTATTTTTCACTTTTTTTCTGTTTGAATCTTCTTGCAAAAATATTATTATATGGAAATTCTTTACATATATAACCTATGTAAGTTTGTTTACTAGTTCAACATGATCATTTCATAAAGAACAGAAAAAAGAGAAACTAAACTATTATGTAGAGTTTTAAAAAATACTGATTAAATTTAATGTGATTTAACATGATAATATGAGACTTCCATGATTGTTTATTCCTTCTAAACTTATTGTTCTCACATGAAAGGAGGTAGGTAAGGGAAAGAGGCATAGAATTTGGAACTCTAAACTTAAAAAAAACCAACAAATATTAAAATTGTTTTTGGGAATGTAATAAAATGTTTTAAAAGTAGACATTTCAATACTACATTTTACAAGAAGACTTTCCTGTTATTCCTGTTATACCTCTCCCAACTCCAGGAATCTAAACCCTTGAAAATTACCTTACCTATATATTTACATGTTGCCTTTTTTTTTTTTAGGTTTTTGCAAGGCAAACAGGGTTAAGTTGCTTGCCCAAGGCCACACAGCTAGGTAATTATTAAGTGTCTGAGACCGGATTTGAACCCAGGTACTCCTGACTCCAGGGCAGGTGCTTTATCCACTACGCCACCTAGCCGCCCCTACGTGTTGCCTTTCAAAGATAGATTGCACCCATTATGAGTGGAAAATATTTTACTTTTGTCTTAGTATACCCAGAACCTATATAGAACTTGGCATACAACAGGCCTTTATTTTTATTTATTTATTCTTTTTTTTTTTAGGTTTTTGTAAGGCAAATGAGGTTAAGTGGCTTGCCGAAGGCCACACAGCTAGATAATTATTAAGTGTCTGAGACCAGATTTGAGCCCAGGTACTCCTGACTCCAAGGCCGGTGCTTTATCCACTACGCTACCTAGCCGCCCCTACAGCTAGGTAATTATTAAGTGTCTATGAGACCGGATTTGAACCCAGGTACTCCTGACTCCAAGGCCAGTGCTTTATCCAGTACACCACCTAGCCGCCCCCAACAGGCCTTTAATAAATATTTGTTGGTAGTGATTAGTTGATTGACTGATCACAATGAATTCTAGAAAAAATAAAACAAATATGGTTGTTCTGAGTTCACCCACATTTTTAATTAATTCCATTCTGGTATTAGTGTAGGTCACAGAATCACCTTATATGACTCTGCCATTACTAATGGGGTGATCTAAGGTTGCGTGTAGATAAAATTGTTCAACTTCTATGAAGCCTTTCTTGGGGATGTGAAAAGAGACTGTGAAACTGAGATTATAACAAATGACTATGAAAAACCCTTTGTAAATGGAGGCAAAGAAAACCCAATGTTTTGGATGAGTGCTGATTTTAATCTATACCCATTCCATGACAGGGAAATCAATTATCTGAAGCAGTCTTGAAATAGAATTTCAAAAACCATTAAGTGTCCAAAATTTTAGTCTGTAAAATGTTCACTGACATCACTTGCATGTGCTATTTTTTCCTGCTTTTCCTTACACCAACATGTTATGGTCATATAAATATATGCCTACAGCAAACAGTCCTAACACAAACACAAACTGTCACATAGACCAAAGGAAAAATAGGAATGAAAGGAAAGTAATATATAATCACATTCTTTCAGGTATGTTACTGCATTTCACTAGCCCCCCCCCCCATGATTTCCATGAGAGTCTCATGGATGAGAGTCTGAGGATGAGAGTCAATTTGAGTTCATAGCACTGGTCCTAGGCTAACTGCCTGGGGATACTAATCTCCACCTTACTGAAAATGATAGCTTGACCCCAACTTTCCTTTCCAATCTTCTCTCGAACTAATCCCCTTCACCTATACTATATTCAAGCCAAAATACTACCTATCATCTCTAAGGTCTCTTTCCAGGTGTTAGTCTATGATACTATGATCAGCATTCCTTTGCCTTTATTCATGTCCTCCAACATAACTAAAAGAGACTCATCACACCTGCCTATTGGTGAATATGTAACCTGAGATACTGAGAAAACTGGACAATGTGCTAAATCAGGAATTGGTGGAAGGAACTTAGAATGTTTACTCTGGAGAAGAGAATTCTTGGCTGGAAGTGAGGGGAGGAAGGATGATATACTCATTGTTTTTGAGTATTTAAATGGTTTTAAAGTTGCTGAGGAGTTAGACTTATCAGAGAAGGAAGAATAGGAGCAATTTCAATTGAATTTGCAGGAGTATTTATTAAGCATTTACTATATGCTAGAAATTGGAAGACAAAAACATGGTGCCCATTTTTAAGAAACTCAGTTTTTCTAAAGGAGAAGACAATATACAAAAAATTATAATGTGCATGAGTGGGAGGTAATTTAAGAAAGAAGGTATCAGCAATAAGGAAAGAGGGGGATTGCTAAAAAAGGTCCCTGGCAGAGAGTGGAATTTTAGGATAATTTTGAAGGAAGCCAGGAGGCATAAATGAGGAGAGAAGCATTCCGGGCATGGGGGATAGCAAGTAAGAAGATGAAAGGTCAAGAATTGCAGAGTCCCATGGGAGGAAAAGAAGGGAGTCCAGTGTCAGTGAACCATAGATTATGCAGATGGGAATAGTATTTTTTCCCTGTTCTAATCTGCCTTAAAAAGTCTGACAATTCCTAAAAGAACTGGAAGCTATTCTCAAGTAGCCTAAATAAGTAAATATGTAACAGAGAGTAGAGTAGAAGGATCACTGGTGATCTGAGTATGAATTCCTACTTTGTGCTGCCATCTTGGCTCCACCCCAGAAGTCCAGACTCACACTTTTGGAAAAGTATTTTGGTAGTTGTGTAGAGGGTGGAATTGAGCAATGACAGCACTGGGACAAGGAGGATAATTAAGAAGTCATGGCAATATTTCAGGGTGAAAGGTCTTGAGGAACTGAACTAAGGTGATGACCCTATAAGAAATAAAAAAGGGAGGATGGGAAAGATGTAGATGAAGAAATGATAAGATCTGGTAATTGGTTGTATAGTTGGAGTACAGTAGAGGGAGGTCATTGAAGTTGTAATTTATCCCTCACTTCTGGATTTTTGACAGCCTCAATGATCATGAATGTGTGTTTGGAAATTGGCAGGGGGAGGGGCAATGAAGAGGAATGGGGGCCGTCCCATCTATATTTACAAACATATATTTCATTACAGCAGGGAGCAGTTGAGGCATTCCTATGACATACAATCCACTTTATTTTTTTAACCTGATTAGTTCTGAATATCCTCTAAGAGTTTTTTCAGTGAGGAAGAGAGTAGCAGAGCAGGGAGAAGGACAGAGTGCATTTGTTTCTGTTACTGTTGGGTTTTATTCAATTTTTGATACTTGCCCAGAGGCTATGGGTACAGGAGTTGGGCTCAGTTTTCAACATTTCTTTTTTTAAAAATCAAAAGTAAATTGAATTAAACTACAGCCTTTGTGCTATCATGAACCAACAGACACAAACACGAAATGGGTGGTCAAACATTTACAGGTCTCACATTCACTGAATGTTCAGTCTCCCAGCCCATCAAGAACCAGATGTAGCATATTCAGTATAAAAATGTTTGGTCTATAAAGAAGACTTTTATGCTAATACCAGAGTCACCACACAGACTGTTAGTGCTTATAAAAGAGCTACAAAAGCAGAATGGCCAAATTATGAATGATTTGGCAAAAAGAAAAAGAAAATTAGAATGTCCAGATTAAAAATCATGTGTAAGAGAGAAACTGTCATTTCTTTTATTTTCCCCCCTTGTCTGTTTCTCTCTCTCTCTCTCTCTGAATCTTTGTGTATGTTTATCTTTCTGTTTCTCTGTCTGACTGTCTGTCTGTCTTTGTCTCTCTTTTCCCTACCCCCTCCCAAGAATACTTTGTACATTAGAGGGAAAGAGAGAAGTTCAGTGGAAAATAGTTTTATATCTTTTTTTTTGATGCCCTCTATTTTTCAACATTTACAAAGTCATTCAGTTGACAAGTATTTATTAAGCACCTTCTATTTGACAGGCACTGTGCTAAGAGCCAGCTAGGGTGTGTGTGTTGGGGGGGGAAAAGCAAAAGACAATTTCATTTAATGGAAGTGTTTTGTTTTCATAACAACCCTATTATGTAGGTACAACAGGTATTGTTGTTATTTCTATTTTACAGATGAATAACTGAGGCTTATAGTCGCTGAGGAAAAAACGAGTTATGAACTCCATATGACTTCAAAGTCAGCACATTACTATCTACTATACCATTCAAAAGATGGATAAACAATACTGTCCAAAACAAACAAAAAAAAGTCAGAGACACACTCCAGGGTAATTTATAAGAAGAGGAGCAAAATTTAAACCTCTAGCTTAAAAAAAATGAATCACTCTTCATGAAGTGCTGAAAATAATACCATGAATTCACAAAGACTTTTTGAGATCTTGTTGTGTGCAAAATACTACATAACAAATTGGGGGAGACAGATAGACACATATATCTCAAGCACATCCCATACACAAAGTTCTGAGACATGATTTCTGTCTTCAAGAAATTTTCAGTCCTGCTGGGAAGATTAGACATACACAACTCAGTCTTCATCCCATCAACAAGGCATGTTCCAAAAGTTTATGCTACATTTGGTTGTGGGCTTTTTGGTCTTAGGACCCCTTTACTCTGCTAAAAATTATTGAGGAACTCAAAGAGTTTTTGTTAAAGTGAGCTCTCTCTACTAATATGTACTATATGAGAAATGAAAATATCTTAGCATAATTATGGAAGTAGTTCTGGTTTTGGTGAACCCCTGAAAGAGGGCTCCAGAGGTTCCCAGACCAAGATCATGCTGTTATCTCTTGCTTATCCCAACTGGTTGAGTCTCTAATTGATAGAATACCACAGATTGTAATACCTGAGTGAGAGAAGCAGACTGGACTCTCCAAAATATGCCAGAACTTTCTAAGACAAGATCTGCATTGACCATTCCCCTTCCTATTCTCATCCCCAACACTTTAAAAAAAAGATATCATTTTTAAGTGGGTGAACAAAAATGGCAATAATAACAATAATGAATCCTATTTTATGACCTTTTAAAATGACTTACAAAATTCTTTCGTTACAATAACCTAAGAGCATAAGTAGTGTTAATAACAGTGTTAATCATCCCCATTTTATAGATAAGGAAGCTAAGACTTGGAAGAAATAATCATGCATTTACTAAGTATGAGAGTGAAATAGTCTCTGTTCAATCATTAGCTCTCTTAGGAATTATTATGTGCATTGTTAAAACACTAGAGATTTTGCAGGCTCAACCAAATTTCGGGGAGAATATGATTAGTGAATGTCTTATTCTTCCTTTCTAAATATATTTCACTACTATTTCATCTAGAAAAAGTATATTAACAATTAATTATCCATGAGCCCAACCCTATCATCCAAAGTTATTTTAAAAGCCATCAGAACCCCCAAATTCTTAGAGAGAACTTCCTGGGTTAATTCCTGGATTCCTCATTTGTCCACCAGAGATCTAAAACCCCTTCCAGGTCTAACACTCTAGAATATTGCAAATTAACATTACCTTAGAGTTCTTGGGTTTGTTTTTTTAAAAAGTAGACCACAGATAATGAATAAGAGCTATGTTTCTATTTATTTACCTTAGTGCATCTCTGTCAAAGAGGGCCGCTGTGTACCACCTGGCAACCCCCTCCCCAAACACACATACTTTATTGTTGGCATGACTGTTTAGGTTTGTAAGGCACGTTGAAATCCTGGAGGATTTCAGAGCTGTGTGAATAACACCACTATTTTTCATATTTTCAAAAGTAAATACTAGAGGCTTTGGCAACAACAGGGTTTTGGGAACCACTATGTCTCTGAAGTTTTCCTTCCCCTTTCTAGTGTAATACCAGGATCAGTTTAATGAGGGACTGCAGCAGAGAGGCAAAATAAGGTTTTGCACATAGAGTGAAATGCTGGTAATTTTCTGTTCTTTGTTTTTATGAATATAGCAGCCACTTGTTTTGAAAATGAGACCCTCTCCTTTGCTCTAAGCATCCCTGTTAAGAAACTAAATCATGGAAAGAAATGAAACCTCGAGGAAATCATGGGATTTAACTTCCTTCAAGCTCTTTGACATCCACAAATATCTGCAGTATCCCAGGGAACCTCCAAAAGCTCCATGACACCAACCAAGGGCATGGCTTTACTGATAATAAGCTTCTACAGATTTTTTTCATTATTAAGGCAAGGTTGTGTAAATGAACTGCTGGACCTAGAATTAGGAAGACCTGGTTCAAATCATCTCAAATGGTAACAGTGTGTTCATGAGCAAGATGTATCACCCATTTGGGCTTCACTTACTCCATCCGCAAAATGGGTATTATCATAGCTGCAGCACCTACTTTACAAAACTCTTGTGAGGCTCCAGTGAAATAGTTCATGCAAAGTGCTTTACCAACTTTAAAATACATTAGTATTACTACCATTGCTATAAGTGCAAATAAGACAAGTTCAGTGTCATTTACAATTCTCTTTTCAGTTTCTCTGTATATCACAATGTTATGTCTGTTGACATCTGTTGAAGTCATAATAAGGAAAAAAATTTAATGAGCCTAGGTATTAATAGTCAGTATAATAGTTGAGAAATTATTGACTGGCATAAATCCTGGGACATGCATAAAATTATTATGTGATGGGCTGAAGAAGTATAAGAAGATTGGTGTCCATTGAGAGTGCTGTTTGCCTGGAGAAAAATTATATACTGGGATCCTAATTAAGCTGCTTGTCCTCTTGCAAGGCTTAGGAGAATTTTTTTTTTGAAAAGAGTCAGTAACATATTTATTTCTATGCCAGACTTCTAAGGAGAAGGGGAACTCAAGGAGGCATCTGTCTAATGGATCCCTCAAGTTCTACATGTTAGCCAGTGACATAAATTCTAGACTTTTTCCACCTTCCAAGACTTGAGTCAGTTTTGATGACAGTTTGAAACTAAACCACATTATTCATCAAAGCACATTGTGAAAAGTACTGAAATCAGGTACAAGAAGCTGGGAAACAAGTAACAGAAATATATCTGAGGTTCCTTTCTGTATCCTTAATGTCTGCATCATAACAGATACTTAATATAATATTCACTGATTGACTAAAATTGAGGTCATTTTGCTTTCTGTAGGGAAAAGAAGAAACGGTCATATCTTCTTAAGGCTGAGAGAAGAAAAAAATCTAATTCTGTTACTAGGTCCCTTAGACCAATCATAGATTTCATGGCAGATGCCATAATTCCCTCTATAAAGTAGACTATGGGGGTTCTTAAAAACTGCCTTTAAAAGGATCCAATTCTGTCATGTCTTTATCTATCTAGTGTGACTTTCATCACTATTGCTACAAACGAACAGGATGTTTTTAAACTAGGGAATACAACTGTATTTGCTACAATTTACAACAATGTATTTGCTATATAATATTTCCCATTCACTAAGCAAAACTTGAGTTGTCTATAAGGAAGACCTGTTTTGAACACATTATTCCTTATCATTTTGCCAACAGTTTGACTGTCCAATATTTAAAACACAAATGCTGATACTTTATTTGTTGATAATCACATTGATAATTTAAGGACTACTGATAAAGACTGTATTTCCTTCTAGGTTTGTTCCAGAGGAGTTATTTTAATATGCTATGAAATTGTAATGGGAATATGGAGAAAGGAGAGTGGACAGAGAGATTATAATTCAAGGAGAGAATATACTCGGGCATTTTTGAAGTTTTCAAAGTTTTTCATGCATATAATTTCATTAGTTCTGACAATAATCTTGTTAAACGGATATTGCAGGTATTATCCCATTTTACAGATGATAAAAATATAAGATTGATTAAAAATAGTAGTATGTTACAACTAAGAGACTTGCCAAGGTCACCCTAGTAAGCTTATGCTATTGGGATATTTTGAACTTGGGTTTCCTTGACTCCAGTTCCCCCACTATCATTTCTACTCTCATCCTTTCTTTCAGCCTCTCCCTGTCTTACTGGTTCTACTTTGTTGCCTACAAGCATTGCTTGTGTCTCTCTATTCTTAAAAATAAACAACTTCAAAACCCTTATTTGAACTTGCTATCCATGCAGGTTCTGCCTCTCTCCTCTTTCACAGTTAAACTCTTTGAGAAAGTTGTCAACATTTTTTACTTAATTTCCTCTTATTTTTTCTAAATTTTCTACAATCTGGCTTCTCTCTTCATTCAACTGCAACTGTTCTCTCTAGTTACCAATGATCACTTAACTGTCGAATCTAATCTGTTCTCAGTCATCATCCTTTTTGACCTCTCTGCAGTCTGTCCAATCACCCTCTTCCTCTTGATACTCTCTTCTTACTAGGTTTTCCTGTCTCTTTCTTAGTTTTTCTCCTGGAGATCAAATAATATTTGTAAAGAACTGACACATTAATAAGCATTTAATAAATGCTTGTTCCTTCCCCTTTCCCATTCCTCTTCCCTTGTCTGACTGCTTCTTCTTAGTCTCCTTTACAGGATTTTCATCCAGTCATGCCCTGTAATCATAGGAAAATTCTGTCCTGAGCCTTATTCTCTTCTCACTCTATATCACTTTGCTTAGTGATCTCATCAACTACCTTTGGTTCAACTGTCATCTCTGTGTAGATAATTTCTAGGTCTATATATTCAACCCTATTCTCTCTATTAACTCCAGTCCAATATCACCAACTGCCATTTAGACATATAAAACAGGATGTCTCCATAGATATGTCAAACTTCCTATGTACATAAGAAAAATCATCTCAAAACCTATCCTTTTCCTAAACTTCCCTTTTACTATTAAGGGTACCACAATCCTCACTTCTACCCAAGTCAATGATCTAAGTACCATCTTCACCCATTCATTCTCTCTCACCCCACATAGTCAATTCATTTGACAAATATTTCATTTCTACTTCACAAAAATCCCCTACTCTTTACTCAAATGTAAACCACCCTAATTCAGGTTATCCTTATTTCTCTCCCATATTGATGCAATTTTCTAAATGTTCCATTGGTCTCATCTTTTTCCCACTTCAGTCTATCACCCCTTTACTACTAAGATGACATCTCCCTAACTAACAGTGTCTAGGTGATTGAATAGACAGTGTTGAGTTCAAATCTAGCCTCACTTACTAGCAGTGTGACACTAGGCAAGTCACTTAACTCTGTCTCAGTTTTCTCATCTATAGTAACATGTCATCTATTCTCAAACCTCCCAAGATCTATACTTTCTACGCTATATAAATATTAGTTTTCATTAATATTATTACTATTATTATTATTATTACTTCCCAGGATTGTTATGAGGATCAAATAAAACATAATTGTAAAGTGCTTAGGCAGGACCAGACCCATAGAAAGAAATATACACATGGTCGCTATTATTATTACTATGGTTAATACTACTGATAATGATAACAATGATTCTAACAAATACAGATCTTGATATGCTTGAGAACTGGTGACACTGTGTTTTTATAGAGGAGTGGAGTGACCTCAAAAGAGAACAAAGAGCTTGGAGTTAGAAAGACCCAAGTTCAAATTCCAACTCAGATAATTATTTCTTCAGAGCCTCAGCTTCCTGATCTTTAAAATGAGGATAATAATAACATCTCTCTCATAGGATTGATGTTAGGGCCAAATGAGAGAAGACATGTAAGGTTGTTTACAAAATTAAAATACAATGTAAATGTCATATCATAGTAAATGGGAGACTAGTCTTGGTATTAGGTGACCCTGGGGGTCAAAAATGGACTCAATCACTCATTATTGACTTGGATCATTCTAACTTAATTAATCATTAACTTAATCTTTCTCTGTCTCAGTTCTCTAATCTGAAAATGGATAAAGGATGAGGTTTGCCTTCAAATGTCTATAGAGTTTCCTCTAGCTCTAAATAAATAAATCCTGAGGGGAGACCTCAAACACACAGTGACTTCAATATTACAGGCAACTCTCTGAGATTATGAGTTTTAGTGAAGGTTGGAGGGAGTTTCCTATATCTCTTAAATCATCCAGACCAGAAATTATAATTCCAGACCAGAAAATATAATTATGTTTATCCCAGACCTTACTTACTTCAGATGATTCTTACCAAATATAATAATAATAATGATAATCTGTAAAGTAGATAGTATAAATAACAAAGACCAACTTTTACATGGAGAGATGGTGACTTGTACAACATTACATGGCTAGTCAATGGGGGCAGGAGAATGTCTCTCTAACTCCAAGTTTTAAGTTCTTAGTATAGAAGTGTCTACAGAAATATGCTACTCTTTTCTCAAATCCCCCAAGATCTATGCTTCCTTCATATCCAAAATTACTAATAATGATATTGATATCTCACCTGAGATCAAATTGAATCCAGCTAGCAGCAACAAGAACACAAATAGTATTGGAAGCCTATGTCTGGGTTGTGTCATTTAATTGCATGATAATGGAGATAGAAACTATTAGAATTAGCCTCCAGTATATTTTTCTCCCTTTTCTATCATCAGTTCTAATCACCTGCATAAACATCACCATTTTGAGGGAGAGGAAAGAGATCTATCCCCAATGAAGTTTCTTAAACTGTATTATGTGAGATATCCATAAGATATCCAAGGGGCTTTAAGCAATCCAGTCATTGAGGACCCAATGGAATCACTTCATAATCTCAATCATTTTCCATTCCCTCACCTGGTAATTCACACTTTCCATAAAATTTAAAGAGGACAAATGATGAACAAGAGTTTCCACTTGAAATAAAAGCAGGAAAGCTTTAAGGGTGGGACAAGGCATCCCATTAGCATCTTCCCCATGCATCCTTAAATCTTGGAACAGTTCCTTATTCTATCTAAAAGACAAGAGATGCTCACCCTTCTCTATTTCTCCTGGCATGGAATGTTTGCAGTTTGCAATTTCATTTCCAGGAAGTATTGACAGTTATCCTAATGATTCCTCCCCACAGCATATACATGTGGTCCCTTGGGGTAAATGCCCAGGCTGATAAGGGAGGTGCTGGAGGATATAGAAAAGCAGTTTTACCCCTAGGTCTTGCTCTTAACACATGTACGCATGCCCATGCCCTCTTGAAAGTTTGGTCATGACCTCACACATATGGATTTATTTTTCTTGGGGATGAGAAAGGAAATAGAGTCAGTCACCTTTTTTGTGGTCCTCAGCTCACAGGTGTTGAAGGGTATTTGTGGGAGGATGGGTGGTACTGAATGTCCAAAGCAGGGACCACAACGTTCTCAGACAAGTTTATGAGCAAATGAATGAGGTGTCTGGGAACCAGGAAACTGGAAACAATTTTAATTCACTTTTTTAAAAAATGTGAAAATACCTAAACCTTCCACTGTCCATTTCTCTAAAATACCAGTTCTATCCCTCTGCCTCGACAGAACTTGCCTGCCACTCAGAAGGAAAGGGAATCACATTTCCACAAGGAAAGCCTGAAATCCAAGATTGTTTTTCAAATGTGCCAAGAAGATGGATTACATTTTACGGGCTTTGGTACTCACTTTAAATACAGGAAAATTGCCATGTCAAGCATCCCTTCTCTGACACCCACAGCTCATTTTTATTCACACGCGTCATTTTCCTATGTCCTAGCAGGCCCTGTTATGGGTCCTGGGCTATAAGGTAACAATAGTATGTGGCTTGCTAAATTTCTCTTCTTTAATCTTGGGGTTTGTGCTTTTCATTAAGACAGTTTTAACAATGGAAACCCTGTTCTGCAGTGATGATTGTCTCAAATCATCTGGCATGTGGAGCTCCATAAGCCTAAAGGAAGCTGCCAGGTGTGAGACAGCTTGGCGTGTCTAGCTAGAGGTGGTACATGGAGATGTGTTTGTGTGAAAGCTGATGAGTGGGTGTTAGGAAAATTACTCGGGAAAAATAGTGGGCTCATATTGTGATCACAGTCTGGGCTCTTCTTCTCCTGTCCATGTTATAACACAACAGATGTCAATAAACCTAGAGCCCCTTCCCTTAGGAAGATGAAAAAATTCCTCCTGAAGCATCATCTAACACTCTACTATAATTACCCTATAAGGAGGAATGGACAAGGTTCTAACCACGATGTGTGGTAGAAAGAATGCTGCATCAGAAGCCAAAGGATGGAGGTTCAAATAATGGCTTTGCCATTTATCCTTAGGGAAGTCATAATTTACTCAATTTTAACATGAGGATGTAGAAGAGATAGCCTCTCAAGTCCTTTCTAGCTGTAAATCCATGATCCTATGTTACCAAAAAGACCAGATATATAGGATACTCCAGGGAAAGATAGTGGTCTTCAAGGTACTCTACAACTATGAGATCAAGAAAAATCCATAGTAGTTTGTCTCAAATTGGGAAGCAATAATCAAAGTTCACATTTATATAATGCTTTCAAAGTTTCCAAATAACAGCAAACATTAAACATACCTTTAAGGTTTGCAAGATACTTATCTGAACATCTCATTCAATTGTCACAATGACCTTGTGAGCTATGTACCTATGTACCTGATGGGAGATTGTGATCACAGTATAATAGCTTTATAACTGAAAGGTACCTTAGGGATCATCTAATACAGCAATTCTCCAAATGTGGTCCACAAATCCCTGGGGATCCCAGAGACCCTTTCATGGGGTCTAGGGTTCAAAACTATTTTCACAAAAATCAGGGGTATCATAGTAAATATTTAATAAATTCTACAAAAAAGCATAACACACTTAATCTTACTCTGCAATATTAACATTTTCCCCATCACTTTTTCAACAATCAACAAAACAACAAATCAAGCTCTGGTTCATAGCATTTCCAAGATACAAATGTTCACACTGAAAATTTAACAGTTGGCTCTTAACTGACTGTGGCTACCTCTAGGGAGTATGTGATCAAGCTGGTTCCAGCACAGTCTGGAATAATTTTAATATGTTATTTGTCTATTAAAATCTTCCTCCCTTTTTCAACTTCATA
Source organism: Macrotis lagotis (assembly GCF_037893015.1). Classification (NCBI taxonomy): domain Eukaryota; kingdom Metazoa; phylum Chordata; class Mammalia; order Peramelemorphia; family Peramelidae; genus Macrotis; species Macrotis lagotis. Next base: position 134,162,818 of record NC_133659.1, on the reverse strand, counting down.
AATGTGGGAAACTGCATTTTCTTCATATTCTTTTAATCAAAGCAAAATATAAAAACAGATTGAAAAGAGCAGATATGAGATAAAGCATTGTATCTCTAGCAGGCTATCTGACATACACTTCCTGGTAGAGATTATATAGTATACACTCCTCATATTAAATTGAGCAGATTAGCTAGGAGACTTAGTTTAAAGGTTAAAAAAAAAGCAGGGTCCTAAGGGAAACAAAACAGGAACATTGATAAAAACTAGCTATAGTTTTGGGAGCATGGTATTAGGTCCTCAAGGTTATTTGTAGTGAATTTCCATGTTCTTAAAAAAGTACATCTATCCATACAAAAACGATTCCAAAAGGTGTGTAATAAAGGCAGAAAGATGGGTTGCATCTCAGCCTGTCTTGATAGCCTTCTCTAAATGGGACTTATTTCCAACCCGGACTTATTTCACTCACCCATTATAACCCAATACTTCTCCATAATTATGCAAGTTCCTGCCTTCTTTGAGCCTGATTTGGCCCCCAGGAACAATCCTAACAAGATCAAGGTATTCTCAGCAAAAGTAATGAAAGCAGTGGCATAGGTACAATTAGGAACATCTCCCTTCTCTTCCCAAATACAAGCACCTAGAAAAAAAATTTCTGATCAGCACAAGATCAAAAAAGTCTGGAGGTGAAAAACTAAGATCATTGTGGGAGGAATGTTTCAGGCTGGGGGCAGGGGGAGAAACACATTTTGGAAGGATCTCACCCACTTAGTAATTTAACCTATAGCCTACCCAAATAGAAGTGATGAAATGTATAAATGGATGCTTATGTACTGAATGAATGAACAAATGATTACTAAAATGAAAGTGAAGAGAATAAAAGAAATACACAAAGGTAATGAATTATATTTGTTAATGAATGAAGTTATACATAAAATAGAGAAACTTAGAAAATGTACATTTTCACCATACCTACAATTATTACTATTATTTTTTTAATTTTAATTTTTTTCTCCCCCCTTTACTTTTTTGCCCAAGCAAGTCTATCTATATTCAATGGGGGGAGGGGTATTTTGTTTACTTGTAAACAAGTATATCTTATTAATGTAAAGAAAAACATTTGTACAAAATGAGAATAAAAAATAAAGTTAAAAAAAAGAAAAGAAAATGTACATTTTGGAAAGAATTAGGTGTTTTTAAGTGAAATTTGTTGTTGTTGTACTGGGGAAAAAAGGGTTTTGTTGTTAAAAAATAAAAACAAAATAACCTCCCCTTCCAGCATATTCAACATCTCCAAAAATAGACCAGGTCCATTATCTTATTTTAGTTCAGAAAACATTTTACTGTCACATTAGAATTCTCTGTTGAAAAGTTCATTAGATCTTCTTAACTCTGGATGTGTTTTTTCAAGTAGTCTATATTCAGAGTTCCTTATGTCATCCTTTACCCCTTTTAATACTTTTCTCTCTTGTTCTACTATTTCTCTAACACACTCCTGAGCCCTTTTCAACCTGACCTCAGAAGTCCTGAGCCTCTTCCTGGTGGTCTTGACCTTCCAAGTTCTACTTCTCAATTATTTTCTAAGTACTTTATATTTTTTCATCATTTTTCCAAGCTCTCTCAACACTCTCTAGATACAGTTTCATTTCTTCCAGATACAAGATGTCAGGGAGGGATAGGGAGGCAAGTGAAGTATCTCTTCCTGCCATAATAACTTTTCTTCAATATCAGGAATTATCTGGAAATATACACTGTCCAAAATCTCAAGAGAAAAAGGAACTTTCTAAACACTTACTCTTATTTTCTCTCATTTCCACTTACTTGCCATATTGTGAGCCAAGCATTTGGGTTTTAGCCTAGTCTCTCCATTCTTAAGCCAAAATCCCTGCAATAAACTAGTTTATCACTGTCATGAATTAATATCTCAATTTTCTGAGAGCATTAGCAGAGTATTAAGTACCCTGAGTAAGAGAAACAAGGACTTATTTAATATGGTAAAATCCTTATAGCACCAGTGTTATGAGCATAATGGGTGCTCCATAAATGTTTATGAAAAATTCACTTAAAGACATTGTCTCTGTTCTCTATGAGCTCATATTCAAGAAGGATGACACTTAAATGAATTCACCCAACAGAATAACATGAAGAAATTTAATGAGACATATTGTAAGGCATTCCTTTCAACTAGCACTTGTGAGAAGTGGGGAGGGAGAAGATATACTTTTCTTTTTTAAAAAAATTATGTTTCTTTTGAAAGAGAAACTAGAGTACATTCTCAGAACATTTTTTTTTTTGCTTATTGAGTTGTTACTGGCCTGTCAGAGTGGTTTACTATCATATGAAAAACTGTTCAATTCTTAAGACCAAGGGATTTCACAAGCTCCTTTTCCCAACGAGAACAAGGTCTCATGGTAGTTCTGTCCCTGATCTATTTAACTGTAATTTCATCTTACTGACAGATTTGACACATGATTCCAAAGTTACTGAAGGTGGGAAAGGAGAATGCAATATACCTATAGATGAAGCCAATAGCCAAATAAGAAATTACTATGCCCTTCTTTTTTTTTTTAAACAGAATTACTTTAAGGAAGATCAGAGACAGTATAACATTTTCAGATTATGAGATCTTCATGAGAATCTCCAAAGTTATGACATCACTGGTCTTGATGCTTTATCCCAGTTGGTTCTTGGGAAATTATACATTGGAAGTATAGAGACTGATAGGGAGTACAGATATACAGTAAAGTTTGCCTTTCTCCTTTCTTCAGGTGATGGAACACCATTGTGGAAAGAGGCAGACCAAGTCAGATATGGCCAATGAGTTATTTGTTTTAACTGTACTTCCTTATAACAAGATAGTAGTTCCCATGAAGATAAGGGTGATGGTGGTAGGGGAAAGCAAATGTAAAAAGAAAAAAATTTTCAATAAAAAATTTTCTTTAAAATAAAATTAATGGCAAAACATTCCCTTTGTTAGTTCACTTATTAAGGCTCTAATACCTTATGTGTTGCAAAGAACAGGGCCACCATAATGGTAAAGGACCCTAAGTCCACACTTATCTATTCAGTGGTTGAAGGAACGCAGGATGAAGAAAAGACCTGGGGTTGGGGTGAAGGATGGAAAGTAATAATAAGGTGTCTTCCAGTGCTTGAAAAGATAGCACATTTAATAGTCACTAACTGAGCTTGAGACTAGACACTGAACTTTAAAGACAGGAAAAAGCAAAATTGGTCCTACCTCTTAGGAAGCTTACATTCTAATGAGAAATATAACATGCAGATTTTATATATAATATGTACAGTTAGGTGATACAGTAGATAGAGCATTATGATTAGAGACAGGAAGACTCAGCTCCCTGAATTCAAATCTAACCTCAGGGGTGGCTAGGTGGTACAGTGGATAGAGCACCGACTCTGGAGTCAGGGGTAACTGAGTTCAAATCTGGCCTCAGACACTTAATAATTACCTAGTTGTGAGGCCTTGGGCAAGCCACTTAATCCCATTTTCCTTGCAAAAAACTAAAAAAAAAAAATCTAACCTCAGATACTCACTAGTTGTGTGACCCTAGGCAAGTCACTTAACCCTGTTTGCCTCAGTTTCTTCATCTGTAAAATAAGCTGAAGAATGAAATGGCAAACTACTCATATTTTTGCCAGGAACATCCCAAATGGTATCATGAAGAGTCAGAGATGACTGAAACAAATGAATACTTGCTTTAGATGCAAAATTTCTAGTTATGGCTGTGCCATTTGCATATAATAAATTTATATATAATATATATATAGTTTTCTCCATATTCTCCATTGTCATATAATTAACAATTCAGACTTTAAATACCAAAGAGATTATAACTCACTTGTACATGAAATGCTTAACAATACTCAGTGTAGATAATAAAAAGGGTACAATATCACGAGGCCAATTTCTCCCTTTCTTCTAAGCATCAACTTGGTTGAAGAACAAAATGAAGAAAGCACAGATGAAGAGATGGCTCTTCCACCTCAGATGAAGAGATCGCTCTTCAGTATCACTATGATTTAATTGGTAAAAAGGGCCCTCCCTCTCTGACCCCCAAGATCAGGCTGTCTGTTGAAGCTGTACAAAGTTACAAGCTATTGATCCCTAATTATTAGGACATGCAATGAGTTGTATTCCCAGGAGTAGGAATGGGTTTACACTAATCCTTAACACCAGGGGTTTTTCAGTTTTCTTACCACTGAAACAAGAGGAATAGAATTGAATTAGATGATATCCAAGTTCTCTTTTATCTTTAAACCAAACATTTTTCCACCTAGTCTTCCTCATGACCACCCACATATATATCTGTTAGAGGGTTGGTTCAGCATCTAAAATATGAGGACTCTCTTGTTCCATTCCAATCATTCATATTTATATTGGCTTCAACAAGTCCCTGAAATCAGAAAAGTTAAGGAGAAAGCAGAAATGAGAATTAAAGAAAATCCACCAATTAAAAATAAACTCTTATTATTCAAGAAAAAGACTCTCAATAAAATTTCAGGTGAAAAACCCTTTGCTAGAAATAGGTGCTTTTATATAGCAACCACAGTCCTTGACAATTAGCAATTAGAGCTAAAGAAATGTTAGAGTATACAATGGGCACTAAAGGAAAAAAATTAAATGAATCTTGTTACCAGATTATGTAATTCAAAGACATGATCAAGAGTTGAAAGTCTAAAAATGACCAGATGAATAGCTGATTAAATCTTTTACTGTTTTTCATGGTAGCCTTTATTGGAAGGAAAAGAGGGATTTGTTTTGCAGCATTTTTGAAAATCATTGCAATTTTAGAGCTCTCAAGAAAAACAAAATGTACTTCGGTATTTTGCATTTTTAGAAGATGAAGATGAAAATGAATTGTTTCATTTTAGTTCACTTCATTTAGAGTTGGTTACTTTATTTTTAAATAAATCCCTTTTTCTCCTGAAAGTATAAATTTTGAAGTTGAAAAGGTCTTTAGAGATCACTTCATTCAACCCCCTCATTTTACAGATGAAGAAACTAAGGGCAGAGAGGGGTAGTAGACAAACCAAGGTCACTGGCAAGATGGAGAAATGAAATTTATTGTGATTAATGAGATAATGTGAGCTTAAGTTCTCCATTCCACTATTTTCCCCCCAGGGCTCAGTGACTTAAGAAACCTTCTATCCCAGCCCAAACTTTCTAACCTTTAGAAAATACAATGGCTTGATGTAATAGAAAGACTTGTCTTCTAATCTTGACTTTGCCACCCCAAAAATATTTAACAAGAAAAGAAGAAAGCAGGAAAGAAAGAATTTTTCCAATCTAATTGTTCACAGAACACACAGATGCCTAATATCACACTGCAATTCAAAAAGATATGTCAGATGACTGAAAGTTCCAGATTTTCTAGAATTAATTTACTGAATCAGGAAAAAAAATCATGTGATGTCAAAACACTCCTGACTCAGGAAAAGCTGATGATCCAGCAAACTGTCTTTGTGTTCTTGATAGGGGTCAAAGACCCAAAGTGAATTCTAGTTTAAAAAGTTTTCTTAAGCTTCCAGACCTGGGGAAAAGGTGGTGGGATGAAAACCTTAAGCTCACACCATCTCATTAAACTTAATAAACTATATTTCTCAATCCTGTTGTTTTAATTGAACTTTTGATGGTAGATGGATTAGTGGATAGTTAGATTTGGAATTGGGAAAATCTGAGTTCAAATCCTACCTCAAGACACTTATTAGTTGACTTTATCATCACCTATGATTGTTCCATTTACATGTTAGCAAAATCTGAAATTCTATTATTTGATCCATCTTTTACCATATCATTTCCCCAATTTATTATTATCCCTAACCTAATTCTTGGTCCTCTCAATCTGTTTTTCAGTCTCATTTTGTTCTCCATTCACTTTACCCTCCATCACTGCCCTTCTCTACTTCATATTTTCCAACAGAGGGCTCTCTCCTTCTCTAGTATCCTCAATTTCTAACTAATTTTCAATTTCTCCCTATCAAGTGCCTACCTTCCTACTGCATATAAACACACTCATGTCAATCCCATTCTTAAAAAAAACCATTTGATCTACCCATCTCTGCTAGTTATTGGCTAAAAATTGGATATAGGTGAGGGGGATGAATATGAGTGAGGAATCAAAAGTAACATCTAGTTGCAAGCCTGGGTTACTAAACTAGTGATCCTTATAGCATCATAGAGAATTTCAAAAGAGTGGAGAGTTTTGAGGGAAAGATGATTTCTGTTCTGAACATATTGTGCTTAAGAGATCTATATGACATCTAGTTTGAGATATCCAAGAGACAATTTGTGATCTGTGATTAGAGGTCAGAGAGAGTCAAGGGTCAGATATAAAATTCTAAGAATCATCTGCAAAGAGATGATAATGGAATACATAGGAACTGATGAGATCATTAAGTAGATAATATAGAAAGAAAAGAGAAGAGGACCAGAAATGGAGCTTTGAGGGGTACCCAAGTTAGTAGATGTAAACTGCACAAAGAGGCAACAAAGACAGAAAAGAAGCAGTCGGAGAAATAAGAAGAGAGTCAGCTAGATCAGTGTCACAGAAACTTATAATGGAGAGTGTATATTCAAGAAATCATGATCAATTGTACTAGAAACTTTGAATAAGGCAACTTTGGTTGAATTGATGAGGTCTAAAGCCAAAGAGAGAGAGCTATGAAGAGAGTGAAAAGGAAAGTGAAAGCACTTAATGTAAATGATTTTCTCAAGAAGTGGAACCACAAAAGAAACCAATTATTTTGGAATGCAACTGTCAAAATATTTTTTAGGGCAGCTAGGTGGCACAGTGGATAGAGTACCAGCCCTGGAGTCACGAGTACCTGAGTTCAAATCTGGCCCCAGACACTTAATTACCTAGCTGTGTGACCTTGAGCAAGCCACTTAACTCCATTGACTTGCAAATATATATATATATATTTTTAAAGACTCCAGGGTAAGAGCTCCTGCTTTAGATGAAGTATGAAAATGCTTGATCAATTTAGATGCCTGAAAGCCATTGAAAAAACTGGAGTGATGCTGTATAAGAAGTCTCTCAGATTGGTTGAAGGACTTGATCACACCCTGAAGACCTTCATATGAAATATAAAATATAAAATCATAGGATCGCTGGAATCTAGCATTCCAACTATCTATCTAGTGAGTGGAGAAGAGGAATTTTAGCTATTTTCCTATGAAGGTATCCACTTAGGGTAGTGAAGTAGCAGAGCATTCACCCCCTTCAGCTTGGTCTCCAAGTCACCTCCCTCCCTGAAGAAGGCCTTGTGGACTCCAGTGTCCTTTATAAAGCACCATCTGCTTTGGGAGCTGAGGATATAGATGGACTCTAAGAAGGAAAGGGAGAATTAAAGTTCTACAAGGAGCTCCGCAAAAAAAGTAAAAAGTCAAAATTAAACAATAGCAGCAACAAAAATACTTGGAAGATTCTAGCAAAAGATTCCCAAGAGCCTCATTTTTTTGGCCTCATTTATTATGTCAGTTTAAATCCACTCACTGCTGAACTCTGTATATTTGGTGGGGAGAGCATAGTCCATTAATAAGTACCCCTACTTGGTTACTTTGTTCAATTGGTTTTGCTTAGGGATATTACATACACAGCAGGCACTTAATAAATGCTTATTTCTTCCCCTTTCATTTTTCTAAAAACCAATTAAATCAGATTAATTGATATTAACTGCTTATCTGGGGGGAAATGTATATCAGTGGGGACTTAAGAGTTATAGCATTAGAAAGACATCCCCAGGTTCTCAGTGTTAACCTGAGATGAGTGTCAGAATATAGTAGCCATTCACTGAGGTGTCTATCCTCCCATTCATCCATCCATCCATTTCTCCCCTCTAGAGACTCAAACTACTAATGCAAGTAGGAGTTAGGGGTATGTACTATATATTAAAAATCAAACTGATGTCTCATAAAAACTACATAGTATATTCCATGTTGTTTAGGCAAGAAGCCTCAAAATACAATTAAAAATATTATATGGCCGATCAGACTTCATTATTTCAGCAATCTATAATTTCATTAATTTTAGCATTCCCTCATTGATGCTGACTATGACCCTTCTGCACCTTAGCAAAAGGTTTCCTGAGTTATTTGTAAAGAAAAATTAGTCATCTAATGCTCAAACCTTTCATGGTTAGCACCTCTAAACATAGCTAGGCTGGTAGGACATAATCAACCATGAGGTTTATAGATGGAGACTTACTAGCTTCATAGAATCTGCCAGGGCTTCTGTGTTCTGCTAGAAGTCTTTGAAAACTCAGGGTCACCTCTATCTCACAATTAGGTATTAAAATAATGTGAATGGGAGATTAACACATTACATACATGTATAGTCATATATTTATATATATATATGATAATTTAACAAACTCAGTCACTTTAAGCAAACTAAGAAAGAATAATTAAAATGATAAATCTAAGATCATAATACCACAGGGACTAATGTGGGAACCATCTGCAAGAAAAAATACTTATTTTTCTCCACTCAATTTGCAGTCAGTCAATCTCCTCAATTCTTATTCAAACATTTGAGATTGGGATCAGAAATTGAATGAATTGTTAACCCAAGAAATCAGTTGTTACTATAGTGATCCTTATTAATCTCTTGCCATAAACATCACTTCATGGTAAGTTAGGAAAGCGGCATTTCAAATAGCAAGGCTGTTTTAAACATAAAAGGGGTCATTTTCATTCTAGCAGCAGCTTAGGCTGTGGAGTCTGTACTTCTATCAGCCATTTTAATTCAAAAACAATATTTAGGCCGTGGAAAGCAGGCTGATAACCTCCCTGTCTTTGTTCTAAATCTCTGAAACAGAAGAGACACTTCCTATGACAGCATCAATTACAGTGTCTCTGGAGTTGTGCTTTAAACCCTCTCTTGTTGTTGCAGAAATTTAACAATTTTGTGGCAGCAATTTCAGGACAGTTGGATGAAAACCTCACTTCTGAAGGAAAGGACAAAAGAGAAATATCTCTTTGCTTAGGAATTCAGAAAACATTGATGGTGATTAACAGGTTACCAAAAATTAATTATTAATCAATGGCTAGATTCATTAATAATAAGTAGTCCTTAGTCCCTCAAAAGATCATAAAAAATGTAGAATCCCAGAATTAGAGGTGTCCTTAGAAGTTATTGAATTGTCTACTTAAGAAGCAATAATCTACAAATAAGATTTCAACCCTGTCTACTTATGAAGCATAATCAACAAATAATACTTTATATCTGGGGAATGGGGATGAGGAGAGGATTTTTCCACAATGCACCTTAGGTAGAATGCTAGTTCCATTGTCTTTTGTAAATAAATAAGGTGAAATGTGATAGTCTGAATTTGATCACCTCTCTCTTAACTCCCTATAGCCTTTTCCCCTGGAAAATTGGAAATGAAACATATCAATCAGTAAAATATCATTACTCTCCTTCCCTAGGAAGTTGGTAGTTCTATGCTTACTGAACAAACAAAACTGAATAATGTTGATGATGATGACACAAGAGCTGCCCAACATCGCACTGCCTCTAGATAAAATATGACTGAGATAAAGGGTTTTAAAATGTATCACAGTTTAGTGCAAATATCACTTATTTCCCTCTTCCCCTTACAAGTTCCCCTTTATGTTTTTGTCTTCGCCCAATAGAATTTAAACTCTTTGAAGGCAAGAACAGAACTTTTGCTTCTATTTCTGTTCCAAGTGCTTAGCATAATGTCTAGCACATATTTAGTAAATATTTATTCTATTTATCTATCGACTCATCATCCACCATTATCTCATTATCTAAATCTATATCTATCCATATATACATTATCATTTGGGAGGGAGACACACACACACAGAGAGAGAGAGAGAGAGAGAGAGAGAGAGAGACTTATCCTATTCTATCCTGACACGAATACCAACCTGTGATTGTGATTATGGATAACTGTAAGCTTCTCTCTCAAATTTAGTTTCCTCTCCTATAAAATGGGGCTCACAGTACTTGGAAACTTCCCTCATAGGGAGGTGGTAAGGAACCCTTTTTATAGGCTAGCATTAAATCACAAGACCAGTATGTGCCAGAGATGAGGCTTTAATTAAGATCTTGCTGTCTTTGAGGACAAGTCTTCTGGGTTCCCTTTGTCTAGCACATAGTAGGCACTTAATATATTGTTTGGTTGTCATAATATTATGAAAACTTCATGTACTTGAACCTCAGATCATTGAAAGAGAGACTGCATATAGACAGATACAAAAAGGGGGAAGGAGAATATTTCAAAACTAATTTGAATATAATAAACCAGGAGCATCTATAAGTATATATAAGGTTTCTCTAATGATAAATGATGAACAACCTTAGTCATAGTCTCAGGGTCTATCATGAATCAGAGCAGCATGGTAATTTCTCAAAGAAAGTCCACATTTTCTTTTAGATCGACCTTAGCAAACTCACAGAGGTGACCCTTTTCTTTTGGGGGATACTTATATTATAACCTGGGCTTAAAGGATACCCCAAAAGTCCAGAAAGGTTGAATGAAACCATCATCCACACATAATTCTATTTTAACCAGGTTCAAATCCCAACTTTGTCACTTGTTACCCATGTGGTCTTGAGCAAATCACTCACCCTCTCTGGGTCTCAATTTCCTCATCTTTAAAATGAGGAAAATGAATAAGTTAGTTTCTGAAGTACAGTTCCAGCTTTAAAGCCATAAACTTTTGATTGGGGAACAAGTCAGGGGGGAAGTAATTCGCATTCCTCTTTGTGTGAATGTATTATGTATCTATAAATACACACACAAATATATATATTATATATACAAAAATATGTATTTATCCAGGATGTGTACAATTACATATACATATTTAAAGATATATACTTACTTATATATACTTATAGACTTAAATTGGTAAAGTTCTTTGTGTATGTTTTCTTGTGATCCTCACAATAATCTTATAAGGTACATAGTGTATACTATTGTCCCTGTGTTTAGATAAAGAAAATGATGTTTGTAGTCATCTAAGTGGAACAGCAGATAAGAGTCTAGACATGGGATCAAGAAAAATTGAGTTCAAAACTAAGTCTCAGACACTAGCTGAATGACCCCTACATTTAACCTCTGCTACCTTAGTTCCCTGATCTATAAAGTGGGAATAACAATAACCCCTTCCTACTAGGGTTGTTGTAAGGATTCAAGGTTGTGGTAAAAAAGGGCTAAAAAATGCTATTATTATTGTAGAGATTGAGGGACTTGCCTGGGGTTACACAGACAATAAATGACTGTGAGAGCAGACAGACAAGCAATAAGTATTGATTATGTACTTACAATGGATCAGGGATCCATTTTGGGATTCTGCGACTGTGTTTCAAGGAGTCAATGGAGTACAGTCTGTTGGTCTACAGGATACTATTTAAAATAAAATCTTTGGAGATCCATGTGGCCTCTTCAAATCACTGACTTAACGTTGATAAAAACCAGAAATCTCTCACTTCAACTTCCCAGTTTAAATTAGTGGGCTTGACCAGCTTGCAGAACCTTCCATGATGGTTTGATGTCAGAACTCGAAACAATAAGTTATCACCTCAGTGATCAAAATATAGCAAAATAACGTGGAAGGTCCCCAGTTCCTTCTGCCATTTGTGTTTATAACATATGCTTTCATATACATAGCTTCATTTGCTAGACAAATGTTGGGTTTTGTTACAAGCCCTACAGCAAAAGCAAATACTGCATCTTTACAGTTCTGGTGTCTGAATTTTAGTTCAGACTTGGCCATGGAGTGATGAGCTCTGAATGGTGCACTTTCAGCTCACCCAGATGATTTCTCCCATTCAATGACAGTATTTTTTTTAAAAAAGTAGTTTTAGTAGGTGCATTTTTTGGCAGACAGATGCATCCAAATCACAATAATTGGAGTCTCTTGTTGTAGGTTTCCCAGCATTTCCATTTCTCAGTGGATATTTTATGTGGCACACATGGTTTCTGGCAGGTGTAGGATTCTCATCTCTGATTGCCTATATTCCCAATCTACTTCCCTCAGCTATTTTCGTACAGCAAAGCAATTACGGTTTAAAATCAGTTTATAACATGCACTCATCCATATTCAGTTCTTTTCCACTTCAGGCAAATCTTATCCAGAGAAAAAAATAATAAGAGCCATGTGTCAAGGAGGAGTTGGAGCTGAGAAGATCCAGGGGGTGTAGCACTCCTGTATTTTGACGCTCAAAGTTCAGCCATCAAGATCTAGCAAAGTACTCCATTCATTATTAACTAGACAAAAAATGAGGTCCCACCCACCAAAGTTTACATATCCCAGTGAAAAGGAGATAATAATGATGCAGACAATGAAATGTAACTCATCTGAAATAATGAGGGCATGCAAAATTGATGAAATGCTTGATATATGAATCAGAATTTAAGAATATCTTGAAGGACCAAGCTATATTGATTGATACAATATTTTTCTGTAATCAGCAAAGCAAAAAGAGATAATATGATGGAAATTTTTATTTCAAAGTAAAATTATGTCTTCTCATAATTATTTTCACTTAAGGTGCATTTGCAGAGATAAGAGAAATTATAATAAAATTATTTTTAAAAATATTTTTTGCATTCATTGACGCACTAAGCCCTTTTGGTGTTAAAGAAAATGTTTCATTATCTTCAAGTATGTGCAATAACAAATTGTACACAATAATGACAACAAGAGAGAAGTAGTGGGAATCAGAGAGACCTGAGTTCAAAATCTATCTCTGACATAGACTGACTAAATGACCCAGGGCAAGGAACTTTAATATTCAATGCCTAACAGTCCCTTGAAAAAACTATAAATTGAAGAGTAGATGCAGACCAGAAGTGGATTTCCTCACAGGGATTCCTTTAAATCCCTCTAAAATCCTACTTTCTATAAGAAGCTTTTCTTGATCCCTCTTAATAATAGAGACTTCCTTCAGTTGCTTCTTTCCAAATTATCCTGCCTATATCTTGTTTGTACTGAGCTGTTTTGTTGTCTTCAATTTTAATTAGTTTAAGAGTTCCTTGACGATAGGGACTGTCTTTTGTCTTTCTGTGTATTGTATCCCCTTGGCATAGCACAGTGCTAGAAATATATTAAATGCTTAATTGTAGAGCTCTGTTTGTCTAGGAGGTAGTTAGGTGGCTCAAAGAATAGAGCACTGGAACTGGAATTAGGAAGTTCTGAGATCAAATTTGACCTCAGATGTTTCCGAGTTGTGTGAACCTGAATCATTTAACCTTCATTTGCCCCAGTTTCCTCAACTGAAAATGAGGACAATCCCAGAATCTATTTCACTGGATCACTGTGAGGATCAAATAAGATACTCTTCACATAGTGGTTGAGGCACAATAGATGCTTGTTTCCTTCCAGCTCCTTCCTCTCCCCTCCCTTTAATAAATGCTTATTGGCCAACTGACTACACTAATGAAAGCAAAGGTCCAATCCATATTCACACATGCAAAAAGAAAATTTGAGAGAAAATACTTTAGATGACAGCACTTATTAAATCTGACTATCTGCAAAGCACTGAGCATGCAAATGGAAAAACAGAACCAATCCTCCCTTGCGGAGCTTACATTCTAATGGGGAAAACAAGCTGAGTAAACTGATTGGAAGGGAGAGTTTGGAAAGCAATGTGATGAAGTGCAAATAGCACCAGACTTAAGGTGTGGGTCTGAAATTCCCTTATTGGCTAAGTGACTTTGGGCAAGTCATCCCTTTCTAAGTCGGTTTCTTCATCTGTAAATAGGCACAATAACACTTTCACTCCTTCAAAGGGTAGTCATAAGCTTCAAATGAGATGCTGTTAGCTCTTTGTAACAGTAAAGCATGATATAACTATAATCTCCTATTATCTTTATCTGACATTGTTAGTAAATTTTAGCCTGCTAGAAGGGTCAAACCTATCTGGTTCTCAGAGTAGTTGTGAGTTGTGAGGAATGCCAGAGTAGTTGTGAGGAATGCCAGAGAGACAGTTCTACTCATAACTAAAAAAACAAAAACAAAACTACAGAGAGGATTATATGTACATTGAAATATTTTTGAGATGTCATTTCAATGTAATGTCCAAACATACTCCCCAATATTTTGATGAACAAAACACATCTTGGTGTATTTCTCACCATAAATCAGCTTCTGCAGGTTCAAGGAAACAAAGAAAAATTGTGAAAAATACCTATCTATATAGGGACAATGTTTGTATCAATAAAAATCCTTCCTTTTGGTAAAAACATCACTTGTACAAAAATATTCATAGTAGCTCTGTTTGTGGTGGCAAAGAACTGGAAATTGAGTGAATGTCCATCAATTGGGGAATGGTTGAACAAATTGTGATATATTTTCATTTTATGCAACACTATTGTTCTATTAGAAACCAGGAGGGATGGGAATTTAGAGAATCCTGGAAGGATTTGCATGAACTGATGCAAAGTACAATGAGCAGAACTAGAAGAACATTGTACACCCTAACAGCAACATGGGGTTGATCAATCTTAATGAATTTGCTCATTTCATCAGTGCAACGATCAGGGACAATCCTGGGGTATTTGAAATGGAGAATACCATCTGTATCCAGAGAAAAAATTGTGGAGTTTGAACAAAGACCAAAGACTATAGTTATCATGTAATTTTGCTATCTCTTATACTTTATTTTTTTTCCTTAAGGATATGATTTCTCTCTCAACACATTACATTTTGATCAGTGTATAGCATGGATACAATGTAAAGACTATAAAACTGCCTTATGTGGAGGGTGGGGAGAAGGAAGTGAGATTGGGGAGAAGGAAGTGAGATTAGGGAGAAAAATTATAAAATTCAAAAATAAATTAAATTAAAAAAAAGTCCTCCCTTTCCCTTTGAGTTCACCTCAAGGCTACCTCTTTCATCAAGTCTACCTTGATCACCCTGACTGGAAGTACCCTTTCCCACTTATGATTTCCTGTAGCATGTTGTACTCATTGGACACTTAAATCAGGTTGTCATGGCTATTGTGAGTCCATAATTTATTGTGTCTGCTAGTTACAAGCCCTTGGAGGTCATGGACTATGTCTTCTGGGGAGAATACTCTGGAAACTTTAAAGTTCTACCCTGGGTGCCCCAAAATTTCTAGTTCAGTTTTAAGTTTTAATAATTTAATAATCTTCCAACTTGGGCCTCAGTTTCCTCATTTTTAGAATGAGGATATTGGATTGGATGGCCTCTGACTGTTGTGCTGTAAAAATTTAAAACTGCATTAAGACTCTGGGGAAAACCTAGGTAAATGAGTTGTTGCTGCTCTTATTCATCTTTGATAATACTGCTAAAAATAATGAGTTGAAGTAATGTCCACTCAATAAATAATTTTTGAATGAATAACAAATATAAAAAATAATATCTGCTAGTTATAGAAATTGTTTAGAAATGGGCTTTAAAAATATTTACCTCATTGGATTCTGAAAACAGCTTTATTTAGTAAGATGGATATTACAGATATTATTATCTTCACATAACAAAAGAAAACTGAGCTCATAAGGGTTACTTTGCCCAATACTTTCTGACTTTAAGTCTTTCTGTGATGTCATACTGCCCCTTCAGTAGCAAACAACATGAGAGTACATCACGAAGTACATAGTTATGGGGTACAAAGGAAAATGTTTATGAATTTTCATTGAATGAAATGGTTGTGAATAAAGTATAACATGGTATTTGAATGGTGGCTCCTATCTTCCTTGCATACAAATGATAGTTAACGCACATATGGTGGGAATACACATCATATTCTGGTTTTACATCAAACATGTTAAGGTACCATCTGTGCTTTCAGTTGCTTTAGAAAATGTTGAAAGACTCCCTCTAGTCTCTAGGTTTCCCATTTTTGGTTTCTGGGTGACAATCCCAAACATAAGCACCAGGCATCCACCAGTAGGCCAGTGGAATGAATTTTTTTTTTAGTGTTTCCACTAAGCAGCTGTTCTTCCTGATGCCAGAATATTCATATCAGATTTTGGAAAATTCTCTCCAGTTAAATTGAAAAAAACAAAACAAAACAGGATGTGTGTTTTCTCCTTGTTGACTTCTGTTAATACTGGGATTCAAGGGTTAATAAGACCCTTCCCTCAAACTCAAGCCTTTAAGGTGTAGTTGGACACCATAGATGATGGATTAGTAGCCTTGAATTCATTTTCCCTGCCAAATGGGTAGAAGAGAACAATTGTTTCAACAGTTATGAAGTTTGCTGAAGCAAACAACTTGGAGCACTTAGAGCTTAGAAAAGCATCAAAGGTCAAGGTCATCCACTGTATTCCAGGTCATTGGCAGTTATCCTGACCTTTGTCCTGCCTCACTTAAATCCAATTGACTTGCAAGTTAAGACATTGAATGGTGTCACTGGACCTCTTGAAAAATGGACAAACAGCATTCAGTCTTAGTCCCCTCAACATCCTTTTTTGAGGACTTAGGAGGAGAGGATTATAGTTCCAGAGCTGGAAAGATTTCAGAGACCAACTTGTCCAGTCATTTTGTTTTAGAAATAAGGAAAGTAATGACCAGAGTTAAGTGACTTCTCTAAGGTCATATGAAGCCTAAGTGGGGGAATCTGAATGCAGGTCCTCTGACTCCAGAATTAGTTTACTTTCCATCATACTTTTTTTTTGGTTTTTTTTTTAGTTTTTGTAAGGCAATGGGGTTAAGTGGCTTGCCTAAGGCCACACGGTTAGGTAATTAGTAAGTGTCTGAGGCCAAATTTCCATCATACTTTTAATAACACACTTTCTTGTATATAACTACTTATTCATTAAATAATTGTTTCACATAGGAAAACTCGGAAATTTTTCCTTATCTGAGAAGATAAATCAGACCTTTAAACTGCCTTCTACCTCTGAGTTTATAATCCAGGCAATCTTTGATCTCTGAGGAACTCAGATTCTCCCCAAGTCTGTTTGGGGTGCTTTTTCCACTAAAAAAAATTTTTGGTTATGTAATTTTGCTATCTTTTATGCTTCATTTTTCTTCATTAAGTATATGATTTCTCTCTCATCACATTCAACTTAGATCAACGTATAACATGGAAACAATGTAAAGACTGACAGAGTGCCTTATGTGGGGGTTGGGGGAGGGAAGAAAGTTTAGGGAAAAAATTGTAAAACAAAATAAATATTTTAAAAAATCTTTGGGTTTTATATAGATTCAGGAAATATGTGGGCATCTTGCTTTATAGGAAAGGATGACATTAGATAATGTGTACTTACATCATGGCTATACTTTTACAACGTTGTCTTAATAGCAGGTAGTTTTTCTGTTTCCTTTCATTGACATATTTTAAAATAAAAGCTCTATCAGTGAAATAAATTATCAGCTTTGTTTCTATTCATAGGTATGGCAGCTGAAGGGATGTACATTGAAGGGTTACTTGGAAATAATTATTTTTGAAAGGGCATATTGACATTTTATGATCTGGTAACAATGAAATTCATGGAAGAGAAGATGGTTGAATTAATGTCTTCCTTTGGTTTTTGTTTTGTTTTGTGAGAACTAGAGTAAAATGGAAAGAGTCTCATATATATGGAGTTAGAAAATGTAGCTTCTAATACTGTTTCTAATAGTTATTTAGCTATATGATTTTGAGCCTCAACTTGTTCATCCTGAAATGAGGGTTGTAATACCTATTATATTCATCTCTTAGAGGCAGTTTTGGATTAGATAGATTAGATAGAATATTGGATGGATGAGTGGGAGGATAGATATGTGAATAGAGAGGCATACATTTGGACATAGAGAAAGAAAGCAGTCATTGGATGCCTGGCACATTGTTCTAAGAATGAGAGATACAAATGCAAACAAATCAGACACAGTCCTGCAAGGACCCCTTCCTGAAACAGTGATCTGGGAGGAGGTAATCAATCAGAAAAGCAGAGGCCTAGGCAGAGATTTCTCCAGAATAAAAAGATATCTCAAGAGAAGATGGGAAGAAGAGTAGTTGAAAATCTATCAGAGAAGTCAGGATGAGTCAGGTTCAAAGCCAATCTCTGACAAATACTAGTGCTGTGAGCCTAGGTAAGTCACTTAACATCTCAATTCCCTTGGAAACTCTCTAAGGCCATAACCTGTAGGGTTGGTATTAATCTATATTAGTAGAGAGAATTTCCATACCAGGAGTATAGCCTGGCTACAACAACAACAAAACTGTCTCTCTCACAGTGTGAGGAAAATGTTTTACAAACCCTAAGGTGCCATTCAAAGTGGACTATGTTTTTTATTTCATCTCCTGGAAACTACTTTATAGGTTTTTACATGGGTTGTCAAACTATACAAAAAAATAGCAATAGTGGTCATGCTGGAGTTTTAAAACATGAAATTGTGTTGGAAAATAACTTGTGAAATTAGTTACTTTTATCTATGTCACATTTATCTATGTGTATAAATGCACTTTTGTATATACAGATATATATATCAGATGTTATCTCAATATATATATATATATATATATATATATATACAAATGCTTAAATATAATATATATATGGTTTGCCATACTGTTTATGTATAAATACAAATATACACACATATTCACACATCTCTATCCTACCATAACTATAATTTCAAGAAATTGTGTGTATATGCACATATTTGTATGTATATAAAGATAATTTTTAAAATAAACACAATTCCTTTGAAAGAGCTAGTGTAGTAGCCATACTAGTGCAGTTTCTCAAAGGAATGACAGATACATGTTAGAAAGGCTATTTATAGATGGTCCTGTTTCATGCTGAGGACAAATAAGGAACAAGACAATGACTCCCAGTCTCTGTTCATTGATTCATTCAACAGTTTAGAGAATGGCTACTGGGTGGGTATAGGGTCCTGAATTAAGGTTATATAAGCCATGCTCTCTGCCTTTGTGGAGTCTATGAGCTGAACAGTAGGCATATCTAATATGCTGGAAAGAGAGCTGGGAATTTGAGTCATGAGCTAATAGATTTAGAGCTGGAAGGGAATTTAGAAGGCTATTTAGTTCAAATTCATTTTACAGATGAGGAAACAGGTTTGCAGAGAGGTTTAATGACATCAGTGATTTTTACTCAACTTTTCCTGTCTCTAAGACCAGTATTCTAACCACTGAATTTGTTTGGTCATTTATTCAAGCCCAACTTTTTGTGATCCTATAGACCTTACTATCCATGTGACTTTCTTAGCAAAGATGTGGTTTGCCATTTTCTACTTTAATGGATTGAGGAAAACAGAGATTACATAACTTGTCCAGGATCATACAGCTAGTAAGAGTCTGAAGTTACATTTGAATTCAAGTCTTCCTGTTCCAGGTGCTGTCCTCTACTCATGGAGCCACCTAACTGCCTCCTAGGCAAACCAAGGTTAAAAAGACCTGCCCAAGGTCACACAGCTACTTCAAAAACAGTTTAAAAATGAAGCATAACACTCTCTAGCTGCTCATGATAAATTCTGGCTCTAAACTTGAGCAAGTCACAAATTTTTAGGATTTCAGTTTCCTCATTTGTCAAATGAAGGAGCTATTCTAGATGACTTCTAAGGTCTCCACAGTTCTATGATCAGCCTTTTATCCCTCTCCTGGTTCTGATCTTGATTCAAGAGACATCTCCTAGAAGCCTTCTCATCCTGGAAAATGCCTTTGCCCCACTGTCTTCTCATCCTATGGGTTCTCTTTGGATCTATCTTTTAGGTGGCAAGTTCTTCCTTGTGAATCTGTCCAAGTCATTCAGGCTCACTTTGTCATTTCTCTGCCTGCTCTGCTGCTAGCCTCAGAAATTCTTCACCTAGAGAATGTTGCCTCACCACCACCATGACCATCCCTTCTACTAATCCTCTTTTTTGTATTGTCTTCCCATCAGAATGTAATCTGCATGAGACTTTGCTTGAATATAGATTTTAAGCATTGGTTCATTTCAAATCAGTATTTCCCAGTAAAAAGAAGAGAGTCATACTTAATATACTTCAGCTGAAATCCTAGCACATCTACTCACTACCAGCATGACATTAGGCAAGACATTTTATTTTTTTTTGGAGATATTTTTCTTATCTAGAAAATGAGGGGTTAGACCAGATGATATTCAAGTTTCTTTATAACTCAATCTTTGATGCTATATTAAGTACAAAGATTACAAGGAATGAAATCCATTTATTATTTTTATTAAATTATTATTTATTAAACAACAACTATTTGAAAGTTTATTCTGGAAGGTGTCATGGGGACAGGTAAATGAATAATACACAGAACCATGTGAACAAATAACATATATGAATATACATATGTTTAACTCTTCATGGAAATAGATATAGATGCTAGATGAAACAATAGGGAGGCCTAAGGACAGGAAGACTCATCTTCCTAAGTTCAAATATGGCCTCAGATACTTAGTAGATGGGTGACTTTGTGTAAGACATTTAACCTGTTTGCCTTGGTTTCTTATCTGTAAAATGAATTGGAGAAGGAAATGACAAACCAGCATATTTTCCAACAAAACCCTAAATGAGGTCATGAGTAGTTAGACACAATTGAAATAAGTGAACAACAAATATGTATGTATGTGTGTGTAGATACACATGTATACATATATATATACATATTCATATATATTCATGCCCACATGTTATCTCATTTATGAGAACTATGAGATACAAAGTGTCATAAGAATACTAAAGAGGGAGAGACTGTTTCTAGAAAGCGGTATCAAAGATGGCCTCATTAAAGAAATGGCCTTTGATATGATATTGACAAATGAATAGGATTCCATTAAGTAGATATAGTAGATATGGGTCAAAAAATAAATAAAGAGGAGAAAAAAGTATGTTCAGAGTGGTGGAATTTTTATATTCATAAAGAAGATTAATGAGAAAGAGATGAAGCTATAGATTTGAATGAAAACATGTAGGACCTTGAGTTCTCTACTAAGAAATTGATATTTCTTTAGTGGGCAACAAGGTTTTTGATCAAAAGAATTTTCCCTAGTCTATTATAATAGCTTTTTTTACTGGTCTCTCTGCCCCATTCTACACCATTCTCTACTTGGCTGCCAAAGGTTCTTCCAAAAATGGAGGCCTGACTGTGATACCCCCCTTCCCACTCAATAGACTTCAGCAGTTTTGTATTATCTTTGATCTCAAATATAGAATCCTCTATTTAGTATTTAAATCCCCTTGCAACTTAGTCCCTTCCCTCCCTTCTTCCACTTTATTCCTCTCCACACATTCCACAATTGAACCACACTGGCCTATTTACTGTTCCTAAATCCAATACTATATCTCCTGAATCTTTACATCTGCAATGACTGGCTCTTGGGCCCTGTAATCCTGTGTATTTTATTTTATGCATTTAAAAACATTCTTAGAAGACATTCCTATGTTCTACCTACCTCACTGTCAAAAGCGTTCATGACACAAAAAATGTTGAGAATGTATGGTCTAAATGATGGGGAGGATTTGATGGATAGATAACTGAATTAATAAAGAAAAAATAATTGAGGACTTATTATGTGCCACAAGTATAGATGAAAGGGAATGTGAGAAAAGCATTCTATGGAGCAGCTAGGTGGTGCAATGGATAGAACACTGACCCTGGAGTCAGGAAGACCTGAGTTCAAGTCTAGCCTCAGATACTCAATAATTACTTAGCTGTGTGACCATGGGCAAGTCACTTAATCCCATTACCTTGCCAAAAAAAAAAACAAAAAAAAACAAAAGCATTCTAGCCAGAGGAACAGCATAAACAAAGGTTTAGAATGAGGAATGAAGATGAAGGTGAAAAGTGGGTTGACTCAGGTTACAAGTTTGAGACAGGCAGTGATAAATTCTACTTGTTACTGTAGATGAAGTGGGTTCAGGTTATGGAGAAAATTGAAAGCCAGATTGAGAATACTGAGATTTTTCCTGAAGGCAATGAGAAGAAGCTTTTGACTATCAGAGTGATATGACTGAAATCATATTTTATGAAAATTAGTCTGACAGGAGTATATAAGATAAAGAAACTGAAAATAGGGAGACAATTCTGGTCCTATTACAACAACCCAGGCATAAGGTAGTGAGAACCTCACTTAGAATCATGGCAATGACCATGGTAAAGAAGGCACAAAGATGTTTCAGAAGAACAATCATGAAATGTTGCAGCTATAAAGAAACCTAGAGAAGGAACAGCTACCCCAATTTCCTCATTTTATAAGAAAAAAAGTAAGGAGAGGGGACTAGTTACCTAGTTGGGCTTACAGGGCTAATAAGTGCCAGAATACAAGCATTCTTGCCCAAATGTTCTGAATGGTTAAGCTTAGAGAAAGAATATATAGAAGAATCAAAGATGCCTCTGACATTTTAAGTTTGGAAAACTAGAATGATTTTGATGTCATCCATTATAGGAAATCCTACGATGAGAATCTCGTTTCTAGAGGCTGTGGAACTCACAAAGTATTGATAGACATTGGCTTTTAGAAGCCACAACATGGGATTTACAAATATTCAAGAGGGAGGGAAAAATGTGGCACCCAAACAATTTTCTGGCTTCTTCATCAACTTTCTTTTCTCTGGTAGTCTTTTGTTCTATGGCTCATAATTCTCTGCCCCTAATGCCCCGCCCTTAATCACTAATCTTTCTCAGTCTTTCCTATTTCCACATAACAGGTGTGTGTGTGTGGGGGGGAATTATAGCAAACTTGATTTAAGTCCAAGATGGTAACAGAAGAAAAATCCAGGAAAGCTGGTGGGTGTATTTAGAAGTTAACTCAGTTGACTGGAGCTTGGTACTAATGAAGCCAAGGTCATGAGTTCAATCCTGACTCTACCAATTATCCTCATTCTATTCCTAAGGCACAGACCCTGGCCAGGAAACTCAGACAAATAAGCCATTAGTCACATAAGGGATGGGGTGAGGCAGCAAGAATGGATGAGCACAAATCTATCCCTACCAGTGAAAAAAATAACCCAAGGTACATGTTATAATGGGTTGTTAATAATGGGTTGGCAGCGTTACATTTGTACATGTTACAGCTAATATTCAATAACATGCTAATGTCTAACATTAGCCCTAGGGGCTGTCTAAATTCATGTTCAGTGTCAATGAAAACATGAAAATCCTCCCTTAAGGTGTTAAATATAATTTATTAGGTCAATCGCAAAAGATCTAGACATGAACCAGAAAGTGAGTCTATTCTAATATTTTAGTTAACAATAAACCTTGGGCTAAAGTTGGGCATAAGCCTTTGCACTATATACTATAGAAAGAAGAGTGTATTATTATTAACAGACAGGTGAAACTAGAAAGGTTTATTTAGCTAGAAGTGCAGAGGGGGAAAATGTGGCACAAACGTTAGAAAATAAGACTGTGTTATTGTTAGTATCCTGTGATCCTTAGGTGTAATTTCAACAGTTTTGCAAAACAAAATAGCTTGCTATCAAACTGAAGATTTGTGAAGCCAATGTTTGTCTTTCCTACTCACAACCATGTAAACCTAGATTAGGGATGATACTTACCCAACCTATCAAATATCTCAGACTAAACATCCCCCCCAAAATCTAATCCTGCCTCCAGCCACAGTCTTATAAAAACAGTTCTCAAGATTGCAGTCAGAGAGACAGAAAGCAGGCACTGAATGAATGGAAATGCAAAAAAAACCCCCAAAAAACAGCCCATGTGGGATGCCATCTGAAGCCCTCTATGACATAATCTATACTAAATTCTTCAACAGATGACTTAAATATTCAGTCAGCTGAATTCCTCCATTTCTTTCCTTCTTTGCACAGACTGTATAAATGTATACTCTTCTCACTTTCATCTTTTAGAATCTCTGGTTTCCTTCCAAGCTCAGTTCAAATGGCATTTCCTACCCAAGGCCTGTCCTGATCTTTCCTGGCTGCCAACATTTCCAGCCGCACCCCCCCAACCATTAAATTCTATTTATTTTGTATATAAACATTTATGTGTGCATTTTTTTGCATGTGTCTTGAGGACAGGGACTATTTTATTTTTGTCAGCATTTTGTCTTTTATATTTCCAGTATTCTTAGTGCTACTGTAAAGAATGTTCTTTCTTCACCTGAAAATGAAGTGATTGGACTAGATAATTCCTAGGATTCCATGATCTAGACCAGTGGTATGAAACTCCTATAGAGACAGAACCCTGAAGGCTAAGACTGAGAAAACCATAAATTAAATATATCTATGTCATATTGTATTTTGATTTATTTGCTGAACATTTCACAATTGTATTTTAATCTGGGGAGTTTTATTGCAACATGCTAGGCAGGAGTTTGACACTTCTAATCTATACTTTTACCCATGGATAGACTGGAGTCAACTCCAACTGGTGAGCAAGAATTGATTGAGAAATTTTCACTGTGACAATTGTACTTCAGAAATCAGTAAACACTACGAATCATGGATTGATTTTGAATTTTGTTGGTTGTCTAACATTAAGAAAGTGTTAGAAAAACTGTAAAAATGTAGACTAAACTTTAAAATATATATATATATACATGTATGTATTTATATACATAAATACATACATATGCATATTAGAACCTGTTAGAACAGGTTATTTAAAATTTAAAAGATTTTATTCTTCTTACCTCATTTTTGCTCATTTTTTTTCTGAAACAGGTGCAAGTATCCTGTAGCTGAGCAATTATTTGAGGAAAGGAAGTAGAGAAAAAAAAATTACTAATCATCTACCAGTCACTGTGTTAAGTTCTTTACAAGTATTATCTTAGTTGATCTTCACAATAGCTTCGTGAGATAATATTGAAAGTTAAGGGCAGCTAGGTGGCACTGAACTTAAAATCAGGAAGACTCATCTACCTAAGTTAAAATCCATCCTCAGACACTTATTAGTTATGTGACTCTGGGCAAGTAACTTAATTTGTTTGACTCAGTTACCTCATCTGTAAAATTAACTTGCTAAGTGGTATCTTGCTAAGAAAACCCCAAATGAAGGCATGAAAGTCAGACACAACTGAAAGAAGAGGCATATACTACCCCATGCCAGAGAGATGATTTTTGACAGAGATGGTATCTGTTACAAAGTAAGCAGCTTGGCCAAATTGTTAACAATCACCCTTGTCCTTTGTGTTCGAGGATGGCTCTATTGATGGCCATTAGTACATTCAAAGGCAACAGAATGGTTTTTAATACACTAACAGTTTATAAAACTCTCCCTCCGGGACTCTGAAATCTTCTATAATTAACAAATGTTTATTAGCTCCCCTCTGGGCTCAAGGCACTATATTAGTCACTTTAAGGAGGGAGGAAAGAAGGGAGGAAAGGGGAAGGAAAGGGAATTCAAAACAAACAAACCTTCCAGGGGGAAAAGCCAATATATGGGGAAATCTGCCTGGGCATAGCCATATTTTGGACACACACAATAAAATTCCTATTTTTGAAACTAAAACTGTAAAATATGGCAATGTCAGATAGGACAAACTTCAAGCCTTGCTTGAGTCACTGGTTCTGTGAGAATAATCTGGCCTTGTTGGGTGGTTTTTCATTTGTCTTTTCCAAAGCTGTGATACAATTTTGTAAATATGCCATCTTCAAACTACACACATCCTTTGATATGTTTATTTTTTTGTTCTAACATGTAAATGAAATTGTACTTTCTCATTCTCATGGGTATTATATTTCTATCTCACTGACTACATGTAAACACCTTAAGGAGAGGATGACACCATTTTCTATATCTGTAAGCTATAGTGTATAGGGAATTGACAACTGGAATAAAGAAGACCTTAGTTCAAATCCCACTATAAATATCTACCACCTAGTTAATCTACTTGAGCCTCAGTTTTCTCATCAGCCAAAAAAAAAAAGATACAAAATCCACAGTTGAATCAAATGAGAGAATCTATGAAAAAATGATTTGCAAACCTTAAATGCTATATAAAGACTAGCTAATCTTCTCAATCACCTTATTTCACCACAGTCAATCAATAAGCATTCAGGTAACAGAATCTGTGCTCTGTGCTAAGCAGCAGGGATATTAAACAAACAAATAAAAGAAAAAAGATGAAAACAAAAATACTTGCTCTCAAGGAACTCATAGTCAAATGACTTCTAAATATACTACTGCAATTGCCTCCTGGATTACCTCTCTGAACTCACTTCTCCTCATTCCAGCTACCAAGGTGATATTTCTAACATATGTCTGACCATGTCACTCCTCTTCCAAAAAAGCTCTGGGTACTGGCATCAGCTTCTGTATGAGGTCTATCCTAATTGCTCCCCAGCCCTCCCCATTGCTAGTGCCTCTTAGTTTCATAAATTACTTTGTATCTCTGCTTTGCGATTTATGTTCATTTATTTGTGTTCATATTGTTTCCCCAACTAGAATGAATGATCCTTGAGGACAGGGATTGCTTTAATTTGTTTCTTGGTATCTCATTGCTCCTTGGGAAAAAATACATGCTTGAATGAATGGATAATTATTATTGCCCCCTACAAAAAGGATTTGTGGTGGAGAACTTTTTACATATAATGTGAACTTAAGGGAGGCAAAAATCATTAAGCAAACACTTTTTTATGTATTAAGTTCCTGAGGAATTGAAAGGAATTTTTGACTTCTTGAAACATAACTACTATAAACTTACTATGCCCTCACAAAAAAGTCAATATACTACTTTAATCCCCTCTCTATTTCTAGACATCTAACTATCCAATTCTCCAATCAAATACATGTGTATACACAACTCTTCTAATATCTGCATCTTTCATCCACTGTCAAAAAACAAGGAAAAGAAAGGAAAAAAGATGTAGTATTTCCCACTATGTCCCACACGATTCCATCATGTCAATTGTCATTAACCATTTTAAATGTTTAAGAATTATCTTGAGACATTCCCGAAACGCATGAAACCTAGAACATACCAGGACACAGAGGTAACTGTCTCATGGGGCTTCTGGGGGTATTCTCAATATTGTAAAGAATAATGGGAGAGAAAGATAAACAGGCTCATGTTCTACTGAAGAGTTTGTGGTGGAGTATCAAGGCTGGCTTTTGAGATGAATATTTGGATGATAATTTGATAAATGCTGTTTACCTTTAAAATGTGATTATACAGAGTTTCTAATGAATACACTTAGAACATGATGAATATGTATCAAATGTTCAGTAAAGAATAATATAAAGTAATTGTTTGAAGGGGAGTTGCTTCCTGGCAGCCTCCCAAAGCTATTACTGTATGTTTTTCCTTTCTCGGAAATACAGGGTTAGATCCCTGCCAAAGGCAAAATCTTAAACTGGAGAGTACTGGCTTGAATAATAGTTGGTATTAATGTGGTTGTTGTCTTCTCAAGATCTGAAACTACAAAATCCAGTCAGTGTATTAAGCTTCAGAGATACAAATATGAAAAAGAAAGCTAGTCTATGCTCACAAGGAATTTACAATCTATTAAGGGAAGACAACATACAAAAAAGAAGCTGAAAAAAGGGATAAGGGGGGGAAGAGACACAGCAAAGAAAAATCTAGTCTAGTGAGAGATTTAGTCAACCAAAATCAAGTAAACACTGAGCTGTGTGGAAAACTGCACAAGACATTAAGTCAGCCAGTTGGTGTAGGACATGTTGAGTGGTCCAATTCCACTACAGTAGAAAACAAATGGATCAGATGGGAATTGCATAAAGATGAGGATGCTGATTAACAAGCTAGTGTCAAAGCAGATGATAATAAGGGTCTGGATTCAGTCTGTACCCAGATACCAAAGGAAAAGGAATGTGGAGATAGTGGTTACAGAAGTCCCTAGAAGCACCTGTGAGTTCAAAGAGGATAAAGGACCGAGTGTGTATACTTCATGGATAACTTAATGTTCTAGCTTTATTCTTCTTATTCAATAATTTGCAGACAATTTAGATTCAAATTTTTTTTTAGGTTTTTTGCAAGGCAAATGGTGTTAAGTGGCTTGCCCAAGGCCACACAGCTAGGTAATTATTAAGTGTCTGAGACCGGATTTGAGCCCAGGTACTCCTGACTCCAATGCCGGTGCTTTATCCACTACACCACCTAGCCACCCCCAATTCAATTCTTATTTAGGAGAGTACACTCTAGGAAGTTGCTTTTAACTTCTGCTTTGTTCATGATTAAAAGTAAAAAATAAAATAAAAGAATGTCCACTTTGGAGTCTAGAGAATAAGAAGTATCAGTTCAGATTTGGAGACCACAGTCAGTCAACAAGAATTACTTAATGGCCTACTATGTTCTAAGCAATATGCTAAAAGGCAGGAATATAGAGAAAGGCAAAAGACAGTTTCTGCCCTCAAGGATCTCACAGTCTAATGGGGAAGACGAGACAAATTGTGTGTGTGTGTGTGTGTGTGTGTGTGTTTTTATAGATTGATCCACAGATTCATATGTATATGTATTCATGTGTGTGTATATATGTATATACACATACACACTATATATATATATATATAATATGATAAATTGAAGATAATCAACAGAAAGAATATGCTACCATTAATAATTTCCTTAGATCAGCAGTTCTAAAAGTGTGATATAGATATCCTTGGGAATTCTCAAGACCCATTTTGGGGAAAGGAGGGAAATGAATCTCTAATGTCAAAACTAATTTCAAAATAATACTAAGTTGTTTTAATTTCTAATATAATAAAAATCAATAGCTATAATACATATAAATAAAATTTCGGGGGGGGAGTCTTCAACAATTTTTAATAGTATATAAAGGGTTCCTGAAACCAAATGGTTTGAGAACCACTATAGATTATTTATTTGAAAGGTTGAAGGGATTTTAAAGAACATTCAGTCAAAATCTCTCATGTTTTAGATAAGGAAACTGGAACCTAGATTGGTAAAGTGACTATCTAAAGATCATTTAACTAAGCAACAGACTGGGATTTGAACCTTGGTCCTCTGACTTTAATTCCAACATGATTTCTATCATATCAGACTGAAGTTTTGTAAGAACACAAAATTATTTAATAACAAAAAACAATGTAAATTCCATTTCATTTACAAAGTAATTAATTCATAATAGAATCCATCAAGTGTTGCAAACACTCCCATATCTGGATTTGGAAAAGGGACCAAAAACCAACAGATTTGGTTTAATAAATACCTGCAGTGTGCAGAGCACTTTTCTAGGCAATGGAAAAGATACAAAGTTTATATAAAACATAATTCCTGATTCCATGGAGTTTATATAGGCTAGTATGATAATTAAAAACCAGAGTCTATGGAAAAATATGTCAAATTCCCTTTCTTGCGTGGAGATGGTAGGGAGGAAACCTACAGTTTTAAAATGATGATCATATTGCACTCATTAGGAAAACAAAGAGGGATTGGAGTAGTTCCTTAAAGCAAAACAGCTTGTATAGTAAAATAGTCTGGACAATTAGAAATCCAGATAGGGAGAACTGAGATAAACAGGGTCAAACTGGACAGTCAAGAGCAAATCTCTCTCTCTCTCTCTCTCTCTCTCTCTCTCTCTCTCTCTCTCTCTCTCTCTCTCTCTCTCTCTCTGTCTGTCTCCCCCCACCCTGACCCACACACACACATACTTTTGGAACTAAAATGATCAATGCTGAAAAAGCACAAGATTGAAAATCCACATTGTCTGTGAAATCCCTGTGTGACTGCCTTTTAAAACAAGGTCTAGACAAATAAGAACTCATCTGCCTCTGGCTACACATAGAAAAACTCATCTCTATACTAAAATAATTAATTCCTCCTTAAAATGTTCCACTAAGCAGATATTTGACTCATGGCAAGGAAAATATAAAGATTTACTGACAGACATAGAAAATATTGACCAGAGCAAAACAGAAGTTGGTGATTAGAATTGAGAAGCAAAGCAACCAAGCTCAGTATTCAAACATGGCTCCATTTTTTCAATTCAATAAATACGCTCACAAAAATGCAAAATGAGAATTATAGATTTCAGAACATAGTATTTTCAATTGAAGGTCAGTTAATTAACACTTAAACATTTATTAAAGTGCCTTCTGTGCTAAGGGCTAAGTATATACTTTATTTGAAACTAAAAGCCTTAGGGGTTAACCCATAACCTTTCCATGACATGTATGGGTATGTTTCATTAAGCCAATGAATGAGCTGTAGGCTAGATTTTATATTTCCCTATTTCAAAAGTGTCAACATTATATGTGTGTGTATGTATATGTATAAAATGGCCCCATGATGAGTGCTGAAAAATACATATTTTCCTCTATATATGATAGTGTTCTAAATTTGTAAAATCAACAAAATAATTCTTTAAAATTAACATCATTGGGGCATCTAGGTAGTGCAGTGGATAGAGCACCAACACTGGAGTCAGGAGGACCTGAGTTCAAATGTAGCCTCAGACACTTAATCATTACCTAGCTGTGTGACCTAGAGCAAGTCACTTAATACCATTGCTATACAATCCCCCCCAAAAAACAACATAAAACATAAAATTAACATCATCACCTTCCCACCATCTACCCTCAACTGAATTATACCATAAAAGCTTAGGACCAACCATATGTGAATCAAATGACTGGAGGGGAAAGAGATAGCAAATTAAAGCCTTTATTTCTACCTTTGTCCTGTTTAGAAGGTGCTGACTAAAATAGGAATATAGGTATTCTAGTCAAAATGCCTTCAGACCTACTCTAATTGCTTATAAGCTATTAAATAAAAATATAAGGTTTTTGTAGAATCTGTTGTTTATACTGGCATTTCTGAAGCCAGTACAAACATTTTGCATGCTTGAATGGCTACGTAGGATCTTACAGATGTAGAATAGAAAAAATAAGAGAACATACTTAGGATCTTCCAGTGTCTCTGTGACTCTGTGACTCCACTACTGAGTTGACCTGTCAATCAGCACAGAATAAAAGCTCCCTAAAAACCATCACTGGTCACCTGATGCTGACTGACATCTCAGGTAATCAGTGATACTGGCAGCCAGAGAATGATGGAGTTATTGCCATTCCTTACATTTTTATGAGCTTAATAACAGTTTCTGAGGTCCTATTAATATAAAATTTCCACATTTGTTTCTGACTGAGAAACTGAAATTATGAAAAGTTAAACATCTCAAATGTCTTGCTTGAGAAATATATCAATGCTAAAAACAGCCATTTTGAGATCTCATTTCAACTTGACTATCTACCTACTGGTGAGACACAGTAAGAACTGGTCTTCATCTCTGAAAATAAGTTTTCTCTAGCTATCATATGTACTAGTTTATTGAACTACTCTTTATACTTTAGAACTTTAGAAACTATATCTACCTCTACTATTGGGAGATAGAGTAATAATTAAATTTAAGATTGCAATGCAGATTTTTCTCCTCAGTATGAAAATCTCTACATAGGCAAAATGCAATTTATCTGTCTTTGACCTAGATTATACCAATTAATTTAGATATTTTATTTCCCACATGTGCCAGGATTCTCAGCTGCTACCAAGAATAATGTACATCATTGCAAAACTGAACTCTCCCTCTAAACCACAACTCTTTTTTTTATTAATCATCATGAAAACCAGGCAGTCTCCCCACAAAAAAACTTGAAATTCATTTCCTAAAAAAATACAAGATGTTTCAAAAAACAAATGACTGGCTAAACGAGATAGAAGGATGTGTGTGTGTGTGTGTGTGTGTGTGTGTGTGTGTGTGTGTGTGTGCTTTATAATTTCAATCAGACACGGCTGGCAAGATGACAGAATTTAAAAGACCCAGATGATTCTGCATAAATCTAACTCATCATCTTCCTTACAAAAAGTCCAGCTCTAATGAAGTCCATAATGATCTGGATAAAATACATTTAATTAGATTATAACTGCAACATAAAGCAGCTGTACTATGCCTTTAAACATTTTCTTCTATGAAGATCAGAGTTGAAAAGGGGGGCTATAAAAGAGTTCCTCATTTTTCTTGGCTTTTAAGTTTGGGGATTAAGGAAGGGGACAACAAAAGAAAGCATCCAGCACTACTAAGATACCAAAAAACTTTTAAAGAAATGTGACATGGTTCTGCTTTCTTCGGAGGCCTCATAGATGGAACACGATGATGGCATCAGTTGACTAAAAAGATGGATGGAATGGCACATGATTAGACAACAGTGGGGTATCCTAATGATCTCCTGTGAGGATACTGATAGAACAAGTCTCATTTTCTGCTTCATGATGTGGAGATGAAACTGACAATAGAAAAAAAAAGAATACAAGACTAATTATAAGGCATTTCAGAGCAGATCGTAACATGACTTTCTTGATAACAAGGAAACCTAACATGAGGTCTATGTCTTTGGGTGTAGAAGGGGAAGCATGCATATAGAAACAAGGAGAAATTTCTTTAAAATACATCAGTTAAGCTCAGGTTAATATTGTTCAGGTTATAAAAATTCTTAAGTAAAGTTCTAATTTTTTCTATTTTAAAAAATATGCATAAACTGTCAACAAAAAGCAGATGAACCATATACCATCCTCAAGAAATTAATAGGAATATTTTTAAAATGGGAGTAAAGTAGGTTTATAAAATCTGAGTCCACTTCTCTCCAAAGGGTAAAGTATAAGACACAAACAACAGAACTAAGAGAGAAAGGGGATATAAACAGAGTTAAAGGGATAAACCCTTAGCTAGGACTTTATAAGAAAGCAATCATTTACAGAATGATAGAGTAGGAAAGGAATACAGAGTGACTGACATATAATAGATACTCAATAAATATTTGTTAATTGATTGATCTAGTCCTACACTTACTCATTTTACAGTTATGGAAACAAAGCACAAAAAAAATTGAAAGAAAAAAGTGCCCCAAATCATAACACTAACTAGTGGAAGAGACTGAATTAGATATGTGGATTGAATTAGATCCTATGCATTAAAATTAGACCAGAAATCAACATTGGAAAAATAGTAAACTAAAGAATGAAATTCCAAAGATATTTCTTTCCAAATTCCCAAGACAACCAAAGACTGATGTGGATGGGAATTTACTGATCAACTTAGCTTTTTTTTTAAGACAAGTACAGAAAAAAGATGAAATCAAAGTAAGATAATGAAAGATGAATGTAAAAACATGATCCAGTCTTGTGAGAATAGTGTGAAAAGTGCTAAAACTCAGAATGAGCTGAGGCTGGTGAGGAATACAGCAACAATGACATCAGCACAAAGTTTTCATAGCTCTATTAAATAAAAGAATATGATTAAAATGGAGGAAGGCTAATATTTGGAGCAGATACAATGGAAGGATGATAATGGATATTGAGAAAAAAAGGCAAAAGTAATCAACTAATTTTGTTTCTTTATCTCTGTCAAGAAGAATGATCCTTGGACTAGAAAGGACAAAATAAAAATGGCTAATAAAGGAGTCAACATTGAGATAAATTGTAAAGTGTATGAGAACCTTTAGTTGCTCTTGATAGGTTCAAGTCATTGGGCCCAAACAAGCCATAAATTAGGATACTTAAAAAACTGATCAAGATGATAACTGGGTCACTGTCTATCACTGAAAGACTACAATGAAGAGATGCTACAGGACTTTGGAAGGGTAAACATCATAAAAAAAAGACTGGGTGAAGGCAAGAGGAAAAGAATGGATTCTGCAAATCTATTAGTCAGTGAACTAGTTTTTGATTCCTACAAAATGCAGACAGTATTAAAAAGAGAAATATTAGAGGCAAATAGGAGGTGCAGTGGCTGGCCCAGAGTCAGATAGACTCATCTTTCTAAGTTCAAATCTAGCCTCAGACACTTACTAGCTGTTTGACCTTGGGCAAATCACTTGACCTTATTTCGTCATCTGTAAAATGAGCTGGAAAAGAAAATGATAAATATCTTCTTTTCCATAAAAAACAGAAAATAATGGAGTAACAGAGAGCCATATGCAACTCAAAAATAACTGAAACCCTAATGAAAAGGTAGAAAGGGAAGTGGTGAGTACAAAGAATGAGTTAGACTTGATTATACCAGATTAACTTCATATTCTTTTTTTTTCTTGATAGGGTTATTAGACTAAGTAGGTAAGAGATATAGTGTAGATAAACTTTACTTAGATTTCAGCACAGCATTTGATGAAATCCTTCATGCTCTTCTTATGGAAATGTTGGAGAGAAGTAGACTTCACTTGTTAGAACTGTTATATGGATTTGGGACTGTACTCAGAGAATCATTAATGATTCAATGTTATCTTGGAAAGAAGCCTCGAAATGAGTGGGCTAGGGATTTATCTGTGTTTGGGCCTGTGTTATTTAACCTTTTTGTCAGGGATTTGAATTAAGGTATAGATGACAGATTTATCAATTTGCAAGTGACATAAAACTTAGAGAAATAGCTAAAATTTGAAATTCCACAGTGAGTATCCAAAAAAGACATCAAAAGCCTAGAAAATTGGATTGAATTTAATAGTGAACATTAATGAGGAATAAATATAAAGTCATATGATTAAATTGAAAAAATAATCTTCAGGAATGCAAATATGAAAGAAGTGGCTAAAGAACAGTTTATCTGAAAAAAAGATTTATGAGTTTTAGTAGACATTTTTGTGACTCCCCCACTACAAACTACAAGCAAATTCTGGCACAAATGTACACTATGCTGATCTCAAAAGATAGTACATGCTTAGGTTACATTCATAGAGGCACAGGGTTCAGGCTTAGGGAGATGATGGTCCCACTGGTCAGACCACACACATTAGGATTGTATTTAGCTTGGATTTGAAGGATAACAGAATGATGAGAGGCCTTAATATCCTGTTATCTGAGAATCAATTGAAGGACTCAGGCATGCTTTGTATGGAGAAGATTTATTGGGGACATTATAGTCATCTTCAAGTATTTAAGAACCATCCTATGGGAAAGTGATTAGACAAGTCCTACTCATCCCCAAAAGGCAAAATGGAGGGGAAAGTGGGTAGACTATCCAAAGAAAGCAAATTTTCAGTTCAACCATAAGGATGAAATTTGACACAATTAGAATAATCCCAGAGTAGGATGGACACCCTTGGGCTCTAATGGGTTCCTTCTCACTAGAGTCCTCTAGGCTGGAGATCTTCAAGCAAGGTTTAATGATCACCTGTAAGGGATTATGCTAGGAATTCTTATTCAGGTATGAAATAGAATGGGTGGCTTCTGAAAGTGATTCTGTGGTAGAACAACTCTAAATCTCACCCAGTTTTGTTTTGTTTTGTTGTAACTATTCTATGCTCCCTCATAATAAGCTTATTCTTCTTGATATTCAAAAAGGAACGTGTATGGTGAATAGATGGTTTTTCCATCTTAAATTCATTTTGAAGAAAAATTTTAAAAAGTTATTTTCCAATCCAACCAAACATTGTTCATCTACCAACAAAATCTGTTTTCCTTTGCAATGCTACAAAGAATCATGATAAGGATTTAACTGATGAGAACAACCATAAAAATATGAAGAATTTGGAATCTGAAGAATTATGTGTTCTATATCCACATTCTCTCTCCTCTCTCTCTCTCTCTCTCTCTCTCTCTCTCTCTCTCTCTCTCTCTCTCTCTCTCTCTCATTCCCCCTTCTCCTTTGACATTCTTAATGTTGTTAGGGAGTTCAGAAGAGCAATGCAATTTTAAAGATTTAGGGAAAAGAAGACAAAAAAGGGTCTTTGCTACTTAATATGACAGGTGGGAGTTTTAATTGTCACCTTAAGGCCCCTTCTTCTCCCACATTTTTTCTTTATATTCTCAAGCACTAATGTGCAGAAGTTTCTGGAAACAAAATAGTTACCTATAAAAATCCTGCGGTCTTTCCCAGGTCATATGGTATGGAGAAGTACTTACAGTATAGGAGCAATGAAAAAAAGAAAATCTCTGCTCCTTTATCAAACTTCCTCACTTCCTCCTCAGATCTCTGTATGTCAACCCAACCCCCAACCACACTCATGTGAACTGAAAATAAAAATAGTATGAGATCCTCATAATGAACTTAATGAGCAGATTTTTCTACTCTAAGCTATTCCTTATAAATAAGTTATTGTTGTTTTTAAACAGCCGAAATACTTGAAGGAAATCATTTAGTGTGCTAAACAGTAATTTACTAACAATATTGCAGCAATGTCATTTTTCCAAGTATTTTCTTCCCAAGTCATGACCTTAGAGAACATTGTTCCATATTGCTCTCTGGTTCATTATCTAAGAGTCCCCTTGTCTATTTTCTCTTCAACACAGAATCATATTTAGCCATCTCTGTGCTGGGGTCAAGTGGCTGGGGCAGGAAGTTCAAGGTGAGGAAGAAGAGGGAGGGTCACCTGGATATCTACCCCTGGCTACCACAAGCTTTCCAGGTTGTTGATGGACAAAGTGCCCTCCAGACAAGGCTGACTACTTGAGACCATGAAGAAAAGCCACAACTTGGTTCTGTTACAATCCTTTAAATTCCTGACACTAAGGATTTAAAGGGCTGTAACAAATGTAGTTTCCTCCCTTGTTATGGTTTCATCACAAGTGTGTAAAGTAGGCTCATAGTAGACCTAATATAAGTTCTTCTAAAATAAAAAGACAATAGAAACTCATTCACGTCCTTTTATATTGCTTATGTTTTCCAAAAGTAATAGGACAATGTGGAAGGAGTAGATAGGAAAGGGAAAATCTCTAGCCTAGGACTAAAGAAACCTAGATCTGTCCTGATTCTAACTTACTTATTCTGGGTATCAGTTTTTCTTCAACTGTAAAATAAGCAACTTAGATAATCATTCAATAAACATTTATCAATCAGCAAGTATTTGTTAAGTCCCTACTATATACCAGACATTGCTAGGAACTAGATTAAAAAATGTAACAGTGGGGTAGCTAGGTGGTGCAGTGGATAGAGCACTGGCCCTAGAGTCAGGAGGACCTGAGTTCAAATCCAGCCTCAGACATGTAATAATTGCCTGGCTGTGTGACCCTGGGCAAGTCACTTAACCCCATTGCCACAAACAAACAAATGAATAATTCAAAAAAGTGTAAGTGTTTGTCTTCAAGGGACTTACATTCTAAGACTCTTAGGAATCTATAATTTTTGAAAACTGAGGGAATGCCCATTAATTGGTATATATGACTCTTGTGCTATCAGAAACAATGAGCAGGATACCCTCAGAAAAACCTGGAAAGACTTGAATGAGCTGACTTAAAATGAAATGAGAAGAACTAAAACAATGAATCAGAAAAACAGAACAGTAACAGCAATATTATATGATGATCAATTGTGAATGACTTAGCTATTCTTAGCCATACAATGACCTAAGACTATTCTGTCAAAAGTTAGCCACATCCAGAGAAAGAAATGATGGAGTTTAAATGCAGATTGAAGCATAGTATTTTCACTTTTTTTGTGAATGTGTATGTGTCTTTTTCTTTTTTGGTCTGTTTCTTTTTTTAAAACATGACTATTATGAAAAAATGTTTTACATAACTGCACATATATAACCTATATCAAGGGAGGGAAAAAATTCAGAACTTAAAAGTTTTTAAACTGAATGTAAAAAAAGAATAGTGTGTGGGAGAGAGTGGAGGGAAGAACTTGTTGGTAAACATTTATCAGCATGCATGGGCATGCACATGTGTGCACACACACACACACACATACACACACACACACAACCCCTATAATTTTATAACTTCCTAAATTGCTGCTAGCTATTAAATAAAGGGTAGAAGAAGAATATATTTCTCTGAGAAATCTGAGTTGGTATCCATTGAAAACAAGATCCCCTATCTCATTCTTTAGCTACAAATTCATCAAGTCAATCTATTTTGTGTTAGAGTTTTTAGAGATTCTGATTCCCATGCTTCTAATTTTAGGTACCAGAAATTTTTCCAGAGCAGAGATATTGGATAGGTGGGTTAAAGGGATATTGGTTTATTCTCTTGTGAATATATCCCACAAAAAATTGTGAGAATCTTCAACCATCTGGTTTTATTTCCTGTCATTTTGGGGTGATATGTTGATGAAAATATCCTGAACCTGGAGATTAAAGGACCTAGGCTCATATCCCACAAGATTCATTTGCTCTTTGGGGGGGGGGCTGGAAAAGTCAATTCACCTTCCATTTAATTCAATTTTCTCATCTGTAGAGAGAGTAGAGAGAGAGTAGAAAGATAGCTACTAAGGTCCCTTCTGCTTCCAGCCCTAAGCTCTTTGAGTGCTGTGTCAAATGAGGGGGTTGAGCCACAAAGACCCAATGGTCACTTCCAGTTCTGAATTTAGGATATCTTAGGCTGACTATTCCCCTCCTCTTAGGTCCCTTCCAGCTCTAAGCCTAGAATAACTATTATGATACTGTGATTCTGTTTTTATGAGTTTAATCAAAAGGATTGATAGGGAAAAGCCAAAGGTCATTCTTAAAGAGTGGGAAGCAGCTAAAGCTGGTGGGAGAGAACCTAAGTATTAGCAACATGTGTTAAGCAAATTACATTTATAGCAGAATGAAAAGTTAAAAATGAACAAAAAAATGGCCAAATGCCAAAACTACCTACAGAATCCTGTTTAATTTAGAGATGGCAGGGTTACTAATGCATACCAGCTTCAGACAGCAAAAATAAATTGCTTTTTAAAAACACTGGCAGCCATTACCCATCTCTCTCTTGTACACACACATACACACAGAACACAAGTCTGTTAAAAACACCTCTAAATATAAAATAGAGTTTGCCAAATATGAAATCTCTTGAGAACAGTTTAAGAGTTCTATTAAGCTGCATGAATGAGCACAATGGAAAAGGAATATCTTATCTCCAACCAAGTCTTAACTCTAAAAATTGTTATTCAGTCTGGGAGATTATACCCTCAAACTACCAGGCCACCTTCCTTGACTTCCTGGGGCTAAAATTGGCGTGGGAAGCTTTAAGACAAAGGAATGCAACTTTAGTTCCATTTTTAATGAGCTCTATTGTTGTCACAGATTCATTACTAAATTTGAGCACGGTAATTTTTGCTTCAGGGATCCTTTAGATTGGCTCATTTATCAGTGAGGGCTGCACTTGCTGAATGAGCCCTAGATCTAAGCAGAGGGATTGATAATCACTGGTCCAGGATAAAGTAAAAAAGGATTCCTCCAGTAATAAGATGACTTGCAAATTTAAGATTCTATGATTAGAGGACATGGATCTTCAGGATTGAGGGTTCAGGCCACCAGACTTGCTTCCTGCTCTAGGGTCTGTGGGTTAGGAATCCTTCTAATAAAGATATAAAGAGGAAACACTTTTGTTGGAGTCATATATCTTTTGTTCTCGAAGAAGACCATGTCATCAGAAAGATGAGGCCATGGCTTGTACAGGAAATGGATTTAAGTGAGGGGGTGCTGCACTAGGTCATCAAACTCACTTTCTCCTCTGGAGTCAGCTGGATTCAGATATGGATCAGGACAAATAAAAATAATGGATGGAGGCAATCAAATCAGGGTTTAGTAAATGTCAAGTTTCTGGGGTTGGATTTGAACTCAGGTCTTCCTGACTCCAGGGCAAGTTCACTATAACTGCACCACCTAGTTACCATCCCTACCGCAGAAATAGCCAACATTGGAAGCAATCAATGGAGCATCTAAGGGCTCAGTGGAAAATGTTGACAAGTGAGATACAAGTAACACTTGCTAAAGTTGTTTCTGCTTCTGAGGAAAAGGAAAGGACAAGAAAATGAGGAAAAGAAGCACTGATAATGTAAGAACACAGAGAAACAAGAGCTTTTCCCAAATATATCATCATGATACTAATTCATATTTCTACAGCATTATAAGATCTATAAAGAACTTTCCTCATAACAATCCTGTGATATAGTCCTAGAATTAAAATCCTCATTGTGCAGCTAGGGGAAAAAACAAATCCCATGAAGGAAGGAATTCTGTAAGTGATGAAGCCTCAAATAAGGCAATAACATGCCCAAGACACTGAGTACATTTAATTAGGACTGTGCAGAAAAATTGTAGTTTACAAAGAGCAACAGCTCTGGAGTCAGAGATTCTGTTCAAAACCA
This sequence comes from Macrotis lagotis, assembly GCF_037893015.1. NCBI lineage: Eukaryota > Metazoa > Chordata > Mammalia > Peramelemorphia > Peramelidae > Macrotis > Macrotis lagotis. The sequence goes on along the minus strand of NC_133659.1, from coordinate 134,122,926 downwards.
CAAATCTGACACTACCTGTCTTACCTTGGATGTATCATCTATAACATGCCCTGGATTCTCAAATTCCTCATCTAAAAAATGAGGGAGTGACATTAGACAGTTTTCTTTAAGTTATGGATATAAAATCCTATGATTTTTTGATTAAGTCAAATAATAAATAATGAAGCTGTATTAAAAATGGTAAGTGCTCATCTATCTGATGATGTTATAAGGTTGCAATTTTAGGAAACAGTGAATAATATATAGGTAGAATATATCTGAAATGTGAAGACATGCTGGTGATGCAAGTAGGAATAAGTGGTTTCAAATCCTATTGACACATATTAGCTGTGAGATCATGGGCAACTCTTATAACCTCCCAATATCCTAGGAAGTCTCTAAGATGGTACATTACAAACAGGTTGGCTTATTTGCTTTGGTAGAGAAAATCTCTGTTCTGGAAGCTCCCATTACTAATAAATGCATCACTGGTACAGGTTCTTAAGGACATCAGATTTTATGTGTTATAAAATCAATGACAGTTGTAATTCACAGTCACAGATTACACATAATAAATCAGAATCCTGCAATTAAGCAGAAGTGGAAAAACAATTCCAGTCTTTGACAATTATTTCCGTTGGCTTCCAAATAAGATGGAGAAGTAATTACAGTAATTTCTAAGCATATCTTGTATCATGTTTTGATACACATCAATTACTCTGGCTGTTGTGTTTGTGTGTTTTAAAGTTTGGCATCTGTGTGGAGGATTTTAGGCTATCTGCTTTGCCTCTAGAAGACTTGTGAAGGATAACTTATATTAAATGAGATATTAAGTGATAGTGATGGAGCAACTATTTGTGCATGTGTACAATAAAGTAGGGTTAAGGATTAAATTGTCACCCACCTCAAATGAAAACACACCATATAGAATCTCATTTTATTTCACTAAGTTGAAAAAAAAACTTACATTAAAGATATGGCAAAATATATTGCTGGATATAGTTGATGAATTGGTTGGTTTGCTGAAATGTGTTTTTTCCCTTTCTTACTTAGCCATTTTTTTTTAAAACAAAGAATGGTTCATGAGGTTGAGAAAGGGGAAGGAATGTTTTCAGAAATGAAAGTGATATATGAATAAAAATATCAATAAAAAGGAGAAAAAATTATAAATATAACATCTCATAGACTAGTTTAGCTTGGAAATTAATAGAAGTCTTCCAAACTAAATAAACCTAAGCTATACCAATATTTAATTTAATACATAATATATTTAATACATAAACAAAGGACATGTAATGAGGTCTAAGAGTATACTAATGCTCATTATGATTACTATTAGCAGTCCAGAGGTAGCTTAGGTGTTACAGTAGATAAGTGCATAGAGCTTGGGTTAAGGAAGACATGAGTTCAAATCTGCCTTTACACATTTATTAGTTATGTGACCCTGGGCAAATCACTTGACCTCTTCCTGACTCTTTCTTTTTCTGTAAAGTATAGATAGTAATAATATACTTATCTACCTGGAGTTTTATGAGAATAAAATTTGTAATGTTCTTTACAAATGTTACATTATACAAATGCTTTTGTTGTTCAGTTGTTTTTCAGTCATGTCTGATTCTTTGTAAGCACTTTTGGAGTTTTCTTGGTAGACATACTAGAGTGGTTTGCCATTTTCTTCTCTAGCTCATTTTACAGATAAGGAAACTGAGGCAATAGAGTTAAGTGACTTGTCCAAGGTCTCACTGCTAGTTAGTGGCTGAGACCAGATTTGAACCTAGGAAGATACATCTTTCTGATTACAGGCCCAGTATTCTATACACTATGCCACCTAGCTACCCTTACAAAGGTTAGCTATCTTTATTACTGTTCCCTTCTTTGGAGATTGGGTGGAGTTACTTGAAGAATGGAGTATCTGTCATATGGTAAAATTTTTAATTGACTAATAAATTGTCTGGTTACAGCTCATCTGAGTGAAACACCAAAAACATGAAAAATGTATAAAGGATACAATATTAAAGGACACAATAGGGAAAGAAACTTTGGGGTAATTAAAGGTTGACAGGATGGGGAGAGAGCTATTATCTAGTGTGATATTACTCCCATTTAATAATTCCTCATCCAAATCTAGTGTTGCTTTTTCTCACCTTTTGATAATGCTATGATCCATTTTATAGCTTGAACTATCCCCATTATATCACAGCACCCAAATCTGTTTATATCTATAATCCATATCTTTCTCCAAAGTGCTAGTTAGTTCTATATCTGTTTGCCTGCTGGGTATTTTAAATCAGAAGTGCCCCATCACCATAAACTCAACAAATTCAATTTTGAACCCATTATCTTTCCTTCTATCTAAAATGGTATTATTTCTTGAATTTTTATTTTTGATACTAAAAAAATAATAATACCATTCTTCCCCATTCATCTAAGATAAAAACCCATTACCACTGATCCTTTATATTTTTATTTCCTCGCATTCTCAAAATCAAAGAATCACAGAATCTGAATTGGAAAGTACCTTCAAGGTCTATCTGAAAGAAATGGCCACTGTAACATACCCAGATGATTGTTCATTTTTTACTTGAAGATCTCAGAGACTCCCCAGACAACCCATTCTGCTTTGGGGAATCCACAATATCTTCAGACAACCCATCTTTCTTTGTGAGTTTCTTTCACATCAAGCCTAAGTGGATTTTTTTACACTCTCCATCCATTTTTGCTACTTCTGCTTTCTGAGACTAAATAGAGCAAGTATGATCCCTCCCTCCAAGTATGATCAAGTTCTGTCTTTCCTTAATAATATCTTTATGAATTCTTTCCTTTTCATTTCCAAAGATTTCTAATCCAAGTCCTCCATACTTCACACCTGTTGGTAAGACTTTTTTTTTTACATTATTCAGTTTATCTCCTTCAAATTCATCCTATACACTGTTTCGTGTTGAATTTTCTAAAAGATTGCTGTATTATACCTTTCATATATAATTGAAAAAACAGCATGACAAAATGGTTAAAGCAGTAGAAAACAGCATGACAAAATGGTTAGAGCAGTGGACTTGGAGACAGGAAGGTCTATGTTTCAGTTCTACCACAGATACTACATATATGACCAAGAGCAAGTTACTCCAAAGATTGGTTTCCTCTTCTGTATATAATACTCTTTCCTAGGCAAGACCATTCTGGCTGGGAGCCCAGGCTGGTTCTGCATGCTAACAGAGAAGGCTTTGGATTGGGGTGGAGAGGAGTGTTACAAGCAAAATGGGAATAATAGTATTGGTAGTATCCACATTGTTGCTGTGAAGTTCAAATGAATTATATAATAGAAAATATAAAATGGATATAATATAGATATATATTAAATATATAAACACACTTAAATATTCTACAATTATATAAAATCTAATTATATATTATATAACTATATAGTTATTTTATATGTAGCATATAATATATTATTATATAATATCATAGATATTATATATAAATCCTCAAACTGGCAATAGGGATTTTCTACAATCTAGTTCCCCCTACCTCTCCTGTCTCCCTATCTTATCCCTCTCTGCCCCTTACCCCCCCCATCTCCTCACAAGGAGATATTTAGTCACCCTGTTCTATTCATTATAAATTAAAATTCTATTCTAATACCTCACTTCCAAACCTTGATTCACATCATTTTTCCTGCCTAGACTATCCTTCCTGCTATAACCCACTTTTTCAAAGGTCTACTTTTAAGACTTTGTTCCAATCTTAGGTGAAGCCTTCAATAATCACCCTAGCCTATGCCACTCCCTCCCTCCACTGCAATTCTATAGTGCTGGCAGTCTATACCTCTTTTCTGGACTCTAATCATACTGTGCCTGCTGACAGCTCTTTAAGTGCTGCAAGGACTCCTCCCAGCTCCAGCCTCTTCCAATATCTCTCACATTTATCCCCTCTTTTCAATTCCCATAGCTATTTCCTTTAATTCCCTTTCTTGGATGACTGTAATAGTCTCCTAACTGATCTCATCTCTCTCCTCTCTAATCTAGCCTTCAAAATGCTACGAAATAACTTTCCTAATTCATGAGTTTGTCTCCATCTCTCACTTGTTCAGAAACTTCAGGGCTTCCACATTTTCTTCTAAATAAAGCATAACAATCCCTAACTTTGCAGTTAAGGTCCTATGCAAATAGGACCTTACTTTTTCACTCCTATTACAAGCTGCTCCCTTTCAGGCACTGTTTATTCTAGTCTGGGAAGGTTCTAGACTGGGAAAGTTCTCAGTCACCAATTCTTTTAGTGTCTAGGAAACTATTATCCTTCTGCCCTCAAGGTTTCTTGAGTTCAATGATCTTCATAGGTCTGTGGCTGAAGAAAACCTTCCCTGCTATGCCACACAAACATTCTCAAACTGCTCCTATTGTAACTGGATATCCTAATCTGAGATCCCAATTCTCCTTCCTTCCTTTCTACCCCATTACAAAATCTAGACAATAAAAATATGTTATCTAGGATTTATTTACAAGGAAAAGAGAATATACAAATTCAGAAATAATAAACAAGGATAGAGTAATTATAAGAACCTATAAAGAGAAATCTTAGTCCTAAGACTGAATGATTCCTAACCTAAATGATGATAGGCTTAGATGGGTCCATCCTGATTCATTTCCCTCAGGGCTCACAGATGTGAAGTCCTTGCTCTTAGGCCACCTGGTGAACACCCTTGATCAAAGCTATTCTTAATTAACCCATTGTTCTCTCCAAGAATCACTGGCTGCCAAGATCATGATGCCAACAGCTTGCTGAAAGCATAGTGATCTGAAGCTGCTCCACTCACATCTCTACCCCTCACTTGCTATTCAATTTCCTCTACTCTCTACCAAAGTACAAACAAGAAAATTCAAATACATTGCAAATAGGTGTTCCCCTTCTACTTTTAGAAGTATATAAATTACTTGATGGTAGGGACAATTATCAACTACCATTCCAAAAAAATCTTATTACTTTGGTTCATTACACAAATCCCTTGCAAAGTTCACAACCTACAACCTCTTTCCTTAAATAGCCAAAATATATTTTCCCCATTCACATCCTATCCTCTGTTTCAACTCTGTGCATACATCTGATGTATGACTGTAAGCACAAAAACACATGGTCCACCATCTAGCCATTCTACTTCCCTTGAGGAAGAGACTATCTCAATTTTGCATTCATATAGTCAGTATTTAGCAAAGTGCTTGGCAAATGATGGGCCTTTAATTAATGCTTTTCATTCATAAATGATTATTATTCATTCTAGTAATTACATTTTTCAAACTCAGAAATAATTCTACCCCCACTTTCTATGTCCTTGAAGATGCTTTCTGAGCAAGCTCAGCATATCTAGTTCCTTCAACTGATCCCCACTTGGAATTGTCTCCTCTCTCCTCACTGTTCCCATGTGCACTGACTTATCAATGAATATGCTAAAATGTGGTGCCCAGACCTGGTCACAATAATTCAGACATGGTCAAAGTTATATTTGCCTTTTATTTTTTCATTTGGTTCAAATTGTGAATCTATTAGCAAAGATAGTTTGCCATATCTTTCTCCAGTTCAGTTTATAGATTAGGAAACTGAGGTAAACAAGATTAAGTGACTTGCCCAGAGTCACATAGCTTATAAGTATCTAAGGCTATTTTTGAACTCAGGAAGAGGAGTCTTCCTGTCTCCAAGTCTGGCAATCCATCCATTGTTGACACCTAGCTGCTCCTTCTGAACATTATGCTTCTTTGATTAAAGACACGTTGCAATGATGAAAATATTAAGCTTACAATACACTAAAACATTGGGTTCTTTTTCATATAACATGTGGTGCAGTCACACATTCCCATACTATCCCTGGGAAGTTAGTTAATTAACCCAAATATGACTATGCTTATCTCAATTAAACTCATTTCATATTTAACCCATCATTTTACACTGTGAAAATTTTTTTTAAAATCCCAACTCTGTCTAATAATATGTTTCAAATTTCCCAGTGCACAATCATCTACAAATTTGAAAAACATGCCAACTAAACTTTCATTCAAGTCACTGATAAAAGTACTAAGTAACATGCTGCCAAAATATATTCCTGGAATATTCTGCCAGAGGTCTACTTCCTTTCATTCTACTGGTTCTGGTTCTACCCACCTATCTTAAGTATCAAACACACACATTCAGTTGGGTTGAACTAGAATAAAATATAATTGGGGAATACTTTTCAAAATAAATAAAAATACAATAGAACATACTAATAGTACTCTGTGGTTTTCTAAGTTGATATGCATCCCACAAAGTTCCTTATGTAGTAACCTCTGTTTCAATTTGAACTTGACACCACTGATCTAAAAGCATATTTCTTCATTTTGTCAATGATCAAATGCTTTGAGTATTAACTCAATCTACCAGTCTAATAATTTACTTTAAAAAAAGGAAATTAGGATAGTGTAGCATAGCCTGTTCTTCATGAAGCTATGAAGGCACTTGATTTTACTTTCCCTTCTCAATGCTCACAAAGTTTCCTTTTGTTAAGATGTCCTAGAATTCAAATCAGAAGTTCCATTAATTCTGTAATCTTGATGATCCATTCTTGATTACAACAAAGGTACTGGAAACCATGGTTTACAAAATGAAATGATTCATCTATTTCTCTAGTCACAGTTAATTCCAACTCTAGTCATCTAATAAAATGAACACTCAGGTGGCTATTTTCTTCATCCCTGGAGTCATAACAAAGGCCCACAGAAGGGAGTATAGGTAGACCTAATACCATGAAAAAGATGGGTACTGAAAAATTATATAAGTCCAATTATATTTTAAATACTTTAGAAGGGTTATAATTTAAAGGACATCTACAGAAAAGCCTTCCATAAGGAGAACAAATGTTTCCTAATTGGTCTATTGAATTGGCCTAGACTTTTCCTTCCACTAAGTTCAGCTTATAAAGTCTTTTTTTTTTTTTGCAAGGCAATGGAGTTAAGTGGCTTGCCCAAGGCCACACAGCTAGGTAATTATTAAGTGTCTGAGGCTGGATTTGAACTCAGGTACTCCTGACTCCAGGGCCTGTGCTCTATCCATTGCAACACCTAGCTGCTCCAATTTATAAAGTCTTATTGTAATCTGTCATCACACTTCTAATACCACACATGAAGAAAAGTAGGGCAATGAAAGTGACAGGGCTAAGAGAACTCTGATCATAAAAATGTATCTAAGTGAGATAATTAAACAAAATGTAAAGATTAACTTGTCATAATAACACAGTATTTTAATTTTTTCCCTTACATTCAAAAATCTGAAACCACAGAAGAGACTTTGGTTTAAATCCAAAGTTTTAAATGCCAGCCAATAAGATATTAACTGCTCTAATAATCTGAATTTTCATATTGAGTTTACTTAAACAACCTATACCCCCCACAATTCTCTTTGGTCCTAACTTTAAAATAATAACTAGTCACTTGAGATATCAAAATATGTACATTTTGTAGTTCTTAAGGCATCTTAAAGAGAACTACAAGTATATCAAGAAGAGAGATGGAGGAAAATTAGAAACTCAAAGTCTCATAAAAATGAATGTAAAAATTTTCACAATATGTAATTGGGAGAAAAAATAAAATACTATTTAAAAAAGTATAGGCACCCTAGTAGTATGGTACTTGTACTTGTGGTTCTGAAATATTAAGATTATAAGATCACAACTTTCCATCTGAAAAAGACCTGAAAAGTCAAATAATACACCTCATTTTCTAGAAGAGAAATCTAAGATCCAGAGAGATTAAGTCACATAGGCAGAAAGTAACATGGCCAAGATTCAGACTTCATGTCTTCCTACTTCCAAGCCTGGGGTCAAGAAAGATATGATTAACATTATTTGGAGCATAACATTGGTGTAAACTAAGTTCACATGTTGCAAGATCAACAATTCATAGGTCTTCGAGTGTATGGGTGATGTTTGTTTATAAATGAGATAACAAATGTAAAGTGTATTGCAAAATATAAAAACACTATAGAAATGTTATTGTTGTCCAGTTGTTTCAGTTATGTCCAACTCTGCATGACCCCACTTGGGATTTTCTTAGCAAAGTGACTGAAGTTGTTTGCTCTTTCCTTCTCCAGTTTACTGGATAGATAAGGAAACTGAGGCAAACAGGGTAAAGTGACTTGCCAGAGTCATATACACACAGCTAGTAAGGGTATGAAGTCGGATTTGAATTTAAGAACATGGGTCCTGACTCCAAGCCCGGCACCATGATGTCACTTATTATTATTATTATTATTATTATTATTATTATTATTATTATTATTATTATTATTATTACCTCTCAACAGGTATCTTCTCTAGACTTCACAGGGTTATTTTAAGATTATATCACTAATGTTAACATTATCCATAATAGAGTGGTAGTTATTTAATGTCAAATATTTATTCATTGCTTATAAATTTCTATGCATGCCTCTGTTTTATAACTTCTCAAAGAAAAAAATTATTTCTGTTAATTTGCTACATAAAGGTCCTTGAACAATCCCAAACATAAATATTGAGAAGAATAAAATATCATTAATTTGGACTATCTAATTGGAAGTCCTTTAAGTATCAATTAAAAAGTTCAAATTCTGGTTCTAATTAGCTAGTTAACTTTGGGAATTTAGTCATCAGTTTCCTTTATCTTCCATGGAAAAATGAGATACTTGAAGATCATCAATACTAATTTCCCTTCCAACATGGACAGTCTACATGTCTTATGATTCAAAATCTAAAGTGATAATTTCTCTTTTTTCTTTCTTTTTTATTAAGTGGTGATGTTTCTAGTCACAAAGTTTTAGCATTTTCAAGTACAAGTAACATAAACTGAAAGTTAACTGAGGACCTCTTGACAAATGGATAAATAATGGTTTGTAATTATCACATTCATTGTTTAGATTAAATAGATGCCAACAAAGTCCCAAATGTTTTATGTCAATTAAACACTAACCTCTCAATCTTATTTCTAGGACAAACTTAGACAATCTTCTCTTCATAGCTAGTCCACAAGCAAACTTTAGCTATTCCATGTTCAAATTACTATCAACTCTCAAGGAGTGGGATGAATAATACTTTAATGGAAGGGATTTTAACAAAGAAGGCAGTAAGATGGATCATGAACCTGAAAAATGAACTCTGATGATGTAGAAAAATAGATGTCCCTGGTTTAGTAAAATAGGATCTGGACCCTCATTTTATGAGCACATTCTTTCCAGAACATTTTGATGCCTTCAGGTTTTGGAATTCCTGTTAATTGTTTAAAGTTTTTGTGTTGATGCTTTCCACCTTGCTGTGTTTGGTTAACCTATTGACAGGTATTTATGCTAATTCATTACCTCTGCAGGGTGGGCTAAGCAGATTTCTATAATCATAATGCACTGGTGCATGGCTTCCTTGGTCAGGGACAAATAAATCTTTTAGTGTGATTGTATGTTTCTTCATATGCCACTATCTCCCTGCTGGGAGAAATGTTGAAATATTTAGGGACTGCTATCTGGTAGGAGTGCTGGCTTATAATTAAAGCCTGAGGGGGAGGGGAAGGAAAAGAGTGGGAGAATCTAAAGCTTAATCCAATAAGAATACTCTTTCTTCTATTAAAGCCATACACACTTGGAAAAATAGTCACTAGAGGCAAAAGGTTTTGTAAAGAGAAGCAGCAGGTAATGCCCAATTGAGAATCCCTATGATTGGCCATTTGTGTCCTGAAGAAAAGTCATTAGAAAGGAAGATGGAGATGAAAGATGAGGGGGAAGGGGAGTAGAAAGGGAAAGCATTTCATAAAGATAGTGATTACCAACAAAGTACTAAAATAAATTAAAAGCTTATTCTGACAACTATTATTCTAGGACATTTTCTCCATCTTCTGAATATTAGAGAACTTCCAGGAAAAATGATGGCTTTGTTTTATCTTATTTTTAGTTAAAATTCTGAGTGGTGCTATCTGATGGGCAGGGGGGCAGGCATTTACCTTTCCAGTCTCCCTCTATTCCCCCAATTCCTTTTCATTCTTCTGCTCCAATCTCAAGGAATGAGAAGAGGAAAAGAAAAGGATTTTGGGTTTGATCACCTGTTTGTCAGGATTTGAAGAAAGTTTCTATAGAAAATCCTAAATCTTTTTTCAACATTTCTGTCCTAATTACATGTAAAGACATTTTAAACATTCAATTTAAAAAATTTTAATTTGCAAATTCTCTCCTTCATTCCTCTTTTTCCTTCCTGAGCTAGAAACCAACCTGATATAGGTTATGCGTATGCAATCATGTAGGACACATTTCCATATTAGCTATTTTGTGGAAGAAAACAAAAAAAAAGAAAGAAAATAAAACAAATGAAAAATAATTTGCTTCAATCTACATTCTGACTCCATCTGCTCTTTCTTTGGAGGTGAATGGCATTTTTCATGAGTCCTTTGGGATTGTCCTAGATCATTGTTTTGCTGAGAATTGCTAAGTCATTCATAGTTCTTTATCATACACTGTTGTTATTGTGTACAATATTTTGGTTCTACTCATTTCACTTTGCATTAATCCATGTAAGTCTTTCCAGTTTTTTCTGAATTCAGTCTACTCATCATTTCTTATAGCACAGTTGAACCACTCCCCAATTGACAACCCTCAATTTCCAATTATTTGCCACCACAAAAAGAAATGCTATAAATATGTCTTTTTCCCTTTTTATATATCTTTTTGGGATAAGGTTCTAACGATAGTATTGCTGAATCAAAGGATATGTATATTTTTTAAATTTTCTATTTATTTAAGGCAATGGGGTTGTGACTTGCCCAAGGTCACACAGATAGGCAAATATTAAGTGTCTGAGGCCAGGTTTGAACTCAGGTACTTTGGGGCTGGTACTCTATCCACTTCACCACCTAGCTTCCCCAATATGCATAGTTTTTAGAGCCAATGTGAACAAAATTCCAAATTGCTCTCCAGAATAGCTGGATCACCTCTCAAATCCACCAACAGTGCCCCAATTTTCCCACATCTCTTTCAACATGTATCATTTTCCTTTTCTGTCAAGTTTGCCAGTCTGATAGGAGTGATATAGTACCTTAGAGTTTTAACTTGTATTTCTCCAATCAATAACGATTAAGAGCATTTTTTCATATGACTATAGATAGCTTTGATTTCTTCATCTTGAAACTGTGTGTTCATAACTTTGACCTTTTTCAGTTAGCAAATGACTTTCTTATATATTTGACTTAGTTCTCTATCTCTATATATTTGAGAAATAGGCCTTTATCAGAGACACTTGCTATTAAAAATTGCTTCCCATCTTCTGTTTTCCTTCTAATTTCAGTTGCATTGGTTTTGTTTATGCAAAACCTTTTTCAATTACTATAATCAAAATTATCTAATTTGTATCTTGTAATATTATCTATCTTTCCTTTGATCCTTCCAGATTTTCTTCCCTTCTTCATAGATCTGACAGGTAGATTATTCCATACTCCTCTAATTTGCTTATATCCTCCTTTATGTCTACACTACGTATCCATTTTGACTCTAGTATATGTGTGAGGTGTTGGTCTAAACCTAGTTTGTGCCATACCACAGAAATCCTAAAACTTAAACCAGTCTCTTAGAACTGATGGGTAGACTAGCCAGGTGAGCTAAAGCAGGAAGATGCCCTTGAGAGACAAAGGTGGTAATGTGTCAAGTGGACCAAACCACCACCTCTCCCTCAATAACTATTTCCCCCTTCATGTCCTAGGGAGAATAAACCTAGGACCTAATACTCAAAAGCAGAAAAGATGATGGTAGCTTTGTCTATGCCAACAGTCCTGCTTTCAGACTCCCACAGCTGTCACCTAGAGATACAAGCCTTGTGGAGAATTATCTCTGATATTCCTATCATCACTGCCAACCCACTGCTTTCAAATGTACAGTGTCAAGGTACCCTAAATGAGACACAAGGCACTATATGCCAGCCAGATCACACTGCCACTTCCACCTTAGACCCCCTTTCCCCTCACACTCCAATGGAAGCAGTCTATTATCTTGCAACCCTGAGCCCTGGGAATACCAATATATACTAGATCATTCATCCTGCTTCTGGGCTAACTGCCTCCCTTATTGAGGAAAGTAATTGCTGAAAACTGATACTGCACATTTCTAACATCTACTCCTTAAGATTCAGTTACTGAAGATCCAGAAAAAAAGTTCTAGCCACCAAAATCCTTGGTACTGTTAAAAGGTTCAACATAAGAAGGATAATGTTTTATCAATGGAAATTACACAAAAGAAGATGCCTTACTAATTACCTTATTCACTGTTCCATAAGGACTTTTCTGGTAAAATGGAAAGAGAATTTCCATGAAAAAGTCAGTACTTTTTGACTATTCTTAGCTACTAGTCACAAACTCCTTCTGATAGATCATATTCATTATAAAATTGTATAAATGACTTGCTTGAAAAATCTCCATTATTGTTTAAATGAAAATACATTTGGCAACAGCCTATACTAAATGAAATCTCAAGTTTTCTGATCTTGTTTATTGTGCAGACTGTGTCCTAGGGATGGGACCCAGTGAAGTCTTGTGACTGGCAAGTCTCAAAGGATTACAGTATGTGCTTTCTTCCCCGCCTCCCCATTTTCTCCCTCAACTCTACTCTCACACAGTCTTTAAAGTAGCTGACACTTCTGGAATGCTTACAAATGATCCTCAGCCGAACACATTCACTAGTGACTAATATACAGGGTTGCTGAGGGTCTACCTAATATAGATTACTAGTTTGTAGTGTACGAATTGATTTTTAACACTAGTGAATCCAATATGTGTGACTGTTTGAGACAAGCAATTAGGACTCTAAAATCTTTCTTGGTTAATTAAGTGATTTTCATCCCTGCGTTTGGCTGAGAATGGGTGCTTCGGAAGGGTGCTTCCTGAGAACTACAGTGAGAAAAAATTGTTGGTGTGACAGCACTGCTATCAGATTCTGTTAACACAGGTTTGTGTTTAAATCTAAAATGTATTGTCTTGCCAATGGAGTTAAAAGTAAAGGTTGGCAAAAAAGGTGATAAAATGAATGTTTTGTTATTGGCATCATGAGTTTGGAGGTCCTTTCTAGCTCTGAATATATGATTCTGAATTTTAAAAAATATGTAATCCTATAATCTTTATAAGTCCACTCTATAGAAATGGCTTCTGGTTTTGTTCTCATTTTTTTTGTACCACCCAAAGCACCCTCTCCTTAAAACAATATAATTTCCCCTTATGAAAGACAACTAGGAATGACTGCATGCTCATGATAAATGTCAAACTACATAATCAACCAATTAACTATTTATAAATAAATTAATATGTGACTAGAAGAACAAGACTTAATTAACTATTGCTTGCCTCTAGAACTTAGCTACATTCAGACAAAAAAAGACCAATTCCAATTTCAACAAGTATGTAAAATTTTGCTCTTAATAAGAAACAAAAGGAGAGATCAAACCAGGAGGCTAGACCCAAAACAGAAATGTAAATTCAAGACAATTCTACTCAAACATATGGGTTTGATTTTGATTTTGAATAGTTAAAAACAGAAATATTATCTTTGTGACATTTGCTTTGTATTCATTTATGACTTGTACCTAATTTCACTTTTACTTCCAAAGAGTTGTTGAGGAAGCTTATGAAGGCAAACACAATATAAAACAGAACACAACAGTAACAACAAATAAAATAAAAGAGTAGAGAAATATGTGTTAATAGGTACTGCACCTGGGATGAGTTAATTAATTCATTTAAGAGTCTTGAATTTAGCTTTGAGTTTCCTGGCAGCCAAAGTAGAAGAAGAAATGCATCAGGTTTTAGAGTCCTCGTTGTCAGATTAAAAAAAAAGTCATCTATAGCAATTGGAATACTTGATTAGCATGTGTTTCTAAGCACAAAACGAAAGTGTAGTAGCCATAAGATAAATAAAAGTTATAAATGTGTCAGATTTGCTGAAAGAAAATCCAATAAGCTAAATACATTTCCAAAGAGTTCGCATGTCATATAAAAGAGGATTTAAATAATCATTCATTTAAGAAGGAAAGATTTTTTAAACACAGCTGTGAGAATATATTTAAATTTAACAAAGGGCCAAAAAGAAAGTGGTAAAGTAATAGGACAATATGGCAACTAGCGTTGAGTGGAGAATTCTCCTACTGGAAGTTATATCGTAGCACTAAGGCATTTTTCCAAGATGTCCACTCTGGGGTTGCTTCCTTATAATACAAAAAAAGAAGATATTTCAAGGATTCAGCATACATATATATATATATATATATATATATATATATATATATATATATATATATATATATATATATCCCAGTCTTGAATTGAGTGGAAAATGAAATAAAATATTTCTAGCAAGCAAAGTGCCTTGCACCTGCACCTTGCAGTTTTAATAAATGTTTCTTGAATTAAAGTGAATTGACCATCTATTCAGAAGCATCCAAGTAGAACAGCTCTAGTAAGAAAAAAAAACACATAGCCTAGATGTGTGATGCAATATTTCCCCCATTTTCACAGAAAAAAAAATGATTTCTACCTTCAAAAGTGAACTAGCCAAAATTCAGAGTAGGTGAATAGCTCTTTGATTACTAAATGTAAGGTTCTGATCTTCCAGAGAAACAAGATCATTGCTATGAGAAAACTAAAGAGAAAAAAATAAACCAGTGCCACATTTTCCCTAGAGTATAAAAATGTTATATTTTTTCAACAAACATTTACATTTTTAATCAACTATCAAAATTAATAAACTATGGGAAACAACATATTTTAAAGGTTGTCTTTGAACTGGATACTCACAGTTATTGTCATTTTAGGCTCATTTTCTTTACTCTTTTTAAAAACAACTGTTTCATTGATGTGATTTTTTAATATCATAGTCCTATCTGGCAATGCCCAGTCAGTCTCCTAGCTCCACTCCAACTTGATCTCTCCCTTCTTTTTTTTTTCAAGGCAAATGGGGTTAAGTGACTTGCCCAAGGTCACTTAATTATTAAGGCAATTATTTAAGTGTCTGAGGACGGATTTGAACTCAGGTACTCCTGACTTCAGGGCCAGTGCTCTATCGACTGTGCCACCTAGCCACTCAGATCTCTCCCTTCTTACAAAGAAAAACAATTAAGTGATACCGCCCAATACATTGACCATGTCCAACATCTATACAACATTTACCCTAGCAATACTTCATTTCAATCTTGTGAGACTAAAGAAACATTTCATAATCTGTTCTCTGAAGCTAAAAATAGTTTTTGAGTTACTTAGACTTTGAATTTCCTTTACCAATTTCTTCAGTCTCTTCATTTACATTATAACTTGGGTTCTGTATCTCTTCATTTCCCATAGTCATCATTTCTTACAGCTCAATAATCAGAATTAGCATCAAGACAAAACAATTATCTAGCAAATTTGAAGCTGTAGTCAAGTTTCTCAACATCGTTTCCCAAGCACTGAGAGAGGCTTGGGGATAGGAGAGGGCAGATACAAAACTTAGTTAAGAAACAGAATCATAGATTTAGAGTGAGAAAAGAACTTAGAAGACAAACCCCTCATTTTTTGGATGGGGAAACTGAGGCCAAGGGAGGTTCAATGATCTATCCAAGTCACAGAGTCAAGATATAAGGGAATAACAACCAGTTGGGAGGAAATGTTGAGGGAGAACAAGAGAGGTGGTGGGAGGGGAGAAGGGGCATAGGAATGTCTACAGGATACATTTTCTTTCTTTTCTTTTTTTTTTATTTATGGCAGTTTCTGATTTCTGATATGTAAATTCTGATCCTGACAATTTAACCATAGGGTATCAAGCATTCTTTTTCCTCCTGTGATATTTTATTTTATTTTTCTAACTACATATTATGAAAGTTTTTCATCACTCATCCACATGCATACACATAAAGTTGAATAATTTCTTTCCACTCTCCCTTCCCAGTACATATACATTTGTGTTTAACATGTTTACAGATCAGTTATTTTCTGTATGAGGAATTTGGACTAAGGGAAAAGAGAGAGAAAATCATGAGATAGGTAAGAAAAACATAAGATAAATTCATTCAGATTCTGTAGGGTTTTATTTGTTTTCTTTTGTTTTGCTTTTCTTCCTCTGGATGTGGACCACTTTGTCCATTGCAGGTCTCCCAGGGTTGTCTTAGCTCTCTGAACTGCTGAGAGGAGCTGCATCCATCAAGGTTAATCATTTCACAATTATTGCTGTTAACGTGTACATTCTTCTCTTGGTTCTAAACCCTTCACTCAGCATCAGATACTGTAATTCATTCCATCTTCTCTAAAGTTCAACCATTCATGGTTTCTTATAAAACAATAGTACTCCATAACTTGTTCAGTCATTCCCCAATTGATGGGCAAATAGGATACATTTTCAAGTTTAATTTACAACACTGACATTTTATGTATCACTTTTTTAAAGTCCAGACATCAGTAAGGGATAAACCAGATAAGTCCTGATTTGTATTATTTGAAGATTTATCAAGGTATACACATCCTCAAAGTGAAAATCAGTTCTCTCTCTTAATCAGTTCAAACTTGCTCTAAAGACACTCCCACCTCCATCCCTATATGAACTCAGACTGACTCCAAAGAAATGCTCTTGCCAAGGTACTATGATGCCTCCCACAAAGGTCTTTATCCTTGCAAAGTTTTTAGTAGAGGAGGTGATCCTGCCAGAAATGACTAGAATAGAGAGGATCTCAGAATCTGAGAGCTGAAAGTGATCACTGGGACCCAACCCCTATACAAAAGGCATTTCCACCATAACATAACCAATAAGTAGCCATCCAACCTCTGCTTATTATTCAACATGAATTCATATGAAGCATATTTCAGAAGTGCCAAATAAAATTCTTTATAAAATACATTATCAAGGTGGGGAGAAAGTCTGCTGTTTTTTCTTTATTCATTTTCAACTCTCAAGTGAAGTTATCTAAAAAAATAGGTCCAAAAATAAAACTTCCCTATTTATGACTTGTAAACATATCTGTAGAGGAAAAATAAATAACAAGACAAAATGTTTTACTTTTTAACTGAAGCAAAGAAATGAAGATGTTTGGTCAGAAGTGCACAATTTCCTTTGTGAGAGAAATTTTTTCTTAGTCATAATGTAAGAACATTAATATTCATATGCTAGAATATAATAAAAGGCTATTGTCTGGGTAATTATGCTCCTAAACTAGCTAAAAACTTGATGGCAATTCAGTCTGAGGAGGTTTAACTGTTAGACTCTAAAAATGAAACACCTTTTTTTCAAATGAGCCATGCTCAGTACTTAAGAATATAACCTGTTTCCAGAATTTAAAGACATTTAGAAATAAGTTAGTGTTATCACTTTTTGTTCAATGTTAATATCCCTGACATCCCTCAAAACAATATTTTCATTGCTAAAATCATTATTTCAGACTTGAAATCCTGCTTCTCAAACTTCCCTTTAAACCTAGTCAAGAAAATAAGTATATCCTTTCATGCTTCCCTTCTCTATATCTTCCCCCACCTTCTGTGTGTGTGTGCTCATTCTTGGGCCTGGCGGGGTGGAGGGGGGTGGGAATACTCAGATTTTCTTCCAGTTTTCTGAATTTGCTAAAATGGTTATGTTCTGGTAAAGAATACAAGTTACTGGAATCAAATAACCAGGGTTCTAATCCTGCTGTTGATACTAACAACATGTTATGCAAATCTTTAACCCATCTCTACCTTAGTTTTCTCATCTATAAAATAAGGAGTTAAATTAGTTGACCGCTAAGGTCCCCATCAACTATAGAGTTATAATCCTATGATCAAATGTTAGTTTTGGGGGAGAACTTCCCCAGACAGCACATGAGAGGAATGATTGCAGATTCCACCTGCACACCACTAAGTGTTGGTGCAAAACATATAGAACCCTAATACTAGTGCAGTGGTGTCAAACTTAAATAGGCCATTAAATGGCAGACAAGGAATCCCTGAAGACCCCAGAATGACTTAGAAAACCACATAGTAAAATTATCTGTGCTCTTTTTTATTATCTGTGTATTTTTTATTTACTTCATGAAATATTTTCCAATTATATTTTAATCTGGTTCTGTGGACTGAGTGGTTATAGGTCATGGTGTGGCTCTGGGATCACATGTAGAGAACTGTGGCATTGTGACATTTTTACAACTGAGCTTTCAAATGGTAGCTATCTTGTTCCTTTTTAATGGGGCAGAAAATCACAGGATCACAGATATAAATGAGGAAAGGACCTTAAGGACAGATAATCTTACCCTCTCATCTTATAGATGAAGAAATTGGGACTTACAAAGGTTAAGTGACTTGCCCAGGGTCATACAATGGGTACATCTCTGAAGCAAGATTCAAATCCAGATCATCTAGTATTATAATGTAATTATATTACATTAAATAGTTCTTCAAGTTTTCATATTCCATATTTACATTTCAAATTTACATTGCCTACTTTGAATTATAGCTATACATATTAGATAGGACAGTTATCATGTCTCCCAAAACCTCAAGTTGCCAGCCTTATAGCAACCAGGACCCAAAAAAGATAGAGTAGCAACAGCCTCTCCCTACTTCTCTGACCATGGTCTTTCTGCACCAGGCATCCTTTCTGGCTGTCCCCTGTGTTTGAATATTGTCCCTCTTGTGCTCCAACTCCCCTGGTTTTCTTTAAGTCTCAACTAAATTCCCGCCTTTTGCTAGAAGTCTTCCCCAATCCTGCTCTGATTTTTCTAATACCTTCCCTCTGTTAGTTATTTCCTATTGATTCTATATTTAGTTTGTTTTGTATATATTTGTGTGCACACTGTCTTTCCCATTAAAAGTGTAATGTTCATGGGGTGGCTAGGTGGCGCAGTGGATAGAGCACCAGTCCTGGAGTCAGGAGTACCAGGGTTCAAGTCCGGTCTCAGACACTTAATAATTACCTAGCTGTGTGGCCTTGGGCAAGCCACTTAACTCTGTTTGCTTTGCAAAAAAAAAAAAAAAAAAAACAAAAAAAACTAAAAAAAGTGTAATGTTCAGAAGGGTAAGGACTGGCTTTTGCCACTTTTTATACTCCTATGGCTTAGCACAGAGTTTGATACACAGAAGACAATTTATAAGTGTCTTGATTAATTGATTAATTGAATGAGGGTATTGCCTATCCCAAGTATTTTCTAGAATCTATGAACTTAAAAATAAAATGCTTTAATTGTATTTCAATATGTATTTTCCTTTGTAATTCCATAGTTTTTATTTTAAGCATTTAAGAACATTTTTCTGAGATGAGACATTCACTGAATGTCAGATAGCCTCCATGACACAATATTGAGAGGGAGAAGCAGAACTTGATGGGCTGTGTATATCCCTACTACTTCTCTGAAGACCCTCTGGGTTTCCAATTCATCTTGAGTCCTCTCTTTCCCTATAGACTCAAGACCAGATCACAGAATCTGAAGCAGGGATTTTTACAGGAATGGGATTGTTAGAGGCAGAAGGGATACAGAACCTGCTGGAGAAACTCCCTCAAGGCATTGTGGAGTCTGAACTGGCAGTTTCTGCAGCCATGGCAACAACACATCTCTTGTATTCTGGTTTTTCTTTCCCTGTCTACTTTAGTCCAAAGGGTTTGAGAGAGCAATGTTCAAATTAAGTATGTCACAGCTAAACCAAGAAGAGGGAAATGGAGGAAGAGATGATTTCTAAGACAGTTCAGCTCCAGATATTGTAGTATCAGTTAAACTGTACATTTCTAGAGAAATACATAAACTACTCTACAAACATAACCCTTTTATTAATAGTGCCTTTGTTATTAATTCCTGAATAGCTTCATTAGCCATTCCCATTGTATTAGAATCCATGCTACCTAAAGGGTGGAAGACATCAGTAACAAAGAAATATAAGAAAATATCAGTTTGACTTCCCTAAGTATAAACAAATACTCTCACTGACCCACTGGGCATCAAGAGTGAATGAATGAAAAGGCATGCGCAGGTTTCCACTCTTTTACAAATTCTAGAATGGAATAGTCACTTTTCCCCCAAGATTCCTATCATTTCCACACCACCAACCAGTTCTCCCTGTTCCTTCCTTTACTGTTGCAGCAATGTAAAAAGTTTTCATTTAACAAATAAACAAAGCTCATTTTTGTACTTTGTTCCCCCACCGTACCATGAAATCACAATGGAAGGTCAGATATTCATATTTTGGTTTGCCTCTGAGTTTGGCTTGGTTTGCCCAGAGACCTCTCCTCTGATTGGAGGGTTGTCCCAGATCCTTTAATTAAGGAGAGTCCTCACATCAGCCACTTCTCATTCCATTCCAAGATATACTCCAGACATTCTCCCTATAATACCTTCCTCTCTACTCCAGTCCAGCTTTTTAGCTTCCCATTTTGGTGCTACTTCCCCCATTAGAATGTAAGCTCTTCAAGGGCAGAGATGTCATTTTGCATTTATTTTCTCACTTCTTGGGATTTAGCAACTGCTTAAATAATGCATTTTCATTTGACTTGATCTGACTTGTCTTATGGCAACTTAAATATAACTTTTTTAATAACAGCAAAAATATCATGCAGATTAAGATGGAGACTAGTGACTTACAAATTTTGTATGTTCAGTCTACAATGAGGATTTAAATGAATGTGGATTTTGTATCTTTTACTCTCTTATAAAACCATGAAAAATACAACTGTCAGATGCCACCTGACCAGTATCTCTATATGTACTGAGATTTGGTATTTATCTCTCCACTTAATCCTAGAAAAGGAAGAAAAGGTGAAAGAACCTATCAAAATAATGTCATGTCCTGAATACCACAGGGAAAAAATGTGTGCTTTTTAAGTCTTAAGGTTGTCATAGAGTGAAAGAGCCTTGAATCAGTACTTTAAAAACCCTTATTGTTACCTTTTATAATAAAGCACTCAATTGAATCAAAGGGAATAACTGCCTAGAAATTTTGAGTCAGGTTAAATCCTGGAGTACATAGGATATGAGTAAAATATTGTATTTAAGTATCACCTGGATAAGAGGGGAGGCCAGGTGGTATGTTAGAAAAAACTCCCAGGTCTAGGAGTCAGAAAGCAGGAATCCCAAATTCTGCTCTTTAGCTTGAGTGATTTTAGAAAAATTGCTTCACTGATGACAGGCAACTAGAGTAGTGTCATGGACAGGACTCTGAACTTGGAAACAAAAAATGGTGAGGACAAATCCTGACTTAGACATTTACTATGCAATTCTAGACCAATCACTTAACCTCTGCCTCAGTTTCCTCAACTATCAAAGTGGAATATACCTTCCAGGATTCTTTTAAGGATTAAATGAAATACAATTTGTAAAAATACTTAGCACTGTGTCAAACACAATAAAAATTTTGTCAGACCCTGTAGCAGACACAATAAAAGCTTGTTGTCTTCGTCCTCAATTTCCTGATCTGTACAAAGCGAAAGTTCAGCTAAATCTCTTAGGTCTTCTAGGATAGCTCTGAAATTCTATGATATAACTAGTTATTTTCATTCCATTACTTCATTTGAACTTATCATTTCTTGCTTTTATCTATCTATCTATCTATCTATCTATCTATCTATCTATCTATCTATCTATCTATCTATTAAAATTCCACCTAACCCTTCCAAAAAAAAAAGGAATCAACAAAGAAGCAAATAAAATATTTTTGATCTGTATTCCCTTCTAGGCTAGAATGAAATTCTCCCTCCTCTCTCCTTGCTAACTTACTTTCTTTCTTTCTTTCTTTCTTTCTTTCTTTCTTTCTTTCTTTCTTTCTTTCTTTCTTTCTTCTTTCTTTTTCTTTCTTTCTTTCCTTACCTTCTTTCTTTTCTTTCTTTCTTTCTTTCTTTCTTTCTTTCTTCTTTCTTTTTCTTTCTTTCTTTCCTTACCTTCTTTCTTTTCTTTCTTTCTTTCTTTCTTTCTTTCTTTCTTTCTTTCTTTCTTTCTTTCTTTCTTTCATCCTTAAAATTTGTAACTTTGTGCTCTCACCAAATTTACAAATGACATAAAGTTAATAAGGGTGGCTAATACAATGTGTTCCTAAGGATCCTAATAGGCTAGAGTACTGGGCTGAATTTAATAAAATGGAACACAGTAGGGACAAATGTATAGTCTTGTGCTTAGGTACACACAAAAAAATCAACTTTATAACTATAAGTTGGGGGAGCACAGAACACAGACATACAGCACAGAACAACAACAACAACAAATGAGGATTTTAGTTGACTAAAAGTCAAGCACCATGATGGGCCAGTCAAAAAAGTGAATGAGCTTCATTAAGAGGAATATAGCTTCCAAGAATTGGGAGGTGGTAATCTGAGAGTAATATGTCCTCATCAGACTTTCTCTTGAGAATTATGTTAAGTAGTGGGCATAATGTTTTAAAAAGAGACATCATAGAAGGGGATGAAGGAGAGGGCAGAGGAAATAAGCATTTTTGTAAAAACTATCATGTGCCAGACATTGTGTTAAAACTATCATTAGATTCTCACAATAGCCCTTTCATTTTACAATTGAGGAAACTGAGGCAAACAGCATTTAAGTGATTTTGGAAAAATCACTTCACTGATGTCAGGCACCTAGAGTAGCACCATGGTCCCACAGTTAATAAGTGTCTGAGGCTAGATTTGAACCCAGGGCTTCCTGACTGCTCTATCTACTGTTAACACCTGACTGTCTTGGTTTTGAAGAATGAGTAGGATTAGGATGGTGGATGGAATTACATTCTAGATGTCAGGAAATAGGGCAGACAAAAGCAGAAGTGCAGAAGATACAAATATGGCTAGAAGATCAACTTAGTTTGGAGTATAGAATTAGTAGAAGGTAAGGCTGAAAAGATATGAAATTAATGGGATCATAAGTCCAGAACTGGAAGGAACCTTAAAAATCATCTATTCTAGAGGTGTCAAATACTCTACTCAGAACCAAATTAAAATTGTATTTGGATAATATTTAACAAAATAAATAAAAATACATTAGAATATATATAATTTTAATTTGTGGTTTTCTAAGTTACTGTACAACCAGCAGGAATCCTTATTCTTGATTTAGTGATCACTATTTCTATTTGAACTTGATACTACAGATCTAGACCAAATCTCTCATTTTACAGATGAAAAGTCTGAAGCTGAGGAAGGTAGAATGGTTTGTTGAAAGTCGCAGAAGTAGAAACAGCAGTGGAATCTGAACTTAGGTGCTCAAGTTTCAGATACAATATCCTTCTAGTATACCATGATACCATGCTATTCATTTGTCCTCTCCCTTTCCCCCGCAAGATAGAAAGCAATCAGTTATAGGTTATACATGTAAAAATATACAAAACAGTTCCATACTAGTCAATTTGTACAAGAAGACACAAATAACGGGGCAGTCAGGTGGTACAGTGGATAGAGCACCAGCCTTGGATTTAGGAGGATCTGAGTTCAAATGTGACCTCAGACACTTAATAATTACCTACTATGTGACCTTGGGAAAGTCACTTAACCCTACTGCTTTACCAAAAACAAACAAAAAAGACTCAAATAAAAGAAAAAAAGAAAAAAGAAACTGAAAAATAGTATGCTTCCACCTTTTGTGCTATAAGTATTACTATCTTAGGAAATTAAGGCTCAAGGTCTTCTTGAGTCTCAAGTTCAGCATTCTTATCATCCCCACACCAAAATTCCTCTTAAGTTAAGCCTAGACAACAAACAGCCTAGCCTGGACTTAAACCCAGGTGTCCCTCCTGACAATTATTAATATCACTTATATAGCAAATATGACAAATAATTACAGAGATGACAATGTTAATAAACACAACAGTGATGCTGTATGTGAGTGTGTATGTTTGTGTACATGTGTGCACACAGAGGGGAAGGGATGGGGGATGAGTTGTCTTATACATTCAAAACCAATGCCTTATGTGATTGAGATCTCAGACAAAATCTCCCAAGGTTCTTCCAAGAAAAAAAATTAAAGCTTCCCAAACAAGTAAGAGTATCTTGGTCTCTAAACAGAGAGATGATAATGTCAGATTCTCTCTCTCTGACTGCCTAATAGGATTGTTCAGCAATAACGAATAGTCTGCAGGTGCTAAATTGACTTTTACCTGCCCTATTGAGATTCTTTAAGGTAATTCTGAGTGAAATCCAAATTTCCTTCAAATAAAAACAATAGGAAGCAAAGTGGTAGAAAGGAGTATACTTTCTTCCTTTTTGTGGGTCCATTCGAAAGTTCACACACACACACATATAACTGAGTTCAATATATAGTTATGAAGAAAGATATTATTATTGTATGATTTCAATATGTAAAAGTGGAAATAACCTAGGACCACTCAGAAGAGTTGGGTTCTAAGCCCCGCTCTTATTATCTCAAGGCAGCCAGGTATAGTGGAAAGAGTTGTGCTCACAGCTAGAGTTAAATAGACCTGGGTTTGATTTCCAACACTCTCACTTAGGTGGGCAAACCATCTTAGCCTCAATTTCCTGATCTGTACAATGGATCTAATAACCAAGGTAATAGAGATAGAGAGGGAAAAAACATTGGAATTGGAGTCAGGAATATCTGAGGTTAATTCCAGCATCAGATAGTTGCTGATATGTGTGACTTTGGACAAGTCACTTATTTACTGACTGCCTCAGTCTCTTTAAGTCTAAAATGAGTATCATAACAGTATTTTCCTCTTTTATTAGAACAAAAAGAGATACAATCTATAAAGTGCTTTGCAAAATTGACAGTACTATTTGAATGTGGGTTATTATTATTGTAGTTGTTGTTGTTACTATTATTACATACCTGGGCTTGATATGTACCTTAATGGGATCATTAATGACATTTGTACTGCCTACCTTTACAAGACTGACATAAAAATAAAACAATATCTTATAAGCATACATAAGAATACATAAGCATACATAAAGAAAAACTTACAAACAGTATGTGCCATTCATTTTCAGAAACCTCCAAGGTAGGAATTTGTTTTGCTTGAATATGCAAATTTATGGGAGGGTAGGGAGGAAGAGAGATAGGGTAGCAAAAAGAAAAAGAAAAGAGAGTCATTGTGGTATCTTCCTTTTAAAAATGCAGATAAGAAAACCTAAGGAAGGCCAGAAAGAATAGATAAGTGGGACTGCTTTGAAAACTGCAGGTAAAACTTATTTTTTAAATTTTTATTTAATTTTCAATTTATGGAAAAAGATGCATTTCCCAAACAAGTATAATAAAATGATGATTGCTCATGAATCTACAAATCTATTATGCACAACTTGCTATTCTTTTTAAATATATATAATATAATTATGTAAATTTATTTTTTTCCTTTCCTTCTCCTCTCTTAGCCCTAAGGATGGCTACTATTAGACACAAATATGATTTACATATATGTTTGTTTATATGTATATATATATATATATATATATATATATGTAAAATCATTTTGTACATACTTTTATTTATCAGTTTTTTTCTCTGGATATAGATGTGTTTTCCTTCATATGTCCTTTGTAGTTAATTTGGTTATTTATAATAGTCGAAATGACTTGTCTATTCATGGTTTTAAAAGCAAGATGTCCATTACGGAGATTTGCAACCCTCTTCTTCTGTTTCACTACACATATGGAAATATCCAGTTTATTAAGTTTCTTTAACTCACAAATAAAAGTATATATACTACCAGAATATAAGTGTAAGTTAATAATGTAATTCAGTATCTAAGGAACAGAAATTATGTTGGAATGGGTACATCTGACACCAACACAGATGGCAGTTCATAAGGGAATTTGTAAATGGTCTTTAAGAGTTCCTCTAACTGAACAAGGCATCATCTTGTAGCCAGTCTTGGTGATGATCCTCTCCAAACTTAACTGGATTGGGCCTCAAACAACAAACATCACTGAGCTATAGTCAAAAACCTGTCCAAAGTGGTAGACCTGCCAGAACCTTTGAGAATGGGAAGAAGAGGGAAACCACTCCTCTGATTTCATTCTTATCTTCTCTTGAGGAGAGTTTCTCCACCAATACAAATCAGCAGTTGTTCTACAACTTAGAGAGACGCTTACAAAACTGAGAGGTTGAGTTACCTGCCTGTTGTCACAGACCCAATATATATCAGTCAGGGCTTAAACCCATGTCTAATTGACTTAAAAGGCAGGCTCTCAGACAGTTGGGGCTCTAAGCATGGTTTAATAAGAAAAAAAATACTAAACAAGTTCACCAAGCATGGTTTAATAAAAAAAAAATACCAAATAAGTTCAAATATTGTCTCAGACATTTACTAGCAGTGTCAGTTTCCTTATCTGCAAAATGGGGGTGAAAATGGCAACATCAAATTAATAGGTGAAGCACCTAATTATTATAAAAACCAAATGAAATAATACTTGTCAAATAGTTGCAGATATTAAAAGACTATTTTTTTATTCTTAGATTGAAAAGCTCCTTCTCAGAAATAACTACAATCATAAAACAATAAAAATATCACCTAAAATAAGTTGTTTTATTCATTCACCTGGCCAGGAAAGTGAGAAGCATCACAAGTCTTTTTTTAGGAAGTAACTAAAAATCTCACTAACACTCATTAATTATGTTTGCAACAGTGGTTTTTGTTAGGTTGTTTTGTTTGTTTTGTTTGACTTAGAAAGGACCAAAAAGAAAAGGGCACCGCAAGGGGAATTCTGTTCACTGTAGGGCAAAGAGTCATGGCCATCCTAGGTTTGCCAAGGTTGCTCCAGGATGGACTCTCCATCAGGGCCACTTATGGCATGACTAACTTTCCCACTGAATCACCCTAACAATCCTGCTGCAAGATCACCCACAGAGTTACCTGCCTTTTTGTGCATCATCAGAAGAAATGCTCAAGGCAGAGAAAAGCTCAGTATCTTTACTAGTCTATTTTCCTTTATTCAAGGTAGAGTTGTATTGCATTTTAATGCAGTCTTCTAGCAAAAGGCAGCTTAAAGTATCCCACTTAATAACTGCTTGACCTATTACCTGATAGCAATTAATGATCCAAAAGCATTAATAGTATTGACAGAAGTATTGAAATCTAAATCAAAACCATGACACTAACTTGGTCTTTGGTATTTAGTAACTTTTTCTCCATATTGAGTCTATCAAGCTAAAATAAAGTTCCCTTCACCCCCTTTCTTTCATTCTACTAAATTTAATAATAGTGTTTTAGGTAGAAATGTTTTCCTTTAACACGAAGTACTATGGAAGGACAGATTTCTTCCCTTCTGGCCCTTTTAGCAAGCCCTCATTTTTGCTGTGATATATAGTGTCATTTAATCAAAGGTCTCAAAGAGAATCAAAATCCTGAGGTCTTGGAGAGAGAAAAAAATTTTGGCAGCAGAACCTTGGGCAATGTCTTTGCAGAGAACTCCATTGTACCTGGAATATGCTCCTCACCTCTTTTAGACAATCTTGTTTTAAACCATAACATCTTATGGAAAGACATTTCTTGTTTTTATGACTTCAGAATTAGTTCAAATAAAAATCTTATTGCAGATGATCAGCAAAGCTGACCTGTTCAGAGGTTTGTTTAAGGCCTTCTGGCTAAAAGTGAAGTGAGCAGAACCAAAAGAATATTATACACACAAACAGCAATATTGGGGGATGATCAACTATGATGGATCTGTACATTTCAGAAGTATAATAACCAAAGACAACTCTAATACACTTGTGATAGAAAATAACATACCTATCCAGAGAAGAAAGTGTGGAAATTAAATGTAGCTAAAGTTTACTATCTTAAAATTTTCAAAGTTGTCTTAAGTATTATGTCTATTTTTCCTCTCTAGTTTTTTCCATTTAGATTTGATTCTTCTTTTGCAACATGATTACTATGCATCTAAGTTTAGCATGGTTATACATATATAGCTTATATGAGATTTCTTTCTGTCAGGAGGAGGGGAGGGAAGGGAGGAAGGGAGAAAAATGCAAAATTCAAAACCTCACAGAAAAAATGATTATTGAAAACCATCATTGCATGTAGTTGGAAAAATAAATAAATAAAATATTTAACAAAGAAAAAAAAATAAAACCTTCTGCCCAAAACAGTTAATTGAATTTTTTTTAACTATACCATATAATTAGGGAGCACTTAAGGTAATACAAATTATATGCTTAAAATCTGAATGACCCATAAATAACTCCAATTTGAGGTTTACAAGACATAATCTTCAAAATAATCTTAGGAAGTACAAGTACTATTATACTCATTTTGCAAATGAAATAACTAAAGCTGAAAGAAAGACTCATCTAAGTTCATACAGCCAATAAGTAGCAGTCAGAATTAAAACCCCCTATCCTGATTCTAAGTCCAAGGTTTGAGCCTTTAGAATATTTTATAACTTAAGGCAGCTAGGTAGAGCAGTGGACAAATGGAATGCTGGGTTTGGATTCAGGAAGACATGAGTTCAAATGTGACTTCAATCATTCCCTGGTGAGCCTGGGAAAGTTACTTAACTTCCGTTTGCCTCAGCCACCTCATCTTATATAAAATAAGGATAACAATAGCATACAAAATTGTTGTGAGGGTAACAAAATTAGATAATATTTGTAAAACTCTTAGCACAGTTTCTATCACATAATGGACCCTTATAGAAACCACTTATTTATTATCACTATTATTAGTGTTAGGTTTCTTCACATCTCTCAGTCAGTATATTCTCAAATAGAGATCTTAAAATCATAAGATCAATAACCATCTTATCAGGTCCTACTCAAGACTCAATTCCAATTCAACTATTCCAACAAGCATGTATCAAGTACTAATTGTAGAGAAGCAGTCTTTGAGTTGGAAAGACCTGGGTTCAAGTCTCACTTCTCACATATAACAAGAACTGTATGACTCAAAGTCTCAGGGTACTCTGAGAGTAAATGTGGCACAAAAATGAGGAACTCTTTTGATAGAATTTCCCTCACTGAAAGATCTCTTCACTAATGAAATCACAGATCAGAATCAAAAAAGAAAAAAATACTGGGCATAAGTGATTGGTACATGAAGAGAAAATGAACAGCACTTGGCAAGACCCTATGCACATTGATCTCTGGCTACCCACTGGCTCTACTACACATACTGGCCTTTTGCTTTTGTGCTCTTGTGATTTTATATATCTACATTTTATCTTCCTAACAAGATTTTTAAGGTCTTTTAGGATAGGGGGTATCTCTTTATACTTCTTTCTGTTGCTCCTCAATAAAGAATGTTGAATTGAATTGAATATGATCTGCTCCATCTCATCTGGTCTCAAGTTTAGGGCATTAAGTGTCCACTTTAGTGGTGATGGATTTGTAGCTTGATAAAACCAGATGCTGCTAGTTGAGGGACAGAAGTGACAGGGCTTATACAAGGTACAGCCAAAAAGTAAATACTCTAAGAAAAAGTAAATACTTTTTTAAAGAGAAAAAAAAAGCATTAGTCAAAACAAGAGTACAAAATACTTCCAGATAACCTAGTCACAGGAAGAAAAGATAAAATAGAAAACTGATTTGGGAGAAAGAAGAAGGAAAAATATGAAATGGAGGAGGACCAGAGTTATGGGTCTAAATGGGAGACTAAGAGAAACAAGGATATAGAGCCAAAGGCACCCCCTAGGGATTCTGTCTGAGGCAATTTGTTTTGCTAAATTATTGGAATTCTGCTGAATTTTAGGTGAAGACACCCAGCAATAGCTTTATCTACCTAAATCTCTTGATGGATTGCAGCCGTGACTGGTGGGAGTCTCTCCCTATAGCTGTCCCAAATGAAAGACTGCTATGTTAGGTCAAGAGGTGGACCCCTACCCGTATGCCATACTGAAATTCTGAAGTGGCTCGATGTCTCCCCAAAATTCAATACAATAATGTAATAAAAGGTTAAATTTGACCTCATGAAAGAAAGGAATTTAATAGACATACCACAGAACTATCAATCTTGCTACCAAATGAAAACAGACTTTCTTCTTCATCCACACAGGATTTGTTCTACAGTGGTATGCCATTCAGTAATAATGGCCAACTAAATGACTGCAATGGCTGCTCAGGAACAGAGAAAAGAAAATAAATTGATAGGGATAAAGATAAGCCTCCATTTCCGCATCAGATGATCATAGACTTAGAGCTGAAAGGGACCTTAGAAGATAAACTGAGGCTCAGAAAGTTTAGATGATTTTCCCAAAGTCACATAGCTAAGATCTGATCCCAGGAATTAAGAATATGAAATAGACAGATAGAGCGATAGAAAGATAGATATGGATAAAGATATAGATATAAAATTAGGACAGCTATTCTCTTGTAGTAAAAAAGAAAAAGGGCCTTGATAATTTCTTGTTCATAAATAATATTTAACCTTTTTAAAAAATTCTTCACTTTGGTTAAACAACCTTCTTTTCAAACATTAGACCTCTCTCTCTCTAGGATCATAGTTGCTCTATTATATTAAGAGCCAATTAAGGGAGTCACAGAATTCTCTCTAAACACAGAGCAATAGCTCCAGTTAAATAATTTTCTTGTTCATTCCCAACATGCCAAACTGCTTTCTAGGTAAAATGAAGGACAATAAACCCCCTGAAAGAGCACTGTAAACGTGCTAAATAGCAACTTTTTGTGAAGTAACACAACTGGCCAAAAATGTAGTCCTTCCACTTAGTGTTGTAACAAGTCTTCCAGGACATTAGACTTTATTTTATTATCAGAGGTAGTTTAAGAGATTTATCTGTTAAGTGGTAATTTGGCTATAATTCTTTTATAAGGGCACAATTGATAGTTGAGAGTTCAGGGCTAATCTAAAATGAAAATTGCATATAATATTACTATGATAAAAATATTCAGTACATATATATGAATATAATCTTTAATATATACATAATGGGCTCTATATGTACTAATAAATATAAGTATTTATTTTATATTTATAAATATTTATTCTATATTGTCATTTAAATATAAAACAATACAAATGTGTATTCATATTAGTAACCACAGAATTTAGAGCTAGAAGTTCAAGTTCTTCATTTTACAGATTAGGAAACTAAGGCATAGACTACCTAAGTGATTTAAGTAGCCCACAAGGAAGTTAACTCTCTGGCACCAAAATCAGTGTTCTTTCTACTATACCACACAAATACATATATTTTTATATTCTAAATTTTACATTTTTATCTTTTTTATTACATTTTCTATTAGGAAAATTGTTAGCATAATTAACTGTATCAATAACAAACCTAACAGAAATCATATGATTATCTCAATAAATGCTGAGAAAGCCTTTGACAAAATACAGCACCCATTATGACTAAAAACACTAGAGAGTATTGGAATAAATGGTTTGTTCCTTAGAATGATAAGCAGTATGTATCTGAAACAATCAACAAGCATTATATGCAATGGGGATAACCTAGAGGCATCCCTAATAAGATCAAGAGTAAAACAAGGATGCCCATTATCACCACTAATATTCAATACTGTGTTAAAAATGTTTGTTTCAGCAATAAGAGAAGAAAAAGAAACTGAAGGAATTAGAATTGGGAAGGAAGAAACAAAACTCTCACTCTTTGCAGATGATATGATGGTCTACCTAGAGAATCCTAAAAATCATTTAAAAAACTACTAGAAACAATCAGCAACTTTAACAAAGTCACAGGACATAAAATAAACCATAATAAATCCTCAGCATTTCCATATATTACTAGCAAGATAACAGCAGCAAGAGCTAGAAAGAGAAATCCCATTTAAAGTAGCTTCAGACAATATAAAATACTTGGGAGACTACCTGTCAAGGCAGACTTAGAAACTCTATGAAAACAACTATAAAACACTTCTCACACAAATAAAATCAGATTTAAATAACTGGGCAAATATCAACTGATCACAGAAAGGCTGAGTTAATATAATAAAAATGACAATTCTATTTAAATTAAACTACTTATTTAATGCCTTACAATCAAACTTCAAAAAAAATTACTTTAATGAGTTAGAAAAAATTCTAACTAAATTCATATGGAGAAACAAAAGTCAAGAAAATCCAGGAATTTTTTGAAAAAAGTGCAATAGAAGGTGGGTTAGCCTTACCAGATCTAAAATTATATTATAAAGCACCAGTCATCAAAACTCTCTGATACTGGCTAAGAAATAGAGTGGTGGGTCCGTGGAATAGACTAGGTGCAAAGGAAATAGTAGGAAATGATTAATCTGCTGTTTGATAAACCCAAAGAGTCCAGCTTTTGGGATAAGAACTCTCTCTTTGATAAAAACTGTTGGGAAGTTAGTATGGCAGAAACTTGGATTAGAACAAGATCTCACACCCTATACCAAGATAAGATCAAGATGGGTACAAGATTTAGACATAAAAGAAAATATTATAAACAAACTAGGAGATCAAGGAATAGTTTACTTGTCAGATCTATGGAAAAGGAAGCAGTTTATGACCAAGGAAAAAATGGAGAACATCATTAAAAACAAATGATGATTTTGATTACATTAAACTCAAAAACTTTTGCACAAACAAAACCACTGTAACCAAGATCAAAAGAAATATGTATTGGTAAACAATTTTCGCAACTAGTATTTCTGACAAAGGACTCATTTCTAAAATACATATAGAACCGAGTCAAATTTTTAAAAAAATCAAGTCATTCCCCAATTGACAAATGGTCAAAGGATGTGCAAAGGCAATTTACAGATGAGGAAATCAAAGCTATCCAGTCATATGAAAAATTGCTCTAAATCATTACTGATTAGTGAAATGCAAATTAAAGCATTGTTGAGGTATCACCTCACAGATTGACCAACATGACCAGAAAGGCCAATGATCAATGTTAGAAGAGATGTGGGAAATCTAATATATTGTTGTTGGGGCTGTGAACTGATCCAATTTTTGGAGAGCAATTTGTAATTATGACTGAAGGACAATAAAAATGTATGTACCGTTTGATCCAGCAATATCACTACTGAGTCTATACTCTGAAGAGATCATGAAAAAGGGTAAAAACATCACTTGTACAAAAAATATTCATAGCAGCTTTGTGGTGGCAAAAAATTGGAAATCAAGTGAATGTCCATCACTTGGGAAATGGCTGAACAATTGTTCTATTAGAAACCAGAAAGGATGAGAATTCAGAGAATCTTGGAAAGATTTGCATGAACTGATGCTGAGCCAGATGAGCAGAACCAGAAAGAACATTGCACATCATGACAGCAACATAGGGGTGATGATCAACCTTAATGGACTTTCTCATTCCATCAGTGAAAGAATCAGGGACAATTTTAGGATATCTGTGGCAGAGAATACCATCTGTATCCAAAGAAAGAACTGTGGAGTTTAAACAAAGACCTAAGACTATCACCTTCAATTTAAAAAAAAAATTGTCTTATGTACTACATAATTTTTCTATCTCTCTTATATTTTATTTTTTCCTCAAGGATATGATTTTTCTCTCAACACATTCAATTTTGATCAATGTACAGCATGGAAACAATGTAAGGATTATCAGACTGCCTTCTGTGGGTGGGGGGGAAGGAAGGGAGGTTAGGGGAAAAATTGTAAAATTCAAAACAGTGCAAAAAATGATAGGTAGAAACTACTATTGTATATAATTGGAAAACAAAATATTTATATTAAAAACATTACTTTTTTTTAGGTTTTTGCAAGGCAAATGGGGTTAAGTGGCTTGCCCAAGGCCACACAGCTAGGTAATTATTAAGTGTCTGAGACTGGATTTGAACCCAGGTGCTCCTGACTCCAGGGCCAGTGCTTTATCCACTGCGCTACCTAGCCGCCCCCAAAACATTACATTTTTAAAAGTAAATAAATAAAAAAAATTTTAATTACATTTTCATTTCTAAATATGTTCCTCCTTTCTTCTCTACCCAGAGAAGAAATAGGAAAATAAAGAGGAAAAAAAAAGTGAGAGAGAGAGGAGAGAGAAGGAAGGAAGGAAGAAAAGAAGGAACGAAGAAAAGAAAGTATTTCATCAAAACTAGCTAAAACATCAATTGATTCTGACAGCAGTCATCTATCCCCTAAATTTTCCATTTGTACAAAGAAAGGAAGGAAGTTCTTTTGGAACCAGGTTTGATCAATAAATTGCAGCATCAAGTTTTTGTGGGTGTTCTTTTTCTTTGCATTTGCATTATGGTAATCATTTTGTGTGTGTTGCTTTCCTATATCACTTTCTATCAGATCATATTAAGTCTTCCCACAATGCTGTATTATATTAAATGCAAAACATAAACTATGTCGCTATTGTGGCCCATTGCAACAAAGCATATTTTTCTCTTTTGAAAGGTCTACCCAAAGGAGAGAAATATTAAGGGTCATTCAAAACCAATGAAACCATCAATGGGCAGAAAGTTTCTCTAAGGAGATAAATGTGAAGTTATTTGCCCTGGTAATTAGCACAAAAAACAAAATAATGAAACACATTTGAAGATATTAATAAGACCTTGAGACTTTGTAAGACTAAAGATCAGTAGTTTGTGCTCAAGAAGATTCTGCTTATCCTTCATTTTTAAAAATCAGGATCAAGCACACACAAAAAAACACTAATAAAAATTAGAATTGTAAACAGTGCTTTTAACATCTGCAAAGTGCTTAAATTATGTTATCTCATTTGATCCACTCAACAATTCTATGAAGTAAGCCCTATTATTATTATTATCCTCCTTTCACAGAGAGAACCGAGACTGGAAAACATTAAGTGATTTGCCCAGGGTCATATATCTAGAATCTGGATTCAAACTCTGGTCTTCAAACCCTGCTTCAGATACATACTAGATACTGGAGGAGCCACTTAACTCTATCTGCCTCAGCGATTTCATCTGTAAAATGAAGAGTAGTAGGAAAAACACTCAGTGTCTTTGCCAACTCAAATAAAGAGTTGGACACAACAACTTAAGGACAACTGAATTTTTCATGGAGGCCATTACATACAAGATATAAAAATCAAATTCCTTTTCCTTAGCAAATTCAAGCAGAGAGAATGTTAGACCTCTTCTTCTTCACTAGTTTTTATTTCTTTTAATTACCAACATGACAGTTCACTAAGAGCTGCATTTGTTCTACTGACAATTTTTATTAAAAATAGATACACTTTCCTCAAGCTGCCCTGAGGGTCAAATATAGCTCTTGAATTTTTGGAGAGTGTTCGATGTTTTCGACAGAACAAAGCCATCAAAGTTATGAGACAGTCTGCCCTATGTCTCATATAGCAGATTGGGGAAATTCTTCCCTTAATTCTATTTCAAATTTATATCTTATCCCTCCACTAATGAACTCATAGTTATAGTCAGACAAAGAACAAATATCAAGATACTAATCACCTTTGCTAAAGAGTCATCTAAGTGACAAAAGCCAAAATGGGGAGAGGGGTGGAGAACCCCAACAAATGTGAAGATGTGAATATCTGTTAGAGCTTCTACTTCTGCAGAATAGTAGGAAAGTAATTTGGCACTGCTGAATCTCAGTGACAACAGGGGAATGTAAATCAATTGTATTATTCATTCCACAGTATGCTGATTATTGATCTTGTAGTGGTTCTGTTGAATTATTTATTAAAATTTTTACTTATAATTACAAATTATTACTGACTGCTATTATTCTTTAGCTTGCAATATTCTACTCCAGAATAAGTCAGAAAGTATATTTTATCATTGCACATTCAGAGTATATCTATATAGAAAACTAATTATCAAAAGAGAGATAATAAAGACATCAAAAGTTGCATTCATGTGTAATTTTTCTTCTTAAGGTAGACTAAGGCAAAAATATGTTTGTGTGTGTGTGTGTGTGTGTGTGTGTGTGTGTGTGTGTGTGTGTGTGTGTGTGTATATATATATATATATATATATATATATATATATATATATATATATATATATACCTTGAGCTATGGTCACTGCTATCAGCACCCAGAAAAAAACACTATATATGTATATCAGGAAAACTTGAGATTTATTTTGAATAGTAAAATGGACAGTGGAATGAGGTGTTTGTGCCCTCACTCAAATGGATAGCGAGTAAGATGGCAAAAGGGTCATTTCCCAAGATGCCATGCTACTTCAACAAGGACAAAGGGAACGAGCCAAATGACAAACAAATCTTCCTGTTGGAAGTGCAGTTAGGGTTAAAATGTTTGTGATGAGCAGGGCATATACAGTTGATTGTATCTCAGCTGATGGAAAAGCCAAGAAAATTTATGGAAACTCTTCAAAGGGAATAGTGTTTCTTTTGTTGTTGTTGTTCAGTAAAAATTGATGGTCTTTTTCTTTACTTTGCTTTTTACATCAAATGTCTAGACTTCATGACTGTGGCTATCTTGCAATAGTGTCAGTTTACACATTTCAAGTCTATATTTCATTTTGACTCTAACTACCTGCAATCATGGAACAGTTTACAACCGACAGGTTTTAAGAGACATAAGATCATTTAGATCCATTGTCTCTCTGGAGAGGCAGACACAAATAAAATCCAAATAACCGAAATACATCCAGACTATAGCCTCCCCAGTTTGAATATAATACCTGACATGATATTAAATAGTTAAAGTTGTGTTTGTGCAATGAGGTCAGTCTTTTTCATAAACAATAATCATTTTGCAGGATAAAGGGATTTATGTATGTTTGAATAGAGCTTACTTGGGTTTAAAATCATCACAGATTTGATCTACATGATCATTATTATTAGTTTTCTTTTAAATATGTTTAAATCTGCACATTAATTAGGAAATGATGAACCATAAGCTCAGAGGGGTGATTATACATGTATCCATCTAGAACAGGTATCTTTGACTTGGGGTACATTGACCAGACTTCAGAGTGCGTTCAAAGATTTAAAAAAAATTTTGATAACTGATTTGCATATATTTGGTCTCATTTGTCATCCTACATGTTTCATTTTATGCAATTAAAATATTATGAGAATTGATCTATAAGCTTTACCAGACTTCAAAAAAAAAAAAAAGATTAAGTTCTCTTAAAGAACTTCATCACCCATGGTTGTCTTTTTCTTCTGTGGTCCAACCAAAAGAAATAATTTTTAAAAATAAACAGCATGAACATAGAATGGAATTGGAATATTGGACACTCACTGACTACAAGGTAAATCTTTCCTGCAAACCAGGACACCAGGCAAGTACAAACCAATGGAGTAAGCTATTTGCAATTTCAACAGAGTGACAGCAGAACTACAACACAGAAGGCAGCCAAGTGACCCTATATAGCAAATAGCACTAGGACTGGAGTCAGGACAGTCTTGAGTTCAAATCAGATCTCCAACACTTAACTAGATGTGGGACCCTAGGCAAGTCACTTAGTCCTGTTTGCCTCACTTACTTTATATACAAAAATGAGTTTGAAGAACATGACAAACTTTCCCAATATCTTTGTCAAGAAAAGTTAGTCATAACTAAAATGACTCAACAACACAACAGAGCAAGTGTCTGGACATACCTATCTGACAAAGTTTCCAATGTCACCAAAATTTTTTATAGAAATTCTCTAAGTGTGATTTCTTTTCAGTTAGCCAGTTTTTTGGAAGGAAAATGAGAGGTGAGGAAGGGAAGGAGATAATGATGCAGACTGTGATTTTTTTCTCCTGTGAGCATTTTGATATTGGCCCCCATTTTGAGATACCTTGAAAAACCATCCTTTTATCTCTAGAACAAATTTCCTCTGTGTGCACTTGGTTAGGTCCATCTGCTTCTCCCATCCTTAACTTCTTAAGTATCATTTCTACTTTCTCATATTAAATAAGCTTCATGACCAAGCCAGGCACCAAGTTTTCAGAGTACAAACATAGTTATCCCACTGTTATTGTTGATTAGAAGAGAGGGTTGGATAGAGGCTCAGAAATCTGTTCCATTAAGCATCTATTTGTTGTCCCTCAATTTTCACCTATGAATGCTCTTCTATCTATTGGGTTTTTTTAGGTTTTTGCAAGGTAAATGGGGTTAAGTGGCTTGCCCAAGGCCACACAGCTACGTAATAAGTGTTTGAGGTCGGATTTCAACTCAGGTACTCCTGACTACAGGGCCAGTGCTCTATCCACTGCGCTACTTAGCCACCCCTATTTTTTTTTAAATTCAAAACCTTGTTGACTTCCTCCCAGACCTACCTGTCAAGCATGGAATTGTTGAAGAAGAAATATCTATCAAGATTTTTTAATATTAATATATCACTTGAATCTGTCTGATAGTTTCTGAGGCCTCTCAGGTGCAAATTCTGTTCAATGAAACTTCATTACTAAATGTAAATTTGTCTATCCCTCTACCCCTCCCCTCCAGCTTCCTGCCTCTTAAGTCTTCCAAAGTGGATGCTTGACCCTAGTCAAAGAGAGGAGGTGGGATCCCTTTAACCCCCTTTTCTCTGACTCTTCCCACCACTGGAAGTGGACAAGACTAAAAAAGTTTGACCACACTCCCCTCCATGCTGGACTCACTAGAGTCTAAGACCAGCTACTTCTTACAGCTGTTTTTCCTTTCTCTCTTTCCCTAGGGTATTCTCATCTAGAACTTTGTTTTTCAGCCTGTCCTAAAGTAACTTATTGTCTCTCCAGAAAAGTTTAATCTGTGAAACTGCTTCAATTGCATTGGCTTGTAAAATAAAGAATCTTAACTTTTACACCTCCAGGGCCAGTTGTGAGTTCTTCACATAAGAATTCTTATCTTTGACCTCTTTGGGGTGCCCAATTTTCCCATCATCAGAGGGATGCAAACTGTTCTACTGATTTCAAACATTCATGGGTTCTACCCTATTTTCTGAGTTTTATTTAATTTATATTCTAGAATTGGGAAGAACTACTTCCTTCCCAGTAGAATTTGGCATAGTCACTTCAGGAAGAGACTTGAAGTAAGGTTCAAATCTTGCCTCTAGTACTTACTAGCTTTGTAATCAAATCACCTCTGAGTCTCAGGTTCTTCATCTGTAAAATGAAGATAATATCTATAGCAATTACTAAGTTGTTGTGAGGAACAAATGAAATGTTGAGGAACATTGTTTTGTAAACTTTAAAGAGATATATGTTGATTATCATTCCCCAAAGAGATGTAAAAAGCGACTACCCCAGAGACACAGAGTTATTCAAACAAGTTGATTCTGGGATTGGATTTTACCAAAAGCTTCTTTTTTAGTTAAAAAATTGCTTTATTGATTCCGTTTTATTTTTTCATTTGATTAATTCTAAATATACATCCTTCACAGTTTATCTCAGTGAGTATTCCACTTTAAGAAAGAAAAACAGCTGACCAGAACAAGCCAGCTCAACTCTGATACTGTACAAAATAGTTTGAATCCACAGTCCCTCCTCACCCCCATCTCCAAAGAAAGAAGATAAGCACATTTCCCCTCTCTTTTTTTTTGTTGTCATTAAAAAGTTATTAAAAGTTTCAAGAAGTGATCATTCTTGATGATATTAAGATCCTAGAGGAAGGTTAAGAAGTGATAAAGCTCTTTCAGGAAAAACCAGAAAAACTGCCATGGAAGTTTGTTCATTGCAGAAAGAGTATCTGGGCTGCGTGTTATAAATTATGGATCTAATAAATGTATTTCATATTTTCCATATTTACTAAGATGTGAGAGATGCATGTCCTGTCTTTTAGAGGAAGACCATTATTTTTAAAGTTTAGTACTAAACTAGAGGGGGTTCAAGGGACTGGTTTTTGAGATGGAACAGACAGAATCTACTAGCACAATTATGCAATCTTACTACTGACTCTTCCACATACTACACTTGATAAATACTAAATAATGCTTCTCCATTTTAGCAACAAATCAAGAACTCATTCTATTCCTTCTATGTCCCACCCCCATTTCACTGTATTTTCAAAATACTTTTTTCAAATGCATAACCAAAAAATCATTCAGATGTAACAAGGAAGATCATCTAAGCTATGATTAGAAATTTTAATTCACAATGAAATTTGGATTTGACTAGCAGCATTTAGAAAGAAAGTCACTAAAGCCTCATTTACTTTTACTGCTTATCATTCCATGGAGATCACCAAGGCACTGAAAATTTTAAAAAAAATCATACTAGTAGTTGATTTGTGAGCCAATAATAGAAAATATGATTGGGGAAAAGTATGGGAGAAAATAAAATTTTGCCACCTCTGGAGAAAAGACAATGGTAATCTCATAGAAAAAGAAAAATAACAATAAACCTTAATATTTCTCTTTCCCCCATGTTTAAAAAATGGAAGTAATAGAAAGAGAACTGTAGAATCATAACATGAAATGTGTTTTTATTTGGGAGGAAAGATTCAGGAGAATTAATATTGTTGCCCCTCAAAAGATTCTATAAAATTAGTTTCATATCAACTGCAAAATATTTCTTGTTCTTCAACTTGCTTCCCAGTACATTTTAGCTTATGTATGCTTCCTATTTTAACAATACCAGGAAAGCTAATAATTTCTCTTTTGAAAAGTCATGATCTATTTTATGAAGACACATTCCATACCACAAGCTATATTACAATAGTTTCTTAATTGGTCCTCTTGCTTCTAGCCTCTCACCTCTCCTATCCATTCTCCATGTACCTTGCTGGGTGTGAAAGACTGGAAATTGACTTCAACACAACAAAACTTGGAAAAGCTGATGTGGAACTTCCCTCCAGCTTGGGGGGGGGGGGGGGGGAGGAAAGAGCCTAGAACGGGTGACTCTCTGGAATCATACAGTCACTCATCTCAGGAACCTATTGGGAAGCAGCCTGCACATTCCTCAGCATCTCCTCTGATCTCTGCAGCTGCATCTTACACCTTTATAGACACTAGAAGCTCATTATCATCTTTGTCTGTATTTTGGTGAATAGATTACTCAAGGCCCTGGGTTCTTTATTGTATTAAAAATAACATTGATTTTGAGGCATACTTTGAGATACTATGTCACTCCCTGGATCAAAAAAATGCTTAGTAGTGACTGTTGCCCTTTATATATACTGCCTCCTAAATGAAGCTTTCTTTGACCTTCCCACCCCAACCCAAGAACCTCTTAATATTCTTTTCCTCCATATGTGTTGATTGTGTATTCTATCCAGCCCCTGGGGAATGAAAGTTCCTTAAGGGATGGTATTATTTCATTTCTATCCTTGCACCCTGAACATCTAGCCCAAAGCTTGGGCAGGAGTAGGTGTTTAACCAATGCTTCTTGAATTTATTAGCGTTCCAGGGTGATTTCAGAAAAATCTGGAAATACTTAGATAAACTGATACACAAGGAAATTACAGATCCAGAGCAATAGCAACATTGCATTATGATCAACTATAAATGACTTAGCTATTCTCAGAAACAGTGATCCAGTAACATGAGGGTGATGGTCAATGGACTTGCTCATTCCAACAGTGCAACAATCAGGCACAATTTGGGGGTATCTGAGATGGAGAATACCATCTGTATCCAGAGAAAGAATTGTGGAGTTTGAACAAAGAACAAAGACTATTATCTTTAATTTTTTAAAAAAACGTTATCTTATTATGTAATTTTGCTATCTCTTATACTTTATGTTTCTTAAGGATATGATATCTCTCTCCTCACATTCAGCTTAGATCAATGCATACCATGGAAACAATGTAAAGATTAACAGACTGCCTTCTGTGGGGGGCAGGGGGAGGGAAGCAAGAATGGGGTAAAAAAATGTAAAACTCAAAATAAATGAAATCTTTCTAAAAAAAAAGAAATAGTGATCCAAGATGATCTCAAAGATCTCATGATGAAAAATTCTATTATAGCTCTAGAGAAAGAATTGAGATATTGAATGCAGAGAGAAGAATACTATTCTTTACTTTATTATTTCCATGTTTTTTAATCTGTGTTTTCTTTCACAACACAACTAATACAGAAATATGTTTTGCATGATTGCAAAGATATAACCTATATCAAATTGCTTACCATATCAAGGAGGGAAAGAGGAAGGTAGAGAATTTTATATTCAAAATCTTAAAAAATGAATGTTAAAAATCGCTTTTAGGGGCTGCTAGGTGGTGCAGTGGATACAGCACCGGTCCTGGAGTCAGGAGTACCTGATTTCAAATCCGGCCTCAGACACTTAATGATTACCTAGCTGTGTGGCCTTGAGCAAGCCACTTAACCCCATTGTCTTGCAAAAGTCTAAAAAAATTGGTTTTATATGTAATTGAGAAAAATATTTTTACAAATTTATTAGGTCTCTTGGTCCTAGAGGAGTATCTTTTAAGAGATCTAGCTTCTACTCTGACCAATCCACCAATTATAGACTGTCTCATAAAAAATTTTGGAGGCTCTTTTGTTCCCCTCAAGTGAGAATACAAAAAACTGAAGTACGATCTACATGTGCTTTAGGATGAAATTTAGGCTAGCTTCTCCCTCATCTGATCCTATTGTTCTCTAATTTGCTGTTTCTACAAAAGTTAGAACCAGGGAACATAGTCAAGCGACTCATGGGAACCCAAAGAGCTCTGATTTAGTACCCCATGCTGGATCTCAAAGATTGGTCAGTCACAGGGCTCCAAGGTCCACAGAAAATTAGAGTCAAGAGTCATTGGGAGATAGATAGGGAGGAGAAAACCACTTTGGACACCTATGCAAGGAGCGTTAAAAATAAGGGTATTT
The DNA here is from genome assembly GCF_037893015.1 of Macrotis lagotis. Lineage (NCBI taxonomy): Eukaryota > Metazoa > Chordata > Mammalia > Peramelemorphia > Peramelidae > Macrotis > Macrotis lagotis. Next base: position 134,080,436 of record NC_133659.1, on the reverse strand, counting down.
GCATAAATATGATGACATATCTAAAGTTGTGGCAGTCCCATTCTACCTCTTTACCTTAAACCCCTTAAAAAAAAGGTGGGTAACTGAAATGAAGTCAGGCAACAGATGTGAGCAGAAGTGTTTTCTTGACGTACTCAGCTCCAATATCTGCTATGGGTTTGAAAAACAGTAACCAGTTCATCTAAAGAGGCTGTGCTTTGGGTCTACCTGTGATTGGTTCATCCAATAGTCCAGTACAACATGCCACTGATTTGTACTTTGACCCTTTCATCATACATTGACAAGAAGTTTTTTGTAAGCATATCTTGGCATTACTAGAAATACTACTTCTTTTTGCCAAAAACAAAATATAAAACATAACGAACACACACATACAGACACAGACACAGACACAGACACAGACACAGACACACACACACACACACACACACACACACATTCACACACAAACTCTAAGTTCACTAAGCTGAGGACACCACCCCAACAAACTGGAAGAGTAATTAACTCTGTGACATGACCTCATCAGGGATATTAATTTTGCACTTCAAAGCAAACTTCAATTCACAAATCTCCAAGGGTTTTTATAAATGTTAATCTTCACAAATAACTATAAGCATTTTACCCTTGCAGGGTAAAAAAGAGAGAAAGTAGGTCAAGTGAATCAGCCAGGGTAATAGTTGGTGACAGAACTGGCAATAAACTGAAGGAGAAAACTGGTTGTTTCCTCTTTTTTTCCCAAAGTTCTTTAAGAAAACAATGGTCATTCAGTCATACTTCACTACTTTATGACCTTTATTGTTATTGTTGTTGTTCAGTCATTTCTGATTTTCTATGACCCCCATTAAGGGTTTTCTTGACAAAGTACTGGAACATTTTGAAAACTGCAAAAATGAACACAAATACCAAATTCTCAGCTAACTACTTCTAACCTTTATGCCCCTTTTTGGAAGATAGTTTTCAGCTAGGGTGATATGATATATTTCTGGAGCCTGTTATTCCACCCCAACCCCACCTCATCTGTCTACAAATCAGGGGAATTGAAGCAGGCACATGAGAACTAAAGAGACTTGATCATTTTTGCGAAAAATCAAGATAGTGAAGAGAATGGAAGTGACAGGAACAATCCCATTCACAGGGACTATCCTTAGAGTCCTTTGGACCCTTCTCTTTCAGTCACTTTGCAAGTCGTGTCCTTTATACTACATAGGAATTGCTTTTAAATTTAAAGTCTTAAGAATACAGTGTCTTACCCAAAGTATTTTCTAATCTCATAACTCAGGATCTGACAGACTTACAAGGACCTCTGTATGGGCTTAAGAATACAATTTACATGAAAGGCAGTGGAACCAACTTTTGTTGTATGAAAGAATCCATGACCTCTGCAAATGTTTATATTCTGAATTCCACTTCCAATTATCTGTCAACAAATGCAGTTATGAGAAGAGCTGTACATAATAACTGTCAAATGATCTGTTCATCCTATCAAAGGCAAGGAAAAAGATGCATTGCTTGCCAATGTATATGTGTTTTCATCCAAGTCTTAGATTTATAGATGTCCATTCCATTTTGCCATATACAACCCAGGAATACAAGTGACTGCATAAATACCAGCCACAAACATCCAATTTATAGTTGCTCTCCAAAGCCAGTAAAAAGTCTTCCAATTAGAAAAAACTGGTTTGGGTTTTTTTTTAAGTTTTTTAAGTAGTTGAAAAAAGTTGGCTACGTATGATAGAAAAATGAAAGGAAAATGGTTTTCATATAAAGTAACATCCTACTACCTTTAGGACACATGTGACACCTTTCCATCTTGGCTTCATCTCATGCATGCCTGCATAGAAAACATTTTAAGATCCTTCTGTTGCCCTGACTTAAAATTGGCCTGAGATAGAGAGATTCAGTGAGAATGAGTTGGTTTCCTCAACAAAGGGTTCGTTCACTGAAGGACAGTACTTCTATAAGACCTAAAAGTAAGTCTGGCAACAATCAGGACAAAGTTCCCTTAGGAACTTATAATAGAAGTGGTTTTTTCTATGGCATGTTGTTGGACATGATGAATAAGAACTAGAGGCAATAGGTAAGAGGGAAGAAGAGGAGTACTATAAGGCTTCTATAAGGTAAAAACAGAGTCTAGGGTCTATAGCAGTCGTAAAATGGAGAGAACTAGTATATCTATGTACAATTGTATTCCTTTTAAAAAATAAACCCAATCAGGGCGGCTAGGTGGCGCAGTGGATAGAGCACTAGCCCTGGAGTCAGGAGTACCTGAGTTCAACAGACATATAATAATTACCTAGCTGTGTGGCCTTGAGTAAGCCACTTAACCCTATTGCCTTGCAAAAACTAAAAAAATAAAAACTAAAAAACTAAAAAAAAAAAATAAACCCAATCCATGAGAATCCAGACATTAAAAAAAAGCATAAATTAGGGATTATTCTTCACTTTAAAAAGTGATTCTTTAACCATGATTCACCACATGATTGACTTAAATTCAAATAAAAACATTAAATTTATTTCTGAACTTTTAGGAACACACAAATTACATAAAAACAATTAAATACATGAAAAGAAGCTCCTTCAAGGACCTACTTCCCTCATCATTCTGTTCATATTAAGTTCCCACTGAATTTCAGGTTCTTACATAAAGAAGATACAACAGCTAGATAAAATATGGTTCCTGCTCTCATGGGACTTCTTACTAGGAATATATGCCACATACACACATAACATAAAATACAAATTGATAAATGAAAAGTTCATGAGTAAGGTGTACAACAAAGCTTAGTGTAAGTTGGAGGAGGTGGGGGAAGGGCATTTGTGACTAAAAGGCTCATAGAGTAGGATGAAAAGAAGATATGGTATAATAAAATGTGATGCATTGGTTCCACATATTTTGTGAATCTGCAAACCTACAACCATTAATACAGTTTATAGCCCTCCTGTGTACTCTCATCCTGTGAGATTTTTCCATAAATTGAATGGATAGGAAAGATGAAGGGAAAGGAAAGGAAGGAAATAGGTATATAATGCCTACTCCAAGTCAGTCACTGTTCTTAGTGCTATTTCAAATTTCTCATTTGATCCTAACAACAATCCTGAGAAGCAGGTGCTGTTATGATCCCCATGTTACAGTTGAGGAAACTGAGGCAGAATGTGGTTGTGACTTGTTCAGAGTCACAGAACTAATAAGGGTCTGAGGTTGCATCTGAACTAGATCTTCCTGACTAACCCAGTGCTCTTGCCTTTCTCCCACCATGTAAGTGTCTGTTTGCAGAGAAATTTGTCTAGTATAAGATAGATCTTTTTTACAGAATTCATAGGTCTCAACAAGCCATTCAAACTTTGCTATTTCTCATGATCACTACAAGACCAATCCACCTCCTTTTCCATTTAGGCACATTCTCAATACCTTTTATGCCGGCTCTCAATATATCAGCATAATCATTCTGCCTATGTTTCAGTCACTGTTTAAGACGCTAAGAATATAAAAAGGAAAAATGGTATACATGTACAATGGTACATGTATTACATGATAAGTATGGGGAAGGAAGACAAACAGCTAGGGTATCAGAAAAGGCTTCATGTAGGAGGTAGCACTTGGGTTGAGTTTTGAAGAAAACTAGGGACTCTACAGAAATGAAGAAAGAGTTCATCTTTTTATTTCTCATGTACAAGGTTCATATATATTTAAAATCAACAGGCATTTATTTCTCTACTATCCTTAAGATTTTAATTCAGCTGGTAAAGATCATGGTATGCCATGAATTGTAACCTTAAGGCATTACTAGAACACTGATGTTAGCATTGGGTTTTTGCAGCAGTAGTAGTAGTAGTTTGAGATCTCTGATTTTGTTTTTCAGGGTAATTTAAACATTTTATTAATACTGTCAGCATGTTATTAATAAATGAATGGTCATTTGGCTATCTTTCTTAGAGCAAAAACCCTTCATGGCCATGGGTTCACTGTTTAAACACCCTTTGAAGAGTAGGTTTTCTTTAGGGGTGTCTAATCAGTTCTGATTGGTTAAGACAATGGGAGGTGGGCTATCATGGAGTACATGACTAGGTCACTCAAATCTCGGTCAAAGAGTTTCAAATCTTTTTTAAGTTCTGTAAAGATATCTAAATGCAATTCATCCTGATTGGTTTCTTCTGGGTTCTGGACTTAGGTAATTAATCTTTCTTGCAAAAGATACTTAGCAATCTAGGAAAGAAATTAAGGATTTAACCATTTGTCACCCACATCTTCACTCCACAGTAACTACCCAATGCATGCTTAAAGATAAACAGGGCATCCACATTAACTATTCAGTTGACTTTCTGAGCTTACAGGAACTAAGAAGAAAAAGATATGGGTAAATATTGTTCCTAGGGGGAAAAAAAGATGATTAAACACACTTCCCTAATGAAGCTTGGAGTTCAGTGTTTGGGGAGTATGTGATTTTAGAATGTTGCATGTGCTATCTTGAATAATATTTCTAAACTTTTTATTTATTATAAAGGACTATTCAAAGGGGACCAGATATATCTTGAAATGACTGTGATATAAAAACCAAAACGGCATCAATATAAGTTATTTTCAAAGAGGCTATAGGTCTATGATATATATATGATAATACATACCCAAAATAACCCGGTACAATTCCCTCTTCTCCCTGAAGGAATTCAACAAATTTGGATGCTATCAGACCAACAACTCCAAATCAAACAAGACACCACTGGATCCCCTGTTCAACTAACTGCCTCAAAAATAAAGGTTGTTTTTGAAACAAAATTTATATTTGCCATTAGTGGCTTTTAATTAATAAGGAAAGGTTCCTGAACTTGATCATCTAAAGCTATCATTGGGCTTTAAAATGCGAATTTAATCCCAGAACTAGCACTTAAGGCTTAATCAAGGCTCAGTTCAGATAGCTCACATTCCAGGACCTGGTATGCAAGCCAATGAGAGCCATGTTTCCCTGGAATAATATTCAATTTGCTATTTATTTTGGCACAAACAGCTCTGCTGTCCCATAGCTAGCTGGGAAGTAAACAGCTAGCTGTAATCCATCAATAAAGGGACAGCAGAATTCCTCCACCACATTCATCCATCTGCTTCTCAGTGGAGATATATTGATTTATATGCTATACATGAATACAGCAAAGCTGCCTGTTCAAAAGAAAACAGAAATTATCATACCTTCTGCATGCAATGAGCATGGCTACAGAAAGAAAGAGCCAAAGCTTTCATGCAAGGCATTCAAATCATCACACAAAATTCTTTAAAAATTAAAAGTGATTCTGGATTGCTCCAGTGAGGCCAAAAAAACCCTAATTTCCATGAAGCACATTTGGTAAGATGCTGACAATTGAAGGGGGGGGAACTAAATTATAAATTCCAAGAATTATGATGTTAATAATAATTTCATCTACAGTAACATTTGGGAAGCTGATTAGATGATCCTAATGGGAGGTTTAAAAATGAAAGGGGGGGGAACCCACCCTTAGCATAATTTAATAAGATCTTCAGACTGAAGACTGCTGAAGAGTCTTACAAAAGACCTTCTCATGGCCTTTCAATAGCTCTTCCTAATTCTAATTAACCTGTTAAATGCCAGTACTCATAATCTCATTACAAATATTTCTGATGGAAATCCATTAAACAAATGGCTCTGCAAAACTTTCAGTATTTAGAGCTACCCACAAAATCAAGTTCAACTTTTCATCCTGAGGAAAGGGAATAGTAGATGAGCAAACTTTTAAAAAAGAAACCATTATCATCTGTTTCTGGGATACAAAGAACTTCCCAATTAACTTTATAAAACTAATATTAAAATTAGGTCAAGTTGTCTTTGGGAATATTTACTGAAGAAGCAATATGGCATAGTGGTAAGAGCACTGAATACTCAGTGTGAGATCACAAGCAATTGAAAAAGTCTCCTATTTTTGTCTTCCTGCTTCAGGTTTCTCTTCACTTGAGTCTATCCTTCATATTGCTAATAAAACAATTTTCTTTAAGTATAGATCAGACCATATCACTCCTTCCTTTATAAACTCCAGCAACCCCTTATTTATCTCTAGAATCCAATATCAACTTCTCTGACTTTTTCTTTTAAGAGCTTCACAACTTTGTCACAACTTATCCTTCTTTCTATCCTTATTAGGTTTCCATAAAAATTGTTCATTTCTTCCCTTATGATGCTCCATCTTCTATCTCGGTACTATCTCATTCAATAACAAGAATTACCAGTGATAGCCCTTCTTAACCTCTCTCTTTGGCCTTTGATGCTATTGATAAAACCCTTCTCCCCAATACTCCATGAAATAATATCTGTAATGCATGAGATACTATTTGTAAATGCTTGACACAGTGTCTAGAAAAGAGTAGGTGTGTCTAGCAAGATACAGCAGAAAGAGCTAGAAAGAGAAATCCCATTCAAAGTAACCTCAGACAATATAAAATAACTAGGAGTCTACCTGCCAAGGCAGACTCAGAAACTTTTTGAAAACAATTACAAAATTCTTCTCACACAAATAAAATCAAATTTAAATACCTGGGCAAACATCAACTATTCATGGCTAGGTCAAGCTAATATAATAAAAATGACAATTCTACCAAAATTACACTACTTGTTTAGTGCCCTACCAATCAAAATTCTAAAAATTTACTTTGATGAGTTAGAAAAAGTTATAAGTAAATTTATATGGAGAAATAAAAAGTCAATAATTTCCAGGGATTCAATGAAAAAAAGTACAAAGGAAGGTGGCTTAGTCTTACCAGATCTAAGATTATATTATAAAGCATCAGTCATCAAAACTATTTGGTATTGGCTAAGAAATAGATTTGTGGATCAATGGAATAGACTAAGTGCAATAGCAGGAAATGATTATGTTGATCTACTGTTTGATAAAGCCAAAGAATCCAGCTATTGGGATAAAAACTCTCTCTGATAAAAACCGTTGGGAAAATTGGGCATGGAAGAAACTTAGACTGGACCAATACCTCACATCCTATACCAAGATAAGATTCAAATGGATACAGGATTTAGACATAAAAAAACAATATTATAGGCAAACTAGAAGATCAAGGAGTAGTTTACCTGTCAGATCTATGGAAAGGGAAGCAGTTTATGACTAAGGAAGAAATGGAGAACATCATTAAAAACAAACTAGAAAATTTTGATTACATTAAATTAAAAAGCTTTTGCACAAACAAAACCACTTTAACCAAGATCAAAAGAAATGTAGTAAACTGGAAAACAATTTTTGTAACTAGTATTTCCTACAAAGGACTCATTTCTAAAATATAGGGAGAACTGAATCAAATTGTCAAAAAAAAAACACAAGCCATTCCCCAATTGACAAATGGTCAAAGGATATGCAAAAGCAATTTACAGCTGAGGAAATCAAAGCAATCCATAGTCAAATGAAAAATTGCTCCAAATCATTACTTATTAGATAAATGCAAATTAAAGCATCTCTGAGATATCACCTCACACCTCTCAGAATGGCCAGAAAAGACAATGATAAGTATTGGAAGGGAAGTGGGAAATCTGGGACACTAATACATTGTTGGTGGAGCTGTGAACTCACCCAACTTTTCTGGAGAGTAATTTGGAATTACACCCAAAGGGCAACAAAAATGTGCCTACCCTTTGATCCAGCAATACCACTACTGGGTCTATACCCTGAAGAGATGATGAAAAAGGATAAAAACATCACTTCTACAAAAATATTTATAGCAGCCCTGTTTGTGGTGGCAAAGAATTGGAAATTAAGTGAATGTCCTTCAATTGGGGAATTATAAACTGGGATATATGTATGTCATGGAACACTATTGTTCTGTTAGAAACCATGAGGGATGGGAATTCAGGGAAGCCTGGAAGGATTTGCATGAACTGATGCTGAGCAAGATGACCAGAATCAGGAAAAACATTGTATACCCTAACAGCAACATGGGGGTGATGATCAACTTTGATGGACTTGCTCATTCCATCAGTGCAACAACCAGGGACAGTTTTGGGCTCTCTGCAATGGAGAATATCATCGGTATCCAGAGAAAGAATTATGGACTTTGAACAAAGACCAAAGACTATTATCTTCAATTAGAAAAAAAACATTATCTTATTATGTAATTTTACTATTTCATACTTTATTTTTCTTCCTTAAGGATATGATTTCTCTGTTATCACATTCAGGTGAGATCAATGTATACCATAGAAACAATGTAAAGACTAACAGAATGTCTTCTGTGGGGGGTGAGAGGAGGGAAGCAAGAATAGGGGGAAAATTGTAAAACTGAAAATAAATAAAATCTTTCTAAAAAACAAAAAAACAAAAGAATAGGTGGTTAATAATCAATACTTTATTTTTTCTTTCTTTTCTTTTCTGGTTCTCCTCATACCTATTCAACTACTTCTAAGTTTACCTTGTTAGATCTTCAGGTTATATCTACTAATCATGGGTTCCCATAGCAAACTCAAAACAAGTTAAGTCTGACCATGTTACTCCACAGTAAACTCCAGAGATTTTCTATCACCTCCCAGAACCAATATAAAATTTTTTGTTTAGAGTTTGAAGTACTTCCTTCTCTTTTTTTTCCAGTTTTCTTACACATTCACACACTAATCATCACTAATACATCTTTTATTTGTATTATTTTAATTACTCACAAAAACTTTTAAAAATTAGTTCCAGGTATAGATGCAGACAATCTTGGAGGACTTTTGATAGAACCAAGATTTTTAGTCCCTAGAGAAATATAATTTTCAAATGAAGTCAGTAAACCTTTGTCAGTGATAAAAAAAAAAAAACCATTCTGAATTCCTTTCCATAGGGTCTCTTAATGGCAGACAACATGGTACAGGCCTAAGACACCGCTGTCTGGTGCCCACAGTATTAAGTTATTCTAGTAATTTTCCATTGATCTCAAAAGAAAAGTGGATGCCAACCAAAAGAGAATGATTTAGGCGATGTTGTAACCCTAATCCAAGAATCAGGCCAATGACCATCATTATTATCTTCCTCAGGCCAATGTTCATCATGTTACCTTTCTCCATTCCAAAATAAAAAGAATGAAATAATAAAATGAATAAATAATAAATGAAAAAATAGAAATGAATGCCAAGTTCATCATGTTTAAGAGAGAATGAATGAATGGAAAAGCAACGAAATTGGTTGTTTCAATCAATGAATTTTCTAGAAAATAAAAAAATTCATTCAAAGTGTGATATGTGCTCATCACTGTGCCAAATTTGGGGAAAATAAATGCAGTCCCTGCCCTTGAAGAGTTTATAGTCTTTTTTTTTTAGGTTTTTGCAAGGCAAATGGGGTTAAGTGGCTTGCCCAAGGCCACACAGCTAGGTAATTATTAAGTGTCTGAGACCAGATTTGAACCCAGGTACTCCTGACTCCAAGGCCAGTGCTTTATCCACTGCGCCACCTAGCCCCCCCCCCCAGAGTTTATATTCTAATGGGAAAACAACACACATTGTGGATTAGTACATAGAGATGTCACTTTTATCTGGAAATTTACAGGGATGGTAAGTGAGATCTTAGGGGAGAAGAATGACTGTCCTCTTCCAAGAACAATGGCAGCGTTTATTTGATTATAACTCCAGAACTGAAAGGAGATAGAGAGTAGCAATAAGAATTTTGAGGATACATAGATGGCAGCTGAGGAGGATATAGCTGAGAAGGGAAGTGAAGCATGTTTGGGATCTGCCTGAAATTGTGAGCCAGTTGAAACATTAAAATAAAAACAGAGCCCTGGGGCCCCAAGGCAGAAGTTTGAGATGAAAGTGTTAAAGCCTCAAGGGCATGGTCTTCTGTCCCAGCATCCAGGCAGCTGGTAAGAACCGCCAACCATGTTATTTATTCATATATATAATTATAACTAAAAAGTCAACTTTCCAAAGTGAGGTCAAAGACCATCCTTTCATTTGCTGACATAGCCATTCTTTGCACACCTTATCCTCATTCTCAGCTCTGCCTTTTGGCCTCTTTCATTGTCTGCTTGACACCTGGAGTCCAGGTGAGCCACCCTGACTCCAAATGTTTCTCATCAGCCAGGCCTGTCTGCTGCTGTTGTCTCCCCCAGCATCCTGCAGCTAAGCCATACTGTTTGAAGTTTTACTTCAGTGGGTTCTCGGAACATTTCCCTCCAACCACATTGTTCACAGTCTTCCTATTTCAGTCCACCTTCCAGAAGCTGCTGAGATACTCTATATCACCTGTCTGCATAACATCAGTTCGGACAATCTTTGCTTCTATGCTGCTGAACTGGCTCAATTCCAGGACTTAATCCTTTCTTGTTTAATTTGCAGAATAAGTCATAGTCAATAACAGAGGAACTCCTGAATCAGATGATGATTGTATTGGGTCCAAGTCTTATAATTACAGGGAAAACAGGACAGCATCATGATTAGATAGGCTGTGTGCTTCATTTAGAGGTGCAGGCTACAAACACACTTTATCTTTTTTTTTTTTTCACTAAAAGACATGATAGCTTTTTGCTACTATGCTGATCAGGGCAGGAACAGAACATACAGACAATTCAATGCCTTCCCAACTGTCTATAAATATATCCAAGTCTATTTCTCATCCTCCCTTGTCAACTGTCTTTTAGATTCCACCACCACCACCAATTATATGTATACCCCAAGTTTCTGACCTGGGTCCTCTTCTATTCTCTATATTCTCTTACTTGATGACCCAATCAGTTCTCATAGTTTTATTTATCAACTCTATGCAGATGATCCACAGAGCTTTATATCCAGATCTGATTTTTCTCTGGGGCAACTAGGTGGCCCAGTAGATAAGAGTGTTGGATCTAGAGCCTAATAAAGCCTCAGACACTTCTTAGTGTGACCTAGGCAAATTACTTAACTTTGTTTGCCCCAGTTCCTCACCTATAAAATGAACTGGAGAAGAAAATGGCAAACCTTTCCAGTATCTCTACCAAGAAAATCTCAAATGGGATCATAAAGAATTGAACACAGTTGAACAATAACAACAAAATATTTTTCCTGTGCTCCAGATTTGCATTTCCAACTATTTCCTCAGATACTAACCAAGTGTACCAGGGCAAGCTGTTTGCCTCAGTTTCCTTAATTGCAAAATGAAAGTAATAATAGCACCAACTCACAGGGTTATTGCGAAGGTCAAATAAAGTAATATATACTGTAAAAATGTGCTTAGCATAGTTTTTGGTAGGTAATAAGCATTATATAAATCTTTATTCTCTTCACTTTCTCACCAAAATATATATACACCAAGTTTCTCAGAAGCCTTAGTGAAGTATTAAGTGTTAGCCAAAGCTAAACAGATACAAAGACCTATACTTTTAAATATAGCTTTTCTGAGATACCCTATTTTATATAGACATATAAATGTATGTAAATGTTGTTCCCTATTAGAATGAAGGCATTTTAAGGGCAAGGAATGCTTCATTTCTGTCTTTGTATGCAATATCTAGAGCATTGCCTGCACCCAATTCATGTAAAAATAAGCACATTTTTTCCAATAAACATAGATTAATAAAGTGAGATGTTTTCTATGTATTTAAAAATACTATGAAGAATAAACTTTTGTCAGCACAAGTAAAACTCAAAGTCAGTAGTGAACATAGTCACCCAGTAACACTTGAGCCATGAAGGGTTGTTAAATAAAAGCAAAAATCACTACTAGCACAAGCAGGACAAGATGTTTGTTCTCTCATATCTGAAACTGCAGCCAGTTTCCTGAAGCCCTGAACCAACAAAAACTTATTTGTTTCTTTCCCAGTTTGTTAATAATAACACCCTTTTGCCACTCCTTTGAAACCTTTCCCTCTTTAACATCTCAGAAATGGATTCCTAAAAACCTCCATTGCTGTGTCACTTTCCAGTATAGATTTCTTTGGTCTATCTGTATTTGGTATGGGCTATCTATCTTCCAAAATGCATCTTCTTCAGTACAATTTTTACTTTCTTGGATTTGTTGTTCAATCATTTTAAGTCATGTAATTTTCATGTTCTCCCATTTGGGGTTTTCTTGATAAAGATATTGGAGAGGTTTGCCATTTCCTTCTACAACTTATTTTACTGATGAGAAAGCAAGGCAAACAGAGTTAAGTGATTTGCCCAGGGTCACATAGCTAGTGTGTTTCTAAGGCCAGATTTGAACTCAGGAAGTTGTCTTCCCAATTCAAAGGCCAGCCCCAAGTTGCCCACTGTTTCAGATACTAAAACATCAATGTGTGTAGAGGGTTGTATTTTCATTGATGATACTCGTGTCTAATTCTAACATTTCTCCTTCTAGTTGGGTGGTGATGTTAATATGACTCTAAACAGCTGTTAATTTATTTGACTTTATACAGACAGCTGATTCAGGAATTCCCATGTGGCTAGAGAAGCATTTTCCTTGTTCATAAGATACATTTTAATTTTTAATGTTGTAATCAAACATGTGCCATGTATCTAGGATCAAATTATGATAGGTTCAGACCTAGAAAAGACCACAGACATCATATTATGTCACAGTTTCATTTTATGGATGAATAAACTAGTGTCAAGACCACAAGAGGTTATATAGCATGCCCATGGTCACAAAGGCAGTAAATAACAAAGTTGGTTTTCATACCTACAGTTTTTTTGTATTTTATCATTTTGCCTCCCACCAGTATACTACATGTAGTTTTATTTCTTTTTTTTTTCCATCTGCAATTATTTTAGGATATTTCTTGAGGGTTTTGTCATTGTATTCTCAGCTACAGTGCCTCATATATAATAGATGTTTAATAAATGCTTGATGGATTGATTTAAATTGGTTGGATTTTATATCAACCTTGGTTTTAATACAGTTTGGAATTATTTGTCATTCTCCTCCATAATATTTTGCAAATGAGCTTGTACTCTAAACAAATGCTGCTCTAGGTTATAATTAACAGAGAAATTGCCATTTACAGAGATCTCCCCTTTCAGAGATCCTCTCCAGATTAAACATTTTACAAATTAAACCAGTCTATCAATAAACTTTCATTATGCATCACCAGGCACCATGCTAAGTATAGGGAATACCAAGAGACAAAAGACACTCTCTGCTTTCTAGGAGTTCACAGTCCAAAGGGGGAGACAATAAGCAAGCAAAGATGTTCAAAAAAGTTTTATATTGCATAAATAGGAAAAAATTAAAAGAAGTCACTAGAATTAAAGTCTGCCATGCTACTCTTTTACCCCCCACCACCACCACCCTTTGTTGTGACTGTTTAACACTGGCTAAAATTCCCTAAGAAAAGGTTATCAGTGCTAAGTCTTAACTTTTATCTATTTCTTGTTTGTTTGTTTCCCAAATTATCATCAGGTTTACATAGCTTGAAGTCAACATATAATACATCTATGTCTTCCTCTAACATTTCTCCTTCTAGTTGGGTGTTGATGTTAACATGACTCTAAACAGCTGATGATTTATTTGACTTTATACTGACAGTTGATTCTGGAATTCCCATGTGGCTAAACAAGTGTTTTCCCTAGCTCATGAGATACATTTTAATTTCTAATGCTGTTGTCAATCAAAAAACATTTATGTTCACTTTCCATATATTATTCTCTTCTTAACAGTGATGCTTAATGGCATTTATATAACACTTTAAAGTTGTAAAGCATTATATTCATATACATATAAAGATGTCTGACTTTGTGTGAAGTAGGTAGGTACTATTATTATTCTCATTTCACAGATAACCAAATTGAGACTGAGGAGATTAAATGACTTGTTTAGGGATACATAAGTTATTGTCTGGGTCAGTATTTGAATGCAATTCTATCTGAATCTAAGCCCAACTCCTTATTTGAAGAAATGCTTCATAAAGTACAGGTATGAGTCTTCTAAATGACATACAAACATTTGTGTGACCAAAGTATTTTTGTCATTCTTTCACATCTACCACTGAATTGAATTCACCTACTGCTGAGGCATAAGCTAGGTGGTGCTCAGGCAGCAGTGAAGAGAGTATAAGATCTGGAATCAGGAACAGACTCATCTTTACGAGTTCAAATATGATCTCAGACATTTCCTAGTTGTATGATCTTAGGCAAGTCACTTATTTCTATTTTATCATCTGTAACATAAGCTGGAGAAGGAAACAGCAAACCATTCCAGTATCTTTGCCATGAAAACCTCAAATGACTGAAAAATGACTAAGAACAACAAGCACTGAGAGGTAAGTGTTCTAGAAAGGGAATGAAAGGACAAGGCAGGAAAATTTTAAAGCTCTTAGTGAAATTATACTTTAAAATTAAATTTATCTGCATTAAAATATTATGTATTTTGATTTACAAACAACTTATACTTTTGAAGCTTATAGCTGTGAATTCAAATTAATTTTGCCAGTTGTAACATTCCTTCCCATAACATAAATTAGTCTAGTTTAGACTAATTTTTCCCTAAAATTTCCCTAATTATTTCCTTAAAATGCAACAAGGTTGTTTCCAGGACTTGATGGGGGAGGGAGATAGCCAAGGATCAAGCTACATGTTCAAGAAGACAGCTTCCTGGCAGCCTCTGGCTATATGAATGTCCCTTTCTAGTCATCTAAGGACAGAATCAGGCTCAACCACAAAAAAGACCCTTCACACTAAAAGAATCATTATACCCAACTCTTGTTGACTTTTCTGTATAGAAATGAGGGAACCTTGTCTACCTAATCAAGGGACTGAAGTGTCCCTGTTAAGTATCTATGCTAGTTATGCAACTTCCTTTGTTGACACTTGAATGACATGAGTGCATCATTTCATCTCAGCATCATGAAACAGGAACTAACAGGATTCTGACTTGAGGCATTATTAAATGCCTACTATATTTCAGACAATGTGCTATACTATGGAGATACAAAGGATAGCAAAAATAGCCCCTCCCCTCAGGAAAATTATTCTCTAATGGGAGTCCAATCTGCCACTAATAGCAAAGATCTGTGGATTCAGGGCTAAAAGGAATCTCAGAGTTCAGTAAATTCAATCCTTTCATTCAGTGACAGGACCGTGTTACAGGATAGAGGGAAAAGGACTTGAATCCAGGTTCTCTGGTTCTAAAGTGAGTCTTCTTTCCATAATATAATAAAAAAGTTAATTTGCATGTGTTCTCACTCATCTATCCCTCATTAGACTATGGACTCCTAGAGAGAAGAGGTAATTTCTTTTTTTTTTTAACCTTTCTTTGGAGAGTTTGGAACATTTCTGTTGCTGTTCAGTCATGTCTAACCCTTCGTGACTTTATTACAAAGATACTGGAGTGGCTTACCAGTGCTTTCTCCAGCTCATTTTACAGTTGGGGAAACTCAGGTAAATTAAATGACAAATTAAGTGAGCAATCCAGAATCACACAGCTAGTAAGCATTTGAGATCAGGTTTTAACTCAGGTCTCCTGACTCCAGGGCTAGCATTCTTTCCACTATGGTGCCACCAAGTTATCATTTCCGGAACATAGTAGGCACTTAATAAATGCTTGATATGTACACACCATAACAACAACATGGAGAGATGATCAACCATGATGGACTTGCTCACTCCATCAGCACAATAATCAGGGACAATTTTAGGGGATCTGAGATGGAGAATGCCATTTGTATCCAGAGAAGGAACTGTGGAGTTTGAACAAAGAATAAACATTATTATCTTCAATTTTTGAAAGTTTTCATATGTTTTACATAATATTGCTATTTCTAATGTTTTCTTTCTTTCTTGGATCTACTTTTCTTTCAACACATTCAATATATATATATATATATCATGAAAGCAAATGTAGACTATATCAGAGTGCCTTCGTTGTGGGGAGGGAGGAAGGGAGAAAAAAATTTGTAAAATTCAAAACCTTGCAAAAAAAATGATTGGTAGAAACTACCATTGTATGTAATTGGAAAACAAATAAAACATTTATATAATTTTTAAAAAATAAATAAATGCTTGATGTGATTTGACTTATCTGATGACTGAGGAGTTTGTCAGGTTCATCTGCATTTCATCTGTAACAGAAGTTGGTACACATTGCAAACACCTTTATGGTGATCTTTTGTCAGTATCATATTATATTTTAATTCTTTTATTTTTATTTTACTTTTTACATTTATTTTATTGAATAACTATGTTATAATTGCTGTTACTTGTAAATACAACAAATACTGCAACCATACTGGAAGTTCTATGAGGCAGGGAAGCTTTACCTCTTTTGACTGCACACAAAAAATAGAGGAAAGAAGGAAAAAGTCTTTATTAAACTCTTACTGTGTCCCAACTTTGATAAGTGCTAGGGATACAAAGAGGAAAAAGAAGACTTGAGAACTTCTATTCTCAAAATTCGTACTCTAATTGAATGAGATGACATATAAAAGAAAATTCAGCTACAGAATGAAGTGAAAGGTTTAGATATAAAGGTTCAGAAGCAGCAGATGACAAGATGCAGGTATTCTTCAATTACACTAGAAGGTTGGATGATAGTGTCTTCAAGAAGAATGTGCAGTAAAACCAGGATGACCTTAGGACAAAGTAGTAGGTCTAATAATCCTTCACTTCAACAAAAAGAACAGATGGTGATTTCCCTATCAATGAAAATTTTTGAACACCCCAATAGTCTAGAGGGACTCTGGGTAGCCAAGGGCTGGGGAAGGATGTCTTGCAGGGTTTGGGTCTTCCCACCTCTTGGCCATCTTAGATGGGGTCTGAGTAGCCTGAGGGAGGAGAAGAAGGGATAAAATAAGTGAGTAAGGATCCCTCCAATCGTAGCAATTCTTCCTGGCTATTCTAGATCAAGCTAATAAATGTTGAATTGACTTTGAAGAAGTGTGAACAGGGCAATTTATTTGAAGAAGAAATGATAAATTCAAATTGACCAAAAAAAAGTTGAAATAGGATACTGCTCTACTAAATTTTCTTTATTTCCCTTCTTCAATAATTGGTATTAGTTTTAAGCTGTTCTTTTGTAGGAACTTTATTATTCATACTAATAAAATCAAAGAACCATAGATTATTAGAGCTGGAAGGGACTAGTAGAGAAAAAAAAAGATTTAAAATCCAAAATGGCAGCCTTTACAAATCACTTTTATTTATTTATTTATTTGTTTGTTTATTTTATTTATTTAAATTTTTTGTAAAATATGTGAAGATATTTTTTTCAAAAAAACTATTCTTAGGGTTGACATTGTTTCAGAACAAGCTAGAAAAGACCTGACTTTTGGAGATCTGGTAAGCTGTCCAACTTGTATAGTAAAAATAGACTAGGATTGTAATTACCTTTATATATCTGCCCTCTCAAGGTTCTAAGCAGTAGAAGAAGTAATTTAAGTGTTTTCTTGTTAAAGGACTTCCCTGTTGGGATGTAAACTACATACAAGTAAAAGCAAAGAATAATATTAGAAAGTAAGAATAAATAGGATATGGGGGGTGGGGGGTCTTGATTAGGTAGACAGAGTGCTATTAGTAAAAATTTAAGGGCTAACACTGTCAGGGACAAGCTTCAGGGGAAAGTCTCCTCTTAATGACAGAGAGTTGACACTAAATAACACAATATATTTTATTTGTATTATATGTTATACATTTGTATATTTATATATTTCCAATCTAGGATGTCTAAAATAGGGCCAGTTATATTTCCTTGTGATCAGTATTTGCTGGGAATTGATTTGATCAGTCTCATATTAAAAAAAATCTCAATACATATTGAACAAGGGTCCCATGTTTTCCCTGGGAGTTCCTATATGTTTAACTTATCACCATTTTAAGTACCCAAAAAGGAAATGTAATTTATTTTCTTGAGAGTGTTAAAACGGCTGACCCAAACAAATTGAAAAATCAGCTGTAATTGGTTTGGAGATTAACAAGTTGAGATGCTATTGTTGCTTTTTAAGAAGCTTATCGTATCTGGAGTGTAACATAAGCTAGTACTAAGCCTAGCTTTCCAGTCAAACACAGCCATGCAAAGCACTTTTAGGAAAGTGTGAAAGTGATATTCATAACCCACCATCAACTCATCATATTTCAAACACTTCAAGCAAAGTTCCCTCTGTTTCTGCAGACTCTAGGAAAAATTGTTTTGAACTTACCCTGACTATGCTAGTTAGTGACAGGTCTGAGAGTGAAGATAAACTATTAAGTGCCAGATATCTAGATTCTAGCACAATTTTCCTTTTTTTAATAAATTTTGCTTTTTTCTTAAAATAATTTTTTTTGCAAGTTTTTTTTTCTTCTGTGGCATGCTCATTGAAAAGTTAGGAAAGGAAGGATGACTTTAGCCATGAAGTATTTGAGGGCCACACAACTAGCTTGAGAGTCACAAAAGGGTGTTACCATTGCAGAATCAGTATGAAATGTTCCATAAAAACCAGTTGTGGCATGCACCCCGTGGGTGTTTAAGACATAAGTGTAAATATGTATTGGGTGATGAATGAGGAAAATTTAGGTTCAAAAGCCATCTCTGATACTTGTGTGGCTCTGACCAAATAAACTTCTCAAACTATTAATTATTATTTATTAAGGATCTACTATAATCCAAACAAAGCCCTAGGTGTGGCTCTGACCAAATAAACTTCTCAATCTATTTACTTATCTATTAAAGATCTACTACAATCCAAACAAAACCCTAGCTCAAAGAATTAAACAGTCCCCATTATGAAATGGGAATAATAGAAAATGCAATGCCTACCTTACAGGGTTGTAGTAAAGTTCAAATAAGATATTATATGTAAAATATCATACTCCAAAATATGAAGCTATGCTTTAAAATGTTAGAGCACTGAATAAATGTTACTTGTTTCTATAGATCATCCTCTTATCCTCTTGCACCTTTAATCTCTTCTTATTAGCTGTTTTCCCTCTTACCTACAAATGTATTGATTTTTCTCCCATCCTAAAAAAATGCTCCAACCTCTTTCTTCTTTTTAAAGCAAAATATTTTGAAAGAATAATCTAGGATTAACCTCTGCTGCCTCAGTGCATCAATCCCTTATAATGTCCTTTCTGCTCCCATCATTGAACTGAAACTCTCAAATTAAAATTAATCAGATGCCTTCCTGATTATCAGAGTGGACTTCTGGCCTGCCTTCTTTCTCTATTGTCATGGAAAGAAAACAAAATATAAATTATGAAAAGGGTTTATTTCATATTTAGTTACAAGTCAAGGTAGAGAAAAGTATCAATTGGCACAGAAAGGAGAATATATGCAAGAAATAAATGGACTTTTGAATAAGTCATTTCTCACAAGTATTTAAATATATAGAAAATACAGTCATACTGGGACCACAAATGATCAGCCATTGACTGTGGGAAATGTTCCTTGTGTCAAGGAAGGGGGCATCACTAGACTCCCGTTAACCTCAAATAGTCTGAAACAAGTCAAATCTATTTATCTTTCGATGAACAAGAACTAGGATTAAGGAAAGCAAGATTCTCAGATCTGTATGCTTAGTATTCTAAAGAACAGTTGAAGAAAGGGAAAATAATGTCTCCTTCCCTCTGCTATGAGAGTTGTCCCTTTGGAGACTGAAAATTTCATGCAATGGTATACATCTTCAATAGCATTTGGATAGGTCAGCATTTGAAGTGCTTAGGGGGAAATGTGAGAGGAAGCAGTTAGATGGTGTCAGCAGCCTTAGGATGAGAAAGCTCTGGCTTACACACTTGGAAATCTGTGGGGAGGAGAAAACTAAAGGACAAAGGGCCTGGAGAATAGATTGAGCAAAAAGGAAGACTTAGGGCACAATTCAGATAATAAGCAAGGTAAACAGGACCATGGAGAGTCTTCAGTCCATATCATTTTAGATCAATTAAAGATATTGGGCAAGTTTATCCTGAGGTATAGGATAGATAATGGCTGTCTTCAAGTAGCTACAGGTCAGTTACATGGTGTTAGGATTAGGATTGTTCTTTTCTGCCCCCAGAAACTGAATCAGAAAAAAATGAATCAAAGTCTCCAAGATGTCAATTTGGGGTTGATGTTATGGGAAAACTTCATAACAATGAGAGCTAGCCAATAGAGGAAGGGGCTGCTTCAGAGGTGAAGACAGATTCTCTCACCTTGGAGGTCTTCAAGTAGAGACTGAATGACCATCTGTCAAGTAGGATATAATTGGGATAAAGTAGACCTCTGAGCTCCCTTCCAATACTTTAATCCTGTGGACTCTGTGACTTATTCAGCAAGTTACTTAACCACTCAAAAAGTTCTCTAAGATTTACCTAATAAATTAGAAGGTATGTGATTTGCATTGGGGAAATAAATAGATCAAATACAGCAGATCTTAGGGAAGAAAAAAATAAGACTAGTATGCTTAGAAATACAAATTATCTAGGCAAAGTGCTAAGAACACTCAGAAAGGAATTCAGCAAAGCCAAGAGATTATATTAAAGAACAAATTAGGGGTGGCTAGGTGGCGCAGTGGATAAAGCATCAGCCCTGGAGTCAGGAGTACCTGGGTTCAAATCCGGTCTCAAACACTTAATAATTACCTAGCTGTGTGGCCTTGGACAAGCCACTTAACCCCATTGCCTTGCAAAAAAAAAAAGAACAAATTAATGTCACAAACACAAGATGGGAAAACACACACAGTCAACATCTGCTGGAAGAGTCCCCATTATGGACAAAGGGGGTTGATTGATCATAATGATGTTCAAACAGGAGGCATGATATTGACACAATGGAACAACCACAAATAATATCAGAATATAGCATTATCAGAGTCAAGAGAGTATATTTATTATGAATCCAAGAATTGTAGAATCTCAAAAGTGGATCTCACCACCTTCTTATCATGACAATACTACCTCCTATAGAGATCTCCAATTTCTGCCCTTGGAGCTGTCCTAACTGATGACATCTGAATATATCATGGTTGCTGCTCATCTTTCAAAGAGGACCAGGGACATCACAGGGTGATGTATTGATTTACATGTAAATTAGATTTAAGTAAGGCAGAGTTGCCCAAAGTTATCAGCCTTACTCTTTCTTCCAGTTATTGTAGTTCAGTGGAAGATAAAAATCACGACAACTGGCAATGGCCTAGGATGGAGTGAATGACCATGATTTCTTCAATGTCTGACCAAGCTCTAAGTGCTCAGTTGTAACCCTCAAACATGCATTCATTCTCCACATTTCTCCTACTCCAATTTTCTACACTTTTTTCTAGAAATAGTAATCAAATAATATCACCACTATTGCTTATGAAAGCTGCATTATTTCAACTTGCTGATTTCACTTCACCCTTTTCTGGTCACCATTCAACCTGTGTATGTTCTTTTCCAGAGCATTTGAAGCTCTGGAAATCAAAACTGTCATATATATATTGCCAGTTCTGGTAATCTGTTGGTCATATGGTAAATCATTAATAAACGCTTTTACATTCTTTTGTTTAGTCATTGATTAGAAGGGAACTTGGATATTATCCAATTCAAAATCAGCTCTATTCTCATAATTTTATTTTAATTTATTAAAGATTAATTCCTACTTCATTTCTTAATGGGATACTGTTTTCACAGGCAAAGCCAATGGGATGAGTCTTCTCTTTTTTCACCTGGTTGCAATCATTTTGGACTTTTTTTGGCTTCTCCATCATGCATCAAAATCAACTACCTACTGACTCTCCTTTTCAGCTTTCTTTTCTGCATTATCTTCCCCCACTAGAATGGAAGTTCCTTGTAGACAGGGACTTTTTTTATTGTTACCCCAGCACTTAACATAGTGCTGGCACATATTAGGCACTTAATAAATATTTATTGGCTATTGATTAACCTCTGGTAGATGCTAGTCAATCAGTCAACAAACTTAAACTATTTTATTAAGCTATTAAGTGTGCCAGGGACTATGCTGATGGGGTCAGGGGTATGGCACAGTGAGACAAAAACAAAACAAAATATGCCTAGGCTGCAAGGAATTTACATTCTATCAGAGTGGGGAAAAGGATATTCAGATACAAAATACATACAACATAAATACAAGGTGATGGAGGGTGAAAAAAACAAGAGCTGGAGGAAATCAGAAAAATCATCATGAAGAAAGTGGTACTTGAGCTGATAAGGCTTGAAAGAAATTAGGAATTTTAAGGAATGGAGGTGTAAAGCAAGTGAATTAAGGTCCTGCACCAAGGCTAGAGATGGAAGAGAAAATCCAATTGAAGGAGACTTTGAGCATGAGCCCTATGATAGATTATGTCTGTCAAGCAATGACCAGTCAAATTAAACTGAGAGAAGCTAGGAGGAGCTCATCATCAGAGAGTTGGCCATCAGGTGCCATTTTTTTTTCCTGCAGCAATTCATAAAAACTTCCTACTAAGTCATTGAGGAATTTGAAATCTTCAATAGAGAAAGAAGCATCCACACTAATGAAATCATGGGTCTTTTGAAGTACTGAAGCAAGAAGAGTGAATATACAAAGAAATGGATAAAAACACATTTCTGGCTAGTATGAAGTGACAGTAAAATTCAATGCCAGGTTTTTGTTGTTGTTGTTTTTTAAACATGAAAGTTTCTAAATCAAAAGCTTGCTTTTTCATTCAGGCTGTGCTTACAGCTGTGGAACTCAAACACCTCTATGATTTTTTTTCCTTTTTATTTTGTTCCAACTCTGCTATTCCCCTCCTAAAGCAAGCTGAAAAATGATGGGAATAATTAAGTCCAGGAATTTCCTTTCTGATTTGATACCTCTTCAAATTTGTGACAGGAAACACCTCTATTCTTCTAGTTTATCATTAGCTTTACCATTCTAGGAAAATCACACTTTTTTTTACTCTTCCGGAAAAGCATAAATCATTTCTCTCACAAAATGATCAATATGGATCTACTGTTTAGCATGGCTATAAATTAAACCCTTTATCAGATTGCTTTCAGTCAGGGGGAGGGAGAAAGGAAGGTAGAAAAATGTAAAATTCAAAACCTTGCAAAAAAATGGTGAAAATTACTGTTGCATGTATTTGGAAAAACAAATTAAATATTTTTTTTAAAAAAAAGCATAAATCATAAAGACTTGTCAGACAATGAGGGCTACAAAATAAAAGACAGAATCCTTTCCAGCAAAGTCACCTGAAAGGAGGAAATATTTTGAACCTCAAACCTGGAATAGAATCATTCTACACTTTTATTGTTGGGCAATTTTTCAGTTGTTTCCAACTCTTCATGACTTCATTTGGGGTTTTCATAGTAAAGATACTGGAGTGGTTTGCCATTTCCTTCTCCAGTTCCTTTGACAGATAAGGAAACTGAGGCTGTACACAGGTATAGGTGACTAGCTAAGAATCACACAGCTGGAAATAGTATGAGACTGGATATGAAATTGGTTTTCCTGACTCTAGGTCCAGAGCTCTACTCACTGAACCACCTAGTTGCCTGAGAATATGAGGAAATAAGGCCCTGAGAAGTTGAGCCACTTCCCCACTGTCACATAAATAGTATCAGAGGGAACTGAACCAAGGCTTCTCTGAATCTGGAGTCATCTCACTCTGCCATATGTTGAAAGGGAAGGGATCCGTGAGATCTAGAATAATTCATAGTTGAACAAGAACCCTCTCTACAACTTGCCCAGCAAGTAGGCATTTAATCATTTTTTCTTTAAAATGGTCTATTTAATGAGGCATTCAATTGCATGGGAATAAGTCAAATAATTAGGAAATGTTTCTATATATTAAACCTAAGTTAACATCTCTAAAATTTCTCCTTTTCCTTTTCCTTCTTCTCCTTGGCTCTCTAGGGTCAAGCAGAGCAAAATAAATCCCTGCTGCTGCTACTGAAAGCCTCACAAATACAAATTTAGCAGCATTTATCAAGGAATTTGAGCTAAATGAAAGAATGAGGAAGATCAAGTAAAGATGAGTTTGCTATTTACAAATGAAATCATAAACTCAAAAAACTGGTAAAGGACTTTTAGAGGTCAATCAACCAATCAATTAGCAAACATTTACTAAATAGTTATGAGCCAGGCACTGTATGATAAGCCTTGAGGATACAAAGAAAAAGATAACAAGAGACCTTCAACCTCAAAAAATTCATAAGGTTTTATGAGGGAAAAGTCATCTCAAATGACCTCCTGATTTCAGATACTATTATAAAATCTTGAAGTCACATTCATATCACCATTAACTAACAGTCACAAAACCCATGGAATCTACTCTAAATACAATGTGCTAATTCAGAAATAAAAGATATTAAAATATTGCGGATGGCATGAGAGTTACATATATTATCTTAGAAAAGAAATCTGGATAACCAGGGGTTCTCAAATTGTATTCTGAGCACTCTTGAGGGTCTCTTAGATCAAACATATCATACTCCCAAGCAGCAGCAGAGATCCATTTCTATCTGACTCTGCCATCACTGCTTTTCAGGAGTCTTGAGATCAAAACTATTTTTGCATAAATACTAAAATATTTTAATTTCTAATATAATAAATATGTAGTTTGTTATAAGTCCTTTGGAGGTCCTTAATAATTTTAAGTATAAAGAGGTTCAGAGACTAAAAAATTTGAAAATTACTGTTCTAAATCATTCAGCACAGAGAGCTATGTAGAACACCAAAGCAAGGAGATTCATGACATTTCTCATCCTTTTTCCTTTTAAATCCACTAATGAAAGGCAGCATGGCATAATGAACGTATATATTGGTGGTTTGATCCTGTGTTATCAGTATATGAGGCAATTCTTGGGACCTTGGATGGGACATAAAGGAAGCCATGGAAAGGTCAGAGAC
The DNA here is from genome assembly GCF_037893015.1 of Macrotis lagotis. NCBI lineage: Eukaryota > Metazoa > Chordata > Mammalia > Peramelemorphia > Peramelidae > Macrotis > Macrotis lagotis. The sequence goes on along the minus strand of NC_133659.1, from coordinate 134,055,761 downwards.
AGACAGACAGAGAGAGAGAGAGAGAGAGAAGAAGAAGAAGAAGAAGAAGAAGGAGGAGGAGGAGGAGGAGGAGGAGGAGGAGAGAGAGAAAGAGAAGGAGAGACAGAGACAGAGAGACAGACAGAGATAGAACATTGAGGAGCCAGCTAATAAAAATACAAAGTCAGGAAATGGAATGCCCTATTCATACAACCAAGTAGAATGATATGACTATTTCAGACAAGGGGAATAGCCCAGGCAAAAGCATAGTGGTGGGAAGAAACTACTCCATTTTATTGGGGGGGCGGGGAAGAGTGGAATGGCAAATAGATTGATGTCTTTGAATGAAAAGTCTCAGATATCATCCAGGCTAGGGAGTCTGATTTGTCACTGTGTCATTGCCAATGCTGAAGAGGGGGACTCATGATTAAGATTATCTTGGCAGTCATGTATTTAAACTAGATTGTAGCTAGAACATATTTCAGACAAGTATGGAGATTCATTAGAAGGATGTTGTAGTATTCCATGTCTTCATGGATTGGTATATCAAATCCAAGAGCCATGTAGAAAAAAAAAGGAATTGACTGAATATGGGTAGTGGAATCAAAATAATCTTGTATTCACAAGTTTATTTCTTCACATCTAATGAATAGAATGATTTTTTTAATCAAGATGTAAGTTATAAGCTTAAGTTTTCTCCTTCCACAAAGTGTGGGAGAAGTGAATTCCCTGGAGCTAAAAATAAATATACAAAAATCACTGGACTGTATATAATGATTATCCACTACTGAAATGCAATAAGCCACAGAATGTTCTATTGAGTTGGAACAAGGGTCATTCTTCTATCATGAAAGGTCATCAGTGCTAAACAGAATCTAGAGATATTTGTGTTAAGTGTGATAATAATGACTTACATGAAGTGATTTAAATATGATAAAAAAGTGAAGAGGTGAAAATAAGCTAAAATTTAGAAAAATTTAAATTCACAAGATTGACATGAAGTAGAGTGGCACAGGTCATTGATTCAAAGATATTCAGAAGTTTTATGAGCCGATCAATCAAGCTGAACTGTTTTTGTAAAATCTGAACAATTTGAACAATACTATTGGTACTGAAAGAAAAGAGAAATCCAGGTAGGATTACCTCAATCAAAGCTGTTAGGTACTTCAGAAGCCATGTTGTTTCATTGTTGTTGCTTGTCCTTCATTCTCAGAGAGAACAAAGTGGATTCAAGTGAGACAAAACTGAGCAAAGTCACCAGACTCTCTTTCCTCTGGAACCATCTGGGTCCAGTGGTCAGATAAAAGATGACTAGAGATGGCCCAAAGTCACAGAAGTAACAATGGCACCCTATATTTCACCATATTACTGAACTTTAAAAAAATATTTCCAGAGAAGAAAGGGGATGATATTCATAACTAAACCTCAGGAACCCAGAATTACCTAAGTTTTGTTTTATCTAATTTTGACACTCAGTAAAAAATCCTGAACCCCTAAGCCACTGGGTGATGGTGCCTTGTTTAAAAATCGAGATGTAGGGTATAGGCTGAGACTCTACCTGCTGAGGTCTTGAGGCAGAGGCCCATTGACAACATGGCAGATAAAGCACAACAAGAAAAATAGAAGTTTTTCTTGGCTTCATTTCTTACCTAGCCTAATCACTGAATAAGAGTTGCTTCAGTAAAACTGAGACACCTCTCAAAGATGCCAGCTTAGCAAGTCCAAGGTCTCCCACTGCAGCCAGAGCCATTTGCTGTCATCCTGATCCATATCTAGCCACTGGACTTAGAAGGCTCCAGAGGAGAAAATGAAACTGGTGACTTTGCACAGTCCCACCTTACTTAAATCCAGTTCCCTTGCATGTCACAGCATCACCTCCCTGATATCAGGTCCTTTCCAGAACAATAACTTCAACAACAAGAACAGAGACCTCAACCTGGGAGGCATAGCTGCCTTTTAATTAGAAAGTGTTTCTTCAGGCGGCTAGGTGATGCAGTGGATAAAGCACCGGCCCTGGAGTCAGGAGTACCTGGGTTCAAATCCGGTCTCAGACACTTAATAATTACCTAGCTGTGTAGCCTTAGGCGAGCCACTTAACCCCATTTGCCTTGCAAAAACCTAAAAAAAAGTAAGTGCTTCTTCTAGACATCAACCTCAATAAGGTCCCTCATTTCCTCAGGTCTGGAACTTGACATCTCCAAGAAGCTCTTGAAGTACAGGTACTAGAAAAAGAGTCAGATAATTTAGACAGGAAAAACTGAGGGGAGAGTAGTTACACTAAATCTCTTTGCTTCTAGAATAGTTTATAGTTTCTAGAAATCAAATAATCAAAGCATTTAATTGTTCTTGTATGTCAAACACTGAGCAATGTACCTGAGACACAATGAAACTCCAAAAAACATTTTTCATGGCACTCACAATCTAATGGAAAAGACAATATCAATACAATTATGTACAAATAAAGCTATGTATAGAACAGTGAAAGTTAATTAATAGAGGGAAGGCACTAGCATTAAAGAACAGGAAAGGCTTAATGGGGAAGGTGAATTTTTAGCTGAAACTTGAAGGAAGCCAAGGAAGCCAGTCAGTTGCATATTATTTGCCAGAGGCAGTTAGCTGGCAATAGAGGGGCTGATGCCTGAAGGCAGAAAGACCTGAGTTCAAATCACACCTCTGATATTTAACTAGCTGTGTGGTTTTTTTGGGTTTTTTGCAAGATAAAGTGGTTAAATGACTTGCCCAAGGTCACACAGCTAGGTAATTAGTCAGATCTGAACTCAGGTCCTCTTGACTACAGGGCTGGTGCTCTGTCCACTGTGCCACCTAACTGTCCCTAGCTATGAGTTCTTAAGCAAGTCTCTTAACCTCTGTTTGCCTTAAGCCTTTGGAAAAGAAAACAATATTTGGGTATAGCACAACTATTAGACAGTGTTAGAGGCAGATCTTACCAGAGTCAGCCTCTCTATTTGTTTCCTTAATCTGATATTCTCTGGGACCCTGCTTACTTTCATTCCTTTTTTTTAGCTTCCCTCATCTGCTTACTCCTTCCACTCTGACAAAAAAAAAACTTTCCTGATACTTCCCCATCCTTAAAAAAAAAAAACTTGATCCTGTGATCACTTAAAGCTAATGTCTAATATATCTCTGATTTAGTATCACAGAAATGTGAATCTAAAAATAGGAAAGAATAAGATAAAAATAGAGTTCCAATTTCTTAGTTTACAAATGAAGAAACTGAGGTAGATGGAAGTTCAATGACTTGTCCAGGGTCTGCTGAACAGACTACCTATTTGTAGAGCCAGTTGCATGTTGTTGTTTAGTTGTTTCAATTGAGACTAACTCTTCCGGATACCAATTGGGATTTTTCTTGGAAAGATATTGGAATGCCATTTCCTTCTTCCGTTCTTTACAGATGAGGAAGCTGAGGCAACCAGAATTTAGTGACTTGGACAGGTCACACAGTCAGAAAGTAGCTGGATTAGAAATCAGGTCTTCTTGGCTCCAGGTTTGGCACTCTATCCACTGTACCACGAAACTGCCCCTAGCCAGTTGCATAGATTCAATAAAATGTCTTCTTCAAATGAGAGTAGACTTTAAGGAAGCCATCACAAAGGCAGAAAATAACGAGCAAATTACACAGAAAAAGAAAAGGTAGAGAGAGGTCATGGTCCAGTGAAAAGAAATTTGAAGTCAGGGGACATCTGGACCAAACTCTGATACTTATAATCAGAGTGATTTTGTGCAAGTCATTTCTTCCTGGACTTCAGTTTCCTCATAATCTCAGGGTCTATGATTTTATTTTGCTGGTGTGATTATTTGCTAAAAACATAGACATGTTCCAGCATATATCATTATTTGATTTCATGAAAATACAGCATTAGGTGAAACAATCTTAACACAACTATTAGCCTAATAGGAGCAATGCTATAAATGTCATAAATGAACAATGAACTCAATGGCATGAAATCAGGATGTTTCAGTATTATTGTGGCAACTGTTTCTACTTTAACAGCTTGTTTTTGATGAAATAACACTTTTCAGACAATACTGATTAATCAAAAGAGAAGAGGATTTCAATTCTGCCTTCAGCTTCCATTCCTCCTATAATCCCCTCCCCAATCAAATTAATCTTCCTAAAGCATCATACATTTAAGTCATTTTCCTGCTCAAAAGTATTCAAAGTTTCCATGTTGCTCCTGAATATTGATAGCAATAATTATGGTAATTAATAATAGTAATTCTTTACATTTATAGTTTTGAAGATTTCTAAAATGTTTTCCTCATAATGTCTTTGAAAGAAGTTAATAAAGTGTTATGTTCTCTTTACAATTGAGGAAAATAAGGTCCAGAGAGGCAAAGGGACTTGCCTATAGTCATAATGCTAGCAAGTGTCAGAACCAGAACTTGAACCCTGGTCTCCAAGTCCAACAAATATTTTTTTCTAGTATATCATGTTATTGTTCTTGGATGAAGTCCAACTTGATATTTGAAGCCCTTATGATTTCAACTCTGTTTTTAATATGTTTTAGCTAATATGCTTTATCCACACATGCTATTTGTATTCTTAACTACAACTCTATATTCATGCTATTCCCCTATTTTCCACCTGTCCAAATTTTGACCATACTTAAAGACCGAACTGGAAGTCAATTCCATCATCCATGAAGGCTTCACTAACTACTCTAACTGATATTGTTGACTTTTTTTCCCTCCAGATTTCTAGAATCTGAAGTAAGCCACAGAAGGTTGCAAAGGTTATAAAAAGATGTAAAAAGATAGTACCTGCCCTCAAGGAGTTTATAAATAAAGGAATGTGTACATAGCAAGCTATAAAAAAAGAGATAGAGGAAATAATTAATAGAGGAAAAATAATGGAATTTAGAGGAGTTGAGGAAGGTTTTTCTATAGAAGGTGGAATTTCAACTTGAACTTGAAGAAAGTTACTGAGATCAGTAGTCAGAGCAGAAGGGTTTCAGCCAAAAAAAATGTCCAAAGTCGAGACCATGAGGGTCTTGTTCATGGAATCACCAGGAGGCTAGTGTCACTAGGAGATGAGGATGTATCAGGAGTAAAGTATAAGAAGACTGTTAAGATATATAGAGGCTAGGTTATGAAGAGCCCAGAATGTCCAACATCAAAGGGATAGCAGAAAAAAGCAGGTATCTATACCCCAAAGAGGGTTTTCTGACAATATTGTACCTAAAGGGACATTTCTACGAATTTTGTATTTTGATGTATAGGAAGTCCAAGCCAGGAGAGACAGGTGGGGGCTGAGGACTTTTCATTCTTAATTAAACAGGTCCAACAGTTCAAACTGAAACTCAGACTTCTATTTTTGCATCACTGCCAACTCAATTCAAAAACATCCCCTGCTAATCAAACTTGTTTTGGCTGCCTCCTTATCAAAACTTTACAAAACTTTAATTTCAGCCTCATGAGCCCTGCAGCTGTAAATTAATTGAATAAAATTTACAAACATTATGCAGTGAGATAAAGTACTCTTCAGATTTTTTCCCCATTCAGTTGACTTAGTTGCTTGGCATGACAGTTTTGCTTGACATGAGTTTAGAGCCCTTGGAAACCTTCCTAATCCCACTCTCTGTAGGCCCTGTGCCTATTCATGGAACCGTGTTAACCTAAATCCAGAAAATTAATAAACCTCAAATGATTTTAAGCACTTGGAAATACTCCTGATACCTCCAGCATGTTTATTATATTGTAGCTTTTTAAAGGTTTTTTTTTGTTTTTGTCTTTTGCATTGGGAGATTCCTTCTCAAAGGACTTCAACAGCAGCAGATGAAATCCCAAAAGTTATTAGCATGCCACAAAATATCTCATTTAAGATTATTGCAGACTAAAGCTAAAATCAACATTAAATTTATGAAATTTGAATCTTTCATACTTTGCTATGATGCAGGTATTTTCCTTATTGATGTTTGAATTTTTAACAATGAATGTGCTAAAATATAGTATTTTGTTAAAAAAAATAGCAAGAAAAATAAAAGTGACTGCAAAAACAGGGAATCTCAAAATTTGAAAGGACCCTAGAGAAAATCTATAGTTTATCTTTAATAAAAATAAATTAAAAAAAAGAAAATCTATAGTTTAAACCTAGATACCTAAAGAAGAATTTCTACAAAATGCCTGCTAAATGAGTTATCATCCAACTTTCCTGAAAGACCTCCAGAGACTGGGCTCTTGATATACTTGCAATTACTACATTTCGGATACTTTGAACTATAGTTTTTCTCTTTCACATCATGACCTTCCCCACTGAAGTTCTGATATATCTCAGCTCAGCATAAAAAAATTAAATGGAAATTTGGGTGGAGTTTTGCAGAAGGAGCAGCCAATATGTGAAGGCTAGCAGATGACACCAGAGCCTATAATTAATTAATCCAAATTTTTCCATACGATATTGCAAACAACCAATGAAAGAAAAATATAAAGAAAATAATTTATTCCTTTTTCCTCTGGTACAAAGGGAAGGCCAAAAACATTTATGTGGATTTTCCAGATCATGAGAACACTGAGTTCCTAACCCTCACAATGTGGAAGGGATAACTTTATTAGGAAGGGTATTTTGACATCAAGGTTAAGTTTTGTCTTTGTACTTCCCAGCTCTGCCCTCAGGGGTCAAACAAAATCAATCTAAAGCCTCTTCCAAGAGAAGACATGTATCATGCCCCCCAGACACTCCTTAAATATTCATTTCACCAATATAAACCTCCCAAGTTTCTTCATCCATTCTCATATGGCATGACCTCCTCATCCCCATGTCCTTTACCATTCTATGTCTATAAACTGTATAGCTAGGTCAACTAATCAGCAGTTAATTTGCCTTATAGCATGCCGGTTGATGGAACACCAGGATGGATAGTGCTTTTATTGTAAGAAGGAATTATAATTTCTTCTCCTTTGCTTTCAGCAATACAGTGATTGGATGCTTTTTAGTGGCCACTACTCCCACAGAGGTACAAGGGCTTTGCTACTCTTTCTAGTCATGATTTTATTAGCAACTGGTGACCTAGCCATTCATCTAGCTCTGACAAGGTCATAAACAGGCACACATACTCTATAGCTTATTGTAGGCAATCTTCATCTTGCACTAGAAAGAGATGGGCTAAGTATCAGGTGTATGTTGGAAGCAAAAGCAGCTGTTCCTCCTAGAAAAGCAGTCTAAGAAAAATACACATCTTCCCTCCTCAGCATTACTATACAGTAGGAAAGCAGTTAATTCAAGCAGAGTCTATTACATAAATAAAATTCCAGCACTTTCTTATTTAGACAAAAAGCAGATGGAGAGAACACAAAAGACTGCTAATGTTTTAGCAAATTAATCTTTCTTCAAAATGCCATTTCCAACTGTCCACCAGACCTCCAGCTGTGATGATGCTAAGAGTTACCCCCTTGCCCAACCAGTCTTATGAAGTGAGTTATGTATAACTCAAGATGCAAAAGACAAGAGGGTCAAAAAATAACCCCTACCTCAAGTAAATAAATGTAGAAAGGGAAAAAAATGCTTTGTTTATACCACAAAGCCATAGACACTGTTCCCACAGTAATTAAATAAACAAAGGTCTCCCAAAATATACTTCATCAAAATGATCTTTAAACAAGGAGTATTTTAATGAGCTGTTAACTAAAGGACACCTTGACAGTTTAAAGTGTTTGGGTGCCTTTTCAATAATGACAAATCTGTACCCCTTGTCTTGACAAAATTGAGTCAGAATGGAAATATTCACAGAGCAATCTACCACTGGGAAAGAAACTGTATTTGGACTGCATGTCAGATTTTTTAAAAAATATAATTTAAAAATTGTGTAATTTTAATCTTTAAAAAAATAAATGTTTCATTTAAATCATTAACACTACACACAAAATTACAACTAAGCTTGCTAAGTGACTATTTGCATTTAAATTAACCACTTGCAACATATCATAAAATCAAAGATTTAGAGTTGAAAACAACCTTAGAAGTTACCTAATCCAACAGATGAAGAAAATGAAGCCTAGAGAGGTCGGTTGACATGTCTAAAGTCAAAGAGTTAGAAAAGGGAAAAGTTAACAAATTAAAAATCAGGTCATCTGTCTTCAAGGCAAAAGACCTTTCCATTGTATCCCAAATAAAATATAATTTTTGAGTCATTTGGATCAATCCTAATATCACAGATTATGCTAGAGGGCAGAGTAGAAGGTCATATAATGCAACCCTCTCAGATTTTTGGACTAAGATGGATAAGACCTAGAGATCATACAGGCAATAGGATTTTCAATCAGTCTAAGAAGGGAGTTCTTAACCTTTATTTGTGTCATGGAATCTTCTGGCAGTCTGGTAAAGTCCATGGACCCTTCTCATAATAAAAAGTTTAAATCCACAAAATAAAATATCTAAGATTAACAAGGAAGATGATTATGTTGAAATACAGTTATCTATATGTCCATTTAAATTCACAGACCTTAGTTAAGAACTATTGCTAAGTAATCAAGGATTTTTTTGTCTAGTCATTCTCATTCTCTTTTCTTCACATTTGGTTGCCATAGTGAGTACTCACCCTTTTAGGTTCTGGTTTTTTTTTACTTTTGTATTATTTAATAAAATCTTTCCACTATTGTTTGTACTCCTCATTGGTTCAAATTGTCTGGTTGTACTTATTGATCCAAATTACTCCATCATATACACCATCTCATTAAATGCAATGGAAAGTAACTATTCACCTACTGCTAGACATTTAGGTTGCTGCTTTTGGCAGGTTTTGTTTGTTTTTTGCATTTACAAATGATACTGTGGTATTATTGCAATAGAATTATTAGCTCACAAGCACAATTCTTTAAGTCAAGTCAACATGCATATATTAAAGTCCTACCATGTCCAGGTATTTCACTAAACACTAGGGATACAAAGAAAGCCAAAGGAAATGAATGAAAAATTCCCAATATCAAGGTGCTCACAATCAAATGGAAGAGATGGCATGCAAGCAGCCTTGTATAAAACAAGATATGCTCAGGATAAACTGGAGATAATCAACAGAGTGAAAGCACTAATATTAAGGGGGAATGGGAAAGACTTCGTAAGGAAGGTGAAATTTTAGCTGGGACATAAAGACAGCTAGATAAACCAAGAGGCAGAGATGAAGAGGAGGGAGAGCATTCCAGGCATAAGAGAGTGCCTGGGAACTTTTAGAACTTTTAGCTTAGGCAGTCTAGTTTCTGATGTTAACAAGAGAGGCTTTCTTTGGTAGGAAAAGAGGGCAAAAATAAATAAAGACCACACCTTTCAGAGAAAGTTGATGCAAACTGAATATTGACATCTCCCAGCATTCTGTTTAAGACTTTCTTCATGATTTGATCCAGCTGACCACATCATAAGAAGGCAGAGCCAAGAATCCCAGACAGTAACTCAGGTTACTTGTGTGAACTACCAAGAAGAGGAATCTCTAATTAAATTTATAAGAGATTATAATTCTAATAAATAAAATAATAGCCCATTAGATTGTACAATTGTCCAATTCCATAGAGCTATGATGGTGTGTGTCTGGCAAGGAAACAATGCTACAGTCTTGGAGTTTCTCTAATTATTTAGATTGTGATTACAGTTTCAATGCAAGATTATTGCTAAATGGATTAGGTAACATTAGATTTCACCAAATCCTTGGAAGTCTAGGAAAGGAGGATAGCTGCTACTTTGCCATCTGTGATTCATTAGAGACTGAGTACAAGCAAAGGGGGGTGATGGAGGGGGCTGTGGCAGTCGAGGGATGGAAAACTAGATTGGTATCTAACAAACTTATATTCCAACTTTTCAAATTTTATTAGAAAAAAAGAAAATAAACACAGTGTGTCTTAAGAACAGGAAAGAAAGAAAGCCCTTTTGCATAGCTGAATTCAAAACAATGAATTCTCTGTGTAGACCAGAAAAATGTAATTGTAGTTTGGCTGTTATGCAATCTATTGACATGTATTTAAAATTTCAGCTCTTATCAACTGCCTTGCACATCCTACCCCAGGCTAAAATATGAACAGTGGCCTCTGAAATGGTTTTTCACCATCAAGCAGATGAAGAATTCTCTGTTGGACAATCTATTCTGTTAAATCCCTCCAGTGAATGCAGGTGCATGCCTTGCTTCTCAGATACAAGGCATATGATCAACTCATATGATGGGGGGCTATCTGCTTCTCTTTCCTTTCTCCCACTAGCTCCCTCACCCATTGATACTGTGGTGTCTGACATTTGGTGGCATTTTCAAGCAAGTAGAGGCTCAGTCATTAACCAGTAGAGGTTTCAGGGACTCTGCCCAACAGTTGTAAGAAAAGGACAAGGGAAGCTCTCAGAGAAAAATCTAAAGTTGATGAAGAAAAGATGCCTTTTGATCCAGAGCCTCTTTCTATCCAGAGAATTAGAGTAATAAAAAGTATTATGTGAGAGCAGGTTGAAGCAAGAATTGCATCCTGACTCTAAGACTTATTGTAATCCTGGGAAAGTCACTTTATCTCTAAGATAACACCATTCAGAAACACTGGGGACTTGAACACAAAGAATGAAGCAATTGTTGTTGAATCATTTTTCAGTCTTTATGACCCCATTTTTGGAGTTTTCTTGGTAAAGATACTGGAAAGTTTTGCCATTTCATTTACAGATGAGGAAACTGAGGCAAACCGGGTTAAGGGACTTTCCCAAGGGCAGATATAGTAGATACTTTATAAATACTTCTTTCTCTGCTTTTCCCTTCCTTCTTCACTCCCTTCCATATGATTAATTGGAATTCATAAACAAAAATCACAAAGATGATTGTTCTCTTATTTCTTCCCCTTGTCCTCTATACTATTAAGTTAGTGACTTGAACAAGGTAGTCAATATTATTACATTCAGATGGTTCAGCAACACCACTCTGTTTTCAAGTCTGGCCTTTATAAAATGATTTTGCACAAACAGAATACAAGAAAAATTGCATTAGAGTGAATTTATCCACTGAACTTTCCCTCCAAATCTGTCTTGTATAAAGATCTAAATGTAGTCTATAATTGGAGGTAGATTCTTCCTTTCTAAGACATCTCATTTTAGAGATCCAACCTATGTTTAATGTCAGCTTCTATATTGAGATATATAGTAGGGGCAGAGCCAAAATGGTGGCGTGAAGGTAGGACTTCCTGGAAACTCATTTCCCCCAAAAACTTCAAAAGTCAACAAATTTTGGCTCTAGCCAAAATTTAGAGGGACAGAACCCACAGAAAGACTGAGTGATACAATTTCCCTGTCCAAGACAACTTAGAAGTACTGCAGGAAAGGTCTGTTTCACCAGGGGTTAGAAAAAGCCACTACGAGTGCAGCTACAGCACAGTACAGCTGGGCTGGGTGCCTAGATTCCTGGAGGCACCTGGGTCTGTGGCAGAGGGGGAGGTTTCCAGACCTCCTGGCCCAGAGATCACCAGGAACAGCTTGAAGGGGTGGAGAGAGCTCTGCTGCACCAGAATGAGTGTCGAGTGAGGAGCACCGGCCACAGAACCTGCAGCGAGAATTGGGGGAAACCAGTCTGTACCTCCAGAACACAGCTCACAGATGGTAAGGGGGTCAGGGGAGACTGTAGAAATCTCTCTACTCTCCCTGGGGCAGGACTCTGCTGTTTACCCACACTCAGACTCTGGTTGCAGTTTGGCCTTCCATACTAAGATAGCAGGGAGCCTCCTCACATCTCCAGGGCAGAAGGGAGTACCTGTGGCCATCTACATATCAAAGCAAAGGCAAGAGAATATAAGACCTTGGAGGAATAAAGGTTCCAGCAGGGTATCCCAAAAAAACAACCCAAAGCCTTTGGAAGTGTTGTAAATTAGTCTTGGGCTGAGGAAATGAGTAAACAACAGAAAAAGAGGAATCTGACCATAGAAAATTACTTTAGTCTCATGGAAGATCAAAATATGTACTCAGATGATGACAAAAATCAAAGCTCCCATATCCAAAACCTCTCAGAGAAATAGAAAATGGGCTCATACTATGGATGAGCTCAAAAAAAGACTATGAAAAGCAATTAAGGGAGGTGGAAGAAAAATTGGGAAGAGAAATGAGAGTGATGCAAAAAAAAAATATGCAGAAAACCAAATCTGCAGCTTGGTGAAAGAAATACAAAAAAATACTGAAGAAAGTGATATGTTAAAAACCAGTATATACCAAATGGAAAAAACAAAACAAAACATAAATGAGGAGAAGAATGCCTTAAAAAGTAGAATTGGTCAGCTGGAAAAGGAGATTAAAAAAGCTCTCTGAAGATAATAACTCCGTCAAATGCAGAATGGAACTAAAGAAAGTTGATGACTTTGAGAGAAATCAGGAAGAAATAAAACTCTTCCAAAAAAGCCAAAAATTAGAAGAAAATGTGAAATATCTCATTGGAAAAACAATTGACCTCAAAAACAGATCCAAAAGAAATAATTTAAAAATTATTGGGATACCTGAAAATCATGACCAGGAAAATAACCTGGACTTCATTTTTCAAGAAATAATACAGCAAAATTGCCCTGAGATCCCAGAAGCAGAGGATAAAATAGAAATTGAGGGAATTCACTGGTCACCTCATGAAAGAGATCCCAAAAGAAAAACTTCCAGGAATATTATAGCCAAATATCAAAACACCCAAGTCAGAGAGAAAATTCTAAAAGCTACCAGAAACAAACATTTCAACTTCATAGACAGGATTACACAGGATCTGGTAGCAACTACATTAGGGGCTCGTAAGGGATTGGAATATGAGATTCCAGAAGGCAAGATCTTGGTTTACAACAGAGAATCAACTACCCAGAAAACTGAACATCCTCTTTCAGGGGAAAAGGTGGACTTTCAATGAAACAGGGGACTTTCAAACTTTCCTATTGAAACAACCAGAGCTGAACAGAAAGTTTGATCTTCAAGTACAGGACTCTGGTGAACCATAAAAGGGGTGGACAAGAAGGACTAATTATGAGGAACTTACTGATGCTGAACTATTTGTATTCCTACATGGGAAAAAAGATACTGACATGAACTTTCTCCTTCATAAGAGCTGTTAGAAGGAGCATATATAGACAGGGCACAGGAAGGAGCAGAATATAATGGTATAATATAGTAAAAAGATGGAGTTAATGGGTGATAAAGGGAAGTACAGGGAGGAAGTGAAAGGAGAGGAAGAAGGAGCTAACAAATTTCACATAAGAGTCAAGAAAAAGCTTTTTCAATGGAGTGGAATGGGGGAAGGCAAGGGGGGAATGAGTGACCCTTCATTATCATCAGAAATGGCTCAGAAAGGAAATAACATACATACTTAATAGGGTATAGAAATCTTTCTTGCCCTAGGGAAAAATGAGAAGAAAGGGATGGGATAAGGGGGAATGGGGGGAGGGAAGGGGGAAAATAGGTGATAGAAGAGAGGGAAGATAGAGGGAGAGGGTACTCAGATTCAACATACTTTTGGACAGGGCCAGGTTGAAGGGAGAGAGAGAGAATAGAATAAAGGAGAGTAGGGAGGAATAGAATGGAGGGAAATACAGCTAGTAATAGCAACTGTGGGAAAAATATTGAAGCAACCTCTCTGGTGGGCTTATGATAAAGAAGGCAACTCACCTCAGAGACAGAGCCATTGGAATCTGAACACAGAGTGAAGTACATTTTTTTTTCTCTTTCTCACTATTCTTGAGGTTTCTCATCTTCTTGGGGGGAGGGGGGTTTATGTTTACTCTTACAACAAGATTATTGTAATAACATAAAATAAATAACCCCCCCCAAAAAAATATGGTAGTTACTAGGCATCAAGCAAAATGAATTAATCAACTAGGTGAAAAGCAACAGCAGGAGACTGAAAGAACAAGATTCTTCCCAATTCCATATGTGCTGTAACAACCCTAAGTTACAGTTGGATTTTCCAACTGATGACATTTGTTTACTTACAAAAGAGAATCAAGTTGTCATACAAGCACAGGGGGAAAAAGTGACTTTTAGGAATTTAAATCCACAGAAAAAATGAGGCAAATCAAAAGAAAAGGGAAATATAAAGTTCTTATTAATTTAGTGACCCAAACTAAGGAATAGAAATAACTATGGTCATCACATGTTTTCTCTAGAGAATTCAGTCATCATTTGTGATGCCTTTAGGATGCTGACCTCTGTTATTGGATATTTAACTTTTTGAATAAATTTGCTTAATCCTTTTTGCCTCTCTCAGGTAAGTATTTCCATAAGGTGTACAGGGGGAGCTAGGTGATGGCATTAGAGAACACACAGAACTTGAACTAGAAGACTTGACACTGAATACAACCCTCATATACTTATTAGTTGTACAACTCTGGGCAATCATTTAACCTCTAGGGGCTTCAGTTTATTTATCTGATAATGGGTAAAATAATAGTGCCTACCTTATAGGTTGTTGAGAGGATCAAGTGAGAGAACATTTATAAACTACTTAGCACTTTCCTAATCGATTTTTTTTTAGGTTTTTTTTGCAGGCAAATGGGGTTAAGTGGTTTGTCCAAGGTCACACAGCTAGGTAATTATTAAGTGTCTGAGGCTGGATTTGAACTCAAGTACTCCTGACTCCAGGGCCGGTGCTCTATCCACTGCGCCACCTAGCCACCTAGCCACCCCCTAGCCACCCCCCTAATAGATGTTTAATAAAAGTTTGTTTGTTTTTTCCTTTTCTATTCCCCTCCCTCTCTGTTAACTATTCCTGTATATATCACACTAGAAGCTTAAAAAAATCCACAATATTTCTACTAAAAGAAAATTAGTCTCCTTTTGAGTTTATAGGTGAAAATACTATCCTTCATACAATTGTTTTCCTTCTTTTTTTTTTTTAGGTTTTTGCAAGGCAAATGGGGTTAAGTGGCTTGCCCAAGGCCACACAGCTAGGTAATTATTAAGTGTCTGAGACCAGATTTGAACCCAGGTATTCCTGACTTCAGGGCCAGTGCTCTATCCACTGCGCCACCTAGCCACCCCAATTGTTTTTCTTTTTAAAGAAAATGTAGAATTAGTTTAATGAAAAGAGAATCCAATTTTAATATTATAATTGCTGCCAAAGGAAATATATATTTTAAGGATCAAAGCACTGGATCATTCTTCAGCTGTAAAATAGAATAAAAATTCATTGGCAAACTGTAAAACTATAGAACATTACAGCCACTTCAGTTTGGGTACTTCTGACTGAATGAAATAATAAAAAAATGTTTAAGTGCCACAGTGAGTCAGAGACTGAGTCATTATAACAAGGGACATTGGTAACTTTATTTATCTACCATATTACATTTGTAGGTACTACAGAGAGAGAGAGAGAAAGAGAGAGAGAGAGAGAGAGAAGGGAGGGAAAGGGGGGAGCAAAGAAAAGGACACACAGAAACAGAGCGGAAGAGAGAGAGGAAAGAGAGAAAAAGAAAAATTGTCCTGGGAATAAAAATATGAGCAAAAAAAGACAGTCATTATCCTGAAATGATGTAACTATTGTCTTCAGATCTCTAATTCACTCCCCTTTATTCCTCAACATATTCAGTACTCAGCTCAAAATCTCTCTTCCCTATCTCCTGTTCTCATACTAGGGGACTTCGACTTACACACTGACACTAACTCTTGAATTCCTCAAGCAAATCACTCTCTAATCTTGTCATCACCCACAATGCACCAACTCTGTATTCAAGAACTCTAAAATGCTCTTACATAACTATAATTTTTTGGTCTGCCTTCCCATATCAATCCCTGCCTCTTGTCCACACCACAAAATGACCTCCAGTTTCTTAACTCTTCATTTCTCTCCAAGGCCGTAACCCCTGTATTAACCACTGATTCCTCTTTTTCTCATCTTGACTATTCAACCCTACATTATCTTCTTAAATTCCTGGTCTCCTTATCATATCACCAAATCCATGCTGCTAAACATCAGCCTTAGATCTACTGTCTCTGCTCCTATACACATGCTGCTGAGCAAAGGTAGAGAGGATCATACATCTGTTCTGACTGAATCCACTACAAATTACAAAATTTTGACTGGATCCCTCACTGCTGCTATGCAATTCCATACATTTTATCAACTTACTAACACAATCTCTGCAGTGGCTCTTCCAAATTTGTTCATTCCTCCTCAAATCTCCCTTGGCTTCTCCAGCCTCTTAGCTGAGAAATTTGCCTCATAACTACAAAAAAAATTGAAGTCATTTGACAAAAGCTCCCTCCTTCACTCTCATATGAAGAGAAAACCATACCTTGCCAGAGCAAAACTCTCTACCAGACTATGGGCTCCTTCTCTATTGCCTACAAACACACCCATGTCTCCCCTATCCTTGATAATCCATTACTTGCTCCTTCCATTCCCAATACCTATAAATTATTTTTCTCTTCTGCCCATTAGGACTAAATTCCTTTAGGAGGTGACCAACAAGAAGCACCCTCACATTTCTTTTCCTCTCATTCTCTAACATCTAGTTTCCAAACATTATTCCACTGAAGCTTCTCCCTCCAAATTTACCAGTATCTCCTAGTTATCCCATCCAACAGCCTTTACTCAATCATCACTCTGGACCTCTCTGCAGCCTCTGACACTGTTGATCACCTTCTTTTCCTTGGTAGTCTCCTCTATCTAGATTTCTTTTGGTTCTCCTCCTACCTATCTAGAGCTTCTTCTTATACTCTGAGTGGTAGCATTTTCTCTGGCTGTCCCTCAGATGTGGAATATTTTCCCTTTTCCTCTCTTTCTCTTGGCTTCCATGGCTTCCTTCAAATACCAACTAAAAACCTGAAAAGGCTTCTATAAAAAGCCTGCCCCAATCTTTCTTAATTCTAGATCCATCCCTCTGCTAATTATTTCCTATTTCTTCTATATAAAGTTTGGTTGTATTTGTTTGCTTTTTTCTCCTTGTGAGCTTGTGAGCTCCTTAAGGGCAGTGACTATTTTTTGCCTTTCTTTATATCCTTGTCACTTAATTCACAGTATCGACCACATAATAAATACTCATTAAATGATTATTGGTTGTCTGATTCAAGAAGCTTATAATGTAGTATGGAAAATCAATGCATAAAGAAGAACTGAAAAGAGGAATTAGGCTCTACTGAAGTGATAAGAAAATCCAAAGAATGAAGAATGGAGCCAGTTCTAAGGGAGGGAAGACCTGAATGCTTCATAAAATGGTAGTATGAGCCAGAGGTTGATGGAAAAGACTAGAGAATATTGAGAAGGGGAAGGGAGAATGCAATTAGAATGCTTTGGAAAATAGACTCTCCTTTCCCTGAGAAGTCTTCAAATAGATGTTAAATAATTGCTTGTTAAGGATATAGAAGCAAGATAAAGTAGATAAAGCACTGTTGAGTCAAAGGACATAAGTTCAAATTCTGATCCTGTTATTTCCTGGATGTGTCATCATGGTCAAGATGCTTAAATTTCCTTGGCTTCATTTTTCTCATCTATAAAATGAGGTGGGGTGGGAGGTGAGATTAGTCCTCCTATAGGGTCAATAGTTCTAGATACGTGATCTTTATTATTCATATGATGTTGGGGGACTCCTGACACAGAATGGGTTAGAATAAGATGATTTTTGAAATCTCTTCCAATCCTGAGACTCTGAGATTCCATGAATACATTTCTATGATTTCTATGTAACTGATGATGCTATTGACATGTCCTACTTGTGTGTGTATATATATAAATATATATATATATATATTTATATACACATGCATGCAGGATTATCCAACTCAATTTAATTCAATTCAAAATTGTTCTTCCAAAAGAATTAATGAAATTGTCTGGGCCCTGTTTCCCTTCTCTTTTTTTTATCAGGTTCTCCTTGGGACTAACCCATAAGCTCAGCCCCATTTGTAACAGACTCTAATAATTTCTTCCTTGAAAAGATGGGGAAAGTATGTCTAAAGTTCTTGAGGTAGGAAAGGATTGGACTAGACCACAGATGACCAAACTATATCCAGGTCCTTCAATAAAATTTTAAAATGTAAAAACCAATCTTAATTCCTTATCAAATAGGTATTTTGGTCTTGCAGTCATAGTTTGTCAGACTTTGGCTATAATTTGCCAGTTCCTGGACAACACCATTCCAAAGGTACTTTCTGGCCATAAAATATCATAATTCCATATCAAAATCACCTTGAAGACAATATCATACACAAATATGGGCTAAAAGTAAAATTTTTTGTTGAATTGGAAGGTATGTAGACTTTCCTTGCCACCAGCACAAACGAATATTTAACATCACTTTGTAAATCATTCTGTAGCCATTTATTTCACAGCCTATTTTATAAAAAGTGGCTATAACCAAGAAATCAATAGCTAAAATTTACCACGATATAAAACCATGCACCTAATGGATCCAGACGGGCCAGCAGCTTTATCATCATTGGCTCACTTGCAGAGCAAGCTGTGGGTATAACTTCACGATTCCTCTTTTCACTTGTAAACCAGTGCAAAGAGCCACCCTTTACCTGTCAGGCAACAAATAATGTGCTCTCCTTCCCTTCAGTGTTCTTTGTACCACATTTCTGGACTGGCTTTCTGAAAACAGAGATATCAACCACCCCCTATTTCTTCCCCTTGATCACAGATCAAGGAATATATAACATTAATGGGAGAGAGAAACTGCTTTTCATATACAGTAACTAAAATTGGTTAGCTGAGTTGCATTAATGAGAATGAACTCCCCTTAAAAGGGTTCTTAAAGAGAAAAAAAAAAGATTGTTGCCACTGGGCAAAGTATTTTCAAAGGTCAATGACTTATAACCAACCTGTCTGTATATACTTGGTTGCTTGGAAGGAATAAATGAAAAAATTATCCAGTCAACATTTTATGGCCCACACTAATTGACTCCTATACTGAGAGTCAGCCAGCATTTGTTTTCCTTTGTTTTAATAAGAAACGAAATCATTAGCTCTAGAAACTCTAACTTGAAAGGGATAAACACATGGGAATAAACCACAAAGCCACATTGGTGCATCTGTTTTTCAATAAACACACAAGATATCCTATGGATATCCAGGACCCAAAGAAACTGTTCTGCACTTAATGGGTTTGTTTGGTTCAGAAATGGAAACAAAACCTCATACCTCACATGCACTGTGCAATTCTAATACAGGACAAAGAGGAAAAACATTCATATTCATTGCTTAACCTTCATTTCTACACCTGGCAAGTGCTCTGGTCTGAATAAAGAGAGAGACACATTTTCCTCAAATCTGGCTTGCAAAAAAAACCTGAGTGCCTATAATTGTGCTCTTAGTAAGAGACCAACAAGAGAGCAGTGATGACAAAAATGAATAAAACATCTTGATTTGAATGGAATGAAATATAAAAAAACCTTTATGAATAAGAGTTTTGTATAATTATTTTTTGATGTAGGCCTACCAGTATATATTTTCTTTCAAAGAGGTCTTCAGGCACATTTAAGGGGTGTGGCTTATATTCAGGAATGCTTATATTCAGAACAACTGGTAACTATCCTAATGATGATTTTTTTGATTTCCACTGATGAGTTACAAAGAAAAAAAGATTCTAATTTCAATCATTTCATTATGACACAGTATAAAATATCGTCCATTCTTAAAAGAATTAAAACAAGATTCCTGGCCATTTAATTAGCTTCTCTGCTGCCCTCTTCTGTCTGAATAGGACACAAAGTCAAGAACCCAGATACCAAATACACAAAAAGGCCTATTCAACATAGGGGAAAAACCTTATGTCTTAATTATCTGAAATGCTACCATTTTATGTGATTCTAGGGCAAGAGGTCCTGGAATTGGATCACATATTGAGTACGTACACTTGACTAAACAAAACATTATAGTTCTTTTGGCTAGAAAATAAGCAACAAGAAAAACAAAATAATTTTTTGTTAAGTACATAGCCAGTCATTTTACCAACATTAAATATGAAATTAAATAAAATACATTAAAAATTAGTTGCCTCCATTCTTTAAAATGATAAATCTCTTCCTTTCTCACTAAACTTCAAGTATCCATTGTCTCCCTGTGACCTCAACCTAGGCTCTAGGAATGTTAAATATGTTAAATATAAATAAATATGTTAAATATAAATAAAAATGTTAAATATCATCTCTGTTCTAGGCATTGCCCTTTAAGACCTCATTATTTCAAGTCCTTTGGCATTATTCACATATACATACTAAACAATTTACCTCCCTACTCATTTCACATATTGGACCTAAGAGATGAATGATAAATCGTGTTATATTTTAGATAGTAAAGGAAAGGACCCCATCTGGTTCTGTTTAGTAGTACCAAAGTATACAGAGGGCTGGATCTGGAGTCAGGAATTCAAATCCAGCCTCAGACACTTACAGATATGAATGATCCTAGGCAAATCACTTTACTTTTGTCTGCCCCAGTTTCTTCTTCTGTAAAATGAGATGATAATAGCACCTCCCTCCCAAGGTTCAAATGTGAAAATAACTGGAATGGTCCCTGGGACAAAGTGTTATAGAAATATTAGCTATTATTAATATTTGACCTTACAAAGGTCACAAATTAGCACTAAAGTTTTAAATGATATATCAGATATTAATATTTCTTTGTATCTGATGTTCTCAAAGAATTTCCCTGACCCATGTTAGGGACAATAAAAACTTGACCAAAATGTTTCATTAGATGTATCATACAAAGAAAAAGAAAGAAGAAATAAGAAATCATGTCTATGTATTTTTAAAAATCCTTTCATGATGTTTAGGTTATTCCAAAGCTTGATGCCAATATTCACTTTAAATAGGATCACAGATTTATGGTTAAAAGGACCTTAGAAGTCCATTTAGTCCAACCCCTTCATTTTAAAGATGAGGAAACTGGGGTTCACAGAGTTTAAGTGATTTGCTCAAAGTTATACAGATAGCAATTGTTAACAACAGATTTTATCACTCAAAATTCTGTGATCTTTCTTTGAATTTGTTTTGATGTTAATTATGACCTTACCAATCATTCAAACACATAAATATTTTAAATATACAAAGAAGAATAAGAAAAAGAATCTTATTCCTTCTATTTCACATTTTTATTCCCAATATCCTTATTTGACTTCAGGTTGCCTCCAATTAATATTACCATGAGGATAAAGCGATGGAGGTAGGGAAGGAAATTATACTTTTTTTTAAAAGATGACAATTTCTAGGATGAGAATCAACCCCAAAATTAAATTTTAGGGGGGCTTTTCCCTTGACCTTGTTACTGCAATTAATTAGTATTGAGTCCTTTCAGGAGAGGGAATGTACAAACCATGTTTGGGAATAATTTTCAGACAAGAGCCCTCTGAGTAAGTGATATTTGAACCCAGGTTCAAATTCTAGCTCTCCTTCCTACCTCTGACCTGGGACAAATCATCTGGTCTCCTTAAGCCTTGTTTCTATGTAAAACTGAAGGGTTGACATTCTGGAGAGTAATTTGGAACTATGCCCAAAGGGCTATAAAACTTTGATCCAGCAATAAATAAATACTACTACCAGGACTGAATATCAAAGAAATCATAAAAAAGGAGAGAAGGAACCCCATGAACAAAATATTTATAACAGCTCTTTCTATGGTGACAAAAAAATGTAAAGTAAGGGGATGCCTATCAATCGGGAAATGGCTAAATAAGTTGTGATGTGTGAATGGAATTTCCATAAGAAATGATGAGCAAGTGGATTTCAGAAAAACCTGGAAAGACTTACATGTATTGATGCTGAGTGAGGTGAGCAGAACCAGAGAACATTGTATATAACAACAGCAACACTGTGTGAGGATCAACTTTGGCAGACTTAGGTCTTCTCAGCAATAGTGATCAAAGACAATTCTAAAAGACTTGTGACTGAAAATGCCATCCACATGGCAGAACTATGTGGAGCTAATGCAGATCAAAGAATATCCTTTATATTTTTGCCTAAAAGACTATTTTATGGAGAACTCTCACATGGTAAACATTCACATAGAGGTCAGAAGAAGCAATACAAGGACACTCAATGTCTTTCTGAAGATCTTTGAAATCAATTGTGAGACATGGGAGACATTGGCCTGATCACCTAGTATGGCATGACTACATCAAAGAAGGCTCTGTGTTCTATGGGAAAAGAAAAATTGCAATAGCTAAAAAAGAAATATGCATCAAATTCCTACAATCCTTCAAGACTTCAAACTGATCAAACAATAAGTTATATATACACAATGAAGCCATTGGCATGATTAAATCTTTAATTACTGATTACCCTGTTTCTATGATAACTTCATAGCCCCTGACTAGGTGTCTAACTCTGGGTTACTATATAAGGTTTTAACAATTTTTATAACAATCAAGAGAATGAAGTATGATTTTCATTAGTTCTTTCTTTCATACTCTATGATACTTTGAATCAACTTTTGAGCAGAGTTTCCAGATTCTGATAGAACTTATCAATGATCTTATCCAGTTGAAAAAATGAAACAAAAATTATTTCAGCAAGCTGTACATACAAACACACACACACATATACATATTATAGTCATTACAAGCAATGAAGAAAAAGGTAACACAATATGCAGATCCATCTGAGACTGAAAGAATAGAGAAAGAATTCTGGAAATTTAAAGAAAAGGCAATTGAAAAATAAGGAGAATTCAGACTCATGATAGAGAAAGAAACACGTAAAAATTTGTCAATAATATCTAATAGAAAACAGCAAAGGAAAAAAGAGAACAAGAAAAAAGGAACAAAAGAATAAAGAGAACAATTAAAATCAATTAAAGTATAATTAGAAAAGATAAATACCAATATTAGTAAAGAACATTATTATAGCTGATTTTTCTATCCTTTATTAAATACAATTAATCTTTATGCCTGAAATAAAGATAGTGCAGAAATGCTTTCTTCAGGATTGGTGTGAAGAAAGAACTTTGTAAGACACAGATAAATTTGAAATATTGTTATTACTGGACAGCTAAGTAACACAGTGGATAGATCCTGGGTCAGAAAGACTCATCCTGAAATCAAATTTGGCTTCAGTCTTATTTTCTGTGTGACCCTGGAGCAAGTCATTTAACCCTGTTTGCCTCAGTTTCTTCAACTGTAAATTGAATTTGAGGAGGAAATGGTAAATTACTCTACTATCTTTGTCAACAAATCCCTAAATGGAATCACAAAGAGTTAGGCACAGTGAAAAAAAAAGGAATGAACAACAACAATTGGGAGTTTGTTATTGTTGGTGTTATTACACATCACCAAATTGCAAGTTATAATTTTGTCTGTTGCTTTTACATTTGGGCTGCCTTCTATTCTTAGGAATAAATAATAATGAGATCCTCTTATTCCTCCATCCTTTTCTGACCACAGTGGGATATAGTTCCTGAAAAGCATATTTGATTCACAGTAGGATGACCTGGGTTCAAATCCTCAAGCTCCTTCTTTCTATTTGAGCAAATTCATTCTAACCTTGAGCAAATCATCTGATCTCCTTAATTCTTATTTTCTTCCTCTGTAAAATTGAGGGATTGGCTAGATTATTTCCAGATCTAAATCCAATAAAATCTCTAAGACCCACATTTGAGCAGCAATGGGAGATAAAAATTAAAAATTACCAAGAAGCTAGAAATGTTCTAGAAGTTAATCATTATCTTACAAAGTAGGCCAAGTCCTTACTAAACAATATCTCTCCTGATATTTTCACTTTTTAGCACTTGAGAATTTAGAGTTTTAACAAGGTCTAGTTTTTATTAGGACATTGTATTCACAAAACTAACTTTTCATCTTTTATTAAACTACTATTAATATTGCCTTTCAAGTCTCAAATTTCTGATAACTAATAATAGTCCCTTTTTACTTAAGGATGAATACTAACCCTTCAAGATTTCAATTTCAAAATTATAGCTGTAAGAAGTCAAAGAAATCTGTTTTGAAAATCAGAACTGAGACAAATAATAATGATTTAAAGATACCACAAATGTCACATCATAGAAAACCAGAACCATCAAGAAAGGCTTGATTCAAAAGCAAATAAACTACTGTGCATCAATTAGTTTAGTAATCGCTATATTTTACAGGTGTGAAATTCCATTAATGACAGTGATTCTCAATCATACTTGGATTCCAATTAAACACAATGAATCATAATTCTAAAAATTTTCGAAATGAAATTAGTTTGAATTCATCCTATTTTAAAATAGAAATATCTAGCCTTCCTCCAGAGAAGATAAAGTTTACTTCACCCAAAAAAGTTTTTTTTAAAAAGCACCTCCTGTAATAGGAATAATTGTACTATAATTTACATCATTGCAACTTAATTATATTAAAATTTATGCCATTTTGAATGGTAAGATAGTTTTTATAGGAAAAGAGGAAAGAAATAAAAAACAATTAATAAGAAAAGGAAACTAGCAATCCCTTTCTATCCAATAGCCTAGGGCAGAAATTTGATAGTTTAAATTTCAAAGAATCACAGAAAGTCAGAGTTGGAAGGGATCTCAGATGAATCCAATTCATACTTGGACAAAACTCCCCTCTACAATATCCCCAACAAATGGTTATTTGGTCTCTTGAAGCAGCCCCAGTAAGTGGGCAGATTCACCACCAATTCCACTTAAAGCTTGACTTCTTAGAAGGTTTTTCCTTAGACCAAATTTAAATTTGCCTTTTTGACATTTTTCAGTTAATGTTTACAGATTTGCCCTTTGAGTTAAAGGAGAATAAACCCTTTATACAGCCATGTGAATATGAGAAAGCCATCATGTTCTTTCTAAGTCTTTTCTAATCCAGTCAGAGCATCTTCATTCAGCACCTTCAACATCTTCATGAAAACTATTCCAAGCATCTTGTCATCCTGGGTATCCCTTAACCCAGCCTCCTTTCCACTTGTCTAAACCCTTCTTAAAATGTGATACTCAGAACTGTGCATAGTACACAGATATGGTATGACCAAAGCAAAATTTAACAGAATTATTACCAATTTTATTTTGGATAATCTCCATATAGCTAAGGATAGATAGCATTAATGTTTTTTTACCATAATGTCAACACATTCTGGGTTCAAACCTCCCACTTTCCCCTCTTCCTCATATTCTGTCCATCCCTGACTCTGAATTTACCCTAGTTTTTTATCAAACTAAAAAGTAACATGGCATTATGAGGATCTCATTCAAAATGAGACACTTGAGAGACATTTGATGCAACCGCATGCAGCATCCTAAAGGATGTTACTATAAAGAAGGGATTACCAACTCCAAAAGGACTTGAGGAAATACTCATTAAGCACTGAATCCTAGTTCTCAAGCCAGAAGCAGGTGGCATTTGACAAAGATAACTAGAGAGAGAGAGAGAGAGAGAGAGAGAGAGAGAGAGAGAGAGACAGAGACAGAGACAGAGACAGAGAGAAATAGTTCATTTATCCTACATAGCTCATGTCATTCTCTTCCCCAAGCTAAAAGTTCCTTCAAATGAGTTTCATCATGGTTTCTGAGAGATGCATATATGTAGGTATGTGTAAATATACCTACAACCAAATACACATGTACACATACATATGCACATATATTTTATATAAATTTATTATAAGAGGAAAAGTGATTACTAAATTTTTTTCAGCAAAGAGCAATTATAGCGATGGTTCTCAAAACCATACCAGATGAAGATCTACTGAAGACACTTGGGATGTTTAGCCTAAAAAAGAGAGAGCATACCTTGCACAATGTATATATGTACATCTGTATCTATAGATAGTCTAAAATGGTTATCTGCAGCTAAGTCTTTGTCAGGGCTCAATCATAGAGTAGAATCACAATGTAACATCAGAAATGTAACAGACTCTTTGTAACCAAGGCTTCAGTCAATCAATAAGGATTTGTTAAATGCTTACACTGCTAAGTTCTGAAGATACAGAGAAAAGCAAAAATACAGTCCTTGTGACCAAAGATTTCATTCTAAATGAGGAGATAATTTGCACCCATTTTTGTTGACACCCACAGTAGAATATGAGCTCTGAGAAGAGACAATGTGACATTTCTATTTATGTATCCTCAGTAATTTTCACATATTAAACACTCAATGCTTTATTCATTCAATTGTGTTCATACGAGATATATATAATACACACACACACACACACACACACACACACACAACCGCAAAAAATAGAGAACACCAGGAAAGGTATTTTACTGAATATGAGATTTGAGCTGAGTCTTGGAAGGTAAGTCAGAGAAGATGAGGAGGGAGAACACTCATGAAATCTTAGGAAGCATTTCTACCTTCTACTCTCTCACCACAGATCAGACCCATTCACCTTGGCCAACCATTATTCTATGCATTTATTCTTTATTCATTTATATATATATATATATATATATTTTCCACATGTTTTATTTTTATGCTTGTTCTGAGAAAAATCATTTTTCTATTAATAATCAGTTATTAAATTAGGATCTAGGCTTTTTCTCCTCTATTTCTTCATTGAAACCCAGCTCCTGTGGAAACTTCTCAAGGACATGGCAGATTGAATTAACCCTAACCCTCTGGGTACATGCCCCCAGCTGAATAGGAGCCCTTACTTTTGCACAGAGTGTAAACATAATCCAGTTTGGACTAGTTCTTACCCTGAGGAAATAAATCCTGTCCTTCTACTGGCTAGAGTTTAGGGTGACCCATCTCATGAAGGAGAAAACCAACCTGGGTGGCCTGAATGAAGATGGATTCCCCCGTCCAGATTGCTGGAAATGGTGGAGTCTCACAATCAAGTCAGGTTTCTCAACAGGAGGTGAAAACTTCTATAGTCTACTATTAAATGTCTACCAATCAGATTTTCAGTTGTCATGAGAATTTCCTTTCAAGAAGTACTGAAAACTTTCAGACTCTCCATGTCTTTTGTCAGTTGGTTGCCAAGAAAAATCAATGATCACTAATTTACTGATTATTAGCTAACCTGATTAAAAAATTCTTTATTAATTACTCAAACTATCTAGTTTTTTAAATTTATAATGTAAGACTTAGCTTAATATGAAAAAGTCCTGAGATACTGATAGGATTGTAAAGTCATGATGAAGTGATGTGATATGGATGCTCTCCCCAAAAAAGAAAACCCAATAAACTTATACTACAATAGCAAAAATATTATATCCATATTAAAGAAAGAAAACAGTCCACAGTACTATGAACTACATTTGCAACACTATGTTCAGTTCTGAATATTTTATGCCTGTTAATATTATTAATAGTTTCATACCATTAATAATATTTCATATACTATTATTTCAAATATTAATTATTAATACTATTTAAAAGAAATAATGACCATCTAAAGCATTATCACAATAGGATTACTGGTATGATGAAAGATTTTTAAACCATGTCATCTAAGGATGACTTGAAGGAAGTGGGAATATTTAACCTAGTCTGGAGAAGAGAAAGCATAAGGGTAGCCATGATATTTCAAGAGCTGCATTTTGATGAAGGACGAAATTTATTCTGTAAAGTCACACAGAGCAGAACTGGGACCAAAGGGTGGACATCAGAAAAAGAAAGCTTTTGGCTTAATAAAGAAAAACTTTCAAAAAGAGTTCTTCAGAAATTGAATGCACTGCTATGTGTGGTATTAAGATGCCTATAATCAGATGGTCATCTGTCATGGATATGGAGAACAAAGACTGT
The DNA here is from genome assembly GCF_037893015.1 of Macrotis lagotis. Classification (NCBI taxonomy): domain Eukaryota; kingdom Metazoa; phylum Chordata; class Mammalia; order Peramelemorphia; family Peramelidae; genus Macrotis; species Macrotis lagotis. Next base: position 134,028,182 of record NC_133659.1, on the reverse strand, counting down.
TTTGTTGTGGGGAGGGTAGTAGATTTTTTGTGTTTGTTTTTGGCAATTGGGGTTAAGTGACTTGCCCAGAATCACACAGCTAGGAATTGTCAAGTGTCTGAGGCTGAATTTGAACTCAAGTCCTAACTCCAGTGATGAAGACTGTTTTTTGTTCTTTTTTTAATTTTATTTCCAGCACTGATCACAGATCTAGAAAAGTAGAGACTTCCTAAATGCTTATTTTTGTATTGCCTAAGAGCTGAGATCAAACAATTTCTAAGATTTCTTCCAAACTCACTAATATTTGTCCTTCATTCCTGAAGAAGACCACAACATCAGGGAGGTGATGCCATAACAAGCATATGAATTAGATTTAAGTGAGGGGGATGCTATACTAAGTTATCAGTCTCCCTTTCTCCTTCAGAGTCATCTGGGTCCGGTGACCAGATATGAATCAGGATGACTAGAGATGTGAGGAGCCAATCAAGGTTAATGACATACCCAAGGTCACACAGCTAGGAAAAGCTAAATACAGTTCACTTAACCCAGATTGCTTTGTAACCAGAGTCCAGACTCACTATGATACTATGGAACGAAAGGATAAGGATTTGTTGGACACTGATTTTATTACTCAGATTTCATATAATAATTCATGCTAACAGATAAAAACACAGCACACAATCCTATTCTAATCTAAAATCAAGAAAAAAATGTTTTCAGTTCAGTCAGAAGATAATCTTGTGGCTTAATCTCAATGTTCTTTCAAGTCAAGTACTATCAAATATTATTTCCATCTTACACAGATCAAAGTCTTCTCAGAGAGAGTGGAGCTTTGAATTCTGACAATTGTCCAGAAGATAATCTTCTTGCAGCTTAAAGAAAAACTGCTAAGACTCCAAATAGCTGCCATTTGTTTTTGGAATTAGTCACTAAATATTGTTTCTATAAGAACCTAATGGAAATTTTCCAAATGCAAAGCTGTTGGCAAATCACATCTCAAAGCTCGAAAATAATTGACTCATTGACTCGGAGTGCCCAATAGGTAAGGTGAAGGAAGTTAATTGGCCAAAAGACATGCTTTGTTGGAAAGTTTGCAACTCTAGGTGTTTTGCTAAATTCCAATTTGTGGCATAGTCAGAGATCAATACAGAAATGCAAGATGGCAGCACATATAGAAACAAGACAAGCTCACTTAAAGGCCTCTCCCAAAGGAAGCAAACAAACACTTATTTTAAAATCCAATTACCTTCTACTCTCAGTAAACTGGACATTTTCTTTTCAGTTTTGCATTTAAAAAAAAAAGAACAGCTCAGCTATTATCAATGTCTAGAGCAGCAAGACCACCAACTCCCTCCCTTCCCCATTCTGCTAGAAACGTCCAATGAAAACAGCTTCATGACTGAAATCATTTCTACAGAGGAAGTTTCTGTCAAAACAGAATGTAACTTTCAGGTTTTTGGTCTTTATTTTCATCTCTACACAGTTACCATCTCTGGCAACTACCACCTCAGAGTCTAAATTAAAAAGCAAGATAAGAGGAGAGATAAAAGGCAGACAAAAAAAACCTTCTACCATAAATCCTTCTCTTTATTATCTCTCTACCTCTACTCCCTTAGTTTGAAAATTAAACAATCTAAATCACAGAATATTGAAATCTCTAGGGCCATGAACACCTGGTTGGATGATCGCTACAGCTGAATATGGATCAAAGCCATTTATAATTTACAAGAACTTCATAATGCAGAAAGGTGATCATCTCAACAGAAGAAGTAACACCTGTTGCAAATAGCAGGGTTCAAGCCTGTGCTTATAAATTATACCTCATGTCATAGTGCTAGTCACTGGATGGATTCCTTATAAATGGTATGTTTAATTAATCTGAAAACTGCTAACAATCACAACAACCACAAAATGTACAGGTAATATTCAAAGTGCAAAGAAATAATTATGCCATTGCCTAGTCCTATAAAAGTCATGTAGGCACCATCATAAAATAATGAGGCTGTAAACTTGGTTAAGGTGCAAGTGACAGTGATCTAGATGATGATACTTCATGCACATCTATGCTACCTTGACCTACTGGATGTATTCTATGGTTAATTAATCTCTCCAGTATGGACCATTCCCTTGAGCTCCAAATTCACATCTTCAGCTACCTCAGGGACATCTCTATCTATATAAACTGAATATCACCTTAAATTCAATCATATCCAAAACATCATTTCCCCACAAACCTGCTGCCTCATTATTTTTTGTCAATAGAACTTTCCCACATGATAGAGCTTCCTGTAGACAGTACTGGACTCCAGTATAGTATATTGCTAGAACTAGAGGACTATGATTCTCAGTATCTAACTTTGTCATTAAATAATTGGCTATGGCCTTCAATTCAAGAAATATATAATAAAAACACTAACCATTTATTAAGCTCCAGAAAACATTACTAGCACTGCATAAGGCCTTGTACCAAGAGCTAGGAAGGAAATATTAAATGAAACCTAATGCATGGTGATGATGATGATTTTATAATAAAATAGAAGAGATTAGGCATTTTCATAGATATGAAGGCAGGAGAAAAGCACTAAAGAGAGACCCAAACAAGGACTACAAAAATTTGAGAGAGAAATTTCTGGGCTTTAGAGTCCTCATATGAGCATGAACATATAATGAGGACACTAGACTTGAATTAATTGATTTCTAAGGTTCTTTCTTACATCCTGAAAATCAAAGACTGGATCAGTGGTTCTAAAAAGTGTGACCCAAGATCCTTTTAGGGCATTCTTGTGAAGTCAAAACTATATTCATAATAATAATAATAATAATATGTTGCTTGTTTGTTAACATATACCTTTTTTTCTAACTACATATCTAAAGACAAATTTTCTTTATAAACTATAACCTGAAAAATTATAATAGCAACAAGAAAAATACCAATAATTGCAATAATAATAATAATAATAATAATGACTAGCACTTACAATGAACATTTTTTAAGGCTTTTTGCAAGGCAATAGGGTTAAGAGGCTTGCCCAATTTTTCCACCAGCTCCCTTGCCCAATCCAGGGGTTTTAAGTGCCCCACCCAATTTGATCCAGAGACCCAAAGTGTATGATACCAGTGCGGCCACTATTGAGAAGAAAGCCACAGCAACCATCAGTGCCAAGCCACAAATCACCAGTCCCAAGGCAGAAATTACCAGATTTGTGCCTACTGCACTGAGGGTTCGACAAGAAAACAAAGGAGCTACTGCTGCTCCCCAAAGAAAGTCAGAAGAGGATTCTACTATACCCCTTGCTAAAGCAGTCCCAAAAATCTGGCCCCAAAAATCTGGCCCCTCTGTTCCTGTTTCAGTACAAACCAAGGATGATGTGTATGAAGCTTTCATGAAAGAGATGGAGGGGCTACTATAACAGTCTATGATACCAGGGGAGGTTTTAATCCCACAAATTCATATTAGAAAACATGGTTCATAGAGAAAGGTCAGACTCTGCACCTGAATGCAGAGGAGTCAACTTTTACTCCTGTTAGAGCATTTCCTAACTTCAGTGCAAGGATTGTCCCTTCATATCTCTACTATATCCACCACCACCACCAGTTCCTTTTTTTCTTTGGAGGCATGAGATAGACAGGCCTTTAGTGTCTGTACTTTAATTTTTGAAATCCTTTTCTTCAGTGCATTGAATAAAGCCCCTGGAGTAAGTATTTGTGAGAAACGAATACATTTTATCCAGTGGGTTTTTTTTGTGTGTGTTTTTACTTCTGGTTTTGTTTGTTTTTTTAACTTTCCTTGTAAATATTTTGTAACATTTTACTTGTGCTTCATTTTCCTACTATGAAGCAGAATGTCTGAGGGAGAAAACTATACATATGTTTTAACTGAGATGACTTCTCAGTGACACACAAAAGTTTTAAATATCTCTCATGAAAGAAATAAATGTTCTACAAAAAAAAAAAAAGAGGCTTGCCCAAGGCTACACGGCTAAGTAATTATTAAGTGTCTGAGGCCGGATTTGAACCCAGGTACTCCTGACTCCAGGGCCGGTGCACCACCTAGCCACCCCCTACAATGCACATTTTAAAGGTTTACAATTGGAGTTTAGTTGTTTTGGTTACATCTTACTCTCAGTGCCATTTTCTTATACAGGAATTTTACAGATGAGTAAACAGAAGCAAATAGGGTTACATTTTGATCACAACCAAAAGATATATATAATGGCAGATTGAATACAATTACAGATAGAAACCACATTAAAAAAAGATTTGTAAAAATATGTAAAACAGGGGGTGGCTAGGTGGCACAATGGATAGAGCACCAGCCTTGGAGTCAGGAGTACCTGGGTTCAAATCCGACCTCAGACACTTAATAATTACCTAGCCGTGTAGCTTTGGGCAAGTCACTTAACCCCTTTGCCTTGCAAAATCTAAAAAAAAAAATGTAAAACAACATCACTTTTATAATTTCATTTTTTAAAAAGTAGCAATTTTTCATAAAAACATGTTATTTATGTTAACAAGTTATAGGTTTATTTTATTATTTTTAATGAATAAATATATATTGTAAAAACTTTATTCATTTTAATTTCTAATATGGTAAATATTGATAATATAATCCATATAAACAAAATTTCTTCAAGTTCTCAATATTTTTTAAGAGTATAAAGGGGGTACAGCTAGGTGATGTAATGGATAGAGCACCAGCCCTGGAGTCATAAGGACCTGAATTCAAATCCGACCTCAGATACGAATACTTAGCTATGTGACCTTGGGCAAATCACTTAACCCTATTGCCTTGGAATAAAAAAAAAGAGTTCAAAGGGGCCCCAAAGTCAAAAATTTTGAGAAACTTTGGATGGGGTGTTCTATAAAGCTCTCTACACTTCCATTTTTTTCTTTTCTACTCTGATCTCATGCTTAATGGCATCACTAATTTTTGTACAAACGCAAGTCAGTCCTGGGAGTGAATGCCCAGTGAGAAATATTCCTTGGTGAGACATCTTGAGTTATTTTATAGCCTTGAGAAAAACCAGACCAACTGTGACACCATCTGAAAACCCTCTGAGGAAATTAAGGAAATGGCATAATGTTCAAGAAATGATATCCAAGGGAAGAAGGCTATGTTCTGGTACAGTTGGCTCTTTAACAGATGGTGAGAAACATTCCTTACCACATGGCTTGAAAATTCTATTTCTGAAACAGTTAACCGAATGATTGGCACACAGTAGGCACTAAATAAATGCTTATTCCCTTTCCTTTACCCCGTGAAACTCTGCAGAAGAGGTAATGACACTATCTCCCTTTCCTCTCCTTAAATAGATATTTGCTTAATTTTCTTTGCCCCCAATGTCTAATTCATTCCATTATAGAGTGTTGTTGTTGCTTGGTCATTTTCAGCTGTCTTTGACTTTTTAGGACTCCATTTGGGGTTTTCTTAGCAAAGATAATGAAGTGATTTATCATTTCCTAGTCCAGTTCATTTTACAGATGAGGAAATTGAGGCAAGTGACTTGCCTAGGAGTAAATACTTGCCCAGGGTCACACAGCTAGTATCTGAGGCAAGATTTTTTTTTTTAGGTTTTTGCAAGGCAAACGGGGTTAAGTGGCTTGCCCAAGGCCACACAGCTAGGTATTATTAAGTGTCTGAGACCGGATTTGAACCCAGGTACTCCTGACTCCAAGGCCGGTACTTTATCCACTATGTCACCTAGCCACCCTGAGGCAAGATCTGAATTCATGAAAATGAACTTTCATGACTCCAGGTTGAGTACTTTATCCACTGACCACTTATAATAAATAACCTCCTTTTTAACAATAGTTAACAACTAAAGAAGTCTTCAAGTTCTAACAAATTTAAATCCTTCTCAAAGGTAAATAAGCACCAAGCTGGAAAGGAACACATTCCCAAAAGCATGTTGGAAATCACTTCTTTTCTACTTCCCTTATCCAAACCCTATCTGACCATCAAAGTACTACCTAATATTAACCCCATAGTTATTCCCACTATTCTAGGACACCTGGATCCTCTCAATCAACTTATCACTTAAGTTTGACTTATCAGAATTTTGCAGCTGGGATATTACAGGTGATGATACTTCATGCACATCTATGCTACTTTGACCTACTCGATGTATTTATACTGACCTTATTATTATATTTCAATTTTATTGATATCTTTTATTTTTGCAACATCTTTATTTGGAAAGATATCCTATTCCTCCCCATCCTAATACTCTAACCAGAAGTCATGTGCCTATGTAACATGTAAAAAGTCATGTAAGCAAGATTAATTTTTCAAAAGAGAGAAGGATAAAAGAGACAGTCTATCAAAACTGACTAACATATCAACCAAAAATGAGAATGTGCATAAAGTTTCATACTTGTAGCTCCCTCCCCACCAGCAAAGAAGACATATTCTTATCTCTTCTTTGGGATGTGTGTGTGTGTGTGTGTGTGTGTGTGTGTATCCAAAAATATATAATGGCCAAATTTAGTCTCTATATATGTATATGCATATATACATGCATAAACATATACAGCACTGGATTTAGGGTTTGTTGTTCTTTTCAATCATATTGCTACATAGTGTATATTATTTTCTGTTTCTGATTACTTCACTTAGTATTAAGTCATATATCATTTTATGTTTTTCATAACTCTTTAAATTCACTTTTATGATACATTCATATTTCAAAGAGGGTCAAGTCAAAGCAGAAGTGCCCACCTCACATCAAGTAAATTGGCAAAAAGTAACTAAAAGCAATGAAACTCAATGTTGGTGGGGTTGTGGAAGAACAAATAGCCTTGTTCACTGCTGGAATAATTATAGATCCAAAAATAACTTTTTGGAGAACAACCTGAAAATATAAAGTAAAAGTTAAAAAATTAAGGATACTTTTGACCAATAATTCAAGGAAATGCCCTTATAGTGTAGTAAAAAAAAACAAAAATGAGAAAAGAACTCTTAACATTAAAATTTCATAGCCTTGTTATATGAAATTACAAAACACTTGAAATGTCAAAGTTAAGTAAATTGTAGTGTATATAAAATAAAACTATGGTGCAATTTAGACTAACAAGGATGAAGAAAATAAAGAAATGTGAAAAGGACATTATAAAATATTACATGGCAAAATAATTTATCCCCACAAGTTTCTCATCTTTATTCAGATGATTCACAATCCATACATCTAGTCCTAATCTCTTCTGAGATTCCATATTACCAATTATTTATTTTGAATTGCATTTCAAACTATATATCCCTGACTTTAAACTCAACATGTCAAAAACAGAATTAACTATCTCTCCTCCTTATATCTTCCCTCTCCCAAGCTTCCTAATACCATCAAAGGAACCACCATCTTTTCAGTCTTCCAGTTTTGTAACAAAAAACTCCTCACTCTCCTTCTCCTCACCCATCCAATCAGATACTAAATCTTGACCAATTCTATTTCCATATTTCTCAAATCTGACCCCTTTCTCTCCCTTCATACAGATGTTCCCTTAGTTTAGGTCCTCATCACCTCTTGCCTAATTGCCTGCTAAATGGTTTCTCATCACTCCAGTTAAAACCAATCAAAGTAACTTCCCTTAAGCACAGATCTGATCATGTGTCACTACTATTTAATCAATCCCAGTGCCTTCATAATGCCTCCAGAATACAATATAAATTCTTCTATTTAGCTTTTAAAGAACTACACACAACCTAGACATAACATATCTTTCCAATTATCCTAAACATCATGCTCCCCCATATTCTGTAATACAGACAAACTAGTCTTTTCCTTGTTCTCTTACTCCCATCTCTGTGTCTTTAGTGGCCATCTCCCATATCTGGAAGGTACATCCACCCTAGAGTAACTTTTCTTCCTTTAAGACATAGATCAAACATCATTTTCTGCATTAAGCCTTCTCTAATTGCAGGTATTCTCCCTCCCAGTTGATCTTATATTTTCCAACTTTACATTTATTCTCATATATATATACATACATATATATACACACATATATATAAACACACACATATATGTGTGTGTGTGTATATTCTATATACCTATAACATCTAGCTGTAGTTCTAGTTATATGGGTATTTGGCATCTTCCCCATTAGAACATAAGCTCTTTTTGAGTTGAGAGTGTTTCATTCTTTATTCTCATATCTGCAGATCTTAATAAATGCCTAGAAAATAATAAGGGCTTGATTCCTAACTCGAAAGTCAGCCCTCTCTCTGCTATGTCACACTGTCTCTGATTATTAGCACTGGAAAATGTAGAGGGGAAAAAAATCTTCCCAGTAGTCCTTGGGTCTTACATTCCTTCCTGTGTCAATTTGGTATACCTGTTGATTTTTCTCTCAGCTGGAGAAGACATCCAGGTTTGTCATGTGTATGTGTGTGTATGTATGTATGTATATGTTTCTGTGCACGTGTGTGTGTGTTTTCCCTGATTAGGAGTTGAAAAGTTCATTATCTGAAACTATGGAGACAAGGCATTCGTGGAAAATTGATATCCAAAGTGAATCTGCCAATGATGAGATGACTATCCCTCAGACTCCACTATTTGCTTGCTTCCATTGCTCCTTATAAGACCATTCTCTTTTCCCTAAGAGTGTGAATAATCCAAATGTTGTAGCCTCATATATTTGTATTTGGACCATGGCTTTGTACTTTTAATTCTCTCTTTGGTTCTTCTTGATTTGGATATGATTTCTAAATTGATTTATAAGTGTCTTTAGCTAACTTGATTGGGTTCAATGTGATGGCTTCCCAGTCATTGCTTTCCTGATCCTTATCTCCCACAGTATTGTTATCCTAGTTCATTCTTTCTGGACAGAGTTAAGTCTTGTGATATTCTCTGACTTAATTAAACTGCAACTTTCTGATTTTTTTCCCCCTGGTATTATCATCCTCTGCTTCAACCAATGTAGCCCCACAATGCTATCTTAAAATCTCCACCATATTTATTTTTTGTATTCCTCTTGTGTCTCCCACAGCACCTAACAAACATCTCATAGATAATAAAAGCTCTAATAAAATATCTGTTGACTTAGCTCAGAATCATAGATTTATAATTTACAAAAGGCTCTGTAAGTCATCTAATACAGTATCTTCAATTTGGGATGAGAAAACTGAGAACCAGAAAAGTTGTGTCTTGACCAAAGTCTCATAGATTATACATGGTTGAGCCAGAATTTGAATCCACATCTTCTGATGCAAAAGACAGTATTACTTCCAGCATACTCTATAATTACGATCTATATCACTTTGGACAAGTTATTTAACCTCCCTAAACTTCAGTTTCCTCAACTTTAAAATGAGACAGTTGAACTAGAAAGTATCAAAGGTTCTTCCCAGTCCAATATTTATGTTCTAAACTTAATTCAAACCATTAATCCCCAGGTTTCTCTATCCCAGCTGGCAAATTCTCTGCTTCTGTGGTCTCCTTCTCCAACTGAGTGAGTCTTTCCCTGGAACTTCCATTGGAGGAATCATCAGGACAGCCAAGGTCACTTCAAATTCTTGTGCTTTGCCCTATGTGAGGATTTGCTTCCCCTGAATTTTCAGCTCCTTTTAACCTATTATTTTTCCTCTACCAGCTCTCCCACACACTGCCTGACACCTAATGAGGAAATAATAAATGTTAAGTTCCAGCTAGACTAGCTGCTCAGGAAATGTTAGGTTCCTGCAGGCTAGCCTAACTGGAACTTAACAAATGGTGCTGGAACAGGGACACAAAGATGGAGCTATCTGAGTGGAATCCAGGAAAGAACCAGCAGATACAAGCAATATCCAGGCGACATCCCAAAGCAGAAGACTTCATGAAGAAGTAACAAGTTAGTTACCATGGGGCTGATGTTAAGGAAGTTGAAACAAGGAGATGTGGAGGAAAGAGAAGGAAAAGGGAAAGTGTATTCACCTCTATGGCCTTTGGCAGAAGAAATAAAAATTTCAGTATTACAAAAGGCCATTGAAAGAGCAAAAGAGAAAGGAGAAAGTTTGATGGATTTAGGAGCTGAGTTTCAGTCATACCCTATTATTGAGGAACCAGATCCTTTTAATCCAGGAAAATTTAGAAGACATGAGCCAGTAAATATAAAAGCAGTCAGAGTTTTAAAGGCAGAGGGGAATACAGGTCAAGATCACTTTTTGTCCTGCTGCAATTGGATACTCTTGCATACTCCATATTAACACCTAGTGATTGGAAGCAGAGCATGTTTATCACCCAGACAATCTGTCTTTTGGATGACAGAGTTTATAGAACAATATAGACAGATGGTTTTGAGACATGTACAAGGTCCCAATGCCACCACATATTATGAACAATTAAGTGACACAGGTCAATTTTTCAACAATGCAGACCATATAGAGACATATGAAAGACTTGCTACCTATGTAAAGAATGCTTGGGGATGTATTCCAATGCAAAATGATAAGAACCATTTTCACTTATTAAACAAAGAAATGATGAGACTTTTTGTAGATTTCTTTACCTGGTAACAGGAGGCAGTAGGAAGAACTCTAGGAAATCTTGGAGATCCTGGAGATCTTGGAGAACTTTAAGGAGAACTTGTCATCCTTGTCTCCCTTGTCTCCTGCCCCTTCAATGTTCACATGGGTAGGGATAAGCTAGCCAGCAGGAACTCAATAAATAAATGCTCAAGTTTTCTCTGCCCTCTAAGAAAAAGGAAACAAATTTTCATTTATTTCAATATAAAAATTAAAAGTGAAAAAAAAAGTTGAAGATAAGAGTTGTTCCTTCCTAAATAGAAACATCTTGAATTTCCTCTTTTAGCAAAAATACCTTTAGGGGATTGACCTTCTGACAACTAGTCATTCTTTTGAACTCTCATCCTCTTTAGCAAGTTGACTGATTAAACTAGACCAAAGAGAATACAGACTCTGAATCTATTCCTTTGTAGTTTAATCAAATTTGGATAAAATTCTTCAAGCATATAAAAATAAAATCCACGAAGGGGCTTGCTGTAAGCTTACATAAAAGATGGTACCATACAGAAAGATTTCACCTGTTCTTTCAAGATGCATGGTTTCTTCACCAAGCTTGAGGACATTAGGAGCAAGTTTTCTATTCCCTTTCCTTCTCTAAGTACATCATTGTGGAAATGATGATGCATTACATCAATGGAAGATCTTAGGTAGTGTGAAACTCTCATTGAAACCATTCTTGACTTAAGAATAATTATGATGATATCACAACAGGTGTTATTTCTAGAGTATTTCCTAAAGGATGAGCTCAGAGGACTTGATGAAACCTAAAGTAATCAGTATCACAGATCCTCTAACAAGCTGGTTGTTATGAATAGCAAACCCATTTGGTGTGAACAAGGAGATGGAAGCACTGAGATTTAATCTTCTATTTTACCTACACCAAGTTCAGGGTGAGTCCAGAGGGCAGGAAGAAAGTACAGAATCATTTCTTGTATTTTTGGTTCTCTGGAGACACTGGGCATATAAAAACCATCACTATGGTGATTCTCTCTTGCTATGTTTCTCCAGAGGGTTATCATAGTGATGAACTGATGTAGCCTAAATTAATTAGATTCAACAAACATTGAGAAGGCAAGATCTGTATTGTTCTCTACATTAAGATGGCAACATAGTAGGAAGTGCTTTACATACGTCATGTAACTTAATGCTAATAATGGACCCTATGAGGTAGGAAGTGTGAATATTATTAGCCCTGTTTTGCAGATGGGGGTAGGGAGCAGATTAGTTCAGAGACTTGTCCAAAGTCATGTATTTAGTAAGTGAGAGAGCTTGCGAGGCAAGTCAGGTCTTCTGACTTCTAATCTAATGTTCTTACTTCCCTTCTAACAACTTAGTCTCTTACCTCTATGCTGATAGTTAAGTAATCATAAATAAGGAAAGACTAGATTATTAATCATTTTGGAATAGAATTTGAGTATTCCAAATTTGTGTTAGAATCTTTGCCATATTTAAATATCTACACAAAGAGACACAATTATCCAAGTAAATATTTTAAAATATGTCTGACCCTCCATAATTCTAAAGATATGCTATCATAAAAGTTACAAGAAGAAAACTATTATTTTCCACTAAGTCCACCTGCAAGATACAAGGCAAGCTAATATATATGAAGATATTTTCAGTTCTTGTATTGAAATATATGAAAGAAATATGCTAAAAATAAAAATCATGTAAATCAAGGGGGCAATAATTCACTTTATAAAAAGACTACCCCCATTAGGTTATTTTAAACGGCTATGTCACTAGGAATTTTTAAAATATGACTCTACTAAAAATATTTATTACAACTTTGCATCTATTGCAGTAATTGAGGCATGTCTGCACACTGGGCCAAATTTCTTTTTAGAGTGTTAAATGCTATGTCTTTTTTTCTTGCTTTTCATTAGAGAATGAGTAAGGTATGAACAAAGCAAAGAGAATGACTTAACAGTGTAAAACTTAGGCTCCAATCCTGTCTTAACTGCCTATTGATTGTGGGACCTAAGATAATTAGTTTCATTTCTGTAATCCTTATTTTCATCATTCATTAAAGGAGAACAATAATACATGCATTATTTAGGGTTTCTGTAAGTATCAAATGAGGTAATTATAACTTGAAAGTCTTTGAGCAGTTAAGTAGTACAGTGGATGATAGAGAGCCAGGAAGACTGATCTTTCTGAATTCAAATTTGGCCTCAGACACACACAAGCAATGTGATCCTAGGCAAGTCATTTGTCACAGTTTCCTCTTCTATAAAATGAGCTGGAGAAGAAAATGGCAAACCATTCCAGTATCTTTGCCAAGAAAATCTCAAATGGAGTTAAGAAAAAATTAGACACAACTGAAACAACTGAACAACTGGGGAAACATAAAAGTTCTAGTGATGTAAATTATTAAATTTATTATTATTAATTGTAATGGAAAAAAATTTAACCAATACAAGAATGAACTTCTGCTTAAAGGAAATGTATTCACACTTTTAGTCTCTGATCTTCTAAAAATCGCTACAAGAAAATTACAATATATTAAACAACAATATATTACAAATAGAGTTTATAAAATTGTTTGTCATAACACATCAGGGAGCTATACAAATGTAATCTACATTCCATATTTGGCTTTTTTAAAAACTCAATTTTTATTGTTGTTTCCAATAGGGAGTTTTAATCTCATCCTAATCACAATAAGGAAATGCTCTATGGATTAAAAACAGCAATTACACATCAGTTACGATGCTTCAAATGGTTGTAGTCTTTTTATGACAAACACTGCTTTGTTTCAACTAGTCATTTGTAGCATCTCTCATTGAATAGGTAAGTGTTCAATAAAGATTAGTTGTTTGCCTTTACTTGTGGTTTTTCTCTGTGGAAAATAAAATTCTCTATCGAAATAGATTCTCAAAGTTTTCTGTAACCTAGAGCCTTGGTGAATTAATGGAGAGTGCTAAAAGGGTAAGTGACATGCCAATAATCATGGCCCTGGCATACATCAGAAATGGGCAGCTGACTCCAAAGTCTGTCCTCCCTCCCTCTCTCTGTCCCTCCATCTCTCTCTCTCTCTCTAGCCATGATTTTTCCATCTTGTGCTTGTGACTTTTTTCAACTTTGTGTAAAACTTTACATGTATTCCTATTCCAGTGTTTAGCACAATACTAAAAAGGTACTAAATAAATGCCAGTATACTGATTAACTATTCAATTTTATTCTGATAACAAAATTCATTCAACATGATAGGTAAAAGGAGGATATTAAGAAAATGTGAGGAAAATACAAGAAATAGAAGGGGAAGTACAGTGAAGAGCTTAAGGATAAAGATAAAGAGGGAAATAATATTGTAATCAAAAACTATAGACTACCTGGAGAGAAACAAGAGAGACATAAGGTAAGAGGGATTATGGTACTGTGTAAAGAGTGATAACCCTGAAAAATGTCGGGTGTAAATATAATACTTTGTAACTTAAAAGTCTTAGAGATGTAAATTATTTAGATTATTACTTTTAATTGGAATGGATATTTTCTGATATGCATGACCACTGAAGCACAGCACCTCCTCAGCTTCCTTGAGCCTCAGTTTCCTCTCTATAAACAGAGATGATAGTTATAATACTTCCTTATCAGGGCTATTATGCTTATTAAATGAGAAAATATATGTGAAACACTTTGTAAAATTCAAAATGATAAATTATCAGCTATTTATTTCCAGTAGAATATAGACAATTGAGGGCAATAAATATTTTTGTCTTTTGTCCCTGATTCAAAAGAGGTACTTAATAAAAGTATGATGAATTGAATAAAACTGACCTTCAGAAAAGAATTGCAAGCCTGGAATAAACCCATGATATAATAGGAAAGAAGAACTTCAATTATCAGTGCATATTAGGATTTGGTCTTGGCTAAAGGTAGAACAGTCAATAGTTTCTTGATTTAGCTCAATGAAAGTTTCATCCTTTACTAGGTAGAGGAACTGAAGAGAGGAACTAATAATTTGGGAATGAGGTACTTGTAGCTGGGGTAGAAATACTGGTAACTTATTAGTATATACCCCATCAAGAAGTCCTATGCATTCATATGGTCCCTCTCCTCTCATTCCTTAACCTTATCTGCTTCTTTTTCCTAAAGCATTTTTTTTTGTGGTTTCCTGTTTGCAAAAGAAAGAAGAAGGAAGAAGGAGGAGGAGGAGAAGAAGAAGGAAGGAAGGAAGGAAGGAAGGAAGGAAGGAAGGAAGGAAGGAAGGAAGGAAGGAAGGAAGGAAGGAAAAAAGAAAGAAAGAAAGAAAGAAAGAAAGAAAGAAAGAAAGAGAATGTAAAAACAATGCCACATCCTTGATTCCTCACTCTCATTCCCTCTCCCTCAATTAGTAGTCCAATTAGTAGTCAGGTAGATGTTTCTACTTTTATAACATTATCTTCTTTGAGTCCTCCTCATTCCTCTGCCACTGTCACTACCCTTCCTCACCTCCTACCTGCTTTAGAGTGATGTTTGTCGGTTGGTCTCTCTATTCCACATCTGCCCACTTCAATGCATCTTTCATTTAGCTGCCAAAGTAATCTTCCTAAAACAAAGCTGTGACACTATCTCTTCTCCACTCAAAGAACTCCAATAATTCCCTGTTATCTCCAGGATCAAATATAAAATCCTCCGTTTGGTTTGTAAAGTCCTTAAATACCTGGCCCCTCCCTCCCTCCCTAATTTCCCAGTCTTCTTTCACTTACTCTTCCATTTACTTCCATATATTCTGCAATCCAGTGACACTGACCTTCATGTTGCTCCTTGTCTACCAATACTCCATCTCCCCTACTCCTAATATTTTCAGTGGCTATACATCATGCCTGAAATGTTCTACTACATCATCTTTGCCTTCAGTCTTCCTTCAAGAATCAGCAAAGGGGTGGCTAGGTGGTGCAGTGAATAGAGCACCGGCCTTGGAGTCAGGAGGACCTGGATTCAAATCCGATCTCAGACACTTAATAATTACCTAGCCATGTGGCCTTGGGCAAGCCACTTAACTCCATTGCCTTGAAAAATCTTAAAAGAAAAAAGAATCAGCAAAAGCTTCACATTCTGTAGGAAGTCTTTCTCATGACTCCCAATGACACCACTCCCAATTTATCCCATATATAACTTGTAGGTATAACATGCTGATTCCCCATTAGACTATAAGTTTCTTCAGAGCAAATACTATTGCTATTTCTACAGTCACTACAAGGAGCTTAATAAATGTTAAATGACAGCAATACTATGAAGTTTATGGTGCCAGTGTTATTTTAAAGATGAGGATAATGAGGCTTGGAATGGTAAACAGATATCTAGTGTCTGATCTAGGACACAAAAGTTAGACTTTCTAAACCCAAGCCTAGAGCTGTTTCCACTCCACCACATTAATTTAAATGAGCTCAAATCTCTAAGTCCAGATAAACTTTATTAAGTATTGAAAGAGATGATTATAGAAACACTGTCAATAATTACTGCAGCATCATGAAGCAAAAGAGAAGTAACACAGATGAGCAAACATGTAATTTTTTTAATGAAAAAAGGATAGCTGAAAACTATGATCAATCTGACCAGATATTCTATCCTTTGGTGTCAATATCCTGTTTCCAGATATTGATCTTAATAAATTCTAAAAAATATTGATCATTGATTACTTGCAGCAGCATTGTAGTATAATGGAAAGGGATTGGAGACAAAAGTTCAGCACACCTGGGATTGAGATCTGACTCATAATTGTGTGATCCTGAAAAAATCAAGTTGGTTTTCTAGTTTCAGTTTTCTTTTCTTTAAAAGTAAGGGGTTCAACTCAATGATTTCCAAGATTTCTTCCAGTTTGAAAAATATTCACTAAGATACTAAAATATTCACTAAGAATAAATCCTACATCAAAAGTCACTTCAACTATTCCAGCTCAGTTATTGATGGAAGGGAGATGGGGAACAAATAGATATCCTTCTCCAAAACAGATCAAAACCTACTCTAAATTGTTTAGTGATAAGGAAATAATTAGGGTCATGGAGCTATTTATTTGACAGAGGCAACATTTGATCCCAGGTCTTCTTAATGCTGAAACCAACTCTCTGGCCATTATGCCAATTATACTACTCTGTCCCTAATAAATCTGGTGGATGTTACAATGTACTTAGCATTCACCAAAATATTTGAGAAGGTAATTCTGACCTTATGGAGAATAGAGAAATGGATTCAAATATGGCTGGATAGCCATAACTTACCAAGAAATGGGTATATAATTCAAAGAGATAAAAGAAACTATAAAAATTTTAATAATAGCTTGCATTTAAATAGCATTTTAAAGTTTAAAAAGTGCTTTGCAAAAAACCTGACTTTAGAGTGGCAAGGAAATGAAAACTGAGGGTGTATCTAAATTCGATGGCTGAATAAACTATGATATAATAATATATTGGAATACTGCTTCATCATATGAAATATTATGTTATATATATGTATATGAGTGTATATGTACATACATATAATTTATATGGAATAGATTCAAAGAAACCTAGGGAGATTTATATAACTGATACATACATACTTCAGTATATGAAGCTAGCAGAACAATTATATAATAAAAACATTTTAAGGACAATTTTTGAAAGATTTAAGGTATTTGATTAATGTAAAATGATTCCAAGAGATAGATGATGGAAATATGTTACCCACTTCCTGACCAAAAGGTTATATACTTAGGATACAGAACGAGACATATGTTTTTAAATATGGACAAAGTGAGAATTTGTTTTGCTTGACTATGTATATCTGTTATAAAGGGTTGTTCTGTTTTCTTTTCTTTAAAAAAATGGGAGAGGAAGAGGAAATAAATGCTTGTTTGTTGAGGTATAAAATAAAATTTTTAAAAAGAATGCCACTGATGGGATCAAATCACCCTAGATAGAAGTGATAACAGTATTCTGTATTGATGTTCTCATGAACTGCACTGGATGTAAAAGGTTAGATGTAAAGCTCAATGTCTAGCCTAGTGTCATGCCTATAGTTATCTATGACCAAATATGTGTCAAACTGAATGGCAAAGATTGTTTCCTATTTAAAATAGTCACTTTTCAGTGTCTTCGGTCAGTTACATATAAAAATCAATGTATACAAATTATGTGTGCAAACATACAATGAAAATTAATCCCTAGCTCCTTTTCAAAACAGATTCTGCATTTCCCCTTTGTGACTTAAGCACTTAAGAATAATGAAATTACAATTTCCTAAAAATGTTCTGTAATTCATACTTTTCATTAGTTCATAAAAAGCAAGGCCAAAGGCACAGTCAAAAATCTATACTAGCAGGGGGCGGCTAGGTGGCTAGGTGGCGCAGTGGATAAAGCACGGGCCCTGGAGTCAGGAGTACCTGGGTACAAATCCGGTCTCAGACACTTAATAGCTGTGTGGCCTTGGGCAAGCCACTTAACCCCATTTGCCTTGCAAAAACCTAAAAAAAAAAAAAAAAAAAAAAAAAAAAGAATCTATACTAGCCCTCTTCTGAAAAACAGAGAGCCGAAAAGTCAAATCACAGACTAAAGATCTTATTAATTATCAATGTATTATCATAAAGAAAATAACCTCTGACACCTGGACAATTCCAAGTCAAACAATCTGAAAATGACAAGAAGTGAAAGCAACCATTTTCCTAATTACTGTCTAAAAGCAGACAAGAACTCACAGATACTACACAAAAGGAATAAGAAAAGAGTTTACTGTGGATGGGAAACCTGACTCATATTCATGAGCTGTCTTCCTTGAAGCAGGTTATTCAGCTTTTCTAAGTCTCAGTTTTGTGATCAGCAAAATGGGAGAGAGGAGGGAATAATGCTCCCATCACCTACCTCACAGAGTGACTGTGGGCTCAAATGAGATAATTTGTATAAACATAATTCATTTCAATTCAATTCAATAGGCATTTCTTAAGTTTCTCCCATATGCCAGATCAAAGGGAAAAACACTATCTTGAAGGAGTTTACTTTCTTTTTGGGAGAAACAAACATAGGAATGCAAGCAAAATATACATATATATATATATATATATATATATATATATATATATATATATATATGTACATATGTAAAACACATACTATATATACACATATACACATAGACATACTATATATTTACAATACAATATTAAAAATACAGATATAACTAATATACACATATATTATAATTATATAACTAATATACCCACATATATTATATAATTATTATATATAACTAATAATAATATAATATATAACTAATATATTAATTTCTAGAGAGAGGCATAGTTTTAATATGAAGGTCCATTTGTTAATAAAAAAATAAGAAGGAGCAGATAGGTGGTATAGAGAATAGAGTACTGGCCCTGGAGTCAGGAGAACAGGGAGTTCAAATGAGGCCTCCAACACTTACTGTGTGACCCTGTGTAACCCTTATTACCTCCAAAAATAATAATAAAAAAAATAGAACAAGAGTTCCAAAATGTGCAATAGAAAGACAGGGACATGGGAAGAATGGGATTGACATGGATGAACAAGGAAGCCAGGGAATAATAGAGAGAGGAGTTTCAAAGTAGGCAGTCTACAACTCAGAAACACGAATTTTGAGTAGAGTCATAAGGTAATAGATTACCTTGTCCGCCATAAGAAAAAAAAGCAATGTTGATATGATTGTCAATTCCTGAAAAAAAAAAGTAAAAAGGATAAGGAAGGGGGAAGTACATGGTGACAAGGCAGATATGTAAAATGCCTTAAAAATATTTAAATACTAGGAAAACAACAGCTGCTCTTGTTGTTGCTATTGTTATTGGAACCAAATTCTCTACAACTTAGAGCAGAAATGAAAATTAAATAAGATGATTCCATGTGATAAAAGATTGCTTTGGTTTTCTAGCAAGTAGAATTTCCAACAACCCACTTGATGTTGCAATGAATCATATGCCTCCTACCAAAGTAGAGAGAAAGTCAAGACCAGATGACAAACACAGAATCTTTAATGTTAATTTTTTGAACCTACTTGCAGGTCATTTAAATGAATTCACAAGGTTCATCAGAAGTAGATACAAATGTCAGTATTCAGGTTTAACTTAGTCTTAGACCTAACTTTGCAGGTCAAAATGGTAGATACTATGAGAAGGGGATTCTCACCAGTTCAAGGTAAAAGGAGATTATTTTCAAAAATTTTTTTCTCTCAGATTTTGTCCCTGAGACTCCAAATACAAAAAAGGACTGTTCTTCTAAGGGTCTCACTGATTCCAATTACTTTATCTAACTTAAATTCTAACATTCTAACTTACATGCTTATATGTAAGTTAGTTTGCTAACTTGCATGCTTACATTAGAACAGAAAAGACAACATACAACATCTAGGCATATGCAAAATACATACAGTATAAACATCAGATGATCTCAATTGGGAGGGAAGAAGAGGGGTATTCCCCTTGAAAAAGATGGAATTTAAGATGAGTCTTGAAGGAAATCATTGATTCTGGCACAGGTGAAGAAAAAGAGTATTTCAGCCATGAAATTCAGCCTTCTAATGAAAAAGGAAAGAAGTCAGGGATTGAATATTATGTTCAGCAAGGGAGACAATATTGCTAGATTGTAGAGTCTATAGAGCTTAGTAAAGAATAAGAAGACTGAAAAGTTAAGGAAGGATCAAGTCATATAGTGTTTTAAAATCCAAACAGGATCCAGGAGATAACAGGGAACCACTGGAGTTTATTGAGTAATATTGGGGGGGGGGGGGAGAAGGGGGAGAGGTGAGGGAGAGGTGACATGGTTAGACCCACTCTTTAAGAAAAACACTTTGGCAACTGGGCAGAGGGTGGACTAGGATGAGTGAGGAGAATCTGAGGCAAAAAGATCAACCAGAAACTTACTGCTATTAGTCCAGAGGTGATGAGGACCTGAACCAGGGTGGAAGATATGATAAAAGAAAGAAGTTCCTTAACTGTAAAATGAGTGGTAGAAGGAAATGATAAGTCACTCTAGTTTCTTTGCCATAAATATTCAAAATGGGGTCACAAAGAGTTAGACACAACTGAAAATGACTGAAAAACAACAAAAAACAAAGTGATTTAATATAAAAGCTATGACTTATATGAAAGAAACAAGATGGCAACAGACTGAATATTTGGAATGAAGATGGGAAAAAACCCATTAGATATGGCAATCAACAGATTATTGGTAGCACTAAAGAGAATAGTTTTAGTTGAATGATAAGGTCAGAAGCCAGGATGAAGACAGAGTTCAAAATAGGACCAATAAATAGAAGTATATACAGAATGATCTTATACATATCTATATACATTTGCATATGTAAATAAATGCACAGCCAGATATAAATATTCATATATATATATATATATATATATATATACATATATATATATATGCCTATTTGTGTCTAATGGCAGCCTTTTGGGGGGCGGTGGGGGAGGAGAAGGAAGGGAAGAAAAAATTTACATGATAACGCTATTATATATTTAAAGGGAAAAGCAAGTTATACATAATAGATTTACAGCTTCACGCACAATTCTTTTTTTATTCTGTTATGTTATGGAAATGCTAATTTTATTTCATAAATTAAATTAAAAAATAAAAGTGTTAGGAAAGGAGACAAAATGGAGAAAGCAGTTGTAGACAGCTTTTTAAATTTAGCCACAAGAGGGTCAAAGAATGATATGATTGCTAGTGAGAATGGTTAGATTAAGGGAAGGTCTTTTTAAAAATAGGAGAGACATAGGAGTATCTGTGGGCATCTGGGAAGCAGCTGGTAGGATATGAAGAAAATGAAGATTAGTGATAATAGAGATTCCATGTGAATAGTCTCCCCTCAAAAAAAGAAAAGAAAACAGGAACAATAACAAAACTTAGACAATGACATACAGACATAATTGTCACCAAAACAATGTTTTCAGAATTTTCAATCACACAGCACTCCTATCAGCTGTGATTTTAAGCTGAGCTATATTTTTCATTGTAAACCTGCAGATATCAAAAAAACCCGAACAAAGCCAGTGGCATTTCTCAATATTGAAGTTTGGCATGTTATACGTTCTCAGCATGGAAGTCTAATTCGATATGTCAAAATAAAATAATAATAACAATAATAAAAACAATAATTAAAGGCTGTTTACCTGGATTTAATTACAATTGCAAAGCTAAACAAAAAAATTCAATCTAACATTATAATCACAGATGCTTCTTTAATCAACTTCATTTCAAAAAGAATTTCAGTACTAAAAATTGCTAGCACAAAATTAATCCCAGAGAATGTAAATTCTTTGAGGGTGAGAGTTATTTATTTTTGTCTTTGGATCACCATTGCCTAACTCTCTGTCTTGACAGTAATAGGCAGTTGATAAATGTTGGTTAAACTGAATTGAACAAAATAAGATTGCTCTTTAAAATAGCCTTTAAAATAACATACAATAGGGACGAATACAAAAAAATGAAAAAAAATAGTTAGCATCTTGCACTCAAAATGTTTACAATCTAGCTGGATACATACTCAAATAAATGGAAGGCAAATTTAAAGAATACATCTTTATGGGCAACTAGAATAGAGTGGATAGAGTCAGGAAGCACGTGTTCCTAAAATTAAAACTGGCCTCAGACATTTAAAAAATTGTGTGACCCTGGACAAGTTACTTTTTAACTGTGTTTGCCTCAGTTCCCGTTTCTATAAAATGAGCTGGAGAAGGAAATAACAAGTCATTCCAGTTTCTTTGCAAAGAAGATACCAAATGAAGCCACAAAGAGTTGAACACAACAGAAAATGAATGAAAAAACCCAACAAAAACAAAGTGCTTTTGCACAATCAAAGGGTCGAGCGTATATTAAGGATATAGTAAGTAATAATAAATGGTTTTTTTCCCAATTTTTGAATTCAGCTTTTATTGTGTGCTAAGTGGTAGGCATATAAATACAAGAAAACAAGAAAGAACTTGCAAGACAAGGAACAGGAAAGAGAATAAGCATTTATATAATGCTTACTATATGCTAGCACTAAAGGAATCTAATCCTTATCTCATTTAATCCTTATGACACCTCCTCTTATTAACATCTCTGTTTTTGTAGATGAAGAAACTACAGTGAACAGAGTAAGTGACTTGTCCAAGACCACACAGTGAGTAATGAACTCAGGTTTTCTTGACTCCAAGCTCAGTGTTCTATTCATTGAGCCACCCGCATCGTCAACACAAAAATACAACTAAATAAGAACTGGAAGGAGTGGAGGAAGAGTATGTGGGATGGTATGTTTTAGAAATGTCTAGGAAATAATGACCTCAATAACATAAGATGTAAGTTTACCCAGTCAAGGTAAGATGAGGAGGGAAATGGGGAGAATGGTCAGATTGCAGGTGAATTGGCTTGGAAATACCTATTGAATGATTGACTGGGAATAGGGCAGAAAGTACCATGAAAGAAAGAGGAGGGATCTGAAATCTAAAGGAGACTAGATAAAGTGGGAAAACATTGCATCTAGTATCAAGAAGACTTGCATTAGAATCTGAACACAGATACTTAGTAAGTTGTATGACCCTGGGTAAGTCATTTAATCTCTGCCTACATCAGTTTCAGCTTTCAAATGGAGATAAAATAACACCTACCTCCAAGGATTGTTGTGAGAATAAAACAAGATAATATTTATTTACATATATTTATATTATTATCACATTTAGCATATACATATATAAATATAAGCTATACATATATGATAATTATACGATATATTATATAATATCTTATACTGTATATTATAAAATATTATATATTATATAAGTATATAAGTATTATACTTTATATTATATAATAAACTATATTAATATAATATTTATGAGATTTTGTAAATCTTAAAGCACTATATAGCTAGTTATTATTGTTGGTGGTAACGGTTTGGGTTATATTGTTGTTACTGTCCATGAATCTATTTCCAGTCTCGTGGACCTAGATCCATTCTTCTGCACAGCAAAAGACAATTCTTGGAAAATGACTGGTGATCCCTTAGATAAACTGACATTTTTATCTTTCTTCATAAACTACCATTTACTGTTTTGCTCCACAGGCATGTCAGTCCATCCTGTCACTTGAAATGTTACATTAAGAAAGATGTTTTTATTTCCCTTTCTTCAAGATGTACCATAATACTGACATTTCAGTAAAAATATTCTTCACCTAGGAATCACCTCACCTTTTTAAAAGCAGGAAATAAGAAAGAACCCTTCAGCCTTTTACTCCATTAAAATGTAATTGAGACTGCAGCCATTTACCTAAGGCATATTTAATATATACAGTGGCCATAGAGATACACACACACACACACACATACACACACACATAGACATATATGCAGACCATCTGTAGGGCTTTATCTGTAATATATATTTTCAGAGACTATATTCTCATGTCTATATACAAATTTCCAAGTCTCCCACCTACATAATGGCTGTGGCACAAGACAGATTACCCTCCAACTTTATGAAAGCAGAAATAACACACTGTTTCTATTTGTATTCTGTGTGCATTTACAGCTGAAATAAAGAATCTGCTAAATTATCAGGTTTTCCACTCCCTTGAAAACCTCTTTTTTTCTTTCCATTCAGATAATCAACAGTTTTTCAACCAAAAGTATCAGTTTGGAAAATATCGGTCAAACCTCAGACATCAGACAGACACACATGCCAAGGACAGTGAATACTTAGTCACTTGGTTAATGGATTGATGTGATGATCATTGGAACAGCAAATGAACTCCCTAGGCTTGAGGTTGCCTGGACATTTGGGGTTTAGAGTGTTTTCTCTCACTGGAAAGACAGAATATTCACATGAAAAATTCAAAAAGTAAAACTGTGGCTTGCGGCTATGTTCTGAGGATAGACTATAGCCAGGAAATGCAATCGCCTGTCTTCACTAGATTGTTCAGCTGGCTTTTCAAAGGCCAACTTGGGAGATACATTTGCCATCTTTACTCTTCTAGATTCAGGATGAGGCATACTATTTAAGTTATATACAGCAAGATTTCTTTAGCATAGAGGTTCTCAAAAGCCCATCAAGTCAAGAAGCATTTAAAAGTCTACTATGGCCAGGAACTTTGTTAAATTCTAGGAATACAAAGAAAGACAAAAGATTTTTCTCATTCTCAAGATGCTCACAGAGGGAAGCACTGTGCAAACATATGCATTTATATATATATATATATATATATATATATATATATATATATATATATATATATGTATGTATATACACCCATATCTAAATATATATGTATATATTATATATAAAGTATATATGTGTACACACATAAAAAGATAAAATAAATTGGAAATAATCTTTAAGGGAAGTCACTAAGCTTAAGGAGGAACAGAAAAAATTTCTTTCAAAAGGTGGAAAAGTTTGGGAAGATCCTGCCAGCTTAGAAAGGCTTTTAATATTGGCCCATTGACCAACTGTCTGCTTTCAGAGGACTAGCCTAATTAAGTACCAAGAAACTCATCATCAGAAAGCTAATTATTTGGTGATAAATATTTTGGACATGGTGAACAGCAAGGTCATGATCACAAATATTTATTAGAACTCAACTTTTTAAAATTCATTACAAATTCCCCTCACTTCTCCCCCAAAACATCTGGTCAAATAAAGCTTTAAGGTTTATAAAAAGTAGGATGCTACTTGATCCAACTAATTATGGTTTCATAAATTTAGAACTGAAAAAGACCTTAGAGACTTAGCTAATCTGACTCCTCATTTTATAAATGAGAACCCAAGACCCTGAGAAATTAAGAAACTTGCCAAAGATCACACAGGTCTAAGGCAACAATATAATACTAACTCAACTTTCATAACTTACTCACTGATTCAATAAAAATCACTCCCACATCTCAGTCAGAAGCAAAAGGATATGCAAGTAAGCATATATATAGGCAAATAATTATAATATCCATATTGAGATAGTGTTTTAAAATTTCAAAAGTAGTTTGTACAAGTAGGCTTGTTTGAGTCTCACAATAATAAAGAGGAGTAGGTGATAAGTTTATTAACTTCTTGTGGATGAAGAAACTGAGATTTGGAGAGTTTAAAGTGACTTTCTCAAAAAAAGGCCACAATAGCTAATAAATTTCAGAGGCAAAATTTGAACTCAGATCTTCCTGTCTCCAAGTTCAGAATGTCATTCACTAGACAATGTCACAAAAAATAATGGAAATACACCTGAAGTTATTTGGAAATAGAAAGAAGAGAAAGAAAACTAGAAAAAAAGCAAAAAGAATCAGAGAACAAATATGTCATATATGTAACATCTCAACAATTATAAAAGAACATTGCTTGATATCATCCTATGAATTCGGTATTTCAAATATTGCTATCACCATGTTATTAATGAGAAAAATTAGGTTTAGAGGAAAAATCTCTGTCCAAAGATCAAGTTCTGGAGTTGAGATTTAAACCCAGATTTCAAGACAGACTTTCTTTCTACTATACTATGCTTCTTCAAAAAGGAATTTCAAGAGGTCATTTAGTTCAACCCATAGCTAGGAGTACCTCTAAACAACCCAATTTTGAAATAACTAACATTTGTATAATTCTTTAAAGTTTGCAAAATTTTCCACATATTTGACTTTATTTGATACCACTACTCTGGAAGGACTATCACCATGTATCTTTTTTTTTAAATAAATTTTTGATGTCTTCAGTTCCTTTATATCATCAAAAGTATTCCTAGGATACCTCCCACTCCCAGAGAGCTCTTCCATAAAAAATAGTATATTTTTCAAATTCCACTACTTTTTTTGGAGGAAGGTAATAGGTATTAAGTGACTTGCCCAGGGCTGGTGTTCTATTCTCTATGCCACCCTAGCTGCTCCCATAATTTTTTTTAAAAGAGCATAAAAATCAGCACAATTGATTGACCCATGGAAAATTCCAAAAATCGTGAGCAATGTGCAATACTTGATTAGCTATTCCTTAAAGGTTTATTTAGTTTTTCACAGGACTAGAAACTTATAAAATACCTTAGAGATCTAATCCAGGCACTTCAAACTACAGATGAGGAAACTGATGTCCATAGAGATGAAGTCACTTGCCCAAGAACTCATCACAGAATTAGAATAAGAGTTCCTGGTTCAATGTTCTTTCTACTACCATACTTCTGGAGATTGTAATGGCAAGATCTCATTCAGAATTATAGGAATTAATTACCCTTAATGCTAGGAAATGTTACCTAACTTTGTTTTCATCATTATCATAGGACCTCTGAAACTAAGCATAGGCCTTAGGAGACATTGAGTTCAACCATCTCATTTTAAAGATGAGGAAACTGATACTGAGAAGGAAGGCTTAAATGATTAGTATAGTGTCCAG
The DNA here is from genome assembly GCF_037893015.1 of Macrotis lagotis. Lineage (NCBI taxonomy): Eukaryota > Metazoa > Chordata > Mammalia > Peramelemorphia > Peramelidae > Macrotis > Macrotis lagotis. Next base: position 134,001,372 of record NC_133659.1, on the reverse strand, counting down.
AGCAGCATTTGAATTCAGGAATGCCTGACTCCAGACCCAATCTGTATTCATTGTGACTTGTAGTTTCCTCAGACTTTTGTTTACTGAATATATGCTGACAAATTCTCCAATTTTTTTACTCAAATCAACATTAATTTTCTCATGTTAAATTTTATTCTTTGGAACAATTATCTTCCATCATAAAACAAATATGGAGAGAGGGGGAAGGGAACAGGAGAAGGCCTGGAGCATTTGATTAATGAACTTGAATAAATTTGACCATTCCCACCCACAAAACAAAATCATAAAGGATTTGCAAGTGTTTGCATTTGCCCTATAATCCAGCACATCTTTTAAAATAATAAAAGAGCTTCTGCAATATTGTAAAAGGTGATATGTTTGACATTTAACTAAAGAAATTTGGACTATTCCCCTTAATTTAGAAAAAAACAGATATTTTTTTGTCTGATCTTGTTACCTCTTAGACTTCTCTTTTAAGGATACGATTTCTCTCTCATCACACCCAATTTGGATCAAGGTACAACATGGAAACAAAGTAAAGACTGACAGATTGCTTTCCATGGTGGGGTGGGGGGAGGGAAGTAAGATTGGGGGGAAAATTGTAAAACTCAAATAAAATCTTTAATAAAAATTAATTTAAAAAATTAGTATAAAACATTTTCCAAAATTCCACATCTTTTCTTTTTCCATCAGGAAGGAAAAAAAGGAAAATTCTCTAAGTAGTCAGAGTACACTGATTTAAAACACTTAGGGTACTTATTTTAAATCAAAACCAGCACAAATAGCTCTTATTCACCTCCTGGACAAGCAATAAATAGTCTTCTCCAATATGCCAAGCTTTGCTTTTGCCCCCATGCAACTCAACTAACCTGTATAATTATAATGAGATTATACTGCCCTAATATGATAGAAAGTCCTCCTTTCAGAGCCAATATTTTATGAGAAAATAAATTTCTCTTTTTTTAAACTTTAGATTTTTTTTAATCTTCACTAGGATGAAAAATATTTATCCATGTGTGAAAACTTTTTTTTAGATTTTTTTTCAAGGCAATAGGGTTAAGTAGCTTGCCCAAGGCGACATGGCTAGGCAATTATTAAGTGTCTGAGATCAGATTTGAACCCAGGTACTCCTGACTCCAAGGCCAGTTCTCTATCCACTGCGCCACCTAGCCGCAGTGGATTTTTCATTTGGTACTCAGTGTTTGTATGTCATAGGGTAGTCATACTCAGAAGCAAGACATGCCACAGTAGAATTTGCTTTTGCCATCAAAAGGCTGAGATTTTGAGACCTTCACCTAATCAGCAAGAATCGCCTGAACAACTGCTATGGTCTCAGCACTATGTTGGACTGTGAAGAGATATTGACTCTGGTCTTTGAACTCTAAAATTCAATTGAATGGGTAAGTACATTTGAGAAAAGTTTTGGAGAATAATCTTGCTATAGAGTCTAGAAACATATTTGTCAGAAGTTGGGGAAAAACAAAGTTTCGATAAGACAAGATTCCTACTCTCATGGAACTTGCTGACAAGTAGGGAGATATGCCAAACAAATAATAAAACTAAGTCATGCGAAGAACAAAATGCTATATGTGGTCTGGGATCAGGAGGCAAGGAAAGTGAGTATTAACAGGGATGGTTCAGCACCCAGCATTTATCCTACAGATCATAGGTGAACTTGCTCAGGATAATCAAAGCAACTTAGAAGGGTTTAACCCCCTACACTAATTACCAGAAGATGGTGGTAGAGCAAGGGAATGAAATTGCATTGTGTGAAAATTAATCTAGTCTTCTGCATCTTTCTCCCTTTCCATAGTGCCTTCTTTTTTTTAAATACTTTTTTTTAATTTAATTTAATTTTATTTTATTTTTTCAAGGCAATGGGGTTAAGTGGCTTGCCCAAGGCCATAAAGCTAGGTAATTATTAAGTGTCTAAGGCTGGATTTGAACTCAGGTACCCCTGACTTCAGGGCCAGTGCTCTATCCACTGGACCATCTAGCTGCCCCCCAAAGTGCCTTCTATAGGACTTCGGAGTCAGTAAATGTTAACTAATTACAAATTACAAAACAAAAAATTACTAAAATCCAGGTAAAAATACAGACTCTTAAAAATACAACTTTCTTTTCTAGCTTGCTTTTTATATTTAGAGCAAAAAAAAAAAAAACCTTAAAGGCCATCTAGTTCAACCCCCTCATTTATAGATGAGGAAACTGATTAAGTGACTTGACCAACTTCACACAGTAATAATAAGGACATAATTTAAGATTGTAATTTCAGATTCCAAAGCCAGTACTTTTTCCAGAATATTACATTTATCTAGTACAACTTTGTCATTCACATTTGGGCAAGGAGCTTTCTTGAGATTCATTAAATTTTTAAGGGACATAATATGCCCTCTCAACTGAAAGAATCTTTGGGGCAGCTAGGTGGAGCAGTGGATAGCACACCGGCCCTGGAGTCAGGAGTATCTGAGTTCAAATCCGGTCTCAGACACTTAATAATTACCTAGCTGTGTGGCCTTGGCCAAGCCACTTAACCCCATTTGTCTTGCAAAAAAAAAAATTTTTAAAAGATAATAAGAATAGACTGCACAAAATAAGATACCTATCTGACTCATCCCTGTATATTCCTGGGAGGACACTTTGCACGAACTGGAAAAAAAGAAACTTGTGCACAATACTTTTTTGTCCCTGTCATTTTACACACACACACACACACACACATGCAATCTATCATTCTACTCCCAATCTTTTCCATCCCAGGTCTCTCCAGCCTTGCCCTTCTCTCCCTAATCTCCTCCCCACTCCCAACAAAAGATACCACCATATACATACAAACAGTAGTACTGGAATTTTTTTTATGACATTTAGATTCAGGGTCAAATCATAAAATAAAACTCTAAAATATGTCCCAGTAATTTTCTTTATATCTTATTCTACATTTCCAAATATTTCTGTGAGCGGGATTACTAAATAACTGAAAATGAAATTCTCTTATTCTTTCTCTCTCCATATGTAATGTATAATTAAATGTAATACATAGCTATGTATTTATTTATTTATTTATTTTAGGTTTTTACAAGACAAATGGGGTTAAGTGGCTTGCCCAAGGCCACACAGCTAGGTAATTATTAAGTGTCTGAGATCGGATTTGAACCCAGGTACTCCTGACTCCAGGGCTGGTGCTTTATCCACTATGCCACCTATCCACCCCATACATAGGTATTTATAAATGTAATCAGAGAGAATAGAGATGAATGTGTATGTTTATATACATACTCATTTATACAAATGTGTACATATATACACCTACATATGTGTATATACAAACACACAGGTAGGAATAACCTTTGCCTAGAAACATAAAATTAAATATATTATTTACATATGTTATATATTATATTTTCATATAAGAATATGTGTATGTATCTCTCTCCTCCCCCAATACAGGGAATCAAAATTAAGTGCCCAGTCTTATTCTCAGAGGATGAATCTAGTGCCTTGCCAATGATGCTTTCTTGCCTTGATTAGTAATTCCTAAATCTAATTTGATCCTCTCTCCACAGACAAGTACACTTGAGAATTGCTCAGTAAAGCAGTCAGATGTATGAAGTGTACTGGGCATGAGCAAACTCCATTTGTGGGTTCTTTTCCATAAAAGGTGTTTTTAGAAAAGAGTTTCACTATTCTGAGATTTGATCTTTGACTTTTTAGCACACAGGGAATGACATTCTTATAATCACAAATTGTCAAGAAGATCAAATAATGGGAACAATTAAAAAAAACAACTAGTAAAGAGTTCGTTAAAGTTTACAAAATGCTTTTATATTTATTATCTCATCTGATCCTGAAAACAATATGGAGATGTAAGTTACTCTAAGTATTATAATCTTCCCCTTAGAAATGAGGAAACTGAGGCTCAGAGGAAAAAATATGATTTGTCTAGAGATACATAATTAGTATCAGAAGCAGGAACGATGCAGGTTTCTCCTTATTTCAAGTCAGGGCTACTTCCAATATACTGCAGAGTTAAATTTCTTCTAAATAATCTTCCTATTCTATATCTCTAAAATAAGATTTCTTAACAAAGCTCCTTAATCAAAACTCTTGTTTTTAAATATGTGTGTATGTTGATAACTGTATTTAATATAATTGATTTCCTTTCATACAAACACACTCCCTAAGAAGGGGTCCATAGGCTTCAACAGTCTGCCAAAGTTAAAGACCAGCAGTTCTAAAGTACTCAGAGGAAGCAATTTTATATAATTTCAACATTAGGACATCTAACTTTGCATAAGTAATTTGTGAGCAACCAAAGAAATATACTTCAATCGAAGTGCACATATAATCTTATTGATAACAGAGAGTTCCCTGAAAAACAATTTTTGATGGGCCAAAAACTGACCTTTTAGCCTTCAATATTCAAGAGCCTTGGCCATAAGCATGAAAAATGTTGTTTAATATTATTCAAATATGAGGTGACAAGCTGAAATAACTATTTCCATAACAGCACTTAAGAAACCTATACAAGTCTACACAGCAAATATATGGCAGAACTGGGATTTTAACCCAAGTTGCCTCCCTTAATGCTTTAGGTATACTCAAATGGACCATCTTGAACCATATCTATTGACAATCTTCCTGGAGTATGCTGTAGGTGATTTCATGGAAGACTTTCTCAAATGCCAATTCCTCATATATCATTAAGGTTTGCAAATGAACCCTACAAAGAGCATTTCCTTTCCTGGCAATGTATTCACTCATTGTCTGTTTATGATTGATGGGTAAAATAGGATGGGAATGTAGCATCTTTTGAAACACTTTGCTCAACAAAAATAATCAAATATTTGATTTTCTGATTGTTCATCACCTGGGCTGGGGGCTAATCCTAGTTTTGCCACAAACCAGTTGAGTCAACCAAGGGCAATCACTTCCCCTTTTCTGGGCCTCAGATACCTTTGACTTTAGTGATCTCTAAGTTTCCTTCAAGTTCTGGAAATCTACAGTTTCTATGAAATATATTTCAGTTAAAAGAACATAGTTAAGTCAAGATATGAAGAGATTTCCCCAAAACCACCTAGGAAAGCAAAACCAAGTACAAGTGCAATTAAAAAAAATTGAGATGTTTGGAACCACTGCACACAAATCAGATTTTATAATATGGTTAATTTTCTCATCAAAGTCTCAATGTAAACATTAGAGAAAGATAAAATGGCTACCAGGATCCAAAAAACAACATGTATGGGATTGTCATATCAAGACCTTACAGGAGCAAGGCCATGACATCAGGGAGGTGATGCCATTTATAGGCATATTGACTATCGGGGGCAGGGGGAGGGCACTCTGAAAAGACTTTTTTGTAGAACATGGTATCTGAGCTATGATTTCCACAAAAGGATCTGAGAGATCAAAGTAGTTTAGTAATAAGCAACAGAAGCAAAATTTGAACTTAGATATTCTGATGAATGCAGGTAAATGACTCTATAAGTAATACATTACATCTATCTATCTCAATTTATAAAACATTTGCTATAATCAAGGCACTACATTAGAAAACAGAATACAAAGATAAAAGCAATCTAATCTCTGTTCTTGAAGATAAATGGCAGGAGAGAAAACATACATACAATAAGTAGGATACAACAGAAAAAGTGATTTAGTGGAAAGAAAAAGATTCAGATAACTAAAACTAAAGAGGGGAAGACAATGTTTTCAGGTCATATCAACACAGAAAGGCATTTTTGTTGCCTTGAACACGAAGGTTGGAGCAGAGACTACTTGGAACAAGGTTAGAAAATCAGGAAAAGTGGACCTAGGCTTTAAAATATGCCCTAGCTCTACTATGGAAATTTGTTTTACATGATTTCACATGAATAGTCAATACCATATTGCTTGCCTTCTCAGTGGGTGGGGGAAGGATAGCAGGAGGGAGAAAATTTGATATTCAAAAACTTTAAAAATAAAATGCTAAAATTTTTTTACATGTAATTGAGAAATATTTAGTGAAAAAAATATATACTTTGGAAAAAATAAAAAAAATTCCATAGCTCTATTGTGGCAATATGCTTTACATGATTTCACACAAATAATTGATACTATTTTGCTTGCTCTCCCAATGGATTGGGGATGGATTGAGGGAGAAAGAGAATTTGAAATTCAAAATTTTAAAAAAAAGAAATATTAAAAATTGGGAAATATTTAACAATATAAATAAAAATAATTGGGGGGGCATAAAATAAAATAAGCCATAGATAATCCCTATACAAAACTGAGCTGCTGTATTTACTTGTCAAAGAAGTGGTTCCTCTCCATTAAACCCCTGACATTGCTTTTTATCATTTTCTGGTCCCAGAGAGTACTAGCAAAATACAAGGTAAGAACAGACAAATGAATGGTAATTAAATCTTAAGCTCTTTAACCTGAAAAAAAAAATGGATTAGCAGCTAAAGTCAAGACTACTTCTAATGAGAAAAGGCTCCACATTCCAAACAAGGCAGCATGACAAGCAAGAGTAAGCTGGGCAATCAGTTACAGAGAGAGAATCCATTAAAGAATGCAACAAATTGCTGCAACTGGTCATAGAATATGACCTGAAAAAAAATAATTGCACACATTTGTAGAGTCATTTAAAGTTGGCAAAGCACTATCTTAACAACAAACCTGTAAGGTATGTCATTTGAAGAGTATTATTTTCATTTTACAAATAAAAAAATAGAGCAAAGAAGAAAAGTAAGCTGTCCAAGGCCTCATGGCTATTTAGTGACAGGGAAATATGGAAATTGGATCAACACATTGTCAAGATTTTTGTACCCTGGGTTGTAGCTTTCTTTGTGGGGGGTTGGGGGGGTTAGGGGGTTTTTGGCAAGACAAATGGGGTTAAATGGCTTGCCCAAGATCATATAGCTAGGTAATTATTAAGTGTCTGAGGCCAGATTTGAACTCAGGTACTCCTGACTCCAGGGCTGGTGCTATATCCACTGCACCACCTAGGCACCCCTGGCCTGTAGCTTTTGAAGAAAACGATAAGCGGATCTATATATGCAGAATTAGAGGCACATTTGTGGATTCCCAATATAAGAATTTTTTTCCTATGCTCATTGATTACTGAGTGAAGTGGGAGGAAGAGAAAAATAAATGCTTGCTATCTGAAAAAAATCAGTGAAAAATAATGTCTTATTTATGTAGCATTGCTGGGAGAATAAGGGATACCACAAGAAAAAATGCATGCCCTAGGTGACTGAAGCTTACCCATTTAAGTTTACCCATATTTTATTCTAACCATTTTGAAAATGTCTTACTAAAATTCTGCCTTCTTGAATAGAGTGAACTGAACATAGATAGGTGGCAAAATAGATAGAGCCATCAGACCTGGAATCAGGAAAACTCAATTTCAAATCTGACCTCATATTGATATTTTACTAACTGGGTGATACTGGGAAAGTCATTTAACTTCTATTTACTTCAGTTTCCTCAGTAGTAAAATGGGGGAAATGGTACCTACTACCTAGAGTTCTTTTGAGGACCAAATGATATGAAAATTGTAAAGTATCTGATCCATTGTAGGCAATATATGTGTATATACAAAATAATATATAATAATATTTAATACTATACATATGTTAGCTATTATTTTATTAGTACTCCTTTCTACTATAATCTTGAAGAAGTCAGATAATCAAGCTTCATAAAAATAGTAACCAAATTCTGCACACAACATTAAACTCAAGACTGATTCTATAGAGTCTGTGGCAGGGTTTAGGAAACTTTTTTTCATTTATTTCCATATGTAGGGTTATCTTCTAGATACTTGAAATCGCTGGAAGTCTTGCAGGCAGGGAAGAGAGGTGTTATTGTACTCAGCTATCAAAACCACATTCTGATTTACCAAATGACCTAGCAGGATCTTAATTTAATAAAAGCAAATGACAAGAGCTAGAAAAAATAGTAACAAAATTCATCTGGAGCAATAAAAGTCAAGAATAGCAAGGGAACTGATGAAAAAAGTGTAAAGGCAGGTGACCTAGCTCTACCTGGTCTAAAACTATACTATAAAGCAGTAGTCATCAAAACTGCCTGGAACTGGGTAAGAAATAGAGTAATGGATCAATGGATTAGGATAGGTTCCAAAGAAACTGCAGTAAATGACTACAGCAATCTATTGTTTAACAAACCCAAAGATATCATATTCTGGTATAAGAACTCATTAACTGACAAGAATTGATGGGAAAACTGGAAAATAGTAGGCATAAACCCACATCTCACACCCTATACCAAAATAAGGTCAAAATGGATGCAGGATTTAGACATAAAGGGTAACACCATAGATAAATTAATAAACCACGAAATACTCATCTAACAGTTCTATGGAAAGGGGATAAATTTATGAGCAAACAAGAAATAGAGTACATTATAAACTGTAAAAAGAATGATTCTGACTAAATTAAATTTAAAAGATTTTGCACTAATAAAATCAATGTTGCCAAAACTAGAATGAAAGCAGAAAGCTGGGAAACTATCTTCACAACTAGGAGTTCTGAAAAAGGTCTCATTTCTAAATTATATATAGAGAATCGCATCAAATTTATAAAATTACAAGTCATTCCCCAAGTGATAAATTGGTCAAAGGATATAAACAGTTTTCAAATGAAGAAACAAAGCTATAGATAATCATTTGAAAAATGCTCCAAATCATTATTGATTAGAGAAATGAAAATTAAAACAACTATGAGGTATCACCTCACACCTATCAGATTGTCCAAGATGAGAAAAAGGGAAAATGAACAATGTTGGAAAGGCTGTGGAAGGATTGGGACATTGATGCATTGCTGGTGGAGTTGTGAATGGATCCAGCCTTTCTGGAGAGCAATATGGAACCATGCCCAAAGAGCAATAAAACTGTTCATACCCAGCAATTCCAATTCTACGTCTATATCCAGAAGAAATTAAAAATAAAAACAGGAAAAGTCCTACATGTTCTAAAATATTGATAGTGGCTCTTTTTGTAATAGCAAAGAATTGGAAATTGAGGGGATGCCCATCAATTGGGGAATAGCTAAAATATGGTTCATGAATACTATGGAATACTATTGTTCTATAAGAAACCATAAATGGTTGGACTCTAGAGAGTCATGGAATAACTTAAGGATCTGATGCTGAGCAAAGGGAGCAGAACAAAGAGAACAAGGTACACATTAACAACAACATTGTGAGATGATCAACCTTGATGGATGTTCCTTCTCTCAGCAATTCAGAGAGCTAGGATAACTGTAATAGGCCAGCTATGGACAATCCTCATCCAGAGGAAGAAACACAAAACAAATCAGAAAGAAAAACAAGAAAAATAACCCTTTATAAAAATTATCTCTTATGTATCTCCTTCCATTAATCCTAATTTTCATACCAAAAATGACTAATCTGTAAACATATTTATCAAAAATATGCACATACAATGCTAATTTGAATATCCCACCCCACTGAGGGGAGTGGGTGGGAATGGAGGGTGGCAGGAAATTTTGCAACTTAAAAATATACATGTGCATAGGGATAAAAAATAAAAATAAATAAAAGCAAATGGCAGTGTTCTAGAGAAAGAAAGATTATTTAAAAAAAGTCTACAAAAACTACTTAGGAAGGCAACCTGAGGGACAAATGTTAAAGGAGTAAAATATTTGGAATTAGAGACCCTTTGTGGAGAATTTACAAAATGAGGAACCTACTTGCCAGGGTAAACATGGGATTGAAAATTTGCATTTAAATGTAGTAAACAAAATCATGGATTCACTTGGACCAGAATTTACATGCCAGGGTAAATAGCCACAAATTTTACATTTAAATGCAGTAAATATCTCAAGTACTACATCTGAGGTGCCTGTTTAAACCGTACAGTTGACTGAGTTCCACATTCTACAGAAGAGCTTTCTATTCTGGCAGATAAGGCTTGGCACAGGGTAGGCACTCCATCTATATATGATTGTGGATTGATTGACTGATTGGTTAGTCATGGAGAGGAGTTTGGTTTGAAAGAAAGGAGACTTTATGGAATGAGGGGAAGGGGTTTTAATGGAACTATGGTTTCTATTTGAATTTCTCATTTTTCCCTTGTTCCTAATTCCCCTCAACTTCCAAAATGTAATCCAGGTGGGTACCTTTCATATTTTTTAATAGAACAATGGCGATATTCATTTGGTTCCAGTCTAGAATTAGTAGCTAGAGAAAAATCAATTATCTTATAGACTCTCTCTTCAATTTTTTCCTCCATTTTTGAGGATGAGTGTACTTTTCTATTTTTGTTTTCTTAGTTTTTGAAAGGCAGTGGAGTTAAGTGACTTGCCCAAGGTCACACAGGTAATTATTATGTGTCTGAGAACAGATTTGAACTCAGGTTCTCCTAATTCCAGAGTCATTGCTCTATTCACTATGCCACCTAGCTGTCCCACCTATTTGTTTTTAACCTCAAACTAAGACTTTCTATGTTCTTTCTCATTCCCAGAAGCACCTAGTAAAATGCTAAGCCTATGCTAATAAACATATGGTGGTGATAGTAAGTCTCACTGAATTATATTGGTCTTTGCTGATCTTCCAAAAATAAAGATAGCCCAAGCACACAAAAAGAATGTTGGAAGAGGAAGGAAAGAGAAAAGGGAAGAATCATCTATAAGGTGTCTACTAAGTGGTAGACATGATACTAAGGATTTAACAAACTTCTCATTTGATCCTCACAACTCTAGGAGATAAGTGCTATTATAATCAAGGAACTGAGGCAGAGAGATTAAGTGACTTGTCCAGGGTCACACAGCTAGCAAATGTGAGAGGTTGGATATGAACTCAAGTCTTCCCTATTCTAGATCCAGTGTTTTATCCCTGTGCTACTTAGTGACTATAGGCTGCATAGTAATGAATGGAGTATGCTTTGAGCTTTGACATATTACCTAGGATAGGAGAATGGAAATCACAAATTCACATCTCACCCTAGAGAAAAGCTCTAATAAATTTTTATCAACCAAAAAAGGGTTGTCAATAAGGTAGCATCAGGAATAACAGACCTTTGTAGAATCAAATATTACTTACTCAAATATGGAAATAAATTGGCAATCTTGTCAATGTAAGTAATCCCTCCAATGATGCAAATTACAACCCACCATGTCGGCCCAGCTTGCATCTTCTGCATATTCTCTCATAATGTCACCATAGATGGGTCACTCAACTTCACAATGTCCTTGTTCACATTCTCTTGACATTACAAGGAAAACACAAAGGTAAGCCCATAGGCAATCCAATGTGTTATTCCTTGCTTTTTCAATGAGATCAGCTTTTTTTGCTCTTAGTTTATTTCTTGCATGACATCTTTTATTTCATTTCTCTTTTGTAATTATGTTACACACTGTTCCTGCCCACATCCTCCTCTCCATTGCCCTTTGGAGTTTATCCTCAGTTTTGATTCTCCAGATATGGCAGTGTTCCATAGCCCAAAGTCATATAATTGTACAAGATGAATACTAGCATTTTTAATTGGGCCTGGGGTGGCTAGGTGGTGAGTGGATAGAGCACCGGCCCTGGAGTCAGGAGTACCTGAGTTCAAATTCAACCTCAGACACTTAATAATTACCTAGCTGTGTGGTCTTGGGCAAGCCACTTAACCCCATTTGCCTTTCAAAAAAAAAAACTAAATAAAAATAAAAATGGGCCTCAATGAGGGGCAGCTAGGTGGCACAGTAGATAGAGCACTGGCTCTGGAGTCAGAAAGATCTGAGTTCAAGTCTGGCCTCAGACACTTAATAATTGCCTAGCTGTGTGACCTTGGGCAAGTCACTTAATCCCATTGCCTTAAAGAAATTTTTTTTTAAATGGGCCTCCATGGCAGGGAGAAAATCATTAAAAGAATTCTGCAATTTTCCAGTAGCAATTTAGCCCACTTTCCTAGGCTCAACTCATTGAACATTTGCAGTATGTTTCAAAGATACATATACTGATGGATGACCTATTCAAGTTATTCATTCATCTACATATTATAGTATAGACAATAGATATTCTTCATCTATGTAGTTTTTCTTCTATAGATAGTTGGGCTCAACTCTTTTGAATGATTATGGGCCTCACATAAGAGGCTCTTCAGTGTTCCAAGGTCTGATGCAATCATAACAAATTAATCTGTAAAAAGGAACAACTGAAAGATCTGAAAAATTTTTCCTTCAATTGGATTTTGCATCTCAATACTTTAATGATAGTGGTGAATACCATTAATAAATATCTCCTTGTTTCATTCCTCATTTAAACATTAATAATCATAGGGTCACCAAAAAAAGTTTATCTCTTTTTTAATATTGCTTAAAGAATCTTGTATATTTTCAATATATGTATGAAAGATACTTTCTTGCAAGAGAACCATAAAGGCAATGTTTTGCTCTACCAAAGTAAATACTTCCTTATGATCAAGAAATACTAAGTCTATTAGGAAGATATAATAACAAAATTCTAGTCTACTATAGACTTTCATTTGTAAAGATTTGTCTTCTCTCTTATTTCCTCACCAAAAATGTCCTCAATGGTTATGCAAATGGTTCTCATAAAAATATTACAAATATGAGAAAGAAGGCACATAGGCTAGTAGTTATTGATGTTCTCTCAGTTGACTTAACATTTAAGTTTTTCCATGCTTTTCAAATAATATATAAGAATCTCAACATATTCAAAATTGTGCCATTTTCACTTCAAAATTTTTCTGTGAATATCTGGTATAATCCAAGAGCTTCTCTTTTAATACATCTACCTTCTCTCTCAGGACATCTGTAACTGTGATAATAGAGTTCAAATATGGTTGCTCCATGCTCTTGATGTTGAAAAGGTTGGGGTTTTTAAAATAAAAATCTCCATAGAATTTTTTATGTCTTATAGATTTGTTGTTCTCCTTCCATTTGAAATGCCCTCAGGATGACTTGATATAGTTAGATATCTTATCAAGCTTTTTATAAACTAGTTTTTCCTTCTACTGATTTTTTTAACTTTTATGAGAAGATTCTGTTCATAGTCTTTTCTATAAAGATTTTGCTGATTAAGACAGTTATTAGCTCTTAGCCCAACTGCTTTCTCTCAAGAAAATGGATGTATGAAATTATTATAGTCAGTGTTGATGTCCTTCCCTTTATCCATTTTCTAATATCAATAAGTAGTTTAAATAAGAGAGTATGAAGCTCACTTGACTGCCTATCATAACAGGACTTTCATTCTTCTAGCTCTGTGATCTTTGCTATCATAAATTGACAGTCTGAATGTACATAGGTAGGTAACTCAAGAATAATAGCAGTAACTAGTCCCTTCCTCTCTGTTAAAATAATTTCATATTTTGACATGTTTTCAATGTTCATCATGTCCCTTGGTGCCAATTCTTTTCTCAAATTAAGTATTTATGACTCATAGGCTTCTGTACTCACAGGTATCTGTACACAAATCTTTGGCTTTTCTCATTTTTTATTACTGATCCATATTTTTCATTATATTTATTGCCATTTACCAATTCCTAGTTTTGTACTGAAGACACTGTTTCAAAGGATATGTTGATTTAAGTTAGAGGGTCCTGAATTCTTTATAGAATTTCTCTGCCTCTTTTTCTTGTTTAGCAAGTGTTGGTGTATTTGCTTTTATGTTGGTCCATCATGAAATAAGAGATAACCAAATGTGATATTTCTTGTTGCCTCATAGTTTCTCCATGACAAAAACAATTCTACCAACTCCTTTTCCTGCCTTTCTTTGGAAAAAGGAGAACCTGCGAGTCATCTTCTATTTTCTTGCAATTTCATTTTCTCATCTGCTTTTTTAGCTTTAGTTTTTTTTTTGTTCTTAGTTTTAGTTTGTTTGTTTTTCACAGTAAGAATATCAAGGCTAAAAGGATTCAGTTCCTTTAAGGCTATGGTCATTTCCTGATAACTAGACTTTGACCTAGCTATACAACTAAATTAATACTTACAACAGTCTAAAAAACTATATAATTCTCAGCAACTCTACTCCCTTTTCTGTGACTCTACCAGGGTCAGAAGTAAATATGGCCACACAGGACTGAGGGCTATACTTCATTTTCTTTGTTTTATGTACTGCCATGACCAATTGGTCATTATGAGTCTCTTTATACTTAGACTGGATTTCAAAAAACAGACAGAACCTGTTGCCAAGACCACACCCTAACCCAACAGAACATGGCTTCACTATTGCATATACATAGCAGAATTTGGTTTGTGGTTTGTGATGTCAATAAAACAATATATCACTTTGAGTTACAAGGAAAACTGGAAGATTTTCTTTTCCATTCCTTCCATTTCTTTATAACTGTAAAGTATAATACAGCAAGATTATTTTGGCCCAAAACTGTGGCTTCCCCATAGTATACACCAGGTATGACTGATGACCTGAATTGTAGCACCTACTACAAAATTCTCCCCAAAACAAAGTACTCAATTTGCCTTCAAAACCAAAAAGATTCAGAAAGAGCATCAATAACTCCACCATTCCTGGCTAATCTCTTGTCTAATAAATTATTTGTGCAAAAGACCAAAGAGACTGGGTGACACAGTATGGTGTGGTAGGGCACATGACTTTGAAGCTAGGCAGATCTGATACAAATAAATATTATTTGGAGATATTAACTAGTTATACAACCTGGGATAAGACATTTAATCTCCCTGCGACCCAGTGTTCTCATTTATAAATGAGGAGTTTGGACTCAATAGAATCTATGCACCTTTAGCTTTGGAAACGTTTAAAATTTTTTTTAGAATGGTAATATTTTGATTGACCTATTATTATTAAACAACATTTTTAATGAAACTATTTCACCATTGTAATCTAAAATACTTGCAGTTTCAATTGATTAATTGTACACTCAAAGAAAGTAATAACAGAGTCTCCTATTTAAAATACATTATGTTGCTACTATTTTATTTCCTCAATTATCATAGAATGGACAATGCAATAAAGACATCCTCCTTTTCATTAAATTTCAAGATTTTGCTTCTATTTCCCTCTTTCCTTCTTTCTTTCACCAGTTATAGACCCTGCAAAGGCATATAATTTAATTAGCTCGTCCTGATTGGTAATCTACCCACTCTTTTTTCATTGGTCTGATTTCACAGAATTATGCATAAAGGCCCATTCTGCATCACTAATAATGTTTGCTAAGAAGCTCTTCAGGGAGAAAAATGCTGACTTTTTGGAAAGATGTAAACATCCCAAAATATTCACTAGTTTCTCTCTTATCTAAAAATCCTGAACTCTTCATGCAGTTCCCTGGAACAGCTAATGCTAGAAACATGAAACAGGTGTTCAGTATAAGACATTAACACACAGAACAGGGGAGGAGGGAGTCAGTTTTCTCCTTACATGCCAGACAACATTATCATCACTAGTGAATATCACCATGAAAAATGGGATTCTGTTCATAATTCCATAAATAATATTTCAGGAGACAGTTTTCATGAACCTGTTAGATCTAAATAAAGTAATAATGAAAAATAAGGTAATGGGTAATGGGGCTTTTTTCAGTCAATGTTTGTTATTGGGTCTTGGGATAAAAAATATAGCTCATCTGCCTTATGTTCCTTTTGAGGCATTCCCTTGAAAACTTATTGTTCTACTATATCTGTAAGTAGGTGGGACATGTGATGGCAGAAAAGAACAATTGGTATTTTCTTCTGAAAATAGCACAGAAAATATATCCATATTATTTAAAGTGTAATGCATGAATACAAAAAATTACTAGTTCACAGTTAAATTAAGGAATAAATTATTGCTCACATTAAATAAACCAACACCCAACCTACTAGGATTATGAACTTCACAAAATGAAATTACTACTAGGTTCCATTCAATTCAACAAGCATTAAATGGCATCAGACACTACATTTACTGGGGATACACAAAGAGAGCTATGAAATGGTCTTGTATTCAAGGTTCTTACATTCTACTGTGTTTCTTTTAATAATATAATAGTGTGCTTCACATGTGCATTATTAAATTTGTCCAAAAATGTGATTTGTATAAAACTTCAGGAATACATCTATTACATAAAGGGAGAGGTATCTATAAATCATAATGAAGCTAAATCAATTATTCTTTCCTCTCTCACTTTAATACTACATACATTTGAGGGGCAGCTAGGTGGTGCAGCAGATAGAGCACCGGCCCTGGAGTCAGGAGTACCTGAGTTCAAATCCAACCTCGGACACTTAATAATTACCTAGCTGTGTGGCCTTGGGCAAGCCACTGTAAAAAAAAAGAAAAACTAAAAACCAAAAAAAAAAAAAATACTACGTACATTTGTCTGGCATTTGTTTTTCTCAGAAAAGCTTTCATTTGGTTGAAGGGAAAGTAAGAAATATTGACCCTCTACTCCCTCCCACTGAGAAATAAGCATTTTTAGTGCCATTGCTGCTCTAACTTCATTGTAATTATCAACAACACAATTAATGGACATTGCTCTGTGGCAGTATAAGCCAGTGGCTAAAATTGATACTGGGAAGAACTGGATTCAAATATTGATTCAGATACATCAAATCAAATCAGTATTTACTGAGTACAATATTATTGTACTGGGGATATAAAGCAAGGGATTTGGGGAGGGGGGATGGTGCACACAACTACATATAAATAGGCCATATACAGGATAAACTGGGCAGTGAGTTGCTGTACTTGGAGTCAAGAGGACTCATCTTTGTGATGACCTCAGACACTTATTAGCTCTGTGATCTTGGGCAAGTCATTGTCTCATCTGGAAAAAGAGCTGGAGAAGGAAATTGCAAACCATCCCAGTAGCTTTGCCAAGAAAATACCAAATGGGATTATAGAGTCAGATACAACTGAACAAATCAAGTCACAAGATAAATTGGAGATAATCAAGAAAGGGAAGATTGGAAAAAGTTTCTTGAAGGTGGGATTTATAGCTTGGGATTTTTAGGAAGTCAAAGAAGCTAGAAAGAAATGAAGAAGGAGAGAAATACAGGTGAAGACAGTAGCAAATGAAAATACAAAAATGAACATGAAGTATCTAGCTTGAGAAACTCTGAGACTTAGATTTTTCATCTGGAAAATGAAAATAATAGTAAAAGCCTAAATGTCCACAGAGAGCAATGAGTCAAATTTTATGCATATGATCTACTAGTTTGTTACCTTTTTTTGTTGTTCTTGACATTTATTTCAATACAAACTTCTCACTAAAGGGCATAGCCAAAGCAAATCATAACTAAGATCTGACTCCATGAAACTTGAACCTAACTTGAATATATTCATATGTGATCTCACACTACAGTTATTGGAAAAGGGAAGATGACCCGAAATAGAACATAAACCAAAAACAACACCAGCAAGTTGATGTCCAAGGGAATAGTCTGCTATGCCAAGGAACAGGTCAATTGTAGGGAAATATGGATGATGTTAATAGAAAGAGACTAACCATCTGGGTTGTTACAATTTTATTTGTTGACATGACTTATCAGGTGACTATGGGGTCACAGAAAAAGCCTGAATTGGGGCAGCTAGGTAGTACAATGGATAGAGCACTGGCCCTGGAATCAGGAGGACCTGAGTTCAAATCTCACCTCAATCATTTAATAATTACCTAGCTGTGTGTGAACTTGGGCAAGTCACTTAACCCCATTGCCTTGCAAAAGAAAAAGCCTGAATTTTTAGTCCCAAGACCTAGCTTTTAGTCCTGTACTCATCATTATTACCTATGTAACAGGAGACAAGTTACTTCAATACTTTAAGGCTCAATTTCCTCATCTAGAATTGGGAATAATAAAACCTAATGTCATCAATGATACAAATTGTAATGGGGAAAGAGTTATTTTTTTGTTTGTTTTACAAAGTACTACATAAATTTAAATTATTTTTACAAAGCTTGGTTTCTGTCAGGGTACTATGAAGTGGGTTGCAAAATGTCCTGAAAGAATTCATGCTCTCCTATTTGAAACTATGCCCAAAGGGCAACAAAAATGTGCATACCCTTTGACCCAGCAATACCACTACTGGGTCTATACCCTGAAGAGATGAGGAAAAAAGGTAAAAACATCACTTGTACAAAAATATTTATAGCAGCCCTGTTTGTGGTGGCAAAAGAATTGGAAATCCAGTAAATGTCCTTCAATTGGGGAATGGCTTAGCAAACTGTGGTATATGTATGTCATGGAACACTATTATTCTATTAGAAACCAGGAGGGATGGGATTTCAGGGAAACCTGTAGGGATTTACATGAACTGATGCTGAGTGAGATGAGCAGAACCAGAAAAACACTGTACACCCTAACAGCAACATGGGAGTGATGTTCAACCTTGAAGGACTTGCTCATTCCATTAGTGCAACAGTCAGGAACAATTTTGGGCTGTCTGCAAAGGAGAGTACCATCTGTATCCAGATAAGGAGCTGTGGAGTTTGAACAAATGGCAAGGACTATTCCCTTTAATTTAGAAAAAAAAAACAGATATCTTATTGTCTGATCTTGTTACCTCTTAGACTTCTCTTCTCTTTAAGGATATGATTTCTCTCTCATCACACCCAATTTGGACCAAGGTACAACATGGAAACAAAATAACGACTGACAGAGTGCTATCTGTGGGGGGGTGGGGTGGGGGGAGGGAAGCAAGATGGGGGAAAATTGTAAAACTTAAATAATATCTTTAATAAAGATAAATTTAAAAAAAAAAGAATTTATGCTCTCTTCAAGTTCAAGTGAAAGCATTTATTTGGGGGATCATGCTCCCAAAGGGAGATAGCAACTCAGCTATGAGATGATGAACTTTTAAAGTAAAGATGAGGTAACTAGGGATACATAAAGAGATGAGGTCATTGGGAAGAGAGGATGGGGGTGGGGGGAAGAACTCAAAGACAGGCTAGGGCAGGGATTTATTGTTTTGTGGATAAAAGTTTTATATTTTTATATTTTTATATTTTACCTGGGAGCAGGGATCTATCTAGTCCTTGCAAAGGCTGAAATTATTGACCATGTCAGTCACAAAGCTAAACAGGTGCAACTTTAAGGGTCCAGAAAGAAAATATTGGCCTGGTATAGGACTGTCTCACAGAGAATGAAACCAGAGTTGCCTTTCTTGCTTGAGCAAGCATAGGATGATTAATAAATTTGACATGTCTTGGTAAATCAAATCACCACAGAGACAGAGTAGATAAAGAACCAGCCACTTCGGAGACAAGAAGATCATGTCCCTGCTTTTGAAATGTATGACTTTGTGACCCTGAGTAAGTCTGAGGGCTTGAGGTGATCCTCTAAGATCATAGAATAGAGGATCAAGAAAATTTTCATATGCAAAGTCTCTTTTTGCAAATAAAAATGTTCTCCATAAATGCACTTTTATTATAATCATTATTATTATTACAAATATTAGAATGGGGGAGGCTAGGTAGTGCAGTGGATAGAGTACCGGCCCTGGAGTCAGGAATACCTGAGTTCAAATCCGGCCTGAGACACTTAATAACTACCTAGTTCTGTGGCCTTGGGCAAATCACTTAACCCCCATTTGCCTTGAAAAAACCTAAAAAAAAAGAAAAAGGAAAAAACCAATATTAGAATGTAGGCTTCTTGAGAGTGGAGACCATATTTTTGAAGTGGTGGCGGGGAGAGCTCCAATGATTTTCTGCCTTTACTCTGCCATCTTGGCTCTGCTTCTAGAGACCACATTTTTTACTTTATTTGTATCTTCAAGACTTGGCATAATGTCTAGCTCTTAAGAAGTGTCTAATTAAGGGTGTTAATTGATTAACCAATTTTGACAAGTTTGTTCATTGAGTTCTCTCTAACAATGAGACAAAATCAATCTAATAAGAATATCAAGACACAGGTGTATATATTGGCCAAAACCTTTTAAAAAAAAGAAAGAAAAGGAAGTATGGTATGTAATTATTGATTCCCTAATTTTGTGACATTGCTCTTAGAAGCTATAGTCCTCCAAGGGTAAATAGGATTCCTGTCTTATAACTCTTACTACAGAGAAGAGAAGCCAAGGGGAATATAAAGAGGGATGAGTCTCCCTACCTTAACCTGAAAGCTACTTGAAAGGATAGGGGGCTATTTTGCTTTTTTGTCTTTGTATTCCCAGTAATA
The DNA here is from genome assembly GCF_037893015.1 of Macrotis lagotis. Lineage (NCBI taxonomy): Eukaryota > Metazoa > Chordata > Mammalia > Peramelemorphia > Peramelidae > Macrotis > Macrotis lagotis. The sequence goes on along the minus strand of NC_133659.1, from coordinate 133,981,279 downwards.
TTCCTTCCATCTTTAATTAGCTATGACTTCTGAAGTTTTTGAGCACCCACTACAGGGCTTTGTTCAGATCAGGTACTTAATAAATATTTATTAGATTATAAAACATAAAAATAGTTAGCATTCATATAGAACTTAAAGGTTTGCAAGGTGCTATATAAATATTACCTTGTTTTATCCTTATAGCAACCCTGGGAAGTAGATGCTATTGTTATCCCTATTTCATAGATAAGGAAACTGAGGCAGACTGAGGATCTTGCCCAGGGTCTCACTGCTAATAAGTATCTGAGGCTACATCTGAACTCAGATCTTCTTGACTCTAGGTCTAGTACTCTATCCATCTTCTTCCTCATCTCTGTTTAACTTCTTTCTAGTCTCAGCAAAAATTCATCCTTCCCAAGAAACCTATTTCAGTCTTTCTTTCTTTTTTGGGGGTAAGACAATGCAGTTAAGTGACTTGTCAAAGGTCACACAGCTAAGTAATTATTAAGTGTATGAGGCCACATTTGAACTCAGGTCCTCCTAACTCCAGGGCCAGTGCTCTATCCACTGTACCACCTAGCTGCCCCTATTTCAGTCTTTCTTAATCTTGATGTCTTTGCTCTGAGATAACAACCAATTTATCCTGTTGTCTATCTTGTTTGTGCATGATTCTTTACATGCTATTTCCCCATTATACTGTGAAGCCCTTGAGAGCAGAGACTTTTTTGCCCTTTCTTTGTATCTCTAGTTCTTAATCCATATGTTCCCTGGCTTACAGAAAGCTCTTAAATGGTGGTTGATTCACTGAGTCACCTACTTGTCTCTAAATGAGTTAAACTGACCTGCATGGACCAGATTCACTTGTAGGAATATATGAGACACACCATTACTTTCCAGGCAGATTAAGAGAAGGCAGCTGGCAAGAAGCTCCTTCCCTCAAAAAAGACATGACCCACCTGCTCACTGGTGCCTGACAGTCCTTTAAGAAGAGATACTATCCTACATTGCAGCTGGGCCAAAACACTCCTGAGTGACTGGAACATATTAAAATGCCATTGGAAAATATTTATCAAATTAAGTAAAAACACAATAGAACATAGATACTATTAATATGGGAGCAGCTAGGTGGCTCAATGGATAGAGTTCTGAGCCTGGAGTCAGGAAGACTCATCATCTTCAAGAGTTCCAATCAGACATTTACTAGCTGTGTGACCCTGACTCTATTTGCTTCAGTTTTTTCATGTGTAAAATGAGGTGAACAAAAAACCAGCAAACCAGTTCAGTATCTTTATAAGAAAACTCCAAATGGGGTCACAGAGTCAGACATGACTAAAAATAGCTGAACATTAAACAAATGCTAATATGAAGTTTTCTAAGTCAATATGTAGTCACAAGAATCTTTAAAAATGGCTTAGTAGCCTCAGATAATTGCCTAGCTGTGTGACTTTGGGCAAGTCACTCAACCCTATTACCTTAAAAAGATAAAATTTAAAAAAAAAGAAAACTAAACCATTCTTTAAAAAAAATTTTTTTTTATTTATTTAAGGCAATGGGGTTAAGAGTGGTTTGGCCAAGATCACACAGCCAGGCAATTATTAAGTAACTGAGGCCAAATTTGAACTCAGGTTCTCCTGACTCCAGGGCCAGTGCTCTATCGACTGTACCACCTAGCTGCCTCTTTAGTAGACATTTCTTTTTCAGTTTGACACCAATAGAATACTAGAAAAGACACTGAAATCAAATCTAAAAGAGTGGGTTCAAATCTTAGATGGAACATTTTCTGGTTGTGTGACCTTAGGTAAATTATCTAAATTTTGTGGGCCTCGGTTTCCAACTCTGCATGGTGGATATAATAAAACCTGTTCTACTTAGCTCAATGGCTTATTGTGAAGGACAAATGAGATAATGTATAAAAGTTTCAGCTCTAGTGATATAATTAAGGCCTGTGCATCATACAGAACAGGAAGAGTATTACATAGTAGAGAATAAATCTACAATTAAGATTCAGCCTTGAAATGCAAGATGACCCACTGATCAAATTCATATTAAGATATGGATGGATGTCTGATACCAGATCTAAGGGCAGGTTTTTTTTTCAGTGGGCACTAAGTACATGGAAGGAATGATGAATGAAGAACAAAAGTTTGTGGAAAATGGAGCAAGAGAGACTGACCATACACCTAAGGTCCATCTTGCTCTGTAACCTGTCCTGAATGTGATCAATAAAAACAAACAAACCTGAAAGAACAACTTGCCACTCTTTATTTGTGTTCCTGGCAAATAAAAACAAATCTCAATTATCCCAAGCAACTAGGATACTCTGCTCCTAATCCCTGGAGCATTCTAGGGACAATGAGCCTGGCAGAGCAGCTTCCAGTGTTTTGCAATGGTAGCTTCATCATGTTGCATGGTTAATCTGTGTGTGATGATGCTATTGCTTGGCTAGCGATAGTCTGTCCATGAACAATTGCTTTCCCCCTCATCATTTGAGTTAACTGAAGCAGTTCCCAATCACATTCAAAATGCCCCCATTTTACTTCCATCCAAAACCATATATTTGGCTGATCAAGGCCAAATCTAGATCTACATGGACCATTTCTCATTGTAAATAAACCTTGCCTTGGCAAAACTGCTATGAGAGTCTCTATGGAGAAAGAGGGAGGAAATCCCACTGGTTTTCTGCTCCCTTGATATCATTAGCATAGAAAAGGCTCAGCTTTGGTGAGGTCAGTAGATAGTAGCAAGACTACTTTATTGGGGAACAAAGGCATAAACCTCAAGAGGATACATGTCATAAAGTACAGGTAAAGGGAGTGTGGGAAGGAATAGCGGAGGTAGCAAAACTCTCCTTTAAGTAATAATGAAAAAAGAGAAGAGGAGCTGACAGCAACCTTCCAACAAAGAAATTGTTTTTATTACAACCTGAAATATATCTGAATCAGAATGTACTTAGAGGTTACAATTTCACCCTGAAGCTTAGAATCAAGAAAAGATTACTTAAAGACACCTGATTTCCCCCCAATAGTTCAGTTCTTTGTTCCAGCCTCTCCACAACCTGTAGAGATACTTTTCTTTAGCAGGTTCTAATTACATAGTGTCTGAAAAAGATTCGATTTAATAGAAAGAACGAAATGGGAACAGCTTCATCCCCGTAGAGGTTGTACTCATTCCCTTCCCAGATGCAACTCTATTCCAACTGGAACCTTGACTTTAGTTCTTGGGCTTCTGCTAGGTAAGTTATGTTATCTTGACCATAATCAAACCTTTCCTTACCAACCATTTCTAAACCACTTATCATTCTGCACTCTTCAAGTTCCTCTTTATGAACTTTCTATCATCTCATAAGTTCCTTGAATGCAGACTGTTCTTTTATCCCCAATCCCTCCTTCGCCCTTCGCCCTCACCCTTCTTCTCTCTCTCTCTCTCTCTCTCTCTCTCTCTCTCTCTCTCTCTCTCTCTCTCTCTCTCTCTCTTTCAGTGCTAGGGATCCAGAATTCCCCTCAGAATTCTTTTTGCAGAGGGAGGATCTGTCAGTCACCTTCATGCCATAGCTCTCCCTTTCTTATTGATAGAGGTCTGTTCAGGCCCTAAGTTCAAAGATACTTCTCCCACTCATTTTTATCCATATGGAGTCATTCTGAATGATTCCTCCCACTCAGTGGAATTTCAAAGTTTCCCTATCAGTACTCTCTCAACTAGAAGCAACTCATTATTCTACTTATACACCTCCCCATTATCTCCTCCATCTTAATCGGCTGGACTAATTCTCTTCTCTCCCACCCAGATTTAGATACACTAACTTTGGGGGGGGGGGTGGAGAGAGAGAGAGAGATGGAGCAGGAGGGGAAAGAGGAAGAAGATGCCTCGATGCTTTTTAATAGTCCAGAGATTATTTCTAAATCTGCCAAGTTGAGCAGTTGTGTGTCCAATATATACCTATTTATGTTATATGATGGCTGTCTCTAGAGAGGGCAAAAGAGAAAGGGGAAAAAAAGGGAAAAAGAAGGAATTTACATGATAATTTTATTGTATATTTGAAAGGAACAGCAAGTTGTACATGGTAGTTATGTAGTTTCATGTACAATCATCTTTTCGATTGTTCTATGTTGTAAAAAGTCTTATTTTTATTCCATAAAATAAAGATAAAACAAAGTTAACTATACTAAGACTCTTGGAACTTCCTTGCTTGTAAACTGTTATGTGGGGGAAAAAATCAGGCTTATTCTTCCAGACCCCAGGAGGCAGAAGAGTTCAATAGGTGAAGTTAGAAAAGGACGGATTTCATGGAACACTATTGTTCTATTAGAAACCAGGAGGGATGGGATTTCAGGGATTTGCATGAACTGATGCTGAGTGAGATGAGCAGAACCAGAAAAACACTGTATACCCTAACAGCAACATGGGAGTGATGATCAACCTTGAAGGACTTGCTCATTCCATCAGTGCAACAATCAGGAGCAATTTTGGGCTGTCTGGCAAAGAAGAGTGCCAGCTGTGTCCAGATAAGGAGCTGTGGAGTTTGAACAAAGTTCAAGGATTATTCCCTTTAATTTAGAAAAACACAGATATCTTATTGTCTGATCTTGTTACCTCTTAGACTTCTTTTCTCTCTCTAAGGATATGATTTCTCTCTCATCACACCCAATTTGGATCAAAGTACAACATGGAAACAAAGTAAAGAGTGACAGATTGCTTTCTGTGGGGGGGAGTAAGACTGGGGGGAAAATTGTAAAACTCAAATAATATCTTTAATAAAAATTAATTAAAAGAAAGAAAGAAAGGAAGGAAGGAAGGAAGGAAGAAAGAAAGAAAGAAAGAAAAAGAAAAAAGGACAGATTTCAAGTCAACAAGCATCATTTTGATGCTGACTTTTTTCTAGGCATCAACCTGAATGCTGGAGATATCAAAAGAGGGGAAAAAAAAGTCAAAGGAAAACTAGTTCCTGCCTTTAAGGAACTTACACTGTAATGAGAGAAGGTAACATAAGGAAAAATTTTCTTGACCATTTAAAAAATGGGATGGACTTTGAAATGGAACTTCCAAAGAGGAGACCAGATGAGTATTTGCTAAGGATCTTCTAGGCAGAACCCAGGATTTGGGTAAAGTCCCTTCTATAGGTAAGATTCCATGATTCCTTTTCTCTGCTACTTTCCTTTTCCCTTTTATATTCTTCCTTTTTTTTTTTTTTTGGTCAGTGCCTTTGGTCTACCAATGTCACTTACATATAATGCTTGGCCCCCTTAACCCAGGGATGAAGGGATTGCTGATTCTGGCAATATGCTCTTTATTTCAGAAATTCTTTTTTAAATAAAAGGTGCAAAAACAGCTGCTTAGTCGATTACATGCTTGCAGTTTAACTTCTGTCACAGTGGAAACTGTGGGGTATGGCAGAAAGAGATGTGCTCCTCTAAAAAGTTATTAAAGTATATTAAATAAAAAGTTATTAAAGAAGGCAAATAATCATATCAAGTCCCAGATGGGTCTATATGGGTTTTTTTAGAACTAAGACACAAAGCACACATCTTCTCAGGTCAACTCCTCTATCCAATATTCTCTGGGCAGGATGATGGGAAGAATGGAACCAAAAGGGTTCAAATTCTAGCTTTAACGTTTACTTACTTTGTAACTTTGGACAAATCACTTTATCTAAGGTTCAGTTCCCATGTCTGTAAAATGGAAGAATAATATATGCCCATGCCATAGGATTGTTGTGAGAATCAAGTGAACAAAAAAAATGCTTAAAGCACTTACTATGTGCTGAGCAGCAAAATGTAGTGGACAGAGAGATGACTCTGGAGCTAGAAAGATCCAGGAGCTAGAAAGATCTTATCTTATTACACTGGCTGTGTGATCCTGAGCATGTAATTTATCCTTTCAGTGTGCCATCCATTGGAAAAGGACTTTTTTCACCTGCCAATTTCCAGTACCAGTGACATCACAGGTTCAATCCATACTCCTACTCTATGTTCTAGGCACCATTTTACTGTTTGTTTGTTTGTTTTCATGACTCTTCATGACCCAATAAGGAGTTTATCATTTCCTTCTCCAGTTCATTTGATAAATGAAGAAATTAAGGAAAATAAGTTTAAGTGACTTGCCCAGCTAATAAATATCTAATTTGAATTTGAATTTGATTTCAGTAAGAGGAGTCTTCTTGATTCTAGGTTTGTCAATTGATATTCACTATACTAATCTAGCTGCCCCCTAGGTGCCCTATAAGGATAAAAATTGTCTTCTCCCTCAAGTAGCTTATAGAATGTTGGGAGATATAATAAGTTCAATGTTAAGTAAATACAAGATAAGTTGAGGGAAGAAAGTCTAAGGACTGGAGCTAGAAGGAAGGGGCAGTGGGAAAGACCTCATGGAGAAGATGAGTTAAACCTTAAAGGAATTCTGTAGGAACTCTACAAAGAAGAGATGAAGAAGGAACATATTCCAAGAACAGAAGGAAGACAGCCTGTATAATAATATAGGAGACTGGAGGTATTCTGTGACTTAGAGACCAAGGGCATGGATGACTGATTTAAACTATAATTATCTATTTGGAGACAATTTATATAAAACCTTTGTAAACATACATAAGCCATTGTTATATCCAAAATCAAGTCCAAGATTAGGAATCCTTTCTGATCTAAGTCTGGATAAGACCAGACTAACGGTCTAAATCAGTGCATGGAATCAGTCTCTCTCTTTGGAACAATGTCATCTTTCCAATCTAATTTTAAAAGACAAGAGGGATGAGGAAAGGTAGGCATCTCTTCCTTTTGGTGTCTCTGATGCTAATATTAAATAACAATACAAACTAACAACACTCTAGCAATCATCCCCACTAGGATCAACAGTATTGGCTCTTATCCAGAAAAAACAGTCTATGCCACATCAACTGCATGGGGTTATTCATTTACTAGTGCTCTCTCACCTGCATAGGGAGACTCAAGGGAAGGATAATGGTTGAGGTGCTGAGACAGGCATACACATTATTAAGTTACTTCAAAGTCAGAAAAGTATAGCGATTCAGCAAAAATTTGTGCAACTATCCTTTGTCTAGAAATTCATTACCTTTTAGGTGACATGAACCATTCTAATCCATATAAATTTCCACTGCCAAATAACTCATGTAGATATTTAAGCACAGATGTGTGTGTCCCATGCTCTTTCTGCTTTTAAATTTAGAAGATATGCTTCTGGAGTTTTCCCTACTAGGTCTAAACTTGTCTACCTGGCATTGAAGGAGCCCCAGAATCTGTCCTTATATACAATTTTATATACAATGCAAGGGTTGGAGGGGACCACAGAAACCACCTCATCCACTGATTCTTAACTTAAAAGTTCATGAACTTGCCTTTTAAAATATATGACAACAAAGGAAACCTATATATAAAAATATATAGGTTTCCTTTGTTGTCATATATTTTATTTTATATAGTACAATCATTATTCTGAGAAGGGACCCAAAGGTTTTGCCAAATGGTCAAAGGTATCCATGACATAAAACAAGCTAACAATTTGTAATCTAGACCAACATATAATTAATAAGACTGCCCCATCAATAGCCTTTGCTTAGGGACTTCTAGTAAGAGGAGAACCCATTATCTCTCAAGGCAATCTCTTCTAGTTTAGAGAATCTGTAATTGATGTTTGTTTTTGCGGTCTTATATCACCCTCAAATTTTCCACCTTCCCATTTCACCCATTACTAATCCTAATTTCTGGAACCAAACAGAATAAATTATTCTCTCTTCCATATCACATTGCTTAAAGTACTTGAAGATAGCCATCATATTCTCCTAATAATTCTCTCCTTCAAATTAAATATCCTTCCCCAATTAGTAACAATCTTTCTCCTCAAATATTACATAGTACATTGCTTTGTAAGGTACTTTTGCTGCATGCTATAATTATTTGTAGGTCATATTCCTTGATGAGTATAAACACCATGATTCTATCTCTTAGCTAAGATTCATTGACCAGAGACTAACATAGTGCTCTACAGAAAATGTATTTCACAATTTTTTTTAAATAAATGAAGGAATGGGAGCGGCTAGGTGGCATAGTGGATAAAGCACCAGCCTTGGAGTCAGGAGTAACTGGGTTCAAATTCAGTCTCAGACACTTAATAATTACCTAGCTGTGTGGCCTTGGGCAAGCCACTTAACCCCATTTGCCTTGCAAAAAACCTAACATAAATAAATAAATAAACAAACAAACAAACAAACAAATAAATAAATAAATAAATGAAGGGATGAATGAATGACAAATCTTAATATCTATGCCTTACTGTACCCAGGAACCCTCTTTATTCCATTGTTTCTTCATGACCCCATTTGATTTTCTTGGTAAAGATCAGTGTCCTTTCTTATCAGCAAGATTTTACTTTATTCATTTGTTTCTTTTACTCTCAATCTATGCAAATATCATGCTAAAAACCCAATTAAAGTTATGGTGCTGGCTTTCAAACTAGTTAGTATTTCAGGCCCCACTAATGTAAGCATAATCAGAGAATTATTGGAAAGTTTGACATTCTGAGTTTAACATGAAAATGGATTGGCAACAGTACAAGCATTAAATAACTCTTTGGTGAAGGACTGTGACATTACAAGAGAGCAAAATCAATAACATAAAAAAAATCTACATGCCATTATTTAAGATTCAATTCTATATGTAATAGGTTTTCCAAATGCCTCACTCCTCCTTCATTTCTTGAAAGAAGAGTACCTCTAGACAAGAGCTGAATAGAAAATTTGACTTTCAAATAGAAGAACCAAGAGAAATATCAAAAAGTAAACAGGAAAGGGAAACATAAAGGGCTTAATAAGGTTAAATTGTTTACATTCCAACATGGGAAGATGATACTTGTAACTCATAAGAACTTTCTCATTATTAGGGCAGTTAGAATAGAAAGAGCACAGGTGTGAGCTGAATATGGAGGAATGCTATCTAAAAAAATAAAATTAAGGGTGAGAGAGGAATGCACAGGCAAAAAGGGAAAGGTAGAATGGGATAAATTATCTCTCATAAAAGAAACAAGAAAAAGTTTTTCTAATGGAGGGGAAAAGGGGCAAGGAATGAGGGCGATCAAGTGATCCTTATCATCAGAATTGGCTCAAAGAGGGAATAACATACACACTCAAATGGGCAGAAAATCTGTTCACCCTTCAGGAAAATAGAATGGGAAGGGGATAAGAAAAATGGAGGGTGACAGAACTATGGAAGGGCAAATTGTGGAAGGGTGTCTTCCATAATAAAACACTAGGAGGTGTTAGGAACTGCTGTGTGTGGGAGTGCTGTGAACCTTCATCACCTGGTGTTCTTAAGCACCAGAGCCTTGTTTTACTGCCACAGGAGTGGGAGTGGATTAGGAAATGGAGAGGATATTTAAGCACTTGTATTTGATTCAATAAATGGAGACCTTGAAGACCTTGGTGTACAAAAGGAGAACTTGTCTTTTTTGTCCCTTCAACACTCACTTGAGGAAAGATAAGGGAGTCCAGAAAGGGACTCAACATATGACATCCAAACAAAGACTCAGCAAGAAGGGACAGGGTGAAAGGTGGGAGAAAAAAAGAATAAATATAAATGGGGTAGGGGAATAGAATGGAAAGAAATACAGTTAGTAATAGTGTGAAAAAAATTTTTTTGAAGCAAGTTTCTATGATAAAGGCTTCATTTCTCAAACACAGAGAACTGAGTCAAATTTATTAAAATAGGATCCATTCTGCAATGGAGAATACCATCTGTATCCAGATAAAGAGCCGTGGACTTTGAACAAAGTTCAAGAACTATTCCCTTTAATTTAGGGAAAAAACCAGATATTGTATTGTCTGATCTTGTTATCTCATATACTTTTGTTTCTTCCTTAAGGATATGATTTCTTTCTCATCACACTCAATTTGGATCAATGTACAACATGGAAACAAAGTAAAAACTGACAGATTGCTTTCTATGGGGGCAGGGGGGAAGTAAGATTGGGAAAAATTATAAAACTCAAATAAAATCTTTACTTAAAAAAATAGGAGCCATTCTCTAACTGATAAATGGTCAAAAGATATAGTTTTCAAATGAAGTAATCAAGGCCTTATAAAAAAAGTACTGTAACTTATTCTTGACTGGAGAAATTAAAATTAAAATAATTCTGAGGTGCTATCTCATATCTATTAGATTGACTATTAATAGGAGAGAATAGGAAAATGACAAATGTTGGAGGGGATAAGGGGAAAATGAGACATCAATGCATTGTTGATGGAGTTGTGAACTAATTCAACCATTCTGTAAAGCAGTTTGGAACTTTGCCCAAAGGGCTATACAACTATGCACATCCATTGACCTAGCAAGCACTACTAGGTCTGCATTCCAAAAGAGATTTTAAAAAATGAAAAGTGCTCATATCTACAAAAATATTTATAGCAGCTCTTTGTGGTTGCAGGGAATTGGAAAGTGAGGGGACAACAATTGGGGAACAACTTGTTGTATGTGATTCTGCTATGGGAAATGATGAGCAGGATGCTCTCAGAAAAACCTGGAAAGACTTAGATAAACTGATGCAAAGTGAAATATAGTGGGTACAACATAACAGTAATATTGTAAGATGATCAGCTGTGAATGACTTAGTTATTCTCAGCAGTACAATGACCTAAAACAACTCTAAAGGACATATGATGAAAAATGCTATCCATCCCCAGAGAAAGAGTTGATGGTGTCTGAATACAGACTGAGTGTACTTTTGTTTTACTCTCTTTATATTTCTTGAGTTTTTTAATCTGATTTGTTCCACAACATGACTATTAAAGAAACATTTTATTTGACTACACAAGTATAACCTATATGGAATTGCTATCCTTCTCAATGTGCAAATGGGTGAGGAAGGTAAGAAAAGGGAAAGAACTTGGGACACAAAGTTTTAAAAACAATTATTAAACATTGTTTTCACATGTAACTGCAGAAAAATAAAATACTAAATAAAAAATGAACAAAAAATAGAAGAGTACCTCTATTGGGAAACATGACAATATTGTTTAGCTTTGCTAGAACAATGTTGCAGAATGGATGGCAGTTAGGTGGTACTGGGGATACATGTTGGATCTAGAGGAAGATCTAAGTTCAAATCTAGCCTCAGATTTGAGGCTACCACATAGATTAGTTGTGTGACTGTGGACAAGTCATTAAATAGCTATCTTACTCAATTTCCTCACCTGTAAAAATGGTAATAATAATAATAATAATAATAATAATATATCCCAGGGATTTTATGAGGATAAAATAACATCTTTGCATATCTAAAAACATTGCATAAATGGTACCTATTTTTTTTTAGCTAAAACTATGATGGACTGAAAAGAATAAAGGATCTGGAACAAGAAAAGATATGGTTTTGAATCTTTACCATTTTTTTACTTTATACTCATGGGTTCCTCAATTAACTTCTCTGATCTGGAGTCTGGAAAAACCAAGTTCAAATTTGCCTTGAGACACTTACTAACTGTGTAGCCCTGGGAAAATCATTTTACCTTTGTCTACTATAATTATCTCATCTATGAAAAGGAGATAGGCTAGCTAGGCAGAACACTGGAGAGAGATTCAGGCTTGGAGTCAGGAAGACTCATCATCCTGAGTTAAAATCTGGCCTCAGAAAGTTACTATCTATATGATCCTGGGAAAATCACATAACATTGTTTAACTCAGTTTCCTCATCCATAAAATGAACTGGAGAAACAAAATGGCAAACATTTCCTGGGGTCACAGAGACTCAGACATGATTGAAGTGACTGAAAAACAACAAAAAGGGGATAACTACTGCACCTCTCGAGATTTTTGTGAGGATCAGATGATAATATTTTAAAGCATTTGCAAACCTTAAAACACTACATAAAAATGTAGTCATTATTATTATTATCTTCCCTCATCTGTCAAATAGAGTTGCCATTTTAAACATAGTAACAACCTCACAAAATTGTTGAGTATCAAGTGCCATAATATATGCAAAGAATTTTGCAATAAATTGAAAATTTCCAGAAATGTTGGTTATTGTTATTATTCATGTTATCCCTACAAATGATTGAGATTGGACTGGATTCAATACAGTAATTACACACACACACACACACACACACACACACACACACAGAGAAACACACAAACACACAAAGACAGCTTTTACTGAATTCTGATGAAATTTTGACTCTGAAGATCATTTCTCCACTAAATTCTAGAGCTGCTGAGTACAAGACCTATTGAAAATCCAATATTTCTGTTTAGTCTACAGATATTGCAATGACAACCAATCAAAAAGACATGAGAATCACCAGGAAGGGAAATTTATTTTCCTTTTCTGAGCAGGAAGCTAGAACTACATTTATCAATAAAGGAACCAAGTCTACATTATGACTGAATTGTGTTAAAATAAGCAGATAAAAAGAAGCTTTTTTATTATTTCAATAAACTCATAATCTGGTTGCATTATGAGATGAGCTGCGTGTACTGATTCCACAATCCCATGTAATCACATTCAGGGAATTATCTCATACATGTGGGTATCAAAGAGAGCCCCAACTATGCCAACAGGCAGGCACATACTATCATTTCAAATGGTAAGTGGTCTTAAGAGTTGAAAATAGGCATCATTACCAGAAGGCACTAAAGAAAGGCATCAGTTCTCAGTGACACCAGATAATTAAATTTTACTTTTCTGTCACTACTTCATTCAGTCCTACCAGCTGAAAAATTAGATTTAGAATCAGGCAACCTGATTTCAAATTGCTCCATACTAGTTGTGTGAGTTGGGGTAAGTCAGATACTCTTCCATCTATACTTTCTTCACATATATACATGCATACACACATACACACATATATATACATATACAAATATACATATATGTCCATAGACATATATGTATGTGTGTATGTATATACACACATAGGGTCTACACTTGGTGACCTCCCTGATCCCTCTGACTCTAAATGTGCAGTATAATCCTATGAGCCCAAGTGAGTAAATGATTTCAAAAAGCAAAGACAACCTCTCCAATAACAGGTCTGCAAAGCAATTAACATCTCATCTCATTTGATTGTCTTATGAGGTTCATACTTTTGTTATTCCCATTTCACAAATGAGGCAAAATGAGGCTGAGAGAAGTTAAGGAACTTACCTTCAAACCAGTAAGGGTCTATAGGATTTGAATTCAGGTCTTCCTGACTCTGAGTCTACCACTCAATCCACTGTATCCACTAGTTGTCTCCTTTTATCACAAATTAGAATACTTTAAGGGAGAAAATGTGTGAGCTAATTAAATATTTTTCTTTTTTATGTGCTTTATTATATTTATGTGCTATATATCTTTGAGTTGTAAAACATAGATCATTATTCCTGAAACTGAATAAATAAGGGGAAAGGAGGGGGAAGGAAAGAACTATTTCTATAATGTCTTCTATCTTATCTCATTTGATGCCCACAGCAATCCCAAGAAGTAGGTGCTGTTATTAATCCCATTTTACAGTTGAGGAAACAGAAACAGATGAGATTAAGTGACTTGCCCTGATCACACTTGTGACATCAGATTTCAACTCATGTCTTCCTAACTCTAGACCTAGCTCTATTCATTGAACCATTTACCTATTCATGCCAAATAAAGTGATCATCTGTCCAAATACACAAGTGCTTCCCATTTGTACTAGGAGCCATGGCAGAATAAGCCTTTGATTCAGGAAGACCTGAGTGGAAATTGAACCTCAGACCCTTACTAGCTGCATAATTCTAGGCATTTCAGTTAATCTCTATCTGCTTCAGTTTCCTCTTCTGTAAAATGGTAGGTCCAACAGTAGAGATGTTGCAAGGATCAAATGAGATTGGATTTGGAAACCTTAAAGCACTATATGAAAGCTAACTATTATGATTATTATTATCATTGTTTCTTCCAAGTTATTTTATATAGCTATACATGTATATTATGCTAACACAAAGGAAGTGACTTTTTAATACTATCTGGCAATCTTCTCTCCTTTCAAGAAAAATGTCAGTCATTTGTCTCCGTTGCCCTTTTTAATTAATATTTGATGTATAATACTAGAACTGTGTTTTGGGGGTTTTTTTTCTTATTTTCTGGACCCTACAGTTGTAAGGTAATGTATAGTCACTATAATCAAGAGTATACCTCACCTCCATACATGGGTAGTCCTTGTGATTTCAAATATAATTGTAATTATAGTTCATTCTGGCTTTCAAAACCCCTTGCTTAACAAGGGGTGTGAAATAGATAATACAAGTTGTTTTGTTTTGTTTTAACCATACCTGTGATTTCATCGATTTCTGGGGGGAAACTTCCTTTATCAATACAAATCTGCAAGTAGTCTGAAGCTTAGAGAACTGGCTAGTGTCTCCTTTATAGCTGAGGAAATGGAGGCCAAGAGAAATGAAGTGAATTGTCCAGGCTTACATACAGTTAAATAGAAGATGTTAGAGTTGGGAATTGAACCTAGATCTTCAGACTTCCACTACACTATACTGAAGAAACTCTTTGTATAAAGATTTTAAATTAAAGAACAGATAATTTAAAAAGTAATTATTTCAGTGCAGAAAATAATTTACAGAACAATCTTACTAGTGAGCCGCTGTGGCACATTTTCATGTTTGTTGGGATATCTTTATAAAATGGAAGGTGAACTATATGACACCCAAGGTCTCTGACAACTCTAATCTTCTATGACTTTACTATACTGGACAGAGAGAAAAGTCAAAGCTAAACAATAAAGAATTTTCATCATTTAAAGTCAACCAAATGTCCTATTTTTACTATCTTTGCCCATGGCTTTGGCACAAGGCTAGTCTTCCTTTCCCCTTCTTTCTTTAGGAAGTTTTCTTAAAAGACTTCCATATAAAGATACTGATGACTTGTGTGACCCACTAAGAACCACACTCCCTCCACTGCTTAAAATACGCATTTGGCTAATTGCATACCAGACCTCAGGATCATTCTAAATTTCTTTTCCTTCAAGACTCAACACTGAAATTCCCCCTTTCTGGTCACAATCTCTTCTATTCTATTTCCTATACTACTGATTGTTGTTTCTCTTCATCATAATCATAACCTTCAGTGTCTCAAATTTTCCTTGTTCTACAAACTCACTTTTTCCCCCATTTTCCATCATAGGTCAGGCTTAAACCATTGTAATTTTTTTCTCATCTTTAGCATTTCTTCTAACTTGGCTGATTTTGACCTTTGCTCTAACTAGTGGATGCTCTGACTGCACAAAAATAGCTGATTCTGATATAATGACCATATTAGTAACCAATAACTTACTGCCTGCTTAAAGACTCAAATTCAGATTTTTCAGGTATTGTTCAGTATTCACTATAACCAGTACCTTCCAACCCTCCTCTAGAATAACATGTTCAAAGAAAATATTAATGAGACATGTGAGCAGTCTACATACTTTTACAGATACTTTTTTTTAAAGCCTAGGCAATATAATGAGAAGATGGGACTTGTTGGAAAAGTCCCTGATGCTGGGGACTCTTAAAAACAAAAGGAAAAAGGACAGCAAAGAATAAGATGAATAAACAATGTCATGGAAACAACATACAGGGATTTGGACAGACTTGAAAAGATAGTGGAGGACAGAAAGACCTGGCATTCTCTGTTCCATCGAATTAAGACGAGTAAAACACTATTGAACAACTAAATAACAACAAAAACCACACTTCTTAATATATTTTTCAGCATCTTCCCACAAGGCACCCTTTATATTAAAGTCTAGCATGCCTCAAACTATATGTTGAATTCCTTTGTAGGATTTTACCAGGTTCTTCATAGCATTCTCCCACTCTTTATCCTCTGAATCAGATAAAGCAGTCATAGATGTAGAACTGGAAGGGATCTTAAAGGCCACTGAGAAGAACTCATTCATCAGATGTGGATGCTAAGGTACTTACCTAGCTGGGGTCTGACTCAGAAATGGAATGCATGTCGTACCCAAACTGGAATTATCTAAATGATAATCATTATTGCTACAAGGTGAGATGACCAAGAATTATATCAAATGATATTTCTAGTTACTTCTGCATGATGAAACTTACCCTACTTATTTCCTTGCTTGCTTCTCTAGGGAGAAAGTTGAGCTTCCACTTAGCTAAAGCTTGCATTTGCCTTCTGGTTTCACTTATCAAGAAAATATTGATATTGAGGTAGTTTAGCTCTTCCAATAGCATGTCAATTTGTTCTTCAGTAGACAAAAATTACACAGGTAGGGTACTTGCAAAAATGTTGTGATTCTAATCATTGTGCTGTTTACCCCATTTCCTAACAGTCCACCACAGTTTCAGAAGCAACTAGGAAGACCTCTATGACCTCAGAATGAATCAAGTAGAACCAGGAAAACAATTAATACACTGACAACAACATTATAAAGAAAAATAACTCTTAAGGACTTTAGAATGCTGATCAATGCAATGATAAACCAAGGTTCCAGAAGACCAAAATTGAAATATGACACTCACTTAAAAAGCAGAATGAGATATATGTTTTTTGACATGGGCAATAATGGGAATTATTTTTGCTAGAATCTCTGCTTAATTTTTTAGGAATTCATTTTTCTTTTTAATTTCCTTATTGTTCAATAGGGGAGGACTTGAAGACACAGAAAATAATTAGGTGGAAAAAATAAACCAATAAAAAAGGTGAGGGGTAGAAAGGGAGGAGGAATGTATCACAAGACTGAGGTGCATTAATTTTTTTGTTGCTTTGTGGCTATAATATTTATATATTACATAATAATATAATATGTGGCTATAATTTGCTTTAAGCAAAAAATTAATTTACCTACAAGCTAATTATTGGTAATATGCCTCCCTCTACTTATCTAGACTAGTCCTCTGAAAAATTTCTTAGCCCATCGTTGAAATAATACTTGAAGTGTCTCTAGCATAGAAGAACCCATCATGTATGCTTCAGTGGTAAAGTCTTTGGGAACTCATGGTTCCCTTCTTTCCATGATGAGTTATTAGAATAGGCCTGTGTGAAATCATCTTTAAAACTTAAATATATTTTGAATTGAATGGAATACTAAGAGAAGTAACTCAAATACAATGCAAGTCAACTGGAAAGCAAGATTAGCTTGCTAAAAATCCAATTTCCATGCAACTTTTCAGTACATCTAAAGTATTCCTGAAGAAGCCAAAAAAACTTGAATCATACCTTCACTGTCTGTTAAGTACACCCAGGATATATTCCATATTTTGTTCTGCTACTCATTTCTATGTGTCCTTGGATACTCATTTAACCTCTCTGTTCCTTTGCCTCATCAGCTATAAAGATAACACCTTTTGACTTCCCTCTCTGGGGGTTTTCTGAAGGGTCCAACACCATGGTAACCTAGATAGCAAATATAAATTTGCTACAAGAGTACTATAATCTTCCCCTTAAGCCTCTGTAGGAAATGTCAAATTCTTTTTCCAAAACAACTTTCTAAAGCAGTCATGTTAAATGGCTAAAGAAATGAATGGTGCCCAAAAATAAGCATAACATGTGGGGTGCCTATAATTGTCTTCCTGCTTTCTTCAAGCTAGATCACATTTCACCTCCATTATGTTGTCATTACATAGTTTCAATCTTCACCACCCACATGGTTATTTAGCACAATGGTAAACATAGTGTTAAAAATCTTTTTGATGAAGTGATGTTAATTGTACTTCAATTATTTCCAAGGCCCTTTAAAGAAATTTATATATTCCATATAGGAGGTATTTGGCATTATTCTCCATTAACTGTAGATTGGTTTGACTGTGACTCACAATAAAAAAAAAAAATCATCTCCATGAAAAGGCAGGACATTAATCTTGGGTTTGGCTTAAAAGTCAAGAGGTGGCCCTCAGCAATTATAATGAGACTTGGAAGGCTGTGTTTCCCTTTCCCTGAGGTTCAAGATCAAACAAACCTTTCCTTCCAGAATTTTCACAAAATCCTGTCTCTGCTGTTTAAAATGATTACCCCCAGAGTTAAAAGTAAAGGACCCTTACTACAAATGCCATCTGGAACATAAAGCGAATGGCCATCTGGAATCCCATTAAGCTGTCTGGGCCTCTCTTCCCAGGCCAGATCACTCTGCACACAACTCCCTTTCTAAGATGAATGTGGGTATAAATATGAACAGAAAATGATGGGAATATATTAATGTAGGACTGAAGTCTCTATTATTCCGGCACAAATCATCCACTTTCTTTGCTATTTGGACCTTTCCAATTCATTTCTTTATCTTGCTTTCTCTCTTTGGATAGATTTAGTCAATACTGACTTGTCCCAGGATTGAAAGGGAAAGAGAACAAAGGAATGCAAAAATAAGTAAAATATCAATATATTTGACCAATTCCTTCTTCAGAACTTTACTAAACATATCTATCAGGGGGGAAAATTTTAAATTATGGCATAAAATGAGTTGGGTTTTTTCACATGTATTTTCAGTGATTCTAGAAGTTTCCATGCTCTAATTCACAGGGTTACCAAAAGTTTATATAAAAATTCAATTCCATTTAATAATTACTAAGCACTTACAATGTGCAAAGGATTTGTGAAAATGTAAAGTTTAGATACACTGATATACACTGATAACTGACATACAAAATATAAAAATATACCAGAAAGATTCAAATTGCTATATGAGATAGTCATTAAGGCCTAGAGGAGATAATAATAATAATAATAATAATAATAATAATAATAATAATAACAACAGTACTACTCTATGAAATAATTTAAGGTTTGTAAAACATTTCAGATATACAAAGTCCAAAGCAAGATTCAAACTCAAAGTCTTTCTGACTCTAAGTCCTATACTCCACTAACTTTATCACCTAGCTTCATAGAAGAGGTGACATTTGAGTTGAGTTTTAAGGGAACAGAGGGAAGAGAATTAAAATTTATTATTATTTTACATATATATTACATAGCTATTATGTGCTAAGTGCTATATAATAATAATATTATTTCATATAATCCTCACAATAACCCTGTGAGGTAAGCATTATTATTTTAACTTCTGTTTTACAACTGAAGAAACTAAGAAAGACAGAAGTTAAATGCTTTACCCAGGGTCATATAGCTATTAAATGTCTGAAGTTGGATTTTAACTCAGGTCTTCCTAACTCTTGCCCTAACTCTACTTAGGTGCCTTCATTTTAAAAAATAAGAATTTAATAGTAGTGGAAAAAGAAGCAGTGTAATAGAATTTATAAGCAAAGTTGCCAAAGTATGAAAGTCAAGGGCATGATATAGTCAGGGATACTGAGTATAGTTCAATTTGGGAATAGTATGACATGTATGGAGGAATGGTAAGAAAAAGGATTGGGAAGGTAAGGTAAGATCCTGAATACCAGACTAAGAGCATAACTGTCACCTGGGAGTTAACAGGGAGCTATTGAAGATTCTGGGACTGGAGAACAGTAGGTAGATTAGATCTATACATTTTGTTGTTGAATGATTTCACTTATACTCTTTGAAACCATTTAGGGTTTTACTGGCAAAAAACCATGAAGGGCTTTGCCATTTCCTTCTCTAGCTTATTTTATGGATGAGGACACTGAAGCAAACAGGGTTAAGTAATTTTCCCAGGGTCACACAGCTAGTGACAAAGGATAGATTTAAATTAAGGAAGATGAGTCTTCCACATCCAGAACTCCATCCACTGCACCACCAAACCACCATCCATTCCATTAGATATCCATAATGATAGTATGGAAAACAGATAAGAAAGGGAGAAGGAAGGCAGGACCAGATGTTAGGAGGCTGTAGTTTTTGTCCAGGTGATTGAAAATGAGGACCTGTACAGGCACTACTGCTGAGAAGGCATTTTTTAAAAATTAAGATATTTTTCTACTGGAGATATGATACATGCTAACTGTCAAGTCTACTTCAGTCTTACTCTTGCTCCTCCCACCCAAGTGGTCCCAGGAATTTCATCAGAGGGAGGATTTAGCATCCATATCCATGGGGAAAAGTCCTATCACTTATACTTTATGTCCCCAAAGATAATGATTAATACAAGTCACTCTCCTCCCTACTAGTGCTGAATTCTCCTCTCTCTGACTTTGCCCTGGGTAGAACCTTAAATAGCTAAAGTATTCCACTTACAGATAAAAGCCCACAGATCCATCAAGATCTGTTCACAAAGGGATCCAGCAAGGTGAGAAGCAAGAAACTTTAATTTAACAACCAAGATACTTCAAAGAGGAGAGAAGGCTTGTAAGGAAAAAAAAAAACATTCTGACAGTAAGTTAGTAGAAAGGAGCTTCTTGTTGGGACTAAAGGAGAAGCAGAGTAATACCAAGGGTGATGTGCAAAATGACTTTTTTAAAACCAGATTCCTATCTCAAGAGAGGCTGAAGTCAGTGAGATGAAGTGGAAAAAGTTAGAGGATCTGGGTTCATATCCCTCTGCCAATACTTGCTTCCTGTGTAATCTCAGGTAAGTCAATTTGTCTGTGTGGATCTCAGTTTCCTCATTTCACTTTGGTCTTCCTTAGTTTCTTCTACTATAAAATAAAGGTGATAATAACAGTACTTCCTTACAGTGTTACAGGATCAAATGAGATAATATAAAGAGAGCATTTAGGCCAATGCTGAGCATATAATAGACAATAAAGCTAATTCCCTTCCCTCCCTTCCCTTAAAAAACCCTCTCTAGTTACATGAGCTCTGGGAAGCTGGACAAGATGACTTTAAAGGTGCTTACCAACATTTTTTCTAAGATCTTACAGTCTTAAGGTGACCAGGATGGCTCTAGACCTATCAAAGAACAAAGCTTAGGTCCCCTCTAGTTGGGAAAATCATCATAACCTCTTGGCAAAGAAGAGTAGGAGATAGGGTCAGTGATATTTGACACTGGTCTGCATCTGTTGGTGAGTTGCATGATCTAAAATAGACCACAGTTTTTTACAGTGGAGAAACTTATTTCTGTGCCCTTCTCTCTTAAAAACTTCCTATATGTCTAGAAGGCTAGAAAACTGCACTAATTACTCTACAAGTGTTGCAACTTTATTAATGGTGCTCATTTGCCCTTCAGGGTGGCCAAGTTCCAAAGATTTTCCATCCTTAGAAATGACTCCATACTTTTCACAAGCATCACTTTCTCCCAAATTAATAAGAACTATAACAGTTTCTCTCTATCCTTTTAAAAAGAAAAAAAAATGACATTAAAAGAGAAAAGGGCTGCAAAGCAAGTATGCCCAAGGAGAATATTTGGAAACCCAAAACATTTAGAAATTTTGCCTTGGGGAGAGACATTAACAAACACAAAATAGTCTTGCTCCAAGATCTCTACACAAAAATCGCCTATCATAATGAAAACACATTGTTAAACATTGCATTGCTGCTGAAGTGAACATTACACAGCCCACAATGTGAATTAATGATCTAGCTTTCCTTCCTCCCACACTCCACCACCTACAATGAGCCATGCTTCTGATAATGGGGCCCCCAAAAAGACAGGGAAATTTATCATTATTACAGTATGATCTACTCTATATAGCAGATAGCTTCAAAGAACTGAAATTTATCATGGGGGAAAGTGGAGGATCAAATGATTCAACAACTCCATTCACTTCAATATTTAGTAAGAACCAACTATATATAAGTCAATTACTAAGCATGGAGAATATAAGTCCAAAATAAAAATCATACCAACCCTCAAAAGCTTATACTCTTTAGAAGCTTGTCAACATTTTTTTAAAGCACTACAAGGAATTCAATTTCAAAGAGTTTTTAAAAAACATTATAATTATTAAATAGCAATATAATTATGCAAACTATTTAGAAATTCTTTCAAATATTATTTCATGATCAATTGATGTTATTTTTTTCTAATAACATTTAATACTATCTGAAATGATCAGTAATATAAATAATAATAAAAGTATTTTGGAAATATTGATGATGATGATTAATAATATTTTCTGCCTCTCTGAAATTAAGTTCTTGACAATGCTTTTAAAATGGAAAGACAGGGCAGCTAGGTAGTTCAGTGAATATAATACCAGCCCTGAAATCAGAAGGATCTGAGTTTACATCTGGTTTCTGATACTTACTATCTGTGTGACCCTGGACAAGTCACATCCTCCATTGCTTCCAGAAAGGGGGGGGGGGGGGAAACAATAGCATCAGTAAATTGTAAACTCTTGGGGGTGGGCACTTAATTTGCAATTTTGTCTTTGTATCTCCAGCACCTAGCACATGCCTAGCAAGTAATAGAAGCATAATGTATTTGTTGAAGTACCTTATTTAATGATATAGTTGCTCCTTTTACCCCATTGCACATGTCCCCTTTGGAGACATTATCAATATAGAGAAGATATCATGAAAAAATTTCATTTCACCGCTTATTCATTTCAATAGAGTCTATAAAGAGCTTCCTATTCGTTATTTTGTATACTCTAGCTATAGAAAAATAAATTGGTGCCCAATCAACCAGTTCACACAACTGAAGTAGACAGGAAATGTAATGCTTGGCTTATTTTGATTTGGGGCACCAAAGGGTTAATTCAAAGCTTTCTATTATTTTGTGTTTATTGTATGTAAGAAAAGAGGTTATTAACCCACTCATCATTCCAGAATCATAAGTAACTAGACAATAAGTCATATGGAGACAATAACTTATCAACACAGAAGCCTTCACTCATAAGTCTGAGAAATTACATGACAAAGGAAGAAAACAAAATGGAAGGAAAACAAAGTAAAAACAATAAAATCTTTAGGCAAGCACTGAAAATTCTACAGTGCACTATCATTCATAAGGTCAGTGGAGAAGTATGTAAGGAGTTAAAAGCCAAAGCATTTAAAAAAGTAACTCTGGAATAAACACTATAGAACTGGATCTAGTCGAAAGACGTAGTTTAAAATCCTAGTTTAAAAATAAAGTGGTATAGGGGTGGCTAGATGGCACAGGGGATAAAGCACTGGCCGGCCCTGGAGTCAGGAGTACCTGGGTTCAAATCCGGTCTCAGACACTTAATAATTACCTAGCTGTGTGGCCTTGGGCAAGCCACTTAACCCCGTTTGCCTTGCAAAAACCTTAAAAAAAAAGTGGTATAATGGATAGAGTGCTGGGTCTGGAGTTAGAAAAACTCATCTTTCTGAGTTCAAATCTGGACTCCATCACTTACTGTGTGACCCAGTGCAAGTCATTTAATTCCATTTGCATCAATTTCCTCATCTGTAAAATGAGTTAGAAAAGGAAATGGCACACCACTCCTATATCTTAGTTAAGAAACCACAAATGAGGTCACAAAGAGTTAGACACAACTGAAAGCAACTGAAAAACAACATATATGTATATATGCAATAGCTGTCATTTAGATCATTCTTTAAAGTTTACAAAGTGTAATTATCTCATTTGATCCTCACAACAACCTTTAGAGATAAGTGTTACTTTTTGCCCCATTTACATATGAGAAAAGTAAGAAAGACAGAGCTTAAGTGACTTGTTCATTGTCAGCGAATATTTAAAGCTAAAAATTGAATTTAGGTATTCCTATGGTCCAGTGCTCTATTCACAATTCTTTGCCTAAAATAGATATATATATACATACACATATACAACCATACCTATATGTATAGGATATGCATGCATATATACTATATATGTATTTAGGTTCTTGTACAAATACACATGTAGAAAAGTATCCAAAGAATTACAAGGTAGGAAAGGCATTAGATGTCCTCAAAGACCTCTTTTATCTATCAGTCCATGATCTTATAACCTTTTTTTTTCTTTTTAGTTTTTTCGCAAGGCAAACGGGGTTAAGTGGCTTGCCCAAGGCCACACAGCTAGGTAATTATTAAGTGTCTGAGACCGGATTTGAACCCAGGTACTCCTGACTCCAAGGCCGGTGCTTTATCCACTATGCCACCTAGCCACCCAGGAATATTCTTAAAACAGGTCTTCTCTACATCACTTTGAGGTTGACCAAGCTAAATGGAATTTCTTTTTTTTTTTTACTCCTCGCTTCCATTTTCCCTCCTTTGTTATATCTTTTTATATCAGATCTTCTCAAGAAATCTCTGGCAAGGACAACAAGAAAAAATATATGACAGGCAATTTTAAAAACTATGTTACTCACACAATTTCTCCTGCATTAAGCAAATATTTATTTTGCAACTAAAGATAGTAAGGGGAAGAGAAAAGAAGAGAAGGAAAAAATGGTGTCACACAGTTTATAGATTTCACAGCACATGTTCAGAAAGTAAAACCAAAAGAGTAGCCAGTTTTCCTTTTGCTGATTCCCTCCCCAAGCAAGGCTGGGACATGCTTTCCTTTCATTTTAGCAAACAGGAAATACCTTTGGAATACTCCTACCAAGCCTTCAGAAGAGCTCTTACAGCTGCAGAAAACTACAACAGGCTCACTTTGAGGAAATGCTTTTGGGGAAAAAAATTTTTTTTAAATTAAAATAAAGGGTATAGGGGCAAGGAAGAAAAGAGATGAACTGTGAATGTTTATGAATAAACAGGACAGGTATAAATGTTACATGTTTTTTGTGTTCAGAATTTCACATACATCTCCCAAGTTCCCTCTACATTCTTTCATAGTTTCTGGGCATATTGACCTTACCTGATGCTCCTATAATAATTCATCTCATCAAATATTTATTAAGTATCTACTAGGTGAAAGGTAGAAGATGTTAGGGTCCAGGGACCCAAAAACAAGAAAAGAAAAGAAATGATACAGACCCTGTCCTTAAGAATCAAAAAAAATCTCATAATGGAGATGGGGGGGTGGGGAAGAGATTAGACACATATTCAAATAAGCAAGATAATGTTCTTTCCATAATACTGCCTCAAATTATAAATCTCAACTTTCCCTATCAACTCTCCTCCAGTCCAAACTAATTTTTAACAAATTCCATTCCAGGGTTCACAGTTGAATTCATTCTCTCTCCATCAAAACAAAAGCACATACAAACACATTCTCTGCTCTACCTCTCTCTTTTTTTCTCTCCCTCTTCCTCCCCCCCATTCCCCCCCCCCCATTTTTACCCTAAGATTTCTCAGGCCTTCTAGACTCTATTCCAAATGAACAGGATCACATGAAATCAAATGAAATCTTATTTGTAGAGTTTAACATGCAGCATTTCCATAGTACACACAATAAATGCTTATTCCTTCCTTCTTTCTTCCCTCACAACTTGTACATCTCTTATATTCCCCAAAATACTAAGCATTCACTTAACATGAAATACAAACCTTGAAGTAAACTGACTGACCACAGCACATCTATTTCATGAGGAAAAGGAATATTCTATTTTAGAATGACCTAACTTCAGAAAATATATTTAGTACAGTGCCAAATGATGAGATGCTAATGATATTTAAATGTTGATACTAGTATCTGATTATGAAGCAAAAGGCATTCCATCTTTCTCATTATGAGTCAAGTTACCTTGAAAGTTCAAAAATGTTAAGACAAAGGTCTTCTGAGTTATTCATGTATAGTCAACTAAAAATATGCTCAGCAACTGGAAAGTGCAATTCTTCCCTATTGCAAATATATTTTAAAAGACTTAATAGATCCTGCCTCCCAATAGATCAGTCTCTATGCAATGACTGGATAGTTAAGAATTTACATATTAGAGAAAGTTATGGCTAATGCTTTCAAGCCTTAATTATGCCACTGTTACTTCATCACTGGGAGGTAACATAAATATCCCTTAACACACAGGCTCCCATCTGCCTTGATCACAAAACAAAGAAATCGAAGAAAGGGCACTGCTATCAGGTAGGAGTCTGTTTCTAAAAAATGAAGCCAAATCACTGTATATTTCATTAAACAATTTGGCAAAGAGGATAGATATTAGACAAATTTTCTCATATGGTAAAAAAATCTTGGGGAGATGAATTTTTTAAAAGTTCCAAAATATCAGTCTTTTGTAGAGCACCTCCATGAAAAATCAGACTTCCTGATAAAATATTGGATGATGGCATGGGGTAGTAGAACAGTGTGATGAATTGGAGAGACAAAGGACCTGAGACTGAATACCACTTCTGCCTCTTAATATCTGTGACCCTGGGCAAGTCAAATCACTTCAAATCACCTCTTTGGGTCATCATCATCAGTGAAATAAAAGTATTAGATTAACTGAGCCATAAAGTCTCTTTTCAATCTATTTTTCAGGAACACCTCCTCTTGATTCTCCCCTTGTTCCTTCTCAGCCAAATCATAAGAATGAGTACCAGGTTGACCCACTCTGGCTTCCAAAACAGCAACAACATTCTGAATTCTCCTTCTGTGCATTGGTTGGTTGAATTCCTGGGTACCAAGCAGCCTCTCTCAGGTTGATGTCTGCAATCATGGCCCTTCCTGCACTCAGAGGACCCTTTCAATACTGAGAAGTTACAGCTTGGCGCATACTAAATTAGGCCACTGACTACAGAATCCCCTTAAAGGGATGGGATGTTCACTTTGCCACAGCAATAAACCTAGCCATCTGCCCCTATGTCTCACTGCCTGTCATCTATATTCTGCTATCCTGTCATCGTTGTTTTTAATTACACAAGAGCCTATCGCAATTACATCAAGCCCTAGCAGAAAGCCTTTGTGAAGTTGCAAAAATCTGCTCATATATTAGGGGCTTCCAAAATCCTCAAATTTCCCAGGAACACATGTCTCTGATTACTGCATTAAAGATTTGGATCCTTGGTTCAGAAATAAGATGTACTATATAAAGTAAGATGTTGCCAACAAATTTCCCTTGGGTTGAAGATTGGAGGAAGCTGGATCCACACAAAAACTTGAATAGGGAGTTACAGGTGCACATGGAGAGGTAAACAGCCCTCTAAATAAGTAACAAGCCAAAGAGCATCAGCACATGGGCAGCACATTCCAGTATGAATTATTAAAGCCTGAGCTGGTCTGCAATTGAGTGTATGACTGATTTCTAAGTGAAGACATCTTTCTTAAATGCTCCCACTTTAAGGTAAAAATAGACATATTATTCCCTTGTTACCTTTTTGTTTTTCCCCTACTTGGGTGAAAAATGAAATAGTTTTGTTGCTTTGTAATTGATATACCTGACATAAAAATCCATTCCGCAAACTGGCATCCACTGATACACACAGTAAGGGAAGAAAATCATCTTGACATGTAAAATAGCACATTTTGACAAGAAGTGAAGCCATTGAAAAATATATGAGGAAAGACCATGGAACATTTTCCATTGGGACAAAAGGCAACTCCATCTGAAAGGTGAACAATAATAGATCACCTTTGTATGAGACTTGGAGGATTTTTATAGGGCACTTTCCTCAGAATAAGGTACGTAGTGAGGGAAGGAGGGGGTGGGAGGGTAGAGATGGAAAAAGCATTGTTATTATCCTTTGATTTACAAAAAAACTGAGGCTCAGCTAGGTTAAAAGACTTGCTAAACATCTTAGAGCTCATAAGTGTCAGAGCCAAGATTTGATGCTAATTGTCTTTGAACTACACATCATTTGCTTTTCCACCATTCTATGAATCTTCATTAACATATTTTTTCATTCATTGAGGCAAGGTAGATAAAAAAAATACAACCCAAAAGAGAAAGACACAAATGTAGTTTTAGGGATGGCATACTGATCCAGACCAGACTCTTAAGTCAGAAGGGTTGCTGAGGAGCAAAGTGGTAAGCTCCTCCTCACAAACCTCCAAACAGATCGAGAAAATGCACCAGGCTGAATATTGCTGGGGAAATCCAGAAAACATCACAATGAGTAATTTGTTCAAGCTAACTGTACAAAGACAGGCAGGCAGGGAGGTCTGTGAACACTGGGGATGGGTCTGGTCAAGAACATATCACAGACAGAGACCTCCAGCACCCAAAGAGAGGCTCTGCAGAACAAAAGGATATCCTAGATCCATACAAGGACACTGCCAGATCCAGACCAAACCAAAATCTTCCCCACTCTCCACATATACTGGGCATTGCAATGGGGAAAAGTACATACTAGAAGGTCGGCAACTTGTGGAGATCATATCAGCTGGGCAGCTTTGGGAACACTGAAAGTTTGTAAGACTCTAGACTGTCCTTGCAATACTATAATCAATACTTCTAAGAAAGTAGCAACAGGACCAGCGCAGACCTTCCCACTAGAAGCTCCTCTAAGCCCAACTCTGAGATCAGTTTCAAAGTCAAAAAGTAGAAGGGAAGAATAATTTTTAACAAAAAAGAAAAGAACTTCACCGTAATTATGATGGCAAGGATGCTTAAGACATAAATACAGAAGATAATGACTCCAAAATCTCAGAGAAAAATTCAAATTGGACAAAATATTCAATGAGAATTTCTGTAAGGGTACAATAAGAATTTAAAAAGAACAGGAGTTCAAAGATGCTTTGTTGTTGTTCTTATAAATGGAATGAGAGGGCTTGAAGGGAAAAAATGGAAAATAAGTAAGAGCTATGGAACAAAGCTTTGGAAGACGAATCAATAGTTTGGTCCAATAGAGAAACAAAATCTCAAGTAAGGAAAACACTCAATGGAAATTAGAATGAACTAAATAGAAGCCAGTAACTCCATAAGGCAACAAAAAATATTAAAACATAATCAAAGAAGAGAAAATAGAACATTTACCAAAAATATCTGACTTGGAAAACAGGTTAAGGAGAAAAAAATGTACAAATCACTGGACTGAGTGCCATGACCCTCCCTCCAACAACAATAAAAAAGTTTATACATCATATTTCAAGAAATTTTCAAAGAAAACTATATAGATCTCTTAGAATTGGGAGGGCAAAGTAGAAATAAAATGAATACACAAGTCACATCCTCAAATAAGTCCAAAAATGAAAATTCTCAGAAACATCATAACTAAAAACCAGATTCCAGATCAGAGGGGGGGAAAATTACAAATGCAAGAAAAAAAATAAAAGATTTCATACACAAGGTTAGGATGACATATAACTTAGAAGCCACCACTAACAAAAAAATGGAAAACTTAGAAAATATTTCAGAAGGCCAATGATATAGTCCTACAGTAAGCAAACTTTCTCATCTGAAGTAAGAATAATGCCATATGGGGGAAAATGAACCTTTATTGAAAAAGAGAATTTCCAAGCATTCATGATGAAAAGGAAAGGGCTATGGAGAAACTCTAAAGTTCAAGCACTGAAGGGAAGAGCAACAAAAAAGATTAATATGATATAATGAACACACACACACACACACACACATATACACACATCCGGAGATGGGTACCAAAATACATTTTGTTCAACAAGGAAATAGGAGAGAAAGGAAAGCAGTAAGGGAGGCAGGGGGTGGTTGGTGATAGAGGAATTATACTAAGCAAACTCTAAGGATGTTCAAAAATATTTGTAGCTCTTTTTGAAGTGATAAAGAATGGACATATGAGGGAGTGCCCATAAATTGGAGAATGATGAACAAGTTATGGTATATAAATGTGATAGAAGGGGGCGGCTAGGTGGCATAGTGGATAAAGCACCAGCCCAGGAGTCAGGAGTACCTGGGTTCAAATCTGATCTCAGACACTCAATAATTACCTAGCTGTGTGGCCTTGGGCAAGCCACTTAACCCCATTTGCCTTACCAAAATAAATAAATAGATAGATAAATAGATTAATAAATAAATAAACAAATAAATAAATAGATAAATGTGACAGAATACTACTATGTCAAATTTTTATCGGCATAATAACCCAACAGGATTCTAGAGAACTAATGAGGAAACATGTAATGTACCACCTGATAAAGAGGTGAAGGCCTCAGAAAGCAAAATTAGATTTTTTTTTTTTGGACACAGTCAATGTGGAAATTTATTTTGTTTGACTAGGCATTTTGTAATAGCTTTTGCTTTTCTTATGTTTTCAGTAAGTGGAGGGAGGTTGGGGTTGGAGCGTGAAAAAGTAGATGTTGGCTAATTAAAACAAAAATGTAAATAATAAGAAATGGCTGGTCATATAGAAAAACTGAAGCAAGTAAATAGCCAGAAGACTAGTATGTACACACACACACACACAGAGCTCTAGTAGGCATGGATATTATCTTTTCCACAGAAAGCAACTCCCAAATCTATGAGATCACAGATCCATTTGGTTATCTGAGATTTATCTGTTTATATTTCAGATAGTTTACTGACTGTTTTATCTAAACTGCATTTCCCAGAATAATGTCAGTCAAACTGAGACCCTTTAAGAGTATATCTTAAAAAGGGCCAAGGTCTCCCACTTCCAAGGCATCTCCAGACAACCTGATCCATATCTGGCTACTGAACCCATATGGCACCAGAAGAGAAAGTAAGACTGGTGACTGCACAGGACTCCTTCACTTGAATCCAATTCACTTGCATGTCATGGTATAACCTTCCTGATGATGTGTGTTGTCATGGTTCCCTTCAAGAAGGAAGGACAAACAACAAAGCAAACACTGAACAAAGTGCCATAGATGAGAAACACTGGCATTAAATGCTAAATGAAGTCTCATAGGAGTTCTGGAAAAATAAAAAACATTATTATTTTTAACCAAGTCAGGGGAAAAAATTTAAATTACCTAGGTTTATAATCAATCAATAAGGGGCAGCTAGGTGACATAGTGGATTGAGCACCACTTCTGGAATCAGGAGCATATGAGTTCAAATCTGATTTCAGACACTTAATACTTACTTAGCTGTACAACCTTGGGCAAGTTACTTAACCCCTTTGCCTTGCAAAAATAAAAAAAAAAATCCATCAACAAGCTTCTATTAAGCATCTACTATTATATCTAATGCTGTCTTTGATGCTTGTGTCATATTCAAAACATAAGATAACCTTTGATATCAAAGAGCACACATTTTACTAGACAGTAATATTTATAAGCTACCTTGACATAAATCAAAGCTTATACTTTCATTGAAAGTATATCAAAATAGTGTCAATTGCTGATAGAAAAAGTAATGTTGATATTATAAGATCACTGAATTTAGATAGCAGCATTACAGCAATTTTTTAAATCCCAGTTTTATTTGTAGCAACCTTATTTTCAAGGAGTCTAGGCAATGTGATTCTCCACAGTTACTTGTTTTCACTTTTAGACTTCTTTATCAGCAAAATATTCCTTACACCTGCTTAAATAGACTATGACAGAAGTTATACCCATTCCTCTCAGTGGGAAATGATGACTTAGACTCTAAGGACCTGAGTTCAAAGCACATTTCTTTTAGTTATTTCCTGTTATCCTGAGTAAGTCATTAAACCATGCTGGATCTCCATTTCCATATCTGTAAAATAAGGGAGTGTGACTAACTGATCTTTAAGTTCCCTTCTACTGCTAAATCAATGAGTCTATGTTTCCAAGAACCATAAAAAAAGTGAGATGGGGCAAGTTAAGAGATGAGTTCCAGGGTTTAGGCCTGAAACCAGGGAAGTGATAGGGTGTTGAGCTAGACAAAAAGTTATCTCCATTTGCTGTACTAACTTGGCCTCTGGCTATCTGCATGTTGTTTGGTTTGTGGTTAGGTTTTTTGGGGGCAAGGCAATTGGGGTTAAGTGACTTGTCCAGGGTCACACATCTAATAAGTATAAAGTATCTGAGGCCAGATTTGAATTCAAGTCCCTAAGCTCCAGAGCTGGTACTCTATCAAATGCACATTTTATTTTTCTTTTTTAAATTCTGTATGGTCCCCTTCCACTCTCTAGTTTCTTAAGTTCCTTCAACTGAAGACCTTATTCCTCTGTTGCCCTCTTTGCTCTCCATGACAACAACTGAGTATACGCATCATCTGATAATTTTTTTTTAGGTAATGTTTCAGATTCCTTATAGAAATATCATCAGTTAATTTTCCCTCATCTTTTCTTCTCAGGAGAGACAATTTCAAGTCATCCAATAATCCTCCTAACCCTGATGGTTCAGTCTTTCAGTGACTTCCTATCTCATTGCCAAAGCCATCACCTTCCTCCCTGAGAAAGAGATCAGAGCTAAGCATATAAATCTAGAAGTCTGACCAATGCTAGGTTTTAGAAGCTGAGAAGGAAATATGCAATGTGATACTCGCATAAGATAATCTAACATTATGAATTGTTTCAGGAAAAATGAAATTCTAGCTAAAATAACAATGTAAGAGGCAGTTCATTACCTAGCAATGCTATTGTTGCTGGAAAATGTGTCCGGTTAAAGGTTTCAAGGGTTGGATAATGTGAAAGAAGTCACTTAAAAGATCGACTCAACCCTGAAAAATTTAGAAACAAAAGAAATTTATGTATATAATTCTGCAGATATTAAAGGAAACTGAGCAGTGACCCAGGCTATAAGGAAATTATTAAAGTTCTGTAAGAAAGTAACCAAATTAAGAGAGAAATTAAGAACAGTTACAAGGGCATTGCAACTGAGCTGATAATAACCTCCACCAGGACATCTGAACTGAAACAACAGCAAGGAAAAGATAAGGCCAGGGTTATAAAGGATATGAGTTGGTAAAGGGATAAGGGAAGGGATAGGGTGATACTAGGGAGGAATTAAAGAATGTATAACACTGTTCAGGTAACATAAACTGTGCATAGAAAGGTCAATTTAGTGTCTTCAAGTAGCATCTGTAAGGTAGATAAAGGTATAGGAGTAGGTACAGTAGCTCAAAGACTTAATCCTTTCAGTCTAGAGCAGGGATTTGTCTAGTCCTAGCTAGGGTGCAAGGTACTTCACTGAAGGTCATTGATCTCATCAACAAAATGGTTCAATAAAGTTCACTGGTCTCATCATTATGTGTTCCCAGTGACCAAAATTCAGGAGGAGAAAAGCTAAAAAAATAGTTATCTGAGGAAGTTGTAGTGATAACATTACACTGGGCAGATTGAGTGTGATGGTAGACCTGAGGAGCAGAGTTCTGACATCCAAAGTCAGTCCAAGCAAGTAAAGGGCTATTTATTTGGAATTTCATCTGTATGATTAGAGTACCAAAGGTCAGAGTCAAGAGCCTTGGTTTCTCCATGTGTAAAATGAAGATAATAATACTGATGGTATTATTTGTGAGGATCAAATGAGATGATGTTTTTAAAATGCTTTTATGCTACATAGATGTCACTGAATATTCAGAGCTAAAAAGGACAACAGCAATCATCAAGTTCAATCTATCACTAAAAGAATCTCTACAATGAAATATACAAAAATTATCTTTTTAAAGATAAGAAGGGGTCCACTACTTAAATGGCTAACTTCAAAACACTCTAAAATTGTAAGGAAATTTTCCCTAACTTCAGTTAACTTCCTTATAACCTCCAGCCTCAGGGCAACTAGTGGCACACTGGGTTTGGAATCATGAAGATTTATCTTCATAAGTTCAAACCTGGCCTCAGATACTTAACTTAGCTGTGTGACCCTGGTCAAGACATTTAACACTGTTCATTTCAGTTTCCTCATCTGTAAAATGAGTTGGAGAAGGAAATGACAAACCACTCCAGTATCTCTGCCAAGAAAACCCAAATGAGATTAAAAAAAAAGAGTCAATAGCACAATACAACTTCCACCCATTTTGCTTTTGGGTCTGCCCTATTGAAGCCCAACAGAACAAATATAATCTTCCCCTCTTCAAAACCCCAACCCTTTTCTGGAAGTTAAACATGCTCAGATCCTTCATGCTCTCTTCATATGGAAGTAGAGAGGAAATATTGAAGGAAAAATATGTTTTGTAATTAATCTGTTCCCTCTGCACTGTGACCTTGTATCCATTGTTCAAATTATTGAGATGAGATGAGATGGGTGAACTGTTAAATAAAGTACCTAGCCCCTCCCTGGCAAGGACAAGTTCCTGGTAACAAAACAAAGGATCCCTGCCCTAGCCTGAAAAGATTAAGTCTTTAAGCAACAGTCCTTCAACTACTTCTTCCTTATCTCATAGTTGCTCCCAGAACTATGGGCCCTCCACCAACCTCTACATTTCCCTATCTACCCCTTTAAAAATTCATACTCTACTCAGGTGAGTTGCTTTTCTCCTACCAAAGTTATCCAGATCCCCGGATAACTTCCCTAGCTCACAAGGCAGTTTTTGTTGCTAATGTTGCTGCTAATTCCCTTAGGGTATTAGTAATTTTCAACTGTCTACTCTTTCTTTCCTTTAGTTTCTCTAATCACAGAAATAATTTTGATCCTAAAATTTCTTCTGGGTCAATTAGTCTTATAAATGAATTCTTTCATGTTCAACCTAACCCCAACCTTTAGCTGGCTACATTTTCCCCAGCATCAATATGATTTAATGTCCTTTACCATTTTGGCTATACTCTTCTTTATATTCTCAAATTTATCATTGTTCTTCTTAAAATGGGGTACCCAAAGCTATACAAAATGTTCTCTATTATAGACTGACCAGGACAGAGTACAGAGAATGTCAGTCACCTTTTTATTTCTGCACTTAATAAGGCATTAACTTTTTAGTCTGCCTTATAATACTGCAGATTTAAACTTGGTTTACAATTAATTAAACCCCTCCCCAGATCTTTTTCAGACAAACTCCTACCTCATCTCACATTTATAAAGCTTATTTTTGGAACCCAGGTTTAAAATTTTATATAGTGTTACTGGATTTTGTTTCATTTATTCAAACCACTGCTCTAGTCCATCAAGATTTTTTTGGTTCCTGACAGTGACCCAAGATGCTAGCTTTTTTTCTCAGCTGTGTATCAACTGAAATGTGACAAGTATCCTATCTATACCTTTATCTAAGTCAATATTAAAATGTTAAACAGTAAATGTCCCTAGGGCATTTCAGTGGAAACCTCCGGTGAAGGTGACATTAAATCATTAAAGACAACACTTTGATCCAATCATTCAGCCAGTACCAAATCCATCTAATTTGTAATTCTTTAGTCTACATCTCTCCATCTTTTCCACAAGAATAGTATGAGTCCTTTTATCAAATCAAGTTAAACTATGTTTACAGCATTCTCCTGACCTACCAGTTTAGTAATCCGGTCAAAAAAAAAAAAACAAATAAGATTATTCTAAACAGACCTGCTGTTTTCCTGTTGGTTGATTCTCCAGCTGTTGTTTGGAAAATTAAGGTATAGGGCAGTCAAAGGGTTGAACACTTTGAAAGTCTAGAATAATGACTAAGATTTGGGAGCCAAACTCTGAAGGCTTTAACTATTTTCTTTTCTTTTCCTGTGTGTGTGTGTGTGTGTGTGTGTGTGTGTGTGTGTGTGTGTGTTCTAAAACAAGTCTTTTTGTGAATAGTCTTATTAATCCTAGGTCACTGGGTGCCCTGACCTGCTCATTCTTGACTAGCAAGAATTGTTCAGTACAGGGATCAGACTTTGGAGTAAATGGGGGAAGACTTAAAATTTGTCTATAGTGCAAGAAGGACAAAAGCAAAAGCTTTGTCAATAAAGTTTTTTACCACTTTAGATCAACTAATGTCTTTTAGAGTGTATATAACTTGTCCATTAGGTAAGTACATAAGGGATCTGTTTCCAAATCAGCAACAAAAGCTGAAAATGGTATAAATTCAAATGTAAAAAGACCCCATTCCCCTTGGAACTTAGGTACATATATTCTCTACTTGCATTCTACCCACCTCTACCCTTACCACCACCACCATTAATTGCTTAGATGGAAAAGCTAATAATGTAGAATGCCATTCCTGTAAAAGAAGAGGCAGAATTTATCTTATAAGTGAATCTAATTTATATAAACAGCTCTTAAAAAGATATGATATGACTCTAAGTTTGAGATGGCAAAAATAGTCTTTCCTTATCTTAGCATAGTGATGGAGATGAAATCATCTAAGCCCTTGTTGTGCATATAGAAAGTGAACTCCAGTCATAAAAGGCCCTTGGTTGCCTTCCCTCTTCTTTTCAGTTTCCTTTCCTCTAGTATTGACCTTGTGAACAATGGAAGGTCCTAGAAGGCCTAAGAGTGCCAGTAACAACAGCAGTATCTACAAAACTGGTTGTGCTGGCAATAGCAATAGAAGGATTAGGTTTGTGACAAAAAGGAAAGGGAAGGCCATGGCCAGAAGTTCCCACCATTGAAGTAATGGTGAAATATGAAATATGAAATAGCTACTTTGCAGTCTTAGAAAAACTGCTTAAGTCCCAACAAGGTTTGAATATTGGCTTGATTCCTTATTGCTAAGCATTTCATTTTCTATTTGGAAATAAACCCATACCTGATTCGTGTTAATACATTTCTTACTTTCCTCCTGGCTCTTAGATTATAATCTAATAACCACTTGTATAATTAGCAATTCTATAACTAACTATAACTAACTATAACTAACAACTTTCCCCAGTGTAAGAGAGAGTAGGGATGAAGGATCAATTCCAATATGAGAACTGGGGAGACTACAGTCCTATTGGTAAATCAGGCAACCCCAGAACTTTGAACCCAGAGTAAACTACAATGGCAAGTAAAGGGCAGGGAATAGCAGAGGATGCCAACTCCTAAGGTGACAGCTACACTGGGTAGAAAGTTGCAGATCTACAACAAGCAAATATGCAGAAATGGATCAAATTACTTCATTCAGCAGCATCTACCAATAGGTATCTCTCAACTTCTGACCATAAGAAATTCAGCTTTTTAAGTCATCTGGTGCCTTCCTCCTTTTCCCCAGTTTGATACTACCACAAGCACAGGACACCATGCTACAATTGGAACATTGACCTTATCAATAA
The DNA here is from genome assembly GCF_037893015.1 of Macrotis lagotis. Taxonomy (NCBI): domain Eukaryota; kingdom Metazoa; phylum Chordata; class Mammalia; order Peramelemorphia; family Peramelidae; genus Macrotis; species Macrotis lagotis. The sequence goes on along the minus strand of NC_133659.1, from coordinate 133,944,698 downwards.
ACTGTTCGTATAAGGACACATCTCCAGGATGTCTTACAACTTATGTGTGATGGCTTTCTTTCCTTATCTGCCTCCATAAAATCTTCCTGTGAAAAATATGTGTGTGTGCTTTCCTTAGTAGATTTTTAGGCTCAGAAGATAATACCATTTCAAGAGAAAAAAAGCAGAGATCTTCACCTGAGGCAGAAAACAAAGAGTCCCCATGCTTCAGATTTCTGTCCAACCTGGGTTGTAGTTTGGTGATAATTGGTGAATAAAGTTCCCCCAAAATGCTGCCTTGTGGAATCGAGGGGCCCTTGAATTCTCAAAGGCTATATTCTACAGGAACATAAACTCAGGTAAAGTCTAATAAATTGGAAAGGTTTTGAGAATGAGCTAAAGGGATAGCTATCATTTCTGTCTTCTGCAGATGAGTCTAGCTTAGTTAAGAGAGTCATCACCAAGATGGTTACAAGGTGATAGCTTTTTTTTTGAACACTGTAACTCTGGAAGTCATAAATTAGGGTTTGCATGACATATGTATATCCATAATGATGAAACCATTGATGACGCTTTATGTGGTGATACATTGGTTGGGGGCATTGTGTGAGTTATGCTTGCATGCACTGTTGTACTTTGCTACTTAAAAATATAGCTACATCTGTAGATATAGACATATAACAGAAATATTTACATAGTTACAGAGAAAAAGATACAGATATAGACATAAATATAAATACAGATATAGATGGGTATAGAGATTTAGATATAGATAGAAACTTTGGGGGGACAAATTATGAACATATTTGTATAAGGAGTTTGCAGAGAAGAATTTCCCAAAGAATGAAGATTAGCACCTGACATAGTATAGTCTAAGAGAGAAGCTTGAGACATGGAGAAGTTAAGAGAGGTCACCCAGGGTCACCCAGTCATATGTGGCAGAGGTGAGAGTTCAACTCAAATCTTCCCGGTTCCCAGTTCTATATATCCATCCTGACCCTCTGATCTGGGCAGCCATCCCATGTCAACTGTCTTCTGGATATTTCAAGCTGAATGCCCCTTTGGCTTCTAAAATTCCACATGTTCAAAAGAGAATTCATTATCTTTCCCTCCAAACTCACCCCTATGAATTTCTTCACCACTGTTCAAGGTCACTACCATTCTCACAATAAGCTAGGATAGAAAACTTCAGTGGTATCTTCAACTTCTTCAACCTCTTATACCCCATATATCCAATCTACTGCCATATACTATCATTTTAGTCTCCACAACATCTCATATATATATATATATATATATATATATATATATATATATATATATATATGCCCTTCTTTGTAATGAATCTCTTCTCTAATTTGTGTCTTTAACAATTCTTTTTTTTCAAGGCAATGGGGTTAAGTGACTTGCCAAAGGCCACACAGCTAGATAATTATTGTCTGAGGTTGCATTTAAACTCAGGTCCTCCTGACTCTAGGGTTGGTGTTCTATCCACCTAACTGTCCTTCCTTTAACACTTCTTGCCTGGGCAATTGCAACATTATCCAATTGGTTTCCTTCCCTCAACTCTCTTCCTACTTGAATCTATTTTCTTTTCATTTGCCAAAGTGACTGTCTGGAAGCATGTGTCCAAACATCACACCTCCCCCACTCATTAAATTTCAGTGGTTCCTTATTATTTCAAGAATCAAAAAATTCTTCCATTTAACATTTAAAACTCTTCACAACCTATCCCTTTATGGGTCCTAACTCTGAAACTAGCTCTCATTCACTACCTCAACATGACCCCTTAAATATATATATATACATGTGTTTACATGTGTCTCTTTGCACACACACATACATGCATCATGTAAAGTGTTTATAGATGTATATCCTGTATACAAGCTATTTGAATAAATTCCAAGGGATGTTCCAAATTCTATTTGTGTTGAAATTTTTAATATCAAATATATTTCTAAATAAGTAGAGAACAATAAGGTATTTGGGACTCTTTACACAATACACTGATGCACACAAACACATATAAAAATATTCTTTTATAATGAACTTTGGCTATTATAATACTGACTCAAGTTCAATTATTTCTCTAATATACCAAGAACTGACTACAATATAAAATGTTCATACTATATCACTTACAGTATTCCAAATGTTTCAAACTCAAATTTCACATGTTTTAGCAAAACTAGAACTAACAATTCTTGAAACCAAGAGAACCAACTGGGGAGAACCTGGGACTGCAGAATCCAGAATCCCAGAGGAAGAAAGATACCATAAAGAAGAGTGATCTTGGAGAAGTTCACCTAGGTTACAAGAAAGCTTCAGAAAGCTATCTCAGCCAGCAAACACAGGTGAGTGCACAGGTGCAATATACATGAGCCCCTGACTTGATCCATGTTTCATCTGTGTAACATTTTTCACTTAACAAAATCTTCACATTCAACAGGATGGTACAATAAAAGGACCATTGGATGAATCATCTGGATATCTGGGCTCAAATTTTATCTTAGCTGCCTACTATCTATATCACCTTGAATAAGACATGTGAGTACCACGATCTTTATAAAATGAAGAGGCTGCACTAGTCTCTCCTAACTCTAAAAATCCTATAGTTATTTGATCTTCACAACAACCCTCTGGGAGATGAAATCAATATAATATGTGGATCTCACTGGGCTAATATAGAGCTGGTTAGCACTTAAATCTCCCTGTCTCTTTTGGATAAAAGCAGAACTGAATCCTTCCCAGGCCTTTGGTAACTTCTCACTAAGGAGTAATTTTAGGAGTGATCTCTTCTCTGATCATTGCTTTCAAATCTTTATTCTTTCTACTCTCTTTAGATTTAACTAATTCTACCCATATAATGAAGGAGCTGGGTAAGCCAGTAACTAGAGTGCTAAACTTGAGTTAAAAATCTTACTTCAAGAGTAGCTAGGTGGCACAGTTGGATGGAGCATGCACCCTGGAGTCAGGAGCACCTGAGCTCAAATCTGACCTCAGACACTTAATAATTGCCTAGCTGTGTGACCTTAGGCAAGTCCCATAACCCACTGCCTTAAATAAAATTAAAAAAAAATCTGACCACAGATGCTTACTCAGTTGTGTACTCTTAGGCAAGTCTCTTTAAACTTCAGTTTCCTCATCTGTAAAAGGGGGATAATAACAGTAACACTATCTTATAGGGTTGTTGCAAGGCTCAAATAAGATAAAAAATGTAAAGCATTTTGCAAACATTAAAGAGCTACCCAGATGCTAGCTATTAGTTTGCTGATTGAGGGGGCAATATCTTAACCTTCAGGTCCATGTGGTCTCTTTATTTTATGAAATTTGTACCAGATGAAAAGGTATAAATAAAAATCACAAAAGCTCAGAGTCCCCACTTGATCTGACTTGTTTGGTTTTTTTTGCAAGGCAGTGGGGTTAACTTGTCCAAGGTCACATAGCTATTAAGTGTCTAAGGTCAAATTTGAATTCAGGTCCTCCTGACTCCAGGGCTGGTGCTCTATCCATTGTGCCACTTAGCTGCCCCCCAGAGTTCCCACTTGAAAAAATTTCTAACATTTACAGACAGAAATTTGGCTCTCAGCCTTAATTTAAATTTGTTTTTCTTCATCTTAGCCCTAGCATCTTTATGTTTGATACAAAAATTCAGACACAAGAAGTCTTTAGGGAAAAGAACTGAGCAGGTTATATTACAGTCACATTTTTTGGTGGGTATGGGGAAAGGGAAGTTAGCAAAAGACCCTGAAAGAGCCTGTAAAACCAGTAGTATCAGCCCATGTCTTCTGCTCTGACATGCCCATAAAGGTATAATGGATCTCCTTGATCTCTCTCTTTCTACTGCAATTCAGCATTCCTTTGTTTTATTTTTTTTAATTATCTCCAGGTTTCAAGCCTCCATGCCCCAGTCAAATCCCTATTACACAAGTATCATCATTTTTGTAGAAAATATTAATAACAACACCTATCTTGTACTTTAAGATTTACAAAGTACTTTCTATACAACTACATATTATTATTCTCACTTTATGGATGAGTAAATTTAGATTCTGAGATGTTAAAGTGACTTATTTAAGGTCATTCAAGTCAATGATAAAGCCAGGTTTTTCTGACTAAAAGTCTAGTGCCTTTTCTACAATACTACACAGACATACCATGTGAGCTTGAGAGAGAGAAAAATATATTCTAAAGTCAGTGTAATTCATCCATGTATTCTTCTCCTATTCTGAATACTAATACAACAGAATACTAAATTGATACAAAGTCAAACTGATTGTAGACAATGTCTATTGTGTTCACTAGCTCTCCTAGTCTTGCTTATTCAAAAGTTGCAGCCAAAGAGATATAATTTACTAGGTGTCTCTTCATTATTAATATCAAGAACTTATGGGAAAACCCAGAAGCAATATCAAAGGCAGCTATTTTACCTGTACAGTTTATTATTTTTCATTCTCACTCTTTCTCTTCAGCAGATGAGAATTTCATTCATGAAATATGCAAGGTATGCAAAGTAGCTGATTTCTCCTATTATATGGTAGAAACCTGCATTTACTAACTTTTTTAATGACATTTTTCATCCTTAGATAATATAACTGCTTTCCAACAATTGTGCTGGAAAATTTTTTTTAATTTACAATATAGTTTATTTCCCTTTGTAATTTTAGCAGAGGTAACAGAACAATTCCATGTTTAAGAAAATGTCCTGAGCTGGCATTTCATAAGACAGTAGCTGATATAAAATTCTGTGACTCAGTTTACTACCTGAAGTTTCCTGACATTTGGAATTATTCTCAAACTTGTTTGCAAAATAAATGAACATATCTCATTGGTAACTTATACATAGTAGACTGTAGGTGACCTTATATAGCAAAAGGCTGCTTCTCCAATTGACTTGGGTCATTGATCACCCTCAGGTAGACAATTAGTGGCAATAGTGCTCTCTGCTTCCCTGGGGATGAAGCCTACCAGTGTGTGAGGAAGACCAAAACCTAAATTGAAGTTTGCTTTTTGTATATGTGCTTTAATTCTCAGTTGGAGAGTAATTTCCAGGAGAGCATGAACTGGGTCTATTCTAAACATTGATCCTTCTTAAGTAACCAGTATTATATTCTGTACACAGAAGGTGCTTAATAAATGTGTACTGACTATGCTGAGATGTATCATCTAACTACTATGGCAAGCTGGCAAAATGAACAGAAAGGGTTTCTACACATCAGAAAAGCCATGAACATGAAATGATTGCAATGGATAAAGCCTAGGCTTTTTTTAGTTGTTTTAAACTAGACCTATTATTTTCTCAGTGTAGGGAGCTCCCAGAAAGAGATTTATCCTACCATCTTCTCTGCAATTTACAGTCAGAGAATTGCCTATAGCAATGAGAAATTTGGTAACTTATCCAGAGAGTCAGATTGCAGATTGGAACACAGATCTGCTGGGCTCTAAGGGCAGTTAACCCCTACAATGGACTATCTAAGAGAACCTGTCCAGAAAAAATCAACAAGGACCACTGCGCAATGCAGAATTTTGTATTCTCCACTGACTGAGGTATTGGGAATTTGATAGGAGAAAATCCCCTTGTACTTTTGGTCAACATTAAGGCTATATGATACTGAGATGTCATGACATTCACATCAGATAAAGGTAAAAGGATCACCTGACAAGAAGGGCCTGTCACCCAATTGTTTGATGTTATGTATTCCTTTAACACATGAATCTTTTTCTTTGCAAGAATATTCCCAGGGAGGTTCCTCAGCAATCAAATGCCACCTGGTGGTATTTACTTAGAAACACATCTTTATCTACATAAGCCTCAGAGATGGTTTTCATCTAAAAATGGAATTGTTTATGCTTTTCTAATAGTTGTGGGTAAAGAGGGAAAGGATTACATTTCTCATGAACCATTGGTCAGAATGTAAGAGACAGTAGATGTGGCAAAGGACTATATTTCTATGGCTGTATTCCTACAGAACAAATTGATAGCATTGAGGGACTAAGGAAAGAAAGCCATGGTTTTGGAGGAATGAATGGAGGTTGGAGAATAGATGGGGGAGGGGAGGGGAAGGCAAACTAGGGGTTACATGGAGAAAAGGAGATATCCTGAGTACCTGAGGCAAATCAAATGAGAAGCTGCAGAAAGAGCAGAATTTTCAGGTCAGGGATGAGAAGTAGGCAGCCAATGCCAGATTGCAAGAGTGGTTTTCAAGGAAGATTAAGGCTGCCCATTTTGAAGGCTCTGGCCCTATTGGTCTAATTGTATAGTCTACTTTCTGAAAAACAGCAAGATTCAAGAAGTCTTTCTACTCATGAGAACTGTGTTGATCTGACTGACCATATCGGCATGATCAGGTGAAGTCTTAGGAATCTTGTGTATTTGCTAACATAATGTATGTCTTGTGGATTAGGCTCTGAAAGTGAAACCAACATGGTTAATGTAGAAAAGGATCCATCGCACCATTTTTAAACTGATGATCATGGCAATCAGATGAAAGAACTCTCTGACACCCTCTGGTAACCCTAAGATAAGAAAGCATTCTAAAACTGCTCTAGCTTTGACAAGCATGTATTAAGTGCCCATTATGTGTGAGTCACTAGGGTTGGTACTGAGAACATAGGGGAACAAGGATTTATTAAGTAATTGCTAGGTTAAGCACTCTACAAAGATGATCACATTTGATCCTCACAATTACCCTGAAAGCTAAGGGCTGTTATACTGATTCCAGGGCTAGTGCTCTATCCACTGCACCACCTAGATGCCCCAGAGGCATTTCTTAATAACAAAGAACTGAAGACAAAGTTGGTATCTATCAAATGAGGTAGGGTTAAAGAAATTGTAATACATGAAAATAATGCAACATTAGTGTGCCATAAGAAATAATAACTGGTGAATAAGAGAAACTCAGTTAAAGTATATTAATTGGTATACAAAGAGAAGGAAAGCAACACACTCAATAACTTGAGCAATGTAAATGTGAGAAAGAGCTTAACTGAATGCTGAGAAACTACAATTATCCCTTTCCTTGAGGGATAGGAATGTGGCATCCCCACTCCCACTATACTCCACTCCCCACTTCCACCCCCTGATCTGGAAAATCTTCATAAAATTTTTTGACCCTTCCTTTGTACCACAGTAGAGGTCTGATTTTTTCTTTTTTCTTTTATGGGATATTTACAATACCTTATTGAAAAATTTGGGTTATCATCGGTTCCCTAAATTCAATCTGGCTTTCCTTTGTGTGTCATCTGCAACTTCTGCAAACTCCCCCAAAATTCTCATTTACTTTCTTATGCCAACCTTTGACATCTTTTATCTTTTTTAATTTTTTATTTGTTTAAGACAATGGTATTAAGTGACTTGCCCAAGGTCACACAGGAGATTATTATGTGGCTTTCTTTGTCCTGTATCATTTCTTTGCTACAACATAAACAAACCCCAGATCTAAACTCAGTTTTTGTTCCAAGTGACTGAGATGGATTCCGAGGAAGGTTAAAAACAACTGACAGTCAGTAGCTCCTAACTCCAGGGTCAATGCTCTACCTATTGCACCACCTAGCTCCCCCCACACACACCTTTGACATATTAATACCACTATGAGGAAAGTTGCGATGTGGAAGGAATGGCTGTATAATAGTTAAACTTGACCCCAAGGAAGAAATAGAAGAAATCACTTCTCCCTGCCTCTTAGCAGTAATAGGGGGCCTATGGGTGTGGAAGATATTATATATGATATTGGGATTTTTCAAAGATATAGTTAGTTTTGCTGATTTTTTCCCCTACTCTTCTTTTTTCCTTATAGGTAATTTTTTTTTCCTGGAAGGGATACATTTAGAAATATAGCTAATACAAAAATGAAATATATACATTTTAAAAATTTTATATTATAAATATGCATAGCAGTATTCTTTCTGGTAACAAACAATTAGAAATAAAGTGAGTGCCCATCAACTAAGAAGACTGAGAGAATTATGTTATGTGAATGCAATTGAATATTATTATGCTAAAATAAAAGATAAATATAAAGAGTTCAGAGAAACACATGACTAACTGAGCTACTGACTGTCAGTTGTTTGTAACCTTCCCCAGAAGACGTCTCAGTCACTTGGAACAGAAACTGAGCTTAGATCTGGGGTTTGTTTTTGTTGTAGCAAAGAAATGATACAGGACAAAGAAAGCCAAACCAAGAATAGAGTATACATAATGATGACAATGATATAAATGAAAACATCCCTCAAAGGCAACTGAAATTCCAATTGACTGCAATAAACAATTTTGCTTCCAGAGAAGAGAGGATGCTTCAAATATTCTATCTCTTGGCAGAATAAAATGCAGTAACTGATGGTGTGGAGTACAGCAAACACTAGAAAATATCTATTTCAAATTCAATCAATCAATCAACATTTATTAAGTGCCTATTATGTGAGCTGAGCATATAGAAAAAGGCAAAAACAGTTATTGCCTTTAAAGAGTTTACAATTGAATGGGGGGGATGAAGGGGCTCATCCTTCTAGAGATTTACCTATTTCATTGATTCTCCATTTTATGAGTGACAGGAAGTAACTGGGTGAAGCTATAGAGAAGAAATGGCAAGCTGAGCAGGAACATGAGAGAAATGACAATCTGTAAGAGAACATTCTAGAGCCTATCAACTAGACTAGAGAATAATTTTACACAGTAATTTTACAAACACCATCAGTTACTTTTCCACCAAGAGGTAGAATATTTGAGGCATCCTCACTTCACTGGAAGAAAAATTGTTTATTGCAGTCAATTGGAATTTCAGTTGCTTTAGAGGGATGTTCTCATTTACGTCACTGTCATCATTATGTATACTCTATTCTTTGTTTGCTTTCTTTGTCCTATATCATTTCTTTGCTACAACAAAAATCATTAACTCCATAAACTAATCTGCCTTCTACTAACTCAACAACCAAATTTAAGAAAATTGATTAAATTTCCTCTTCTCCAACCTGTGAGACAGCAGTGAGTATAAGAATTAGCTGCACTATAGATGAGGGTGATGCCTTGGAATGGACACTGAATTTGGAGTCAGAGACCTTTGTGACCTTGGGTCAGCCAGTGAATTTCTCTGGGTCTCTTAGCTTCTTCATCTGTAAAATGAAACAGCTGAGTTAGATGAAGTTATTTCCAAATTGAAAATTCACCACCTGTGAAACTGAGGTTTAGAAAGGTTAGTGACTTGTCAAATGTCTCCCAGTTATTAAGGAGTAGTGCTAGGTAAGGCATGAATCCTGGTCATCTCATTCCACTTTTCCATTCACCCTGGTCACATTCTACCATGAATACTATCTAGAGTTCTAATTAGAGACTGACAGGACCATAGTCACAGAAATTCAAGGTAATCAAATATATTGAATTAAGTTAATAAAATCAAAGTTTGAGAGCAGAGACTTAACATTATTTTTGTGCATTTTTTTCATTGGTTTATTCTTATTAGTTCAATGGCACAGCTAATCTAACCTTGTTTCTAAATTAATAGCTGATTTTATAGCTATTAACTATAAATATCTACATTTGTACTTTGCATTATCTATATAATCTTAATGATGCAGATTTTTAGATCTACTATAAGAAGCTGGCATTCATCAAAAATTCCAAGACTTGGAGAAAGTCCTAAAGATAAGATTAAAATCTCTTTGTTGCCATATGAAATGCCTGGTTAAGAATTACTACAGGGGTGGCTAGGTGGCACAGTGAATAGGGCACTGGCCCTGGAGTCAGTAGTACCTGAGTTCAAATCCAACCTCAGACACTTACTAATTACCTAGCTGTGTGGCCTTGGGCAGCCACTTAACCCCATTTGCCTTGCAAAATCCTAAAAAAAAAAAGATTAAAAAAAAAGAATTACTACAACTCCTAAAGTAAGTCAGCAAAGTATGATGATTAAAAAAGGTTCCAGAGACAAGTTTCCAGGTAATTTAACCATTCTATTAATGTCAGTAGGCTATTTATAAAAGATGATCATTTGGCCATCTCTCTTAAACCAAAGACCTCTAATGGTAGTGGGAACATAGTTTATATGCCCTTTGAAGAGGAGGTTTTTCTTAAGAAGTGTCTACTTAACTTGGATTGGTTAATACAATAGGAGGTGGATTATGTTAGGGTACATGACTTAGGTCACTCAAATCTTGGATCACAGAGATAACAGTTTCTATATCACCTTTCTTGATAATAGGGAGAATCAATATTTTCCCAGGACCTATCAGACCAAACACAAGGAACAGGAATATGATCCATCAGAATGATTAGAATTTATTTTACTATCAGATTAGATCTTGACCTAGGCAAATCTTTAAGAGAGATTTCCCCAACTGATTGATTTCCAGATGAGGAAGCAGAGAAGGAGAAAATTTTTGGTTCTAATACAAAAATTAGTTATTAAATATAAGAGAGAAATATTCAAGTCTCACAAAAGAATGTCAAAATTGTACAGTGCCATAGCTATGATGTAATTTATTTACTTTCCTTTTTAATCTGCAATCTCATCCTAACTCTTTTGTAACATATTCCTTCAGTGTTGTCTAGAGGCTAAGTGACATATAGTAAGTCATTCAGGATGTGTCCAAGAGAAGACTTGAATCTAGGCCTACCTAACTACTCACAATATTATGATGTCTCTTAACAGAACTTAAAGAAATAAAAATTGTTTATTTGCATATTATATTCCTTCACCTCTTCCATCCCATAATCTTATAGTTTGATTTAGGTAATCTAATTATAAACCCAGCTAGAAAAACTTATGGTCATCGTGTTTTGAGATATAAAAGGAATAAAGCTCTTCAGCCAAAATGGTGGAATCCAAATGGCTCATTCAGAACCTCTACTAAGTGGTCTAAGAGCTGGGTGAGTAATTATTTTTCTGTAATATCTCAATTATATTTATCTTATTTTTAGCTGCTTATTGTATAGTTAATCATTCTCAACAGTATGATTAACATGAAGCTTTAAAAGTCCATGTTCTCAGTCTGTGTCATTATTTTTATAATTCTACTTTGAAAAGATCTTTGAAGGACTTTTGGTTAGAGGACAGATAATGAATGTAATATTTCTAGAATACAAAGTTTTCTGACTTTTAAGCTTTCTAACTGGTCACAGTCAGGAGAGACAAAAAATTATATTTTGTGCAAAGATAAAAATGACAATGAAGACTAGGAACATATTCAACACTTACAGACTGCTTGACATTTCCCAGCTTGGCCTGGTTTCTGAAAAAGAAATGACCTTGAAAATAATTAAGGATAGTAGTGAGGTTGGAGCTCATTGAAGTATGACAATATGCTCATGTCTTCATAACAGTGCTAAACATTCATGGGACAGAATGGAATTCAACTGCCTTTTAACCAATTTATTCTTCTGCTTTATAGGCTTATGCATATTCACTACACGGCAACTCTAATCTTCATCCATCTGTAACACTCTGAACTTGGAAATAAAGACATTGGATCTTTAGTCTACTGTCACTGGAAACCAAACAAAATTTGGCAAGGGAAAAAAAAGGCAACAGGGCCAACATTGACTTTTTTCAGCTTGTATTTAGAAAAGTACAATGCAAATAACCACAGAAAAACAATAGATTAAGTTTGTTACTTCATGGTGCTCTTCAAAAGAGGACAAACACACAGAGTACTGATAACTAAATAGAAATACTGTATTTTAACAAGAAAGGGGTGTGTACATCTGAAAAAGAAGCAAGAGTGAGAACGTCAGCTGAAAAGAAGCATTTGCTCATTAAAAGTAATGTTTTCAAGACAATAAACTATGATTTGTGCTTTTATAAATCGATTTTTTTAAGTCAATGTTTACATCTATCTCTTGAGCCTAAGTTAGAGATAATCAATCTGTTACTAAATTTTATGAATAGGACTAGCAAGAAAGGAAGAAAGGAGAGAGAGAGAGAGAGAGAGAGAGAGAGAGAGAGAGAGAGAGAGAGAGAGAGAGAGAGATCCTGTCTAATCAATTAGTCAACAAACATTCATTAAGTACCTAACCTACAATGTCCTAGGAACTTGTGAGGGAAAATGAGGATTCAAAAATTAAAATGAAACCAATCTCTACCACTAAGGAATTTGTATTCTGTCAAGACTGTAACATGTAAAAAACATAAACAAAAGAAAGGCAAGGCCATGGGGACTAGGAGGATGGATGGATCAGGAAAGACCTCATAAAGAAGATGGTACTTAAGCTATGGTGTGGAGGATTCTAAAGGTTTAAGGGAAAAAGGGAGTGATGCTTAGGCATGGAAGAAGGGGTGAGGGAAAATACAAGAACATAAACAAGAAATATAGAAAAGAAGATCTATATTACATTAGAAAAACATCTTACGTAATGACATTACACAGGGTAATTAGTTTCATAGGAATCATGACATGTGCATATTGTCGTAAAATTATAATGGGTTTTCCAGCTTTATGATAGAACTTGTTATATGAATGAATGAAAATTATTTCATATGTGCTAACTATGTATTAAGCATTATACTATATGAAGCACTGGAATACAAACACACACAAAAAAAGCAATGGTTCCTACCCTCAAGAAGTTTACATTTTAACAGGGAGACACAATTCAAATATCCAGGAAATGATAAAGTCACAGGGATGGTGAATGAAGTCATAGGATAACTGCAAGAAAGCAAATGTGCTTTTGCAAAAAAAAAAAAAAAATGCAAAAAATCACCTTCTTCCCATGCCACCCATAGTTACCATTCTTGCCCCTACAACCTCTTAACATTGCCCTGATACTTTTTGGTGTTTGGTGAGAATTCCCTTTTTCTCTCTGACCCAAGCCACCCAAACAACTATTTTCCTAGCTTGTTACAGTGTACATGGCCCTTTTATTTCCTTTGTTCAATCTTTCCTCTGGGAGCAGTAATTGAATCAATTCAATACTTCTAAAAAAATAGAATTTTAACTCTGGTCTTCCTGACTGATAGAAGATTCTATTGTGTATTAAGTGTCACTGACCAAAGGTGAGCCCACAGTTTATACATTGAACCCTACATTGGAGTTTCCTCCAACCATCAGATGACCAAGGGAAGAGGAAGATTTGCTAAGTGTACATTTATTTCACAAAGATTTCTCCATACTTGAATCACATGTTCCAGTCCATAATGACTGAAACCTCTCTTAACTGGGAAGGGATCTACCCTATCTAAACATGCAGATAATGCCAGGAACTCCCTTTTCACTCATCAAAACTTAAGGAAATTAATTCTTTTCCTTGTACAAAAAGCAAATATGGTATTTAACTTAAATATTTGCTCTGTGTCTGCTCAGCTGTCCATATAGTCTTCATACTCCTTGTCAGTAGCACTGCACTCTTGGATTAAGGTCTAGAGGGAAGAGGCTGTCTAGGAGTCAGTTGGTCAAGATTTATTAGATATCTACTTTATAACAGTTGTGTTAAAGGGACCCAAAAAGAAGCAAATGACAGTCACTGACCTCAAGGAATTTACAATCTAATGGGGAGACAAAAAAAAATAAGTCTTTTATCACTTCTCAGTGATGACAAAGATGGTGCTGCCTCCTGTTTAAGTTTTTTTAAACCATACTTCCTATCTCTTCTGAGTTCTAGTACCTATTTACTGCTCTAGGAGAGCATCACCTGGGTATCCTTTAAATATTCAAACAACACAACTGAAACAGAACACATTCATTTTCCTATGAAGTTCATTCCTCCTCCTACTTAGATTTCAGCAAGGCAGGAGGAAAGAATAGGAAAAATGGAAGTGACGTCGAAGTAGAATGGATAATACTCAACAACTAATGTATTTAAGGGAGAAGGAAGAGCACAGTGTTGGGGATGATTCCATAGTTGTAAATCTGGGTAAGTGAAAGAATTGTGGTGAAAATAAATTTATCAAAGGAAGGTACATGACATGCCCAAGATCACATGCCCTAGATAATGCCAGAGCCAGGTTTCAAATCCTGTTTTTCAAATCAAATTCAATTTAATAATTGTTTCAACTATGTCATGGAGCTATCTGCCCATCCCTGACTCAATTTCTACACACAGCTGTACTGCAGCTGATGAAACTCTTCCCTAGATGTAGAATGAAAAAACCTGGATATGTCTGCAAAATTCAGTGACTTGAGAAGAGCTGAAAGGCACATAACAATAATACCTATACTTTTATTACCATACCACCTGGAATCACTCAACAATTCAAAGACAAATCTTTAAGGAGGAGCAAAATGCATTAAAAATAAAACAATGGAAAACACCAGCCAACATATTTTCATTCTCAGAGCTGAAGACTTTTTTGATACCTCTTGTTTTTACAGTTGTTGGGGAGTGCAGTCTACATCTAGGATTTCATTGGTTTGGAGAACTCTCTCCAGTAATAACATAGATTTGTAATGAGCAGGCAATTTATGATCTTAGAATGCTGACTAGATCCCGGAGATGTTCACAAGTTATAGAAACAGAATCTCACAAATACTATGTATCAAGGGCTGAACTTAATAGCTTCTGATTCCAAGGTGACTGCAGATTGTATAATTGTTTAGAAATTCAGTGATTTGGTAGCACATATAACAATCAGTTATTCTAAAAGGAAATATAAACTTCCAGACTTTATTTGAAGGGATAGTACATACTCTGGGTATGGAGCTGTTAAATGTACCCATTATAATTTTATAGGCATATGTTTATTATCACAAATTAGAAGAAAATCACAGCAAGGTTCCATTTTCTAATCACAAAAAAGTCCCAGTTCATGCAGATAAATCACATTAAATCATCTACCAGCTCGTTTAAAAAAATAATGCCATATTCCTGTCAGACCTGGACCTTCAACAAAAGCTAACTGCTTTTTGGGCTTGATATCCCTTTAAAAAGAATCTCTAGGTGTGGCTAGGTGGCATATTGGATAGAGCACTGTCCCTGGAGTCAGGAGTACCTGAATTCAGATCTGACTTCAGACACTTAATAATTACCTAGCTGTGTGGCCTTGGGCAAGTCACTTAACCCCTTTGCCTTGCAAAAACTAAAAAAAAAAAAGAACCTCTATTCCAGCTTCAGAAAACTGAATTAAGCCCCTATACTGAAATCAGTGAAAATTTACATTGGAAATAAAAATTGGATGCATAATTTTTTTTGTTTTTATTTGTAAAAATATTGGGGAAGCTAGGTGGCTTAGTGGATACTGGCTGTGGAGTCGAGAGGACCTGAGTTCAAATCTGATATCAGACACTTAATAATTTATCTGTGTGACCTTGGGCAAGTCACTTAACCCCACTGTCTTGTTAAAAAACCCAAAACAAACAATCAAAAATATTATTTAATATTTTATTTATTCCCAATTACATGTAAAAATAATTTTAACATGCTCTCCCCCCAAGTTTTGAGTTCTAAATTCTCTCCTTTCTTCTTTTCCTTCCTCATTGAGAGGGTAAGAAATTTTATATAGATTACATATGTACAATCATGCAAAATACATTTCAATGTAAGTCTCTTTGTGAATAACAGACAAAGAAAACCCAAGAAAAAATAAAGTAAAAAAAAAGTATCTTTAATCTGTATTCAGGCTCTAATAGTTCTTTCTCTAGAGAATGACAGCATTTTTCATCATAAGTCCTACAGAATTATCTCGGATAATTATATAACTGAGAATAGCCAAGTTATACATAGTAGATCATTATATGTTATTTCTTTTATTGGACACAATGTACCTCTGGTTCTGCTAATTTCACTTTGCATCAGTTCATGTTAGTCATTCCATGATTTTCTGAGAGCAACCTGCTCATCATTTTTAAAGCACAATAGTGTTTCATCACATTCATATACAATAACCTGTTCAGTCATTCTCCAATCGAAGGGCATCTCTTCAATTTCCAGTTCTTTGACCCCATCAAAAGAGTTACTATAAATATTTTTCTACAATAATTCCTTTTCCTTTTTTTTTAATCACTTTTGAGATACAGACCTAGTTGTGCTTGGTCAAAAGGTGTTCATGGTTTTAATAGCCCTTTGGGCATAGTTCCAAATCACTCTCCAGAATGGCTGAATCAGTATACAACCTCAGCAAGAATATATTAATTTTTTTATTTTACCTCACTATTGTCAACATTTGTCATTTTCCTTTTCTATCATTGTTAGACCATCTGACAGGTGTGATGTAATAACAAGAATTTTTTTATATTACTATAGATAGCTTTGATTGCTTTTCTGAAAACTGCCTGTTCATGAGTAATGGTTCAAATTTATTTCCATGAATCTGACTCAGTTTTCCACATGTTTTAATGAAGTCTTCATCAAAGAAACTCACAGTAAAACATTTTTTCACAGTAATGATTACCAACTATATATTTCCTTCCATCCTATTTTCTCCTTTTAACCTGGTTCATTCTCAAGTGTTTTGCTTCTGATTTTTACCTCCCCAAAACTGTCCTCCCACTTCTCTTTTCCCCTTCTCTCTCCACTTTCATGTATGGTAAAACAGATTATTATATCCAACTGAGTGTGTATATTATCCCCACTTTGAGTCAATTCCAATGAGAGTAAGGTTTATGTGCTGCTCCCTACTTGCTTCTCCCCTTTTCCCATTCTACTGTAAAAATCTCTTTCAGATCTCTTTTATGTCAAACAATTTATTCCATTATAGAACTCCATTTTATTTCCCATAGCATTTTTCTTTCTCATCCCTAAATTTTTTTTTTGGATAATCATACTATCACATTCAATTCACACTCTTGCATTCTGTCTAGGTATATTCCTTCTAACTATGAGAAAGGTTTTATGAATTATAAATATCATTTTCCTATGTAGGTGTACAAACAGTTTAACCTTATGAATTCTCTTTCCTGTTAGCCTTTTAATGCTTCTTTTGTATCTTGTGTTTGAAAGTCAAGTTTTCTATACAGCTCTGGTCTTCTCTTCAGGAATGCCTGAAAGTCCTTTATTTCATTGAATACTTATTTTTTTTCCCCTGAAGGATCAGACTCAGTTTTGCTGAGTAGGTGATTCTTGATTGTAATCCTAGCTCTTTTTGTCCTTTAGAATAGCATATTCTAAGCTTTCCAATGCTTTAGTGCTGAAACTGTTAAATCCTATGTTATCCTAACTGGTTCCACAACATTTTAACTGTATCTTTTTGGCTGCCTACAGTATTTTTCCCCTTGATCTGAGAGATCTGGAATTTTACTATAATATTCTTAGAAGTTTTCACTTGGGGAGACCTTTTTCAGGAGGTGATTAATGGATTCTTTCAATTTCTATTTTACCCTGTGCTTTTAGAATATCAGAGCAGTTTTCCTTGATAATTTCTTAAAAGATGACATCTAAGCTCTTATTTTTTTTTTTGCAAGGCAGTGGGGTTAAGTGACTTGCTCTAGGTCACACAGCTAGGTAATTATTAAGTGTCTAAGGCCAGATTTGAACTCAGATTCTCCTGACTCCAGGACCAGTGCTCTATTCACTGCACTACCTAGCTGCCCCTCTTATTTTTTTTTCCCCATGGCTTAAATTTTTCCTCCTAGATCTGTTTTCCTGGTTATATATTTTTTCAATGAAAAATTTCCACACTATCTTGTTTATTCATTCTTGTGATTTTTGTGATTGTTTCTTCATGTCTCATAGTCATTATCTTCCACTTGCTCAATTATATCTTTTAAGAAATTATTTTCTTCAATGAGCTTTTGTATCTCCTTTTCCATTTGGCCAATACTACTTTTCATGGAATTCTTCAGGGAATTTTTATATTTCTTTTTTCATTTAGGCAGTAACTGCTTGGAAAGGCATTCTTTGCTCCAATGGATTTTTATGCCTCTTTTACCATTTGGCCAATTCTGATTTTTTTTAAGGTATTATTTTCTTTAGTATTTTCTATGCCTACTTTACTAAGATATTGGGTCTTTTTTTTAATGATTTTTCTTTCAACACTCTCATTTTTCCTTCATGGTATTTCCTCTCTCTTACTTGATTTTCAAAATCCTTTTGGAGCTCTTCCATGACATAAGACCAATTCATATTTTGCTTTGAAGTTTTAGATGCAGGAATTTTGACTTTTTTGACTTCTCCTGAGTATGTATTTTGATTTTCCTTGTCACATAGTAACTTTTTATGGTCAGAAATTTTGTTTGTTTGTTCATTTTCTAGCCTATTTCTTGACTTTTAACTCTATGCTAAAATGGGGCTCTGCTTCCCAAGTGAAGGAGATACAGTACAAAGCTTCAGGTGTTTTTATACAGTTGTTTTCATAGGTAATTCTAGGGACCTGTAAGTTTTTGACTCTTTTAAGGTGTATAATCTAGGAAAAGGTATATTTACTACTTTCCTGTTCTATGTACTAATTTGTAAATGGGCACAACACTCTTTTTAACCCTGAAGTTGTGACCAGGGTCCCCTGCAGCCACAAGCTCTGCTGTGCTAGTGCTCTTCCTCAAACTGGGACCAAGACCCAGGCTGTGACATAGATCTAAGTATAGGCAATGCATCAGAATCCTATCCCTGGTACTAGCAAAAGGATCCCTAAAAATGTCCTTCTGATACCTTGTCTTATCCCCTTACCATCTCTGAGAGGTCTAGAAACTATCACTGCTACCACTGATTCAATTGCCTATAGACCTGTTACTGATTTACTAAGGACCTGGTCTGCTGCCAGGGTTGAGGTGGGCTCCTTCTCACCCTGATACCACAGACCTTTCCTGCTGCCTTTCTAAATTGTGTTGGGTTGGAAAATTGTTTCGCTTCATCTTTGTATTGGTTCTGCACTCTAGAATTGTTTTAGTCATTATTTAAAGTTATTAGAAGAGATTTGGGGAGAGTTTGAGCAAGTCCCTGCTTAAGTCCATCATCTTGACTCCACCTCCAGGCCTAATTTTCAATTTATTATTTGTAATTCCGCTGTAGTAATTCTCTCTGTCACCTTACATTATGTTAATAAGAAATGAGATTCTCCTTCTACTTGGATTCCTTGGGGAATCCAAAGTTACTCAGAGTCTGAACATTGCTTCACATTCCTCAGTGGAAATACTGACATATCAATTAACCTAAATGGCAACACATGAACTCCACAAAGGACACAAGTTAAGCAAAATGAAACCAATCAAATTTGGTTATTCTAGATTCTGAAACAGAAGGGTAAGGAGGAGGAGGTGAAAGGAAATTAGCTGAGAAAAATGAGAAAAGCCAGTTAATCTATCCCATAAAGATCTAGTAAAAGTCTATTATATAAAATAAAAAAACACTTATTTTCTTGCATATTAGGAAAAATGATAAAAAAAATTTGTAGGTGAACTTTAGCCAATAAAAAAGATGATAGTGTTACTGGAAGCAAAGAAGTGGAACTCACCATCTGTCCTTTTCTCAGATCACATCCGCAGAAGAGTTAGATCTGCAAGGAGTCTTTGGACAAAAATGTTCCTAGCAGTTCATTTTCCACTAATGATAAAAGAAATACTGGTTCTTAAGTTTTGGTGACAATTAGATTTTATTCTTTAGGAATAATTTAACTATCAATAGGGTGTCTAGCAAACTAATAAGTCACTAGCATGTTTGCTTAATTTCTGCTATGTATGGGAGTCTCCAGAAACATAACATGAGCCTTGGTTCACAACACAAGCTCTCACAGGGTCTACCAATCCAGGAAGTGAAGGTGAAAAGGGAGAGCCAGTGATAAGGCAGAGTCAGGAAGTGTTATTCAAGAATATTATTGGATTACAAAGACTGGAGAAGGAGGTGAACTTTATAAGCTTACTGAAAAAAGTAAAAGGCAGTCTAGTCACAGATATTCAGAAACCTAAGGTTTCAAGAACCATTTAGGAATAGGGTCAAGGGAACAAGTAGAGGGTCACTACCTCATCATCAGAGAATAGATCAAAGGAGGAGAGAATGAAAGATGATGTCAAAGAGTTTTGGAATAATGGGTGATTATAGAAAGGGTTTATTGTTGGTAAAGGACAAGGCTGAAAGGAAAGGTGTCTGGATGGTAAAAAAAAGGCTCAAAGAGTGATTTGAAGGTTGAGAATAGTCACTTGGAGAAGTGTTATAGAAAGTCAATTAGGGAAAAATAAAAAAATCATCATACACTATTAAGAGTTTAATAAAGATTAGATAAAGAATCTGTAGCAGCAGCAATTTAGAACAGAGAAGGCATATGGTAGTAACCAAGGATTTGGTTTTGGAAAAGCATGAGCAGAATGAAGACATGGAGGCAGAGGACTCAAGAGTAGAAAGCTATTGTATTGTTGAACTGAATAACTATGGTATTGAAACTGAAACAGAAAGAAAGAGGAATAGGAGCCATATAGAAGCAATGGTCTAGGAAAGAAATACTCTAAGACCATAATACAAGAAACAAAGAAACAAAGTAAATGTGAAGTACTAGATCTTATGGTGAGAGTAAAGACAAAGTAAATGAGGTGGGAGGAACAAGGGTAGATGGATTTGGAGGAAGTTATGATCAAATAAAGGAATGTCTGAGTTCTGGATCATGGGAGTCAAAGAACTTGTGGATGGTATGGCCTGATACCCTTGTGTGTAGTTGAGATAAAATGAAGGTATAAATCATGGAAGCTGAATGGAATGCCAAATAGAAAAGCCAGGGTACCTGAAGGGCTATTAAACATGTATTTTGAAGCACACAAGTATAAGTTCAGGGGGTGGGAAAGAGTAGAAGACTGATTAAGGAACTTATTTACTTGAGGAAAAAGGAAAAGAGGAAGAATGACATGGGAATCATTGGCTCAATAAATGAGTGAAGCTAGGATCTGAATCAGGTGATGGAGATGGATGAAGATTAAAGGAAAAGATACTGAGTGAGAACAACAAGGAGAGGAATGGAAATTGAAGTAAGGAACAAAGTATTTTTCTGCCCCAATTTGATGTGAGGCATGAAAGAAGGTAAAACAGGAGGCAAGGACTCTTCTCCAATAGGCTTCAAGTCTTGTTCCTGAAATTGTCTTCCAGGGGATTTAGAAGTCACAGCTACTAAAGACTCAAAAAAACCCAGTATTTTCACCACCAAAGTCCTTGGTTCCATCAAATAATTCAATGTGAGGGAAACAGATTTGTTTTTATCAATGGATAGTTCTTTTGGTTTCTAAGTGTGTTTTCCCCCCCTTTAACCCTGTAAAGGAGATAGGGTAGAAAGAGAAGGTTGCACTTGAGACTTTGTAACATCCTTTTAAAATTTAGGCAACACTTTCTTTTTTTGATACAATTAGGGAATTTATTTTGTTTGACTAAGCATATTTGCTATAAAGATTTTGGTTTTTTTCTTTTTCTGTAAAGAAAGGAAAAAATAAATTTTCTTTTGTTAACTCAAAATAATTTAATTGTTTAAAATTTGAATTTAATTTAATTTAATTTTAATTTAATTTTTTTAAAATTTAAATTGGCATCAATGAGTCAATCATAACTATTACAAAATTCTAAAGCAATAAAGAGAAGCTGCTTCAAGAAAGGATGAGGAGAAGAGAGAGAGAGAGACAACAGCACCTAGTTTCAGACTATGTCATAATGAAAGACATTTTAAGTCAGTTATCAAAGAAAAGGGTGAAAGTGAATATACTGAAGTTGGAGGGAAGAAAGATGGATATTAAAGGAGAAAGGAAGAATAAAGAATCATGATTTTGTAGAACATTCAACCTGAGGAATCTTGAGAAAAGTAGAAATATAAGGTAAGCACTTGTTAAGTTAGGATAACAATTAGGAGAAGAGTATATGTCCCCTTATGGAAAAGAAGAGGAAGGAAAACATGAAACCTCAGACATTATTTGAAATATAATAAATTTAGCATATGTGAAAACTTTATTTTACTTGGTACTGATAATATATAAAAATAATACTTCCCCCCCCCTAAAAAAACCTTGAGTTATTTGAAGATGTTAAAGAAGGCAAGCAAGGGTCTTTGACATGCTCTAGAAAGCTAGGGAGAAAATAAAATTTAAGTAATTAAACTTGGGCTTAAAAAGCATCAGTGTTGAATTCTTTTATAAAATGAAGAATCCTTTTATAAAATGAAAAACTATCCCTTTAATTTATCCTTTGTTTACATTAAAATTTTCTGATATTGCACATTTCCAGGGAAATAGTAGATTCTTAAAAATTTTGGATGAATGAATGATATACAGATTGCTTAAACAAGGTGTATATTTATGTTCCAGTTCTAAAAATTAAGTATATGTTGTTTAAAAATAATTTTTAACTGTTCTATTAACTGTCTTCTCAACATTCATTTTTATAGGACTATGAAAAACAACCTGATGAAGTAAAAGTTCCTGGCAATTTTTAATCCAAGGTCCTCAGTTCAAATTCTAGCTGTTGCTTATTACCAATGTGGCTATAAAATGAGAGGGATACATTCGATGACTTCTAAGGTCCCTTTATAGAGCTGCTTCTAGAATACTATTACCTTCAGGATACAGTCAGATTTCCATGAGTTCATCAAGAAGGAAAGTGTGTGAGATGAAGATGGAAAAGGAAAAAGGCAACAGGCAGCAGGTAGGGCTAATTCGAACAGCACCCAACACATTTCAAGGGTTCAAATACCACTCTAAGGGGCATTAACTATTCCAAGACTCTCTCATTTAACCTAACACTATCTCTGAATTAAATAGATATCAAATCCAGTCTCAGACACTTTCTGCCTGTATGACCCTGGGCAAGTCACTTAACCCTGTTCACCTCAATTTTCTCATCTATTAAATGAACTAGAAAAGGAAATGGTAAGCCACTTCAGTAACTTTTCCAAGACCCAAACAGAATCACAAGATTTGGACATGTTGAAAATGACTGAATAACAACAATAACAACAACAACAACAACAACAACACACACACACACACACACACACACACACACAGACATACACAGACACACCACACACACAATCACATTCAAATCCTTTCTTGATGTATAGTAGCCAAAAGTCAAGCCAGCAGGGAAAAAATGTTGTCAGGACATGGGGAATCAACAGTTCCAAATGATGTGTCCCAGCTGTAGCCAACTAGATGACAGTGTCAGCCTGGTATGCTGCAGTCTGGAAGTGGCTGCTCCTTTCAGGGCAAAGGCGTGAAGCCAAGGACAAGGAGGCTGAGCTACAGCCAGTCAAAAACCTTTTGGATTACAGTCACAGTTATAGATCAAAGGAAAGTTTTTATCAAGGGATGATATACAGGACACCCAAAGATCAAAGAAGAACTTTTTCAAGGGACAGTAGTCTTCTTACACATCCCCCAATCTTAAGTAGCAAGCTCTAATTAGCAGCAGTATCTTTAACTACAAAGGATAGTGATATATAGTAAGATGACAACTTTATGACTGTTCTTGTAGGTTATCTTTTTTTACTTAAAGTTCATCAGTCATTTCCTCTTAATAAGTTTATTTTCTATTAGACTTTATGTAGAGGAGAGTGTTCTTTTCAGAAATCTAATAATTTTGAAGGTGATAATTCACATTTGCATAAGAGTTTCCCAAGTATTTTTCCTTTAACAAAACTTTAGGGTTATGCAGCTATTTCAAAGATGAGGAAATGGCAATTCAAAGAAGCTAAAAAGTCCCCAGACTTCCAGCTAGAGGCTGTAGTGCCAGGATTCAACCTAAATCTATAACAACATTTCTTTCTCTCTCTTTTTTTAGGGTGGCAGGTGAGGAGGAAATAGGGAAAGAGAGTGGTGTCTGTACCTATGATTTCATCTATATGAAATAAAAAGTCTCAGATTTGCTTAGAGAACTGAAAGATTAAGTGAACTTCTCCAATTATAAAGCTATCATGTCAAAGACAGGATATGAACTCAAATCTTTCTGATCTAGAGACTTAGTTACTATACTAGATTGACTATGGGTTTTATAACTTAAGGAAGAGAACTTTGTCTTTTTTGCAAGGCAATGGGGTTAAGTGACTTGTCCAAAGCAGCATAGCTAGGTAATTATTAAGTGTCTGAGGCTGAATTTGAACTCAGGTCCTTCTGACTTCAGGGCCAGTGCTCTACCCACTGTACCACTGAACTGCCCCAGGAACAGAGCTTTTAAATTTTATTTATTTATTACAAAAAATGAATGCTAAAAACAAATCAATTAAAATAAAAATTTATTTCTTATCAACCATCCTTGTTTTTCTTTCACTTTTCATCCTTTCTTTTCTTCCTCCCTTCAATTCTTCTTCCCTTCCTCTATTTCTTCTTTCCCTTTTTCTATCCTTTCTTTCTTCTTTCATTTCTTCCTTGCTTTCTTCCTTTCTTTCACATTAGCAACCCAGTTAAACAATATAAATTAAAAATCACCTAAACACTTATGAAAACATTCAACTTTTCAAATCTCAGCATTTAAGTTTAGCATATAATTTTCATACTTTATCAGAATTCTGGCACTACTGCACAAGCTGTTGTTAATGAACAAAGAACATAAAATCATGAAACAGTGTGAATACTCAACTTGTGGAAAAATAAAGTATTATTTCATTTTCTACAATCCTACAGAAAAAAAATTGCTAGTGGAAATTTCAAAATTTATACAAAGTACTGCCTATGAGGCAGAGGGCAATTTGCTAGCATATGTGATTGCCAAGAGGAAGAACACGTCAATCACTTAATTATCACGTATTCATCTTAGAGAGCTTTTAAATACACTATAGATGAAAATGCATATATTAGTAAAAAAAATTCCCATATTTCAACATGTAACACTGTAGAGAACACAAAATAAAAACCACTCTCAAAATATGCAATTCATTTAATGACATTTTTGAGGTTAACTGTATTTTTCATAGAGTTAGCCATATAAATTGTAGTAACCACTCCATTCCTGGTCACTCTGAATATTTATCCAAAGAAGACAGGATGATATGAGTCATGTCCTCCAAAACTGGCTAGCCCCTGGCCAAACTGTGCCAAAAGTACATTTTTAGCTTTTCATTTCTCTTCCAGCAATCTCTGCTCTTTTCTGCTGCCCACCACCCCATTGCCAGGTATCTTGTGCCCTTTTGGTTCCTCTGACTGCCTGGGCTCTCACTTCTCTAGAGTACCATCAGCTTAGCAGAATACTCATCCACATTCTCCTCATCCACTTTCTCCTCTCTTCTTTCTTCCTTTAAAATGGGAAATTTCACAGTTCTCTGATCAATGGGAGACATATTACTTGGTTAGAGATATTTTACCTGGAATAATATTATATAGAATCATAGCTGGAAATTATCTTAGGTACAACCTAATATATAATTCATTCTGACAGCCTTCCTATGAAGACATTCTTCAGTCTCTGTTTGCATACCTCCAGTGACAGGGAAATCAATCCTTAATGAAGCAGCTCATTCTATTGTGAAATAATTTTACTTTTTAAACATGTTCTCCTTATATCACCTTCCCTGTAACTTGTATTCATTGGCTCTAGTTCTGATCGCCAGACGTTCTCAGACTAAATCTAATCTCTTTTATACTTCAAAGCTATTCAGATGTTTGAAGGCAACTATCTTACCTCTCTCTCTGAATTCTTGGCTCTTGTGGGTCTACTCTAACCCTATGTAAGGTCAACCCTATCTAAAGAAATTGGCATCATCTAAATTACTCATTTTATAGTTAAAGAAACTGAGGCCCAGAGAGCTCAAGGTCACACAAAGAATGGTAAAAAGTCAGGATATGAACCAGGTCCACTGATTCCAAATCCAGTTCTCTTTCCATAGTACCATGTAGAATCCTCCAAGAAGGGGCAGCTAGGTGGTGCAGTGGATAGAGCACCGGCCCTGGAGGCAGGAGGATCTGAGTTCAAATAAGACCTCAGACACTTAATAATTGCCTAGCTGTGTGGCCTTGAGCAAGTCACTTAACCCCATTACCTTAAATAAAAAAAAAAATTTTAAACCTCCAAGAAATTATCTTGAGCTTAGTTTATGAAATAGTCTGTATCTTTCAAGGACAGAGAAAGCATGTATTTGCATTGTCACAAAAAATATACTGCACAGTTTTCACAAGTAGTTTTCCCTGTGATCAAACTGTTAGCTAGCTATTCTAGCTATTCAGTTATTTCAGTCATGTCTAACCCTTCATGATCCCACTTGGGGTTTTTCTTGGCAAACTTACTGGAGTGGTTTGTCATTTCCTTCTCTGGTTCATTTTTTAATGTCTTTTTTTAAGGCAAGGCAATGGGGTTAAATGACTTGCCCAAGGTCACACAGGTAATTATCAAGTGTCTGAGGTCAAATTTGAACTCAGGTCTTCCTGACTCCAAGACTGGTATTCTATTCACTGTGCCATTTAGCTGCCATTTCCTCTGGTCCATGGACTGAGCACTAGCCTTGGAGTCAGAAGTTTGAATCTAACCTCAGCATGTGCCACTTACTAGCTATGTGACCTTGGGCAAATCACCTAACCCTGATTGCCTCACATTCAGGGCTATCTCTAATCATCCAGATTCACATCTGGTCATTAGATCCAGATGGCTCTAGAGGAGAAAGTGAGATTGGTGACTTAGCACAGCACTCCTTTTCTCAAATACAATTCATGTGTTTGTCATTGTATCACCTCCCTGATGTCGTGGTCTTCTTCGACAATGAAGGACAAAAATATTATCATTTTACAGATAAGGAAACTGAGGTAAACAGGATTAAATGACTTTGTATAAGGTTCCACAGTTAGTAAGTATCTAAGATCAGATTTGAAATCAGGACAAGGAGTCAACCTGCCTCCAGGTTGGGTACTCTATTACTGTACCACCTGGCTGCCCTGACCAAATTCTATGAAAGCATGGCATACCTGTCTATCAATCAATCAACAGTATTATTCATCAACCTTCTGAGTCAGGTCCTGACTAGGGAGGGGAGAATATAAAGTCAATATTCCTACACAGCAGGATTCATAGATGTAAAAATATAGCTCTTTTGCCCCATTCTTTTATCCTTCACCAGGGTAAGGATAAAAAAAGAGAGGAGAATTCCATGGGGATTTCCTATCCTATCAGTTTCTTCCCCAATCCACCAGCCAGAGGTCAGAAATCACAAAAGAATTCTGGAATTCTCAGCTAGAACAGTACATAGAGAGTTTTAATTGATTAAGGTTCTCTACTTATTCTAAATCAGCTGTATCTATTGCAAATTTATTAGTGTGAACTAGTCTATTTAGGCCTTTGCTCCTGTGTTTACTGTTCCCTGTAGAAGGTTCCTGAATAAAATCAAATGCAACTTTTCCCACCACAGATACTGATACATTTCACAAAATTCCCAGTCTTTGAATTTCAATTATATCTTCTCTTTGAGTGAATAAAATGAAATCTACATGTCTTATTTATTGAATTCCAAGGAGTTTAACAAGTTTCAGAGGGTCAGTGTAGTAAAGTAGAAAGAGTCCTGAATTTACCACTAGAATCTTACATAACCTGAACGATCCCGAGTTTCTGAACCTATTCTGTTACTTTATCTATAAAATGAGAATATTGGTTTAGATGACTTATTCAGGCCCTTCTAGATGAAACTTAAAACTTCACAATCAGAATCAAGGTAGCTCTCAATTTTACACATAAGGAAACTGAGGCAGGAAACAAAGGTGAGCTGACTTGCCCAAGATCAAATCTGAGGTAGAATTCAGACTTGGTCTCCAAGTCCAGAGCTCTATCCACTGTATGACAACTAACTGCCTTAAAAAAAAAAATTTTATTGATGCATTTTTCTTTTACATTACAAATATTTACAGATCCCCCTCCCCCCATTCCCCCGTGAGAGCTCTTATAACAAAGTAAAACAATTGGGAAAAACTAGTAATACATAGTGACCTTATCTTGAAAGTGCACATATTATTCCATATCCATAGCTTCCCCCTCATTTAAAAAAAATAATATAGGGGGGTGGCTAGGTGGCACAGTGGCTAGAGTGCCGGCCCTGGAGTCAGGAGTACCTGGGTTCAAATTTGGTCTCAGACACTTAATAATTACCTAGCTGTGTGGCCTTGGGCAAGCCACTTAACCCCATTTGCCCTGCAAAAACCTAAAATAATAATAATAATAATAATAATAATAATAATAATAATAATAATAATAATAATAATAATATGGGGTGGCTAGGTGGCGCAGTAGATAAAGCACCAGCCCTGGAGTCAGGAGTACCTGGGTTCAAATCCGGTCTCAGACACTTAATAATTACCTAGCTGTGTGGCCTTGGGCAAGCCACTTAACCCCATTTGTCTTGCAAAAAAAAAAAACCTAATAAAAAAAAGAATGCTATTTTTCTCTCCTATCCCCACTATTTTTTTTAAAAATAAAAACAACTTCCTTATAATAAATATGCATGATTAAGCAAAAAAGTCCTTCAATGACTGTGTACATACACACAATAACATATATATATACAGATGTAACATAAATGTGTGTGTGTATATATATATATACACACACACACACACATACACAAATATGACTCATTCTGTACCCTAAGACCATCACTTATCATGGATTGCATGCTTGACATCTGTCCTCTAGAATCAATAACAATAATATGATGATGATGATGATAGTAATTATGTGAAAGTAGTGTAATCAGAAGGACAACCGAGCAGTATTTTCCATTATTGTTGATTAAAACGAAAAGGAAAGACTAGAGAAGCATAAAATGGGTGGCAGTGTCATGTGGTGGAAAGACCAATCACTGGACTGGGAACTAGGAATTCTAATCCTGACTCTGTTATTAGCTAAAGTGTGATTTTAGGCAAGTAACAGCTTCTCCATCTGCAAACTGGGAGCTGAACTTAAGGCTCTCTAAGGTCCCTCTCAGTTCTATGGTTTTATGATTCTTTGTCCTCTATAAGCACTCAATGGCATTACAACATAAAAACACAAAGAAGTACTAACCAAACAGGAGGGAAGACTGTTTTCTCAGTAATAATGGCAAAATCATTAAATGGGGTTTTTGTTAATGACAGCTCTGGACTTTGTCCTTACCCTTAGGCAAGCAGATTGTCATCTCCTAAGCAATCATAGGGATATAGAACAATTTTCCATGTAAAAAGGTATATTCTGACCAATTTTAGTTTGGTTTTAAGTGGAAGGGGGGGTGGGGCTGGGATAGGAGAGGAATTAGAAATAAAATAAGTAAAGAATTAAGAATTTCTCTTAGGTTTATGAATTGATTTTCCCCAAACCCATTTTGATTAGTAATTGCAGATTCATGGCTAGACCAAGTCCATTTACAAGACCAGAATCAACTAGCCACAGCTGTCAGAGGCAAGTTGCCCATAATCTCCCTCAGAGCCCCCATGATACCCAGTTCTCTTAAATAGAACTCAGTGAGAGGCAGATTAATACCCAGCTCCCAGCTACAATAAATTTACACTTTCACTGTTGTCTTAAATTAGATCCCACTGCTCAAAGTCTTCACATCATAGGAGAGTTTGATGAATTGGAAAGAAGAACAGGAGTGAAAGTTATCCAATTCATTACTAGCACAGACAAGGTCTGTACCCTGCACTCTGATCCTTTCCCATGTCAACTATACATCAAATAAGAACTCTGACTATAGAAATAAAGTCTGTTATAAACACAAGGATGTCCTAATCCCAAATACTGGTGGCAGGTGATATTTTTTCTCTCTAATTATTTGCTCCAATTTTCCTTTACCTCTCATCTGTCACATGCTACTCACCAAATGATGCTAAAATGAGCTTCATGTATGCTAGTTATCATCGATCAATATGGGAATTCTCTCCTCTAAGGCACATCTGCAATCTGTCTATAATTTAATCAAAAAAGTCTTATAGAGTTGCCTGAGGTTAAGTGAGAAAGTTGGACCGGAGTTAGGTTGTACAAAAGGTAGAGTACCAGATTTGGAGGCAGGAAAACTTAAGCTCAAATCCAACCCCAGACATTTACTAACTATATGACCCTGGCAAATCACTGAAGATCTCAGTCTCAGTTTCCTCACCTGTAAAATGTGGTTAATAATAGTGATGGGGATAATACTACTGATTCAAAGTCTATTGTTAGAATCAGATAACACAATATGTGTAAAGTGCTATATAAATGTTATTTATTATTACTACTATTAACCTTTGAAGGTTCCTTTCTGCTTTAGAGTTCTATTCCTGTGATTTGAGAATACCATGACAAGGTCATATAGCTATCAATTATTTAACAAACTAAGCACCTACTTACTATATGTCAGACACTGGAGGAAAAAAAAAGTACTGTGCTGTATGCTTTTCTCATTTTTTGCAGAAGTGGGAGAAGGCTAAAGAAGCATGGAATAGGAGGCAGTATGCTGTGATGGCAAGAGATTCTAATGCTGCCTTTGTTTCTAACTTGTAATTGTGTGATTGGAGAGCAATCTTCTTCCTCTCTTCTCTATCTGCAAAATGAAGGAGTTGAATTTGAGGATCTTCAAGGTCCCTAAAAATCAAAATAATCCTTGCTCTTAAAATTACATTTGTGAATTGACTGCATATTTGATCTAAGGGGATAACAACCACACACACACACACACACACACACACACACACACACACACCCCTTAGAGACTAAAATATATAGAGAATAAATACAAAATAAATACCAGATAGGGAAGAAGGATATCAGTAGTTGGAGATAAAGAAAGCTGCAACTTGAAAGATTCATATTAATGAGAAGGCCAGTGTTAAGGCAGGTTGATAGGAGATAGAAAAAAGAGGTGGGGGACCCAGAGACAATAGAATGAATAGGTATGCCATCATTTCTAAGGCTTCCTATAAAAGTGGAGCTGGTCAAGAGTCCTTTTCAGCAAGATGAATCTAGTCCCAAAAAACTTAACTCCTAATTAAATGACCAAGACTCTTGGAGAGTCACCATCCTTCTCATAAGGAATTTTCTTTTCCTGTCTGTACTAAAGAGGTGAGGCAGGGGTTTCTGCTATATCATCTGTTTATCAAAATGGCAGCAATTTCATATTTTAATGTTAATTATTGTTATGACACACAAGATAATTTGACTTGCTTCAGTAATTTATTCTTTCTCGTAATTAGATGTAGTAATTGGAAAATCTTTAAGAGTTTAACAACAGTTTCAAAGGCAAAATGGCAGGTGATGCTCCCCCTAGGAGCAGTAGTAATAGGTTGGAACTGGGTATTCACCTGGCTGTCACTCTAGCTAATCACCAAACAGCACATATAAATCATGTTGGTGGAACCAACAAACTAAGAGAATCAAGGTAGACCATTTAGCAAAGATAGCAGCATGTCAACAGATGGTTGAAGCTCTTCTGAGGCAAATATGTAAAAGGCTAGATTTAAATAATTCCAGTCCTGAGCCTAGATTCACAGTCCTGATGGCATGGCTCATATCCATCCTAAAGCCTCAATCCCAGGAGCCATTACAATGCCAAAGATAAACAGCTGCAGAAGAAGCAAAGAAAGGCACAAGGGATGTTTTTACCTGCTTGATGAAAATTTCACAGAAGAGCAGGCCAAAGGATAGCAAAAGTCAATTTACTAACACTATGGTGCCCATTTCTGGGCTCATCTCAACTCATTAAGTTCATCAAAAGTCTCATGGGCCTTACTAAATTTACATCCTGCCATCTTCATAAGACAGACCTTTTTTCTCTAATGAATGAGTATAAAAAAATTATTAAGCATTTACTATGTGCCAGATACTGGAGATAAAGATAATTATTATTAATAATACTAAAGCATTTATATAGTACATTAAGGTTTAATATGTTATTTCATTTGATCTTGGCAACAAACCTTTGAGCAAAGTATTATATCCCCATTTCACAGATGGGGAAACTGAGGCTTATAAATTAAATAACTTACCTAGTGTCACAAAACTACGAAATGTCTGAAGCAAGATTCCTGTCCCACATCTAGCCCCTGTCATTCAGTTGCAGAAGAGACAGTCCTTGTCTTCAAGAAACTTACATTATAATAGAAGGAAACAATACAAATAGGAAGGGGAAGGGAACAAGCATTACTGGAATCCTTTCCCAATCCCTCTTAATTCCTTCCTAATGCTAATTAATTCCTATTTATCCTATATATGACTTGCTTCATATATATCTGTTTGCATTTTGTGTCACCCATTAGATTGCTCCTTGAAGGCAAGAACTATCTTTTGGCTCTAATTGTATTACTAACTCTTAGAATTTAGCTTAGAACATAGTAGGTGCTTAGTAATTGTTTGTTGATTGATTGATCTACTATGTGACAAGTTCTAGGAGTGTAGGCCAGGGAATGAAGTGTTAGTCTGGAAATCCCAGGAATGAGGAAAGGAACAATAGTGAAATCATTGAATACACCCTCTTCAGAAGCAATGGTAGTATTAATTGAATTACAGTTCTCAGATCAAGAGTTGGAAGGGGGAAGAAAGGAAGCTAAATGGTAATATCAGTGCAAAATGCTGGGGCAGACACATGGTCAGTTCTGGGGACAGAGAGATATATACATCAATAAGGGCAGAATGGCTAACTCTTGGACTAGTCTATTCCCAGAATCCTTGAAAATGGAAATAGGATTGTTGGAGACTAACCTGATAAAAGAAGTAGATCCAACAGCCCAGGAGCAGATTTTGCTTAAGTGTATACCAGCATACATCAATTAGTAGTCAATTAGCAAGATTTTTTAAAAGTGCCTACTATGTGCTGATTGCTGGCAACAAAAAGATTAAAAAAAAAATCAAACAGTCCCCACCCTCAAGAAGTTAGCAGTCTATTACTGTACACAAATCAAGTTGAAGTTTAGGAGGGTTTGGGAGGGAAGATGTTATTCATTTGGTTGAAGACCAAAGTAGGTAGCATTCATTTTAAATTGAGGGGCCAGTTGTTGGAATCTAGGGTTTATTTATGTATGTTTATTGCACTCTAGGTTATGCTCAATCCACTGTTAGAAACCAAATCATCATTGAGAAAAATAAAGAAGTCACCTGCTACTATTTAAAAGAGTTTACCATTATTATTTTATTTACTATTATTTAAGGTAGGCAGAGTTCTCTCCCTCCTCTTGGACATTCAGTTTTATTGAAAGCTAAATCCCTTCTTTTCTAGTGTGAAAGGAGTCTGAAATTCTCATCCAGTGAATTTCCCACTGGGCCAAGGAAGACAGCTGGAGGTTGGGAAGGGAATTGGACACTGTGGTCCCCATGTTCCACCTCTCCTCCCAAGGTCTCAGAAAATAAGGCATCTCATTTTGAACTGACCTCTCCAAGGACCCACATTTAAATAAAGAGATGATTCTAAGATATTATGGGAAAATATGAGAGGAAAAACACTTTTTTTAAATACTTGAAAACTTTTCCCTCAAAGCCATGGGAAGTAAGCTTTTTAAATAAAAATGATTGATTGAAGCTGGTTTCAGACCCCAGAAAGGCTGGGTAAAGTATAATAGCCATCAGCAGATGGCTTCTTGCTTGGGATACAGCCCTGTGCAAACAGTCACTAGTGATTTACCCCCCCCCCCCAAAAAAGGTGACAGAGAAGGAGAGGAAACATAAGCAGCCACAAAAGAAAACTGATAGTTTCAAATGCACTGATTATTACACAAAAAACGTACCAACTTGTAAGATATACTTCCTATGAACCCTTATTTGCTTCCCAGAGACAAAGTGATGACTCAAGCTATGAAAATTACTATCATCCATCTCACAATATGCCATCCAAGGCTCAGGAAGTTAAAGCAAATTAGTGGTATGGAAACAAAATGCTTTTTGCTCAAATGAGAAAAAGAACAACTTTTATAGACTCATATTAGAACTGAAAGGGACTCTAGTGCTCATCTAGTCCACTGGCCTCATCCTCCAAACAACAAAGTTGAAGTTTATGTTCCCTTCCCTCTAGAAAGGAATGTACCTGTTCCTGATCTCACAATAAGTGACAATATGGGGATTTGGGTGTAGGTCTCCTAACTTTCAGTCTTGTAGAGACTAATACCAATTTTTGTTGTTGTTTTAACTGTGAGACAATGATGCTGTCAAAAGGATGACCTCAGTTTAATCTGACCCAGACACTTATTACTTACTTGATTGTGTGACCTTGAGCAAGTCACTTAACCCCATTGCTGTGCAAAAAAAAAAGTCTAATGAAATAGTCAACTCAATCCAAAGGGGAATTTGTCTATATTTTTATAAAACTGCTTTTTATATCACAGGCTCTAGGGATGCAGAGACGAAAAGTCCTTATCTTCAAGGAATTTTATTTTATTAAGGAATACACAGGTATATAGATTAAAGAAATAGAAATAATTTGTAGAATAAACATAGCATAGAACTGCTAAACAAATGATGGTTATACACTACTATGCCAAAAGAAATGACAATAAAGGATGGTTTGGAGAAACCCTGGAAAAACTTGTATGAACTGACAGAGAGTAAAAATGAGTAGAACCATAAGAACAATGTATGGAACAATAAAAACTGCAAAAGCAACTCTTAGAGTCTTCAAAACTCTGATCAATGCAATGATCAGTCATAATTCCAGAGGGCCAATGATGAAATATGCTACTCAATTCCTGACAGAGACTCAAAAAAACAGAATGAAATATGATTCTTTGAAAATGGACAATATGGGAATTTCCTTTAACTAGGCATATTTGTCACAAAGTTTTTGTTTTGTTTTTTCTATTGGAGTGGAAAGACAGCAATTGGATTTAGATGGGATATTGGAAGTCATGTACAGGTCATGGTATACTGGAATCTACTGGTAACAACCAATTAAAATTTTCTATGTGAACATTTGAAACTTAGAAACTGGCAAGCAGTACAAACTGGAGCTTGATCTATTGTTTTGTTGATTGTCTAGACTTAAGGAAGGAGTAGAGAAAATTTTATTAATATAGATTAAATTTAAAAGTGTGTCTTGGGGGGCAGCTAGGTGGCGCAGTGGATAAAGCACCGGCCCGGGAGTCAGGAGTTCCTGGGTTCAAATTCGGTCTCAGATACTTAATAATTACCTAGCTGCGTGGCCTTGGGCAAGCCACTTAACCCCATTTGCCTTGTAAAAATCTAAAAAAAAAGTGTGTCTTGGGAGGCTAGGTGGCACAGTGGATAGTACACCAACCCTGAAGTCAGGAGTACCTGAGTTCAAATCTGGCTTAATAATTACCTAATAATTACCTTAATAATTACCGAGCTGTGTGGCCTTGGG
Source organism: Macrotis lagotis (assembly GCF_037893015.1). Classification (NCBI taxonomy): domain Eukaryota; kingdom Metazoa; phylum Chordata; class Mammalia; order Peramelemorphia; family Peramelidae; genus Macrotis; species Macrotis lagotis. The sequence continues at coordinate 133,909,677 of NC_133659.1, read as the reverse complement.
CAAGCCACTTAACCCCATTGCCTTGCAAAAAACAAACAAAAAAAATCCGTAAATAAAAAAAATAAAAGTGTGTCTTAAGGTGTGGCTAAGTGGTGCAGTTGATGGAGCACCAACCCTGGAGTCAGGAGGACCTGAGTTTAAATCCACTGTCAGACACTTAATAATTACCTAGCTGTGTGGCCTTGGGCAAGTCACTTAACCCTATTTTCTTGCAGAAATAAAAAAAAAGTGTGTCTTGTCTATATTCTGTGTGGCTTACCCTGTCCCCAGTTGATTGTTAACATTTATTAAAACACTTAGGTATATGAAATAGCAAATAGGAGAAGTGATTGAAATGTGTGTACAAAAGGGCAAAACAATACAGAATCAAAACTGAAAGACAGGATGGAAGCAGACTATGAAGAGCTTTAGTTATCACAGTATAATTTTTAAGATTTGGCACATAGTGAATGCTTAATAAATATTTATTGATGAAATGACTGAATCCATAAATCTGTCCAAGTATACCAGAAACTATTCAGGGTTAAAGTAAATAGTGAAAATTCAACCAATTGAACAAATAGGAAAAACACTTGGAGACAGAAAGACAGAAGCTGAGACCAAAGTGATTCCTGGATGAATTAGTTTGAAAGCTGAAAGCGGGGGGGGGGGGGGGGGGGGGGGGGGGGGGGGGAGAAGGAAGAAGTATTGCTTGGGGCCATTTCTACCCCCACTGAAGCTGAGGGATATTGTCAACCACAGCTCCAAAGAGAAAGCAGTGAAGTTAAAAAAAACTGATTTAAGAGCCTGTAACTGCCCAGATGAGAAGATCTGAGGAAATATAGATATAAAATCTCCCAATCTGAATGCACAAAGATATTGACAAATTTGGGAAACTAGGAGATAGATAGTAAAAGGAAATCTATTTCTAAGACAAAAAAAAGACAACAGTGAAACCCATCCTGCAGTAGGGAACTCTCTAACTGAGTTAAAAAGGTGTATGCACTCCATATAAAGTCCTGACAATAGTATGACTGCTAAATTGCAAATATCAGGTTAGTAATATGCCTACTCAAAGGATTATGAAAATCCAGCTTTCCACTTGAATTTGTTAAGAAAATAGGTAAAAAGAGGTCAACTCATCACAAGCAAAGAAGAACTCTCAGCTCTGCAGCTGGCTGTTCGAAATTAATATGCTGGAACATTTTTAGGTTAAAAAAGCCCTATAAAAATGACAGGAAGAGAACCAAATGGGGTAGACACAATGGTGTTTACATCTTTGTAATAGAAAGGTATTACTAGAAGGATTTACAAGGTGCTAACTTGACATATATCAAAGTCAAAAAGGCTAACTTTAATAAAAGATGAGAAAAGGCAGTAAAACCAGAATACTAGCAATAACGACATCTATGCACCTACCAGATATTTCTAAACCAAGTAATCCCCCAAAAAGTCACACAAAGGATCAAATTTTATTACTATCTAAGTGGTAGTATTCCCATTAGCCTCGGACCAGTAAAGACAGTTAATGTAGAAAAACTTGAGGTCAGAAGACTATCCTTTTGGGGTAAATGTTATACATGCTATAAAAACAGTAAAACAGTCCTTGACTCCAGAAGGTCCCTTTTAATCAGGATATATTCTGTATAAAATGGTGAAAGACAAAGATGTACTTGGGGTTCGGGAGAAGGGAAAGACTTGGCTTTCATTCAAATGAGAAATACTTAAGCTTGTTGACATAAAAGAGCTCATAAACTCTAACAAATAAATGTACTGGAATGGACAAATGTTACAATGGCAATGTCAGCACCCATCATAACAGACAATGCCAATGTCATAGCAGTGATACCACTTTTCTTAAGTTCTCACTGATGTCTGCCCTGTGCAGATCTATGAAAGAGAAATTATCACCTAGCTTTTCTATTATCTATGTAAAGGCCTTGATTTCTATTTCTAAAAATCACATGGAACACCATTCCTCATATTGGTATAGCATCTGATGCTAGGTAAATTCACACATATAAACTATACTTATATTTCACATTTCTTAAGAAAATGCCCTCAGAAATAAAAGATTACACAAAGTATTCTGGTCAAAATTGGCTCATATAATTCTCAGCATTTTCTAGAAATGCTAATCAATGATATCTTTTGTAAAAGGTTCATTCTTTCAAGCAAACTAAAATGATCTCTATTCCCCTTCTCAACTAGAGAGAGGCAAAATAGAATCAAAAGGAATCTGCTAGATATTTCAATACTTGGAGAGAGAGAGAGAGAGAGAGTCAGACAGAGACAGAGAAATAGACAGAAGCCACAGACACAGAGACACAGAGACAGAGAGGAGGAGGAAGGAAAGGGAAGGGGAGGGGAGAAGAAGAGAAATTATTTGGCAGAGTGGGTACAGGGCTGATCTTCAAACCTAGAAGATCTGAGTTCAAATTTCATGTCTGACACATAATAGCTATGTGAACCTAAGCAAGTCACTTAACCTCTCAAGCATTTTAGATAATAAGTTGCAGAGAAGTGACTTCTCTGCATTGAAGTAGGAAGTTTCCTCATAAGTGAAATCACTAGTCTAGTTCACATCTCTTTAACCTCATAGACATGGAAATATAATCAATCCAGCAACCAACCTTTGATGTTTGCTTTTTGACAAAAGCACTTGGCAAACTTTAAAACACTACAAGACTATTATAGTGAGGAAAGTAGGAGAAAGAGGAAGAAGATTGCAATGTAAGTTCTTTGACATAGAGGCTAGTTCATTTTTGTCTATGTAGCTCCATTGCCACTGGCATATAGTACAGCTTTAATAAAAATGTGTTTATTGATTAAAGAGAACGAAGAAGAGAAAGAGAAACAGCAACATCAATAACAGCAACTTGCACATTTTTGTGTTTTTCTGTGTGTGTGTGTGTGTGTGTGTGTGTGTGTGTGTGTGTGAGCAGACAATGTAAGCACTTAATGCATTCTTGTTGCTTGATGGATTAACTGATTGGCAATAGTAGCTATGAAATTGGTCTGCCAATTCAAGACTAAAAGGACCTAGAGAAAATCTGGAGCTTGAAGAGAGGAATGACTAAGGTAAGATTATATATAGGGCTTCAGTTCCTTCAACTGAGCCAGACAACAGAGGTCAACAAAGAAGATAGAGTTGTACTTGTCAATGCAAAATGATGTGTTCAATGCATATCCGTTTGTTTCAAGTCTGATTTCCATCTAGGGCTATGTTTCTTAGACCTGTGTTCCACATACAATACCCTCCCTTAAGATATGTGAAGAATCTTGAGGCCTAATACTGGCACTGGATAATGAAAAGTAGAGTAAGTATGAGGTAAGTAAAGATTCAAAGCAACTAAAGTAGAAGCAAAGAAACAATGACCTGTTGGTAGAGAGAGAAAAATCCAGACCAAAAGTGGAAATGGAATCTATACAATCACTCACCCAGAACTAAAGGATGCCTTTAGAAAATCATGTGGAAAACATCAACATTAAAAAACACATATGAAGGAGTTTTCTAGGCTTTCTTTGTAAAAAGAACTATACCTAATCATATGAATATCAGCAAGGAGACTGTTAAATACTTTGGTTGAAACTATTTCTTGTGTCTGTTCATGATTAAATGAGCCACTTGCCCTTAAGTGGGACTCTGGATTGCTATTCATCCTCCCTAAAAGAAAAATAGTTAAAATCATTTCTTTGACCAGATAAGAACTTGTGAAATGGGGGGAAAAAATTCTTTATGGCCATGCCTTTTAGGGAAAGGAAAACTGGAGGAAAAAAGAAAGTAAATTCAATGGAGCATTTCATGTGCACTTTTGGCGGGGGGGGGGGGGGGGGGGGGGGGGGGGGCTTTTCATAGAAGCATTGCCACAGCAAGTAGCAAATTGTAATATGCTCCCTACAACCCCTTTCAAAAAACCCTAAAAAAGTGTCCCCCACTTTATTGCTAGGAAGAAAACATTTTATCTGAGGGGAAATTTTCTACATATGGACAGACCAAAATAAATAGATTAGTACCAAGAAAGAATTAGGCAAAGCTGTCCAACAAGTTGGAATCTCAATTCAGGAAAGCAAAACACATAGAAGAAAGTAACACCTCACACTGATTAAAATTACAAAGTTACTCACTTATTCATCCCTACAGATTTTTCAAAAATTTTACAGAGGGACCTATGAGTAAGATGTTACATGTAGAGAACTTGGATAATATATATAATCAAACCCTTGTGTATTAAATTGCTTATGGCTTTTAAACATTAGTACACATAGCCTAATCAAAATACTCTATTATTGAATCATATGCCTTCTTATTCAAATTTTTTTTAAAAAAGGAGTATCTAATTGTAAATACTCTTTTTATAAGCTATCTAGGTCTATCTCACACACACTATGAAATTTAAAGAGAAGTTATTTATTTCTGAATCAATTCTCTCATTTTAAATAATAAATGATATAGTATCTCTCTGCCTTTTGGGGTCATTTATATCTGCCTCTTTTTTTCTGGGAATCTAAATTATTTTTCCTATTCAACTCACACACAATTCGCATTTGTTTCTGCCAAAAGCATAAACCTTACATTATAAGCTATTTGTTACTGAAAAATTAATTTTAAAATTAATGAAGACATGATACTAATGAAAAAGAATTTCACTTCCAAAAATTCTGAAAATGTTAAGAAGTAAGTATAACTTGGAATGAATATGGTTTGGAGATAATAAACTGGGTGGAAACTTTAAAGTGCAGCAAAAATTGGAAATAGGCAAATTATTATAGTAAGAAAACTATAATTTAGCATAAACTGTAAATTACTCTTCTAAAAAAATAAAAATAAATGTACTAAAATACAAAACAATTAGTAACTGATCCCACAGCAGGTACCTATTTCAACTCCATAGATTTGTTGTAAGAATGGTCCTTTTCTAAATTCCACATGTTACTATTAAATCCTTCTCTTCATGGTTGACAATGAGATCCATTACCTTAGGCCTTATTCAGTCTCACCCCTTTTCTTTTTTTTGTGTGGTTTCTCTGACCTGAAATGCCCAAGTTTTTGTTTGTGCTTGTCAAAGATTCCTTTGGTTATTTTGTGAAGTCCTTGGACCCCCACACAGGATAATGTTTTAACATGTATATACCAAAATGCATAACACTACAAAGGAGAAATTCTGAAATACAATTTTCAAAATGATTTTGAACACAAGTGCATGAATCCAAAATTAAGAATTCCTGCCCTAGATGATCTTCTCTATGTTGGAACCATAGGTTCAGAGCTGCAAGGGATCTCAGAGGCCATCTAACCCAATCCCCTTATTTTATAGATGAGGACTGCCGGTCAAGTGACAGGAAAAGTCAAAGGAAGATATATTACTGGTACAAGATTTAACAAACTAGTTCTCCAGAAAAATTTCAAACAAAATGTACACACGATACACTTTTGAGTATAATTTCTATTTTTAACATTTTCTCTATTATTTTCTTAAATCTATATAATCAACCAAAAAAAATAAATCAAATCTTGTAATGTAAGCCTTTAATTACTGTCAAAGTATAAATGTTCATGCCAATAATTTAACAATCCAGCACACTCCAGATAAGGGATGGAATTGAATTCAGATCTCATTTGCTTCATAAAACCTTCCCAAGTCATTCCCTTCCACAGTAATCTCTACTTTCTTCAAAATAAATCTTGGATTTATATTATATCCTGCAGCAATAATTACTGAGACTATAGACTCATATTATTCTGTTTCATTTGTATCATTTGGGTCTTCCAAAATGGATAAATTCTTAATAGCAGACATATCCTCTATTCCTTTTGTATCCCCAGGAGAGTGACGGACTCATAGTGGTGTGCCAATACCTATTGTATGGCAGTAGAGGATTCATAGCAGGTTGTTAATACCTATTGGCATCAGTACCTATTACAATACAAAATTTCATAGTTGCTCTTGCTAGTCTCAACTGTGATGGGACAGGGAGGGGAGTGAAAAATGAAAACTAAAGATGCTATCAAAATCTGTCCAGTCCCACCCCCACCCATCCTTCCCTAGGCAATGTCCCAAAAGATGCCTGGAGGGAAACATGCAAAAAACATGAATCCTAAAAGAGGCAGCTGCAGGAGTTTGCAGCACTTCCCTTACAAGAGAACCACAGACACTTTTAAACATCTAGGATGAAATTATTTCTTTAGTCAGTTCAAGCTTAAATGAGTCATTCACCCTAAAGGGACTTCTGGGTTCTTTGCTAATCCTTTCTGAAACAAAGATGGTTATATTTATTTCTTTGCAAATATATTTACTGTAGTCTAATGTAAGAAAAACCTGAGAATAATTCCAACTTCAGATCTTTATTAACTGTGTGACCATGGGCAAGTCATTTAACCTCTGTTCGCCTCAGTTTCTTCAACTGTAAAATGTAAATAATAATAATAATAATAATAATAATAATCTCACAGGGATATTTTAAGGATCAAATAAAATAAGGCAATATTTATAAAAAGCACTCTTTCTGGCACATAGGAATAAAAAGGAATGGGGATGAGGACTGAACCCATGATTACATTATTATAGGGAACTCTGGACTAAGGAAATTCTCCCTACTATTTCAGAATAATAAAGAAATTCTCCCAGTCTACAAATGAGATTCCTAGAAATTTGCCTAGAGCACTGAGGTTCAATGACTGTTACAGGGTCACAAAGCCAACATGTTTCAAAGATGGTTCTTAAATTCTGATCTTTCCAGTTCTTAGGTCAGTTTTCTATCCAATAAATCACCCTGCCTCTGAAAAAAGAACCTGTTAGTCAAGAAGATTCAAGTTTGAATTTTGCTTCATAAAAGTCACCATGTAACTGTAAGCCAACCTTTTAGCCTTTTTTGAATCTTGGTTTCCTTTTCTGTAAACTGGGAAGAATAATGTAGTCTTCCACTCATTACTTCCTAATACATCTCTATTCCCCACTAAGCTAATAAATACCTGACTCTGTGGACTTTCTCTACCCTGCCACAGAATTCCTCCACTGTACAATCTATCCCTTGGACTTCTCACAGAAGAGCCTCTTCCCTTGGTTGACTGGATCTTTCCAGAGTCTCCCTTTCTTTTTTAAACTTTAGTTTTTTAAAATTTAAGGCAATGGGGTTAAGTGACTTGCCCAAGGTCACACAGCTAGGCAATTATTAAGTGTCTGAGGAGGAATTTGAACTCAGGTTCTCCTGACTCCAGGGCCAATATTCTATCCACTGTGCCACCTAGCCACCCCAGAGCCTCCCTTTTAAGGAGGAAGTCCAGGACAGCCAGTCACACCAACATTCCTCTTCAATGCATTCTAGACTCTCCTAGACTTTGCTAAAGGTCCCAGCACAAGTTCCCTTCAATCCCTCCCACCTTTTTTAAATCCCTTTAGTGTGTTGTTTTTCCCATTTGAAAGGAAGCTTTTTGAGGGCAGGGACAATCCTTTCTTTCTGTTTGTTTTTGTATTCTAGTTCCTTGGCACAATAAGTATTTAATGATTGCTTGCTAAGGTGATTTGATTCAATAAATATTGGATCAAGTGAATTGAGTAAAAAAAAAGGAATGAAAAGGATATTGAAAAATATGAAAGCATTTATCATGGCTTTAGGGGTGCTTCAGAATTGTATTAAAGGGTAAGGAAATTATCCCAAATTCTTTGTGTTTCTCTAGGAGAGTATGGAAACCACCCTAGCCGAAATGGGTTGGAGAAATTCATTTAGGATTGCTGTCTTTTTATATAAAGCTTCCAGACATCTCAGGGGACAAAGTAAAGAGAACATAGTATACACCCTCTGTTTTATTGGCATGTATACTAGTGAAGCACTTTGTGGTTTTAAGACAAATTGAACCTTCATTCCTGCTGCTTTGAAGGCCAAATGACTGAAATCAAAGCTCTCAGTTCTGGCAAATGGGGAATCCTGTCAGTCTGTGGAGTTGGTTAGTGGAGCCAAACAGCAGGGGAGTGGATATCTCTGACTACAGCAAGTCTGTTTTCCTCCTTATTTCTTTTCTACTTTCTTCCTTGTTAGGGAAGAAAAGAGGAGGGGAAAGACATATTACTAGAAATATGACTTTGCTTTTTGTTAAACTAAAATTCATTTAACTTTAAGAACTACAAAGCATGTCAATCCATTTTCCATGAGAAGACCACTGGGATGGGACGAAAAGTAATATCACATGAATATTTTCACAAATTTTAAGTGAATAGTGAATCAATTGACTAACAGAACCAAGTATACTAGGAGTAAATATTGATCTGAAAAAAATTATCAAAATTGTAAATATGTTCATTTAAAATTTTATTCTAAAGGGATTTGACTAATGGCACTCTCAGGGATTTATATATTTACAGAGCCCCAGTCATAGTCAAAACTATTCAGGGGAAGAAGGATGATGGAGAAGCAAATAAAAAGTAGACTGAAGATAAAAATTAGAATAGAGGATTAGGAAACTCCAGTCCCTTTATTTTTTTTTTGATAAACAGTAATGAGGTAGGATTTTTCATAAGTAAAGCCATTGAGTCTAGAAAACACTGAATTTAAAAAAGAGTGATAGTAAACAGTTTAATATTAAGAAACTAGGATATGGATAGCTAGGTGACCCATTAGATAAAGATTGGGATTCTAGAATCAGGACTACTATCTTCCTTAGTTCAAATCTGGCCTCTGAAACTTACTGTGTAACCCCGGGCAAGTCACTTAACCCTTTTTGTCTCACTTTACTCATCTATCAAAGGAGTTGGAGAAATGACAAAACCACTCTAGTACCTTTGCCAAAAAAAAAACAAAAAAACAAACTCAAAACCAAAATGGAGAATTGGATGCCATAGAACCAAAAGAAGAAAAACAAGGATGAGAATATAACATGTTTGAAAAAACTTAATTGGGGAATGGCTAAACAAGTTATGGTACATGAATACTATGAAACATTAGGGTTCTATAAGAAACAATAAATGGTCAGACTATAGGGAAGCATGGAATGACTTAGGGGATCTGATGCTGAGTGAAGGGAGTAGAGCCAAGAGAACAATTTATACATCAACATTATGAGATGAACAACCTTGATGGAAGCAACCCCTCTCTGTAGTCCAGAGAGCTAGAACAACCATTTGACAGATTATGAACTAACTATATTACCCCCAACCAGAGGAAGAAAAACAAAACAAAACAAGATACACAGAAAAAAATACTGCTACCAAATCTGATGAACACTTTATAAAAATTATCTCTTATGTACCTCTTTCCCTTAATCTTAATTCCTCATGCCAAAAATTACTATTTTGTAAATATGTTTAACAAAATATGTATGTAATATGCTAACCTGACTGTTCCCAACTGAGGGGAGGGGGATGGGAAGGGAGGGTGGAGGGAAACTTTGTAACTTGGAAATATGCATGTACAAATGGATGGAAATAAATAAATGAATAAATGAACAAGCAAATAAATAAATAAATAGAAAAAAAGGTTAATGTGAGATAAATCTGGGAAGACAGTGAGGCCAGGGGTGAGAAAGATGTTCCAAAAGGCTGAGACCCAGAAAAACAAGGAGGAATTTAAGAAATATGGCAAAGATAAAATCTAGAAGGGTCAAAAATTGATTTGATGAGGGAAATGAAGTCTGAGTAGCTAAAGACAACTTTGAGAATTCAAGCATGAGTGGCAGCATGAATGGTGGTCCAATCAACAGAAAAATAGAAAATAAAAAGGCAAGTAAGTTTGAGACAAAAGGTTTTAACACTCTTAAAATTTTTATTAGCTGGGACAGCTAAGTGGCACAGTGGGTAGAGCACCGGCCCTGGAGTCAGGAGTACCTGAGTCAAAATCCGACCTCAGACACTTAATAATTACCTTGGGCAAGCCACTTAACCCTATTGCCTTACAAAAAAAAAAAATCTAAAAAAAATTTATTAGCTGGTCTTCAGCCTTGAAATGGCTGAAAAATTTGTGGAGAACCTTGAAAGACTAATGACTTTGGACAACGGGGAATCACTGAACAAAGGAATAACAAGTCTTTGATGGGCTCTCTTCCACAAGAGTGAGCAAACCAAGAGTATTAGGATGGAAGTTGTAAAGAAACAAGTTAATACTTGTTACCAAGAATAACTTTCTTTTTTTTTTTTTAGGTTTTTGCAAGGCAAATGGGATTAAGTGGCTTGCCCAAGGCCACACAGCTAGGTAATTATTTGTCTGAGGTCAGATTTGCACTCAGGTACTCCTGACTCCAGGGCCAGTGCTCTATCCTCTGCACCACCTAGCCGCCCCAAGAAAAACTTTTTAACAATTACAATAATATAAAAGTGGAAGGGGGCAGTTTTAGGAGGGTTAGGTCACTCTCACTGGAAAGCTACATGTTATCTCTGGTGCAGTGGTAATTCCTTTAAGGAATGTGTGAATTGTATTGGAAAGCTCATGAGATCTCTTCCTACTCACAAATCTTGTGATCCTGAGGGACATGATCAGATCTCTTCTCCTTCTTTATAGTCTCTCACTTGGTATCTCTATTCATTTGCACTAATGATCATTTCTAAACAGGTGAATCCCAAATCTGTATATTCAGTCATAGTCTCTAATCTGAATACATACATGTTACATCCTCCACCTACTCCTCAAAATAATGTAAACTCCTTAAGGGCAGGTACTGGTTTCATTTTTGTCCTTTTATCCACAGTGGTTGGCATATAATGAATGCTTACTGCTTGGTTGACTGATTTAATACTTACAGGATTTGTATTTCTCTAGGTGTGGTTGCTCCTTCCACCAGTGAAGATTTTTAACTCTCTTAAAATTTTTATTAGTTGGCCTTTAGATTTTGCAGTGGTTGAAACATTCATAGTCCTTCATTCTACTTGGCAATGAATTTCTTAGAATTTAGTCTGATCCTCAGACAATAGGCACATGTTCCAAAGGGCTCCAGTCCCAGAAAAGCAAAAAAGAAAATTTAAAAATATGACAAAGATAAAATCTAGAGGCATCAGCAATTGATTTGATGAGGAAAGTGAAAAAGTCTGAAGAGTCAAAGGCAACTTTAAGAATTCAAGCATAGGGGTGGCTAGGTGGTGCAGTGGATAAAGCACCAGTCCTAGAGTCAGGAACACCTGAGTTCAAATGTGACCTCAGACACTTAATAATAACCTAGCTGTGTGGTCTTTGGGCAAGCCACTTAACCCCAATGCCTTGCAAAAACCAAAAAAAAAAAAAAAAAAAGAATTCAAGCATAAGTAGCAGCATGAAATCACAAAAATTAGAAAGTAAAAAGAAAAATAGTTTGGGGCAAAAGTTGCTAAGTTCCACTTCTAATACATGAAATGCTTCTGGGGCATCTAAGTAGAACTATCCAGTAGACAATGGGAAATGAACATCTGGACTATAGGAAAGAAATCAGTTTTAGAGTTAGAGAATTTGGGTATTCATTTACATAAAGCTTATAATAATGGCAGGAGCCAACATTTATATAGCTTTTTAAGGCTAGCAAAATGTTCTTCATGTTATTTCATGGCAGGCAGGTGCTATTATTATTTCAGTTTTGAGGAAACTGAGGCAGAGGCTAAAGTGTCTTGTCCAGGGTCATGTAGATAGGTCTATGTGTCTTTGGCAAGATTTGAATTCAGGTCTTCCTGACTCCAAATCCAACTTTCTTCCCATTAAAATTGTCTCACTGAAATAAATGAAGTTGCAGAAATGAATGAGATTAGCAAAATAATGAGAATACATTATCCTAGAATTACTGAATAGTGAAGATGGAAAGGACCTTCAAGCTTCTTTAACTGACCCACCTATATTTTCAGATGAGGGGAAGTCCTCAAAAGGGAAAGTGAGTTTTCTAAGATCTCATAAATATAAGTAGCAGAGATGATAATTAAAACCAGGTCTTCTGGTTCCATATCCAGAGAATGTTTTGGGTTTTTTTTCTCATACCACACTTGAAATGAAAGGTGCCTGAGATTACAGATGATGACAGATGCTCATTTAAAAAATCAATTGAGGCTGAAAATAAAAGAGTTGGAACCAAACATTACAACAAGATGGAAAAAAGTCATTAAATTGTGCTTGCTTCATCATAATTTATTTTAACTTTGATAAATGTGGAAGAATGCAACATCTCTCTTAAATGGTATTAAATTGTACTTGATCTTTCATAATTTGCTTTCATTTTGGCAAATATGGAGTAAAGTAACATGATATAGAGAATCAACTTTGTAGTAAAGACTTGGGTTCATACATGCCCTATGGCACATAATGACCAAAAGGACACCACACAAAGAAAGAAGGAAACTAATATTAAGACCTACTCTGTGCCAAACACTTTGGGTAGAAGACTCATCTTTGTGAGTTTAAATCTGGCCTCCAATATTTGCTAGCTATGTGACTGTGAGCAAGTCACTTAACCTGTTTGCCTGTTTCCTCATCTGTAAAATGAGTTGGAATGGCAAGCATTCCAATATCTCTGCCAGGAAAACCCCAAATGGAGTCACCAAGAATCAGACATGACTAAAACAGGATGAGCTAGCAATAGAGAGGGGATGGTTTCAAAATCCCGTGAAAGTCAGAAACAAGGCTGGGATTAGAATGAAGTGACTTACTCTGGGTAAATCACTTAACCTCTCAGTAATTTGGTGAAATTATAACTTGCAGATCAATTGCTGGTCTGTATCTCCAATATGGGGCAAATGAATGACTTTACATTGTATACATACTTTCTACTGCCCATAATTGTCTACAACCTGATAAAATCTCTTCAAATTGACTTTTAGCCTTCTAATGAAAAGATTCCTCACCTCTACCTTTGAATATATTGAATTAGTTTAAGAAATAGTCAATATGGAGGTACTAGAGGAGAAAGTACACATCACTGAAACTTCTGTAATTCTTTTGTCCAAGCACATGATATCAGTTGAAGGGGGAGAAGAAGACCCCAACCAGTATTCAAAAGCAGCCACTATAGGTATTTTACTTCAAATTACAAAAAAGGTACTTTCTTGGCCACAAATCATTCAGTTCCACTATTCTTATCTGCTATGCCCACTGACAATGGTCTTGTCCAAGACTGATACCTCCATATACTATTTCCCCAATGACTCCCACAGTATGGGAGGAAAAATGACAGGTGTTGGGAGCCAGGGTCTCTAAGCTGTTTGACACAGTCGCAGCAAGAAGACTCAGGGCAGTCATACTGCCTGATGGAACAACAATTCCTTCTTCTATATATAGGGATTCCATGTATACCCATATTTATAGGTCTATTATTGATTGCAAAACTTACTCATCCTAATAGTGGAATGACTATAAAGGAAGGATTTCAGAGAAATTCCTTGAATAAAACAGATTGTGAACTCTGTCCAAATTTAACAGGACTGCCTCTCCCTGAGACATACAAAAGGCTTCAGCATTATGAAATCTTTGGAAGACACAGCACTGGGAGTTCCAGGGAGATGTCAGAATATATATAGGGAAACCAGATACAAGATGGGTCAGATAGAATTACAGAGAAATTAACAGTTTTGCCCCCCCCTTATCATACACAGGAATATATGATAAAGATGGTGAGAGGATAGTTAGTTATTGGCAAAGAATAAAAAGTCATAGAAACCGTAGCGTCTACCAACAAGGGCTGAAAGGAAAATTTGTTATTGAAGGAGTCAACGGACAGGTAGACAAGCATAGCTACCCTCACTATAGGTTGTCAAGGGAGCATATCGGAAACATTACATATGAGGTACAAAAACATAGAAGCATTCCATTAAACAAATTATATCAAAGATTATTCTAAGGAAAGTTCTGTTTAATCAATAACTTTACTATGCAGCAACAAACTAGGCAACAGGCAGGTTGAGGTCATCATGGTCTGAGCAGGGACAAGAAAATTAATTACATGATTGATAATCACACTTGTAAGCACTACATGATCAAACTTGTAACCATATGAACTATATGATTAATGATGAAAATTGTATACTTTAATAACCAAGGAAATGATTTTAGTTTGCTTGTTTCATATGAGTTTGAGACTCTAAAAATAAATCTAAGCAGCTGACAGTCAGTCAACCTGCTCCTGCCTTTACCCACTTGTTGACACAACTCATTTCGCCGACTCTATCCCTCCTGTCAAGTTCTAAGAACCCCGCGGAGGCTGGACCCCCGCAGACAGGATTTCAGGCTAGGAAGTAATATTTGGTTCTGCAAAAACACAATTTTAGCCAAAATAATAGCTGAAAGAAGTATGGGGATGGGAAGAGGAAGAAACTGTTGAGGACTTCAAGCTCCCCCGCTCTCTTTGGGCAGAAGCTATATTGCTCTGAGGAAGCAAATGTTTTCTTATTAACATACCAGGGGCAGCTAGGTGGCATAGTGGATAGAGCATTGGTCCTGGAGTCAGGAGTACTTGAGTTCAAATAATAATTGCCTAGCTGTGTGACCTTGGGCAAGTCACTTAACTCTACTGCCTTGCAAAAAAACCCCAAAAAAACATAGTAACACAGATAAAGAGCCAGAAGGGACCTTATAGTCTAGGTACTGACCACAAATAGTGAGTACTTCTGATCCAGGCTCTCTGTGAAGTGGGCTAGGCTATTTCAGGGAAGGATTATACTTCTATGGACTCCATTCCTGCCAAGGAGAAGAAGCTCTAAAGGGGACACTAGGTTATTCTAGCATCAGATTTCTCAGGGGAGAAATTCTCCAAGAATACCAAATTCTTATTCTCTTTTCCAGTCTTTTCCCCACCCTGCCAAACCACCCCACCCCAATCAGGCACAAATTAAACTGGTTGGAAACAGTTTATATTGAACACTAGCTAGTGCAGATTTAAAAAAGGTCTTCAGGATACTGTATTCCCATCCACTGCTTATTTTCAAAGGGTATTTGTGATTAAATCAATCAACAAGCATTTACTTAGTATTTACTATGTGTCAGACATTGTTAGGCACTAGAGGTAACAAATATAGAAAAGAAGTAATTCCTAACCTCTCAATGAACTATCAGAGGAGACAACATTATACACACACACACATACACACACACACACACACACACACACACATATATGTATATATATATATATTTATGCACTTATATAAATATTTGTAAACACACATGGATACATATAAAAATGTGTTCTTTATAGCACATGGATATAATATATGCACATATGTAGCATATATAATATATGCACATAAATATTTGCTCTGTATATACAAATTTAAAGAAGAGTAAGTTGTTCAATGCAAGGCAATTAAGCACTAGCATTTGAATGAATCAGGAAAGGTTTTATTTAGAAAGTGGTATGTGTATCTTGAAATATGGGATTCTATGAAGTACAGGTGAAGAGGAAAACATTCCACACCCAGAGAACTAGTCCAAAGACACAGAAAAAGAAAATCAGAAACTGGATGTGAAGAAAGGCTAATGTAGTTGGACCACAGAAAGTAGAAAGGGGAATAACCAGAGAAATAGGTCTTGGGGACAGTATGTGAAGATATACAAAGGCTAGACAGAGAAGTTTCTATTTTATTAATGAGGTAACAGGGAACCACTGAAATTCCCAGTACAGAAGGGGACATGACATGAACAAAATTGTATTGATGGAAAATTACCTTGGCAGTCATGTGAAGGATGGTTTGGAGTAGAGACGGATTTGAGACAGAAAAATAAATTAGGTGACCATTAAAAAAGTGTGAGTGGTGATAAAGGTCTGAGCTAAGGCAGTGGCTGCATGAATAAAGAAATGAGAATAAAAGAAATGGAATGAGAGAAGTGTTTGCAGTTAGAAAGAGTAAGACTTGACAATGAATTCTATATGTGACATGGAGAATGAAATTGAGAAATTGAACATAAAACCATGGTTACAAATCTGGGAGACTAGAAAAATAATGCTTTCAAAACTATGAGGAAGTTTGGAAGAGCCATGGGTCTGGGGATAGTGATAATGAGATATTTTGGACATGTTGATTTTGAGACGTCTCCAGGAAATGCAATTTGAAATATCCAACAGGAAGATGGTGATGTGGGATCAAACATTAGAGGAAAGACAATGTGGCTGAATATATCCTCATGGAAACATCTACATGAAAATGATAATTTAACCCAGGAAAACTGATGAGGAGAGAGATAGAGTTGGATAGAAACACAGACAGAAGAAGAAGAAGGGAGAGAAAGGGAGACAGACAGACAGACAGACAGACAGAGGTAAAGACAAACAGTAGGGGACCAGAAAAAAGTCTTGAGGAACAAGCATAATTAGAGGGAACAGGGCGCAGCTAGGTGGTGCACTGAGCACTGGCTGTGGAGTCAGGAGGACCTGAATTCAAATCCATTCTCAGATATACAATGATTACCTAGCTGTGTGACCATGGTCAAGTCACTTAACCCTAATGCCTTGCAAAAACTTAAAAAAAACTAATTAGAGGGCATGATAAGTCAACAGAAGAGACTGAGAAAGAGTGCTCAGATGTATGGGTGAATAGACAAGAGAAAATAATGTAGAAGTACACAAAGTCTTCTCGCCATAGAAATGTTAAGAAGGTATTTTTAAATTATCCTCATCTGAAGCCCTTGGACAAATCTGAAAGAGAAACCTCATGAGTATTTTTTAAAAAATATAAGTTCCAAAGCATTGCCTTGCTCACCCCTCTAATTGACACAGGAAGGTCTCTTCTTTGTAAGAAATTAGGGTGGGGGTCAAAATATGGCAAGAGGTCCATGAATGATTGTCCTTGATCGTATCAGGGAAAGTAAAAAATTTATTTGATTACTCCACTTAATAAAAATTGGGGCATTGTTGACCAGCTGGAAAGGAGCTGAATCATTTCAGAAAAATTATTCTCCAAGAGTAAGCCAAAAATTAAGTGACTATAGTTCTATTTTATGAAACAAACTGTTAACTGAACTGTTACCAGAACTCTGGATCCTTGTTTACTCTTGATTGTGCAATAATCTTTGTTTAAGAATTGAACTATTAATTACTTCATGATGTCATATGATATAGAAATGTTCTAGAGTATGAGAAGACTTGTCAGCTTAGACATTCTTCCCTCTACACTATAAAACTGTATGTATTACAATAATCTATAAATTTTTTCTGACAGGATTGTAATTTTTTCTTTTAACAGTGAAGTCCAGAAAGGAAAGAATATTCAGGACACTGTATTTATTCATCCCTTAATAATGGGATTTCCGTTCTAATTCAACATAGCCTGGTTCTGTATCACCCAGTTATAATTAGAATATAGTAAAAGAACAAGCTGCATGTGAGGATATCCTATTTTATAGTGTGATTTTTTGAAATGTAAATGTCAATAAAATTTTCAAATGTAAATATCAAATTTCCCCATTTAAAATAATAATTTTTCTTTAAAGAAAAGCAATCATGTAAGGATTTGCAGGAACTGATGTTGAGAGAGATGAACAGAACACTGTACACCTTAACAGCAACATGGGAGTGGTGATCAACCTTAATGGACTTGCTCATTCTGTCAGTGCAACAATCAGGCACAATTTGGGGGTTTCTGTGATGTAGAATACTATCTGTAATCACAGAAAGAATTGTGGAGTTTGAACAAAGACCAAAGACTATTAACTATAATTTTTTTTAAAAAAACTATTATTTTATTATGTAATTTTGCTATCTCTTATGCTTTATGTTTCTTCCTTAAGGGTATGATTTCTCTCTCATCACATTCAACTGAAATCAATGTATGCCATGGAAACAATATAAAGACTAACAGACTGCCTTCTGTGGGGGGTGGGGGGAGAGGGAAGCAAGATTAGGGGAAAAATTGTAAAATTCAAAATAAATAAAATCTTTCTTAAAAAAGAGCAATCAGAGGGGTGGCTAGGTGGCATAGTGGATAAAGCACTGGCCCTGGAGTCAAGAGTACCTGGGTTCAAATCCGGTCTCAGACACTTAATAATTACCTAGCTGTGTGGCCTTGGGCAAGCCACTTAACCCCGTTTGCCTTACAAAAGAAAAAAGAAAAAAAAAAGAGAGCAATCAGCAGAACACAGTGATTTGCAGAATAAAATGCAGCACAGAAGGTCAAGGAGAATGAGGATTTAGGAGAAAAAAATCTCATAGGACATTTCAAGATCATTGATAAATCTAGATGAGTTACAGTAGATAGATAAATTCAGATAAAGTAGATAAAATGGATTAAGAAAGGAATGTAAACAGATGTGCTTTTTATTCTAAAAATTTGGCTAAAGAAGTAAGGAGAGAGATAGAGGAGGACAACTTGAGATAGTAAGGCTGGAGGAGGCAAGTATATTTGAAAGTAGAAGACAGAATAAGCAGATAGAATCTGAATAGCAGGAGATACTATGCTTAAGGGAGTAATCTGATGAAGTCAGGAATAGATAGAATCAAAGTCACATAAAGAAGGATTGGCCTTGTCAAGAGTAAGAACAATTGGGGTAGCTAGGTGGTGCTGTGGATAAAGCACCAGACCTGGAGTCAGGAGTACCTAAATTCAAATATGACCTCAGACACTTAATAATTACCTAGCTGTGTGGCCTTGAGCAAGTGACTTAACCCCATCACCTTAAAAAAAACAAAGGAAAAAAATTTTTTAAAAGAGTAAGAACAACTCTGTTATCAGAGAATGAAGAAAAGAAAGAGAGAATGAGGGTTTATGTCAAAGGATTCTTAGACCAAAAGAAAAGGAGAAAATGGAACACATGGAGAAGAGCTTCCATCTTCTCAATAAAGTGAGAGTAGAGGAAGTAGAAGACACCTACTAAATATCTTCCAAGCCCTACTTTGGATGATCCGATCCTACCATAGTAGGAGCTTTAAGGGGAAAAAAGAAGTTTTAGAATAGCTTCAACAGGGAGTGATAGAGAATCAATTAGCAAAAAAAAAAAATAATAAAAGGATTGTCTTGTGAGAGCCCAGATGAGATTTTTATCATGTAACCAGTTAATATAGCTGAATGATTTCTTTTAGTTCTGTTCATCAACAGGATAGCAAGAGCCAAGGGATGGATGATGATAGCAATTCAGGGCATCAAGACAAATAAGGAAAAAAAATTTAAAAAAAAAGACAAAACAATATGAACTCTAACCACCTTGAGACTTTAACTGGTATGTCTCTAGTCTGCTAAGAGAAGAAAGAACAAAGTCTCAACTGCCATATCCTGGTTTCATCTTAAGAAATAGGAGATAGAAAGATTTGGGTTCTATCCCTATGTTCTATACTTTGTGAGACCTTGAGCATTTCCCTGACATTCAAAGCCCCAATTTTCTTATCTATAAAATGGAAATAAAAATACTTGCCCCACTTACCTCAAAAGATTTCCATGAGGCTTAAGTGATAGTATGTTCAAAAAAGTCTTTTACAAATCAAAAAATGGAATACAAATGAAAGATTTTTTCCTAAGTATGGTTGAAAAGATTACATCTAGAAATTAATTATAAAATTGTAGCTACACAAGTGAAAATGAACAGATCTAATTCTGGCAACATAAAAAAGAGCTTGAGAACTGGTGTAGTTTCCTATTTAATAAGTTTCTTTAGCAAATATCACTTGATAAAATAAACAGAAATCTGAAATTATGCTACCTGTCTTCTAGATGTTTGAAGGTAAATTCTTTAATGATAATTTCAAATAGAATGCAAGAGGAGAATCAAATTATCTAGCATTACATATACTTAAAATGATTAAATATTAGGTTAAAATTAATTTAGATCCAGCTATTAATAAATTAAAGGATGAATTTGAGATTAGCTCTCTCTGGAGAGAGAAGGAATAGCAAGTGTTGCTAGCTCATTTTATATTCCTGGCAGAAAAACTGCATTTGCAGCTTCTGAAAACATAGAATGTGAAGTCACAATTTAAAAAAAAAATTATTGTTATAAAGGAGATGTTTCCAAAAGGTGGTGAAAGTTTTAAATGTCATACATCTAGAAACCTGTTTAGGATGTTAAAGGAATAATATCAGATAAGAACAGAATTTGCTAAAGCGAAACAAGAAGATTCTCTTAAAAGAAGAGATTCCCCTCCCCCATTCATCATTCTAGTTGTGTTAGTAAACCATGTTAAAATTCTCTCTGCCTCTCTCTCTCTCAGCATCCATCTGCCTATTTATCTCTCAATCTATCTTCTTTATTAGAAATATTCATGTGAGCAAAAGCATAAATTACACTATTTATTTGCTGTTTGATTTGTTTTGTGAACCCATCACTGAAATCTCTGAATATGATTACTAAAATGTGGTAATGAACTGAAAGTCACGTGGAATAAGAATATTCATGTATGAAATAAGGAACGATTTTTTAAAAACAAGGTAGAAAAGATTATAGGAACAAATTAACAAATATATGTTGAAACCAGTGATATAAGACTTAGTGAAAATTTCTCTTTTCTCCACAGAAAAGAAACTAACAGTGAAAATTATTCTTGTTTAAAAGTGGGATGAAGCAATTAATGTAAAGGAGTTGCTTTGAAGACATCCTAGAACCCTGTACAATATCTGAGAAATAACAAGCCTTGGGACCCTGAGCTTTGATAAATGAGTTTCTATCTTATTTTTCCCAGAATTGAACCACTATGGTCATTTTCTGAGCCTTTCCCAACCATGTACACTAAAGGCATACTTATTCAATTCTAGCTCCCCTTTCCATGCTGGTTTACCCTAAAAGAAAATACAATTCTTGAGGATAGGGAAAGTCTTACTTGCTTTATTTTAATATCTCTTGCTCTTAGTTTAGTGCATGAAAGAAAACAAGGTAATAGTCTTTGGGTTTTGTCCAAACTCCACAATCATTTTTCTGGACACAGATGGTATTCTCCATTGCAGAGAGCCCAAAATTGTCCCTGATTGTTGCACTGATGGAATGAGCCAGTCCATCAAGGTTGATCATCACCCCCATATTATTGTTAGGGTGTACAATGTTTTTCTGGTTCTGCTCATCTCACTCAGCATCAGTTCATGCAAATCCTTCCAGGCTTCCCTGAATTCCCATCCCTCCTGATTTCTAATAGAAAAATAGTGTTCCATGATATACATATACCTCAGTTTGTTTAGCCTTTCCCCAATTGAACAACAATCACTTAATAACCAATTCTTTGCCACCACAAACAGGGCTGCTATGAATATTTTTATATAAGTGATGTCTTTTTTTTTTACCCTTAAGAAAATAATATTTTAATAGATTTTTTTTCCATTGGGTGATTCATGAACAAATGCTTGTTGATCAAGCTTTTATTATAAATCATAGATTGAATGCATATAAATTTTTAAATATTCAGTCATAAAATCATATATCTAGAATTGGGAGGGACATTAGCAGTCATCTGGTCTCACTCAGTCATTTTATTTTATAAATATAGAAACAAGTCCCAAAATTCTAGCTCAGGACATTGACTTAAAATTGAATGTTTTCTTTATTGTACCACACTGGCTTCTCTTCATGAAAACAAAACCTAATTATAAAATTAATGAAAATGGAAATTAAAATAATTAGAAATGGTATATAAGTAATTGATAGACATTAAAAAGCATGAAATGCCAATTTAATCATTCTTATGCTGATTTCTAGAAGTTCATTAACCAGAGTTAAATAGTTATACAAAGTAGATAAGTAGGAATGTCATTCTCTAGAAAAGATCTAGCCCCTTCCAATTTCTCTTCTAGGATTATGGGCAGAGTCTAGAACTAAAAACATTCAACATACAAAAGATATTCACAAATTTACTCATTGATGGAGAGAGAAGAGATCTTGGAGATCATTTACTTTATCATCTTCCTTCATGAAAAATACATGTCACTTCCAAATCTGTCCTATTTGTTTTTTCTGTGTCAATTATGCAGTTTTAAAAATTATTTCAATGATCCCCTCTCTTTTTTCTTTTCCTTTTGTCAACCTAACTGCTAATTCTCTTATTCCTTTTACTTACCTCCCCAAATGAAAAAAGAAAAAGAAAATTCTTTAAATAAATATAGAGCCAAGAAAAACAAATTTCCAAGTTGGCTATGTTTGAAAATGCATGCATTATTATGTATCTTAAGTCAAACAGTTCTCTACCAAGAAAAGTAAGTAGAAGGCTATATCATCAGTACTTTGTAGTTGTGGTTAGATACTGCATCAATTAGAGTTCTTTTTTTTTGGTGTTTTTTTTTGCAAGGCAAATGGGGTTAAGTGGCTTGCCCAAGGCCATACAGCTAGGTAATTATTAAGTGTCTGAGACTAGATTTGAACCCAGGAACTCCTGACTCCAGGGCTGGTGCTTTATCCACTGTGTCACCTAGCTGCCCCATTAATGAGAGTTCTTAAGTATTTTGAAGTTATTTTACTTTAACAATGATATTATTGCATAAATTGTTGTCCAGGTTCCTTTTTCTCTTTCTTTGACCTCTTTTGGGGTACAGATCTAGTAATGATATCACTAGGTTAAAAAGGATATGTACAATTTAGTGAATTAGGGACTTTTGTTACAAATTGCTTTTCAGAATGGATGGACCAAATTCATAGTTCCAATCACAGTGCATGAGTGTGACTATTCAGGCTGAATTTGAACTCAGGTCTTCCTGACTCCAAATCCAGAATTCTATCCACTCTGCCAAATAGGCATTTTCATCACAACTTTCTCAAATCTATCTCTTCCTTACAGCAGTAACCATATTTTCAATAAAAGTAGGTCCTGGAGCAGGCAGACAACTGCATTAATATCATCTATTCACTGTAGTCATTCATTTTATTTGCTTATTCACTCCCTGTAAAGTCACACTCCATCCCCAGTGAGAAAACAAATTTCTTGTCAAAACTATAATCAGTTCACGCCCTCTGCAATCAACTTCTTACCTTGTTACTCTCTAATCCTACTTTCCTCTAGCCTTACTTCATTTATGCAGGACAAAAGTGAAATTAATTAATAAAAAATATCAAAAACCATAATTTAACACTCTCATTGAGACTAGAAATGGTAATCACATAAAGAACATTTGGCCCCTCCCCTCACTGTGACATGGATATGATCAGGGATTTTCCAAAACTATGTCAGTAGGAAACAAGTCCTGGAAGAAGTCCCCAGGCAAAAAAGGCTTGTAAAAAGTTGGCCATGTCTATCAACCAAACTAGCTATAATACAGAGAGATTATAATGTAGAAAGAATGATGCTTATGTGACTTTGAAAAAGTCACTTAACATCTACGGACCTCAGTTGCCTTATCGTAGAGGTAAGGTTGACTAGATGAAGACTAGATAGACTTTCAGTTGTAAATCTTGTAATCCTGTGAATGGACATTTAGTCAGTAAATCAACTAGCATTTCTTAAATGCTTACTAATGTAGCAGGCACAGGGGATACAGAGAAAGTCAAAGAGATAATCTCTCTCAAAGAACTCATTGTCTTAATGGGAGAAACAATGTGCTCTTCCAAGATGTCTTTGTGGAATTGAAACCAGTTCATCAACCTCTTAGAGGCTTTACAAGTAGGTATTTTGTCACTGCTTTTCTCTTTCTGAGATGGCTTTTTTATCACCCCTATATAAGAATAGTAGCTGTCAATGGTTAGTGTGTTTTTTGGTTTGTTTGTTTTTCTGAACATTCTGTCAGTGTGATATAGAGTTTCAAGGTTTCTTTCTTTTTCTTTTTTCTCTTTTTTTTTTTTTGCTTGGATCCAGGGTTCTAATCCCTGGCTTTCCACTCCACAGAGGTAGGGACAGCAGAAAGCATCTAATCAACAAAAATGGAGAGAAAACATGATAATTTTTGTTTCCAAATACCACAAATTACCTGAACAGAAAGAGAAACTAGATGAGAAATCCAGAAAACTACAAACTTAGTTTGATGGCAAGATTTAAAAAAAAAAAAGTGAGATGTGCAAATTAAGAGACACCTCCTCGCAAATGACCATATGGACTATATCTGCCCAAACTATGGTAGAACCTTCCAACATTGTAATGCTATGATCAGCCACAGTTGGACATACGAATACTGACTCTGATATCATTTTGATCCTCATTGAGTAGGAAGGACAAGCAACAACTACAGTAGTGATGGGGGGGCGGAAGACTTCTCTTATACAAGTATCTGTTGAAATACTTTCTGTCTGTCTCTGTCTGTCTCTCTCTTTCTCTCACAGAAGCTAAAATTTCTTAGAATGTCTTGATGCTAATTTCATCCTTTGAGAGGTACAAAAAAAGAATGAAGCTACCTGCTGTTCTGAATTGGATTCTCATCAATAAAAAGAAACTGTTTACTGAAGCAGAAATAATGGGAAATTTGGGGGGAAGTAACCACTCCAACCTAGAATTCATGATTGAGAAGGGAAAACTCGGGTATAATTTGAGATATACCCTAGATTTGAGCATAATACTATTTAAGGAAACAATAGGTAAGATCACATAGATTAATGTAATTCTAAAGGAATTCTCAAGAAGAATAGGAAGCTCTGAAGAATGAAATTCTAAAGTAGTAATTCCAATAAGGAGGGGTGGTCTAAAATTAAAAGAGAATATATAGGGAACTCATCGACCATCTTGGCTTTTTAGAAACTATGTAAGCAAGAAAAAGTATGAGAAATATATATAAATGTCACAGTTCTGTAAAAACGTTGGTAGCTAAAGTTTGGAATGAGCCAAAGCTGGTGAAGAAAGCTAAGAGCAACAAAGAGCAAAAAAGAGACCTTTTTAAAAATGTAGGGTAATAATATTTGCCCTTCACTTTTTCTTTTTTTTTTTTTTTAGGTTTTTGCAAGGCAAATGGGGTTAAGTAGCTTGCCCAAGGCCACACAGCTAGGTAATTATTAAGTGTCTGAGACCAGATTTGAGCCCAGGTACTCCTGACTCCAGGGCTGGTGCTTTATCCACTATGCCACCTAGCCGCCCCTGTCCTTCACTTTCAAAGAAGACCATGACATCATGGAGGTGAGGCTATGACAAGCACATGAATTGGATTTGAGTGAGGGGGTGCTTGCTAAGTCACCAGTCTCACTTTCTCCTCCAGAGTCATCAAGGTTCAGTGACCAGATATGAATCAGAATGACTAGAGATGGCCCTAGATTCGAGGCAATCAGGGTTAAGTGACTTGTCCAAGGTTACAAGCTAGTAAATAGCAAATATCTGAGGCCAGATTCAAACTCCTGTCCTCCTGAATACAAAGCCAATGCAGGAAAAAAGGCAGATCAAAGAAGGTTCATTCTCTGGATGGGGTAATAATAACAGATGATGAAAAGAATGAAGGTATGTTGAACTTTCAATTTACTTATATTTTCACTACCAACAAGAGAGTCAAAACAGAAGACAGATAAGGAGAGAATAATGGCATTTTTCAGCTACCCTGGATGAATTCAAGTCTTCAGGCCCAGACAAACTATGCATATCAAGATACTGAATGCACTGGTAGAAATGTTTGTTGAGGCAGTGATCTTTGAAAGATTATGGAGAATGGGAGAAGTATAGTAAAATTGGAAAATGTCAAATATTACTTGGATTTAAAAAAAGGAGAGAAAGAATGGAGTTGGAAAAACCATTAACCAATGAACTTGATAATTTTTAGATAATTTTTCTGTAAAAATGAAAAGGTTGGGTTAGCTAGACCTGAGATCCTTTCATCTCCAGATCTATAATTTCCACCCACAGATAACATGAT
Organism: Macrotis lagotis; assembly: GCF_037893015.1. Classification (NCBI taxonomy): domain Eukaryota; kingdom Metazoa; phylum Chordata; class Mammalia; order Peramelemorphia; family Peramelidae; genus Macrotis; species Macrotis lagotis. The sequence goes on along the minus strand of NC_133659.1, from coordinate 133,884,109 downwards.
GAGTCTCTATGTACATGCATGTTGCTAGTACAGATCCATGCTAACTTCTCAACAATGTATGCTGAATTTTATAGTCCTTCAGTATTTTCTAGGCATCAGAACACAATGTAAATAAGGTACTACAAGGCCAGAGTTTCTTATCACACATCAGCAGTTGCCAATAATAGGCTGACACTATGCTCAGAAGAGCCTTTTGCAGCCAGGTAGCTCTCCTCCAAGGTAAGACATGTTCACTTTCCCAGAGAGCAGATGTAGCCAGCGGGTGTGATTAATGTCTCTGCTCAGAGTGCAGGACTAATTTTAACAGATGTCAGCAATTTTCCATGAAATGGGTAGTACCTGTTCTTCACATCCTCTGTTCAGTTCTCTTAAAAAAAATGATGTTAATGAAACCTTACTTTCTCACTACAAGTGGAATTCACTACAGGGAGAGGATAGGAGAGTGGCAAATTAATTTGACAAAGCTATCAGAAGATTCTTTAAATAAAAATGTCCACAGTTTATGCTACATTTATTCCTTAATATAAAAAAGAAAGAAAAGAAAGGCTTACACTTAACATGATTTACCACTCCTAGCCGACCACTATATGTCACTCAAATGAATATTCATACAGCAGCTACAATGGTTCTTCCAGAATATCAAGTTTAAAAGATAAGTCATTAAAAGGCTTGTCATCAGGGCTCAAGGATGCCGCTGGCAACACTAAATTAGTAGATCTCTGTCTACAGCCAAGAGTCCTAATCCCAGCATAAAACCAGGAAATAATTTACTAGTATGAATAATCAAAGGTTACATTTCCCACCATTGGCTTTTGATTTTTACTGGGGCACAAACTCATTTTCTATAGCAAGCAAGCTAGCTAGATAAGACAGACAGACAGACAGATATAGATGGATAAATGGATATGCATAAAAATATATATTATATATCCATGTATGCATGCATATGGGTATTTATACATGTATATCCTTTGATCAGTCTGAATGAACAGAAAAATCTCATGAAATGGAAAGATTTTCATCCACAAAATTAACAAAAGTGATGAGAGTAATTAAATATTTTCACAAAATGGCAATCGACTGAGAGTCAAATAAACGAGTTCAAATCAGGATGGCCTTTGATAAATACTGGTTATATTTCTGGGCAATTCATTTAACTTTCTTAGTGACTCCAGGTCACTCTTATAGAACAATTGCCTATTTGTATTAGCAAAGGAAGCTTCCTTACCCAGAATTCCATATAACAACAAAAATGACAAAGAGAGCACTTTAGAGTTGGCAAAGCACTTTACAAATAGCATGTCATTGATTTTCATGACTCAGGGAGGAAACTGAGGTTGACAAGAGGTTAAGTAATATGCCCAGGGTCACACAAGCTAATAACTGTTTCAGGCAGGATTTGAACGCAGGTCTTTTGACTCCCAGTCCAAGGACTCTGTCTACTTTGTGACCTATTTGACTATAGTTAAAGGAAATCATGGACTCATGTTTGAAAAAGTAATTAGCTAATGAGAGACTTGTAGTTTGAGAAGTTTTTTCTGAGGGTGGAGGCATGGGTGACAAAGAGTATAAATGTGATTTCGTTGGTAATTAGGGTACGATCACTGAGGAAACTAGATTTTAAAAGTCTTTTACTAATTGGTCTCCTTACCTTTCCAGTATTTTTTTCTTTTTGGTTTTTGCAAGGTAATAGGGTTAAGTGATTTGCCTAAGGTCACACAGCTAGGCAATTATTAAATGTCTGAGGCCCAATTTGAACTCAGTTCCTCCTGATTCCAGGGCTAGTGCTCTATCCACTATGCCACCTAGCTTCCCCCTTTCCAGTATTCTTAAACTTTATTCTCCCTTTATGTACTCTACAATCCAATGAAGCTGACTTTCTCATATATTTCAATAAATCAGTCAGCAATCATTTACTAAGCACTTATATTGATGAAGGCATAGGTCCAGTCCCTTCCTGTTTCTTGAAAACGATAGCTCTGTCCAATTAGAAAGAGGATCATGGGCTTTTAAAGGGGAAAGAGACCTTAGATAGAAACTTAAAAAAAAAGACAGTATCCCCTCCCCCCAACAACTCAAAGAAACTTGCTTAACATGTTTCTATGGGAACCAAAAGCCAACACAAATATATCACATATTGAAATAAAGAAGATCAGAAGATTCTAAAATGAGTTCAGTTAGTTAGAGGAGGATGTTAAAAAAACCCTAAAGTCTCACAGTAAAATAATAACTCATGTCTTAATTTGCTTTTGGGTGGAGGATAGGGAGAGAAGTGATTTCATTGGAGTAGGGAATTTCCCTATCTCCCTCTGCTAGTAATTATTCAGAAACTTAAAAGTTTAAAAGAGTTGTTTGAGTTACTAAAAATTTAAGTGACCTAGCCAAGGTCACAAAGCCAGTCTGTGTCAGAAGCAAGCTCTTCATTCCACAGCTGGCTTTCTATCAACTAGCATACTACCAACTCAAATTTCTACAGCATTTACATTCTTTTCACATCATGCCTTCAATTCCTTAAGAAGCATTTAGCAACCTTCAGTTTCATAGTTATATCCCTCTACACTCCTAACTCTAGGCAACCATTTTGCAAATATACACGTCATTAGTCACAAGAGAGACCAGGTGAATGAGTCTCCAGTATAGTCAGAATAGAACCCCCAACTCTCACCAGAAATCCATCTGTGATAACAACAACTGATCTGGATTGTCATCTTCACATACATATGGCTTTCAGGAGCTAATGCAAGCTCAGCAATTTCCTACTCCCTAAAATGTACATGTTTGTCCCTATAAGCACTCATATGCATCTTCAGTCTCTTATTTGGGTCACTAAAACTATAAACTAAACAGATGGTCTATGAGCTTTATGTGACATATTTAATGAAGCTGGCAAAAATATAGCAGTACCAGCTGTTATGGCATGCTGACCTTGGTAAGGGAACAAATCTCAGCAAAGCTATGTTGACAATGGAAGAAGTATCTCAGAGAGTTCTTGTGTGAAGATGTACTTGCTATTATCCACAGTACATCAAATAGCATGCTCAGTATTGAAATCTGGCTCATCAATCAGTTAATCAGAATTTTTAGTTACTTATTACCTGGCATTGCCATAATGCTATACATAGAAAGAGTGGAGTAAAACAGGAGTTTACATATGCTATTTCCACAAGTAGAGGCAGCTAGATGGTAAAGCGGACAGAGTCCTGGACCTGGGGGTGAGGAAGAACTGAATTCAAATCCTGCCTCAAAGCTATGCGATTGTGGGCAAGTCATTCAACCTCTGCCTCAGTTTCCTCTTCTGTAAAATGGGGGATGGGTATAATTAAAAACAACCACCTCTCAGGGCTGTTGAGAAGAACAAATGACATATTTGTAAAATGTTAATTTCTTTCCATCATTCTACAACACTACAAGTTTTTCAAAAGGCTTTTCATAGGTTCAATATCATTTTGAGATTGGTATGTATGTAAATCAGTTGGTGTACATGTAAATTAAACTTGTGAGTAAAAACATTTGTTTCTAATGGTTTTCATTTTAATTTTAGTCAGCATCATTTTTTCGAACATAGCCAATTTTTCATTGTTTAAGGATGCTAGCAGCACCTTTATTTTAAACCTCTCTGATCACTACTTTTCTAAGATTAATCTGTAAACAAACGAGTGAATGTCCTCAGAGAGTTCAATAAAATGAAGAATGATCTTTTATTTTATTTATTTAAATGGAAAATGCTGAATTTTTTTTAATGATACAAGGTCAAGGTCATGCACACCAATTCTCAAGACTATTCATAGGTTTGACAATTACATCTCCCTGACTTTCCAGACAGTTCCAATTTCAAGGAAATACATTTTGAATAAGGCTTTGCAAAAAAAAATATCATTTGTCTGATCATGTAGGTCAAATTTTCTTTTGTAAAATATGGACACCCTATTATCAAATGAGTTGCTTTAGGCATATTTACTTTTCATCTAGAATAATTTCTAACAAGCTTCATTATCTGGTTTTACCAGCCTCCTGTTTGATTAGATCATTGTGGTAGAGGTCTGTGGGCAGGAATAGAGGACTGACATAAAGAGGAATAATGGCAAAATGCCTGTGTTAATCACAAGAATGGAAAGTAGAAAAGGTCCCACATGGCTAGGAAATTGGGTTGAGTTCATAGCACTTCCATAACTAAACCAGATCATATGGGACAATAAAGTGGGGGATTGGGCTACATTAACCTCTAAAGTCTCTTTCAGTTCTAGTTCTATGATCCTATATTTAGACTAAAACTGGGGACTGTAGTGGCTGAGGAAGATAAATTGATTGGCCAGCTGAATCAGAAGGATCAACACAAATATGGAAATCAACAAGATAATAGTAGGGTTCAAAGAGGAAAAGAAGTCTATGAATCAAGAACTGATATCACTAAGGAAGATGGGAGCATATCCTAAAAGTCAATAAACAGAAGTCTGCTGTTTGTCAGCAAATGTTAAATGCTAGAGATACAAAGAAAAAAAATAAGACAGTCCCTGCTCTCAAGGAGCTCACATTTGGGGTGAGGAGGGGAAGGACTGAATGATGTCTTGTAGAGGGGGAGAAAGGTGATATCATCTTGCAGAATGATGAGTTTCTGAAGATCATAAATTCCAGGAAAGCAGTTGGAAATGGGATCTCAAGGATCTGGAGGTCAGTGTATACTTCCACTAGGTCCTGAGATTATTAGAAGCAAAAGAAAAGGAAGACAGTGGTAAGAGACATTTTATCATCCAGGGAAGACAAGGTTTCAATTAGGATGGAAGATAGAAAGGTAAGTTTCAGTTAACTGAGAAATTTCCACTGCTTCATTCTCTAGTAATAATGGGAACAAAATGAAATAAAATTTTTAAAAATGTACTAGGCTCTTAGAAAATACCAAGCCTTGTGCTAAAGACAGGTGATACAAAGAGAAAAACAGAGGCAAGCCTGTTCACCAGGAACTTACATTCTAATTTGGGGAAATATAAAATAAAATAAAATTCAGCTGAAGAGCTGGTCTTAGGATGAGGGTGCAGAGTGCAAGGTCTTTAGGTTACATAAGCAGGTCGGTCAGATGATAGAGCTAGGGAAATGAAAAGTATAAAAGTAGGTCAGATGCTAAGTCATGGAGAATCTTGGGAGGCAGTTGTAGTAAATAAAGGACTGATTATACAAATAAGAATTATTCTATTATATTAAATTATCACTAGCCTCAACTGGGTAAACAAATACCCAGTGTTGATTCCCAGGATAATTTCTTATGGAAAGTCAAAGTTTCCTCTAAAATAAAGTTGATGTTTCCTTTGCAATTTTCATGTTAGACTCTGTTAAATTATCCTCTTTTACGCATGCTCTTGGCCAAGTGAGGTTGGACTCAGCTTCCCTATGGAAAGTCTCAACTGATAGAATTTCTTTCAACTATAGTTGGGGAATTCCTCTTTGATGTGAAAATAAAAATAAACAGTGAAACTTTTGAGAAATCATAAAAGAGTTACTAAATTTTTAAAAAACTCAATTAAGATGCTCATAAATTTAAAAATGAATATTATATATATATATATATATATATAAAGTGACTTTAAAAGATTCAATTTTCTTTGACTTAAATTATAAAAAACTTTAAGATACTTCAGTTACAAACTGAGTCTGATGTAATACCTTCTCCTCTAAATAATTCTCCAATGAGGAAAATACCACTATTATTGGGCCAAACCAATACAAAATTAAACGTAATTGTATAAACCTCCAATAACAACAACTGTGAACATGTTTTAATAATACCCTATTTCTCTTACCAAATGAATTAGGTTTATTTTGGGGTGTTTAGAAAATGAATGAAAAGTGGAATTGATCAGATTCTTCTATTCACATTTAGAGCAAGTGACCTTTAATTAAGGAATTTTGTGCTAAATTAACCACCATACTCAAAGAAAAACCAAAATTTAAGAATCTTAAGAGATTTATTTAAAGTTATTCTTCATAGCCCATAGAGAGCTTCAGGTTTGTATCTCTAACTAGGTCTCAATCATAATGCAAGGAGTAGGGAGAGATTGTGTTCTCACTTCAACTAATGAGAGAATGACAACTCCCAAAGGTCTAGACCCCTCAAAAATGGGTTACTACCACCACTAAGAGTTACCAAGAGGAGAGCACCCAAGACAGCTTCACTACTTTTTCTTTATATACAGAAAAATTCCATTTCTGATACAAATTAGAAATGCTTCTATTTTCTAGTTGCAAGAGATTCTAGGATAATGCTTGGGTATTAGGGGTGTCAAGAAATGACTTAATAGTCTTACCTTTCATAACTCCCCTTAAGATACTGATACTGGTAATCTTAAGGAACTTGAGTACTGTGACTGGGATGAAATGGACATCATAATATTGGAAATAAAGAAAATTCAATAATTTCCAGGTATAAGATAAAACAAAAGAACTATAATAAACTGCATAGGAATCATGCAAGTTCTGAGTTTTCTTTCTCTTCCAGTTTCTTTTGAGGTCAAGGAAAAAATGTTGCATTGACCTCCTAGTGGAAAGATGAATATAGATAGGGCTTTGCCTAGAAGCATTTCCAGCTTTTCCTTTGGATTCTTACATATGAGTATTAATCTAATTGGGTGGGATGGGGTAAGGGGCACAAGCAGGGAACATGAAAAGGTGCATATATTTATGGCTATAGAACCAAAGACTAGATATCATGAAGTGTATTGAAGCAGTTGAGAGTCTGGGGGACACCTAATACAGCTTCATCAAGATGAGGAGGTGACCTTGGGTTTTCAAAGGTTAAGTCAGCTCTGGTAGGCTGTATATTGTATATGGACTTGGCTACAGGTTATGATTGACCAAGCCAGGACCAGACAAGTAGGTCATCCCCAGAAGACTGACAACTTGGTGTTGAATTCTATCAGACTGAGCAATTCATGAAACTTTTCACTAATGTATTTGCATAAGGGAGGAGCCATGTACATAACTGAAATCACTATTTTGAAACTGTTCAAAATAATCTAGCATGGTAATTTTCTTGCCAGCAGGTCTAGATCTATTTTAGTTCCATATAATCTCTGATAACTTTAGTATGGAGTCAAAAATGTTCTGGTACTTACAATCAAAAACAAAGGGTAGACTATGTAAAAATAGACTAGCATGGTGATACTTTTTAAAATCTAGATGCACTTAATTTAAAACCAATTTAGTTCTATATAATTTCTAAGCTTCCTTCAGCATGGAGTGAAAAATCCATTGCTTAAAAAATATAAACAAGGTTCTCACAAACACTAACAATGAAAGCAAAGTATATTTATTAAGCATATACTATTCACCAGTCACAAAAAAGGATGAAATAATCCTTGCATCCAAGGAGGTTTTTGTAATAGGTATCTGGTGCATGTGCAGATCTCAGTTTCCTAAGCAGATACAATCTTTCACCTGGAGGATGCAGGGGAACTTACTTCTAGAATAATAATGAGTGAGGGGGAAAGTCTGTAGAACAAGTGGGAACATTCTGGTTCTAGTCATAGCTGGTTCTAATCAACTTAACCACAGAACAGAAGAGGTAGTTTGCTTTGCTTTTGAGGCATTCAAAAGGACCAACTAGCATCAATCATCAATGTCTCTCTCCCCTCCCTCGTTCTGTCTCCTCCTTTCCCCTCCCCTCCCCAGCTCTCCCTGTCTCTTTCTCTCAGTCTCAGTCTCAGTCTCTCTCTCTCTCTCTCTCTCTCTCTCTCTCTCTCTCTCTCTCTGTCACTCTCTTTAGCACTTGGGAAGATCTTGTAACTTTTGCTGGGGGTGGGGTGGGAAGAGAATGAATCTCTACAATGGGGGCTTTGAAAGACAGAGAGCTATGGAAATCAAAACTTGTAGTCTAGACTAGTCAATGCAACTTCATTGCTTTGAGGAATGGAGGTTTCACTGGGTGGTCCTTTGGGACCCAAGTCTATTGGAAGCTAAGATGAGAAGAGTGGATATGAACTTTGTGAAATCTATTCTTTGTAAGAAATGAAATGATCTTTGAGCCTATTTTCCCAGAGATGAGGTGGTATGGGAAAGAGTGTGCCCTGGAGGTTTGGGACAAATGTTAGTACACTTTTCTTTACTGTGTCTTTGAAGTAACTATCCTTTAGTCATTACTGTTGTTATTTGCTTATTGATATGAGGTGGTTAAATCGAATTAGGTCACTAATTAAAGACCCTTAAAAAAAGGGGAACACAACTGGTGGAGGTTTGCATAGATGATAATAGAGAAGAAAACTGCCCCAACCCATCAGGGTTACTCCTAAATCCTGAGGAGGTAGATTAAATCTGCACTGCTTACTTGGGAGAGAAGTTTATAACAAATGTGTTAATCTTTATAATCAAGGGAATCAACATGCATATATACAATTAAATACAAAATAGCTACAAAGTAAATTCTGAAAAGAGGGGGGGCAAGCAATTAATAGATCCAGACTTTCTTTAGGAGATGGCACTTGAACTGAAATTTGAAGGAAGCCAGAAATTCTAGCTAGTAGAAAAGTGTATTCTAAGTTTGTATAAATGCACAAAGATAAAAGGTCCATATGAGAAACAACAAGCAGGAGAATTCAGTTAATAATTAAGAGTACACAAAGGAGAAACATGTTTAGCAAACCTACAAAGGTAGCCTAGAACCAAACTGTGAAGATCTTTACAAAAACAAACAGTTCTGTTCACATTTTTTCCTAGAGGCATCTTTAAGCAGCAGAGTGACACAGTCAGACATGTGCTTTAGGAATACTAATTTGGCAGCTAAATAGAGAATAGATGAGAGATTGGAGGCCAGGAGACCAGTCAGAAGGCTATTGCAGTAGTCTAAGTGATGGTGAGAAGAGTCTGACCTAGAATAGAGAAAAGGACTCAGATGCAGATTTACAGCAGAGGCAAAATTGACAAGGTGCTACAAACACATTTCTGAGTTGTTTTATGGGATGAACAGGAGGATTTCTGTAAATCTCCAATACTGAGAACATAAGGAATGCTCAGAGCATGCAACCTAAATTGGACAGACCTAGAGCTATACTGAACACTCCTAGAATACATAAAAAAGAAAACCGATGTTAAAAACAAAAATTAAATGATTCAAACATATGCAAAAATGGAAGCTATTTTCTGTTCAACTAGTAAGAAAGCTTTCAAGCTGAATTTTTCCAGTCCTGCTTTTCTTCCCCCTGTTTCACATGCAAAACAAGCAAAATCAATACCCAATTCTATTTCTAGATTTCTATCCATTGCAGTGCTTAAAGGCAATTTAGGTACTGGCTGAAATGAAACCCTAACTCAGCATTTCTTTAGACAAGTAGATTTGTCATTCTGACTGACACATTACTAGTCAAACTGTAGGAAACAGATCACTCTTATATTTAACATGTTACCTGAAGTCTTAGAAGGTAGGTAAGACATTATTAGGATGCTAGTCACTGTATGACAAAGAAGTTAACATTTTTTGTATTTTAAGTAGAGTAAAAATTTCTAGATTGATGAGATTGCAAAAAATGCTAAAGCAACAGTTGCAAACACTACATTAAAGTTGCAACAAGATTTCTAAGAAATAAAACTGCTAAACTTGTGGCAAGAAATCTAGGGTTTACTAATAGTTGGGGACTCCATCATTCTAAACCAAAGCCTTTAATTCTGCTAAACATCAACAGAAAATTTCATTACTTTTATAAGAAAATGGTATTGAATGTCTAGTATATGTCATATACTATAGCATGTGCTGAGAAAACAAAAGAGAAAAATATAACAATCTTTGCCCTTCAAAAGCTTACCTTCTACTATGGGGGACAAAAACATGTATAGGGATGGGTAAATTCGAATTATATACAAATCATAAAAAATGTAAATTATATATAAAGGTTAAGAACCTTTGGCTTAGATGATGTCTAAAATTCTTCCCATCTTAAGATCCTATGATCAAATAAGGTGAAGGACTTAATTGGTGTCTTTTTCTCTTGAAATAATTTATGAAAGGCGCACAAAACTAGATTTGGTTTATTTACATGTTCAAGCCATATGTTGCGTGTCACAACTGAAAATGCCACCTGTTATCTGAGTTCCCAAATGGAAATTCAAGAATTACAGCATTTACTATTCTGTCAGGTATCTGCTTAAGGGAACCAGTTATCATTGTCCTATATATGCTACCTTATAGGGATGGTGTAAGGAAATACTATGTAAATTTTAAAATGCTATAGAGATCTGAGTTGTTTGTTACTAGTATTCACTACCATATTATATTTTGGTCTTTGGTTTTCTGAAATTGTTCTACCATTTTATATCAACATCTTGATTTCCTCCTTGTTTCCAAGCTTTCTCTTTGCCCATTTTCTTTTTTTCCTTCAAAAATCTTCTGAACAACCAGGGACCTGAGTCAGAACACATAAGTGTATGCTTTCAGACTTAATCTAAAATTTAGCTTAATGAGAAGGAACTAAATGAATGCTGAAGGATGTTACTAAAATAGGAGAAAATTGTTTGTCTGGCACAGGGATTTGACTTCTACTCCAGAAAGCTGGTGGGAAAAATACAAGTCACACAGAAGGGTTCTGGAAAAATCTGAGTGTTGTTATCAAAAACATTTTTATCATGAGAATCAAATGAAAGAATCAAATGCCCAAAAAATTTCTGGGGGAAGATGAGAACTAAGGAAGAAGACAAGAGAAATTCCTGCCTTAAAGTTGGGGTGCATGAAATAAATCCCTACAACCCACAAATGAATGAAAGGAAAGGAAAATTTTTGAGAACACTGGTCTTGAAATCAGAAGGTCTTTGCGGGAGAAGTGATTGTGTAGGGGCGACTAGGTGGCGCAGTGGACAAAGTACTGGCTCTGGAGTCAGGAGTACCTGGGTTCAAATCTGGTCTCAGACACTTAATAATTACCTAGCTGTGTGGCCTTGGGCAAGCCACTTAACCTCATTTGCCTTGCAAAAACCTAAAAAAAGAAAGTGATTGTGTAACTGTAATTCTAGACAAGTCATTTATAATCTCTGAGTCACTTTGATTTCCTCCCCGGTAAAGTGTAGGTAAAACACTAACTAAAAAATTGTAAGGAATGTCCTTCTCTTTGTCAAGTCTAACCCTTCTGTATGCAAAAGCCATCCCATTTTATCTTATCTTCTCCGACAGATTGTCTCCCCTCTTATCTCTTAATAATCTCTTTTTTATTGACTGATCCCCTAGTGTCTACAAACATCCCCACATCTCTCCTATCTTCAAAAAATCCTCATTTGATCTATCAGCTCCTACTATCATCCTATATCTCTCCTGCCTAAAATTTTTTGAGGAGGCCATTATGGGTGACTTTACTTCCTTTCCTCTCTTTTTCTCTTTTACTCTACATTCTGGATTCCAAACTCATCATTCAACCAAAACTGTCCTCTCCAAAGTTACCAAAGAATATCTTTTTTACTAAATTTATTTATTTTAATTATATGTAGAAATAATTTAATGCTAATTTTTGTAAAGTTTTATCCTTTCCACCCTTCCTTCTTTCCACTCTAAGATAAAATGATTTACATTATACATGCACAATGCTGCTACATATATTTCCATGTTAGTGTCACTAGGAAAGAAGAATAAGAACAAAAAAAGGAAAACCATAAGAAGGAAGAAGCAAAATAGCAAATTTTAAAAAGTGAAAACAGTATGCTTTGATCTACATTCATATTCTATAGTTCTTTATCTGGATGTACATTCTCTTAATTGCCAAATCTCATGACCATTTCTCAATGCTCATCAATTATGACTGTCTTTCAACCTTTAACACAACTAATCACTCGCTTCTTTTTTGAAAATTTCATTTATTTAAGACAATGGAATTAAGTGACTTGTCCAAGATCATACAGCTAGGCAATTACTAAGTGTCTGAGGTCACATTTGAATTCAGGTCTTCCTGATTTCAGGGTCAGTGCTCTATCCACTGAGTCACCTAGCTGCCTCTAATTACCCTTGATATTCTCTTCTCTCTAGGTTTTTAGGTCATTTATTTCCTTCCAGTTCTCTTACTACTGATCAGAGTACTCCTTATTCTCTTTTGCTAGGTAATCAACCACATTATGTCTTCTAACCATGGGCAGGGCTCAATTCTGGACCTTCTCATCTCTCTTTAAAGTATTTCATCAGCTTTCAGAGTTTTAATTATCATCACTATGGTGATGGTTCTCAAATTTACCTATCCTGTTCTAACTTCTCTGCTGACCTCTAGTACCACACATCTCCAATTGCCTATTAAACATCATGAATTAGATGTCCTATAGACATTTTAAACTCAACATGTTCAAATAAACTGAACAATTGTCTTTCCTCCCCCAAACCTTCCCCTCTTCCAAATTTCCTTATAACTGTAGGGAATTACACCTCCCACCCCTCAGTTCAATAAGATTAGCTAGTGACAGAGGGAAGTTAATTTCTCAGAGTCCCATTCATAAAATAGGGATATCTACAATTATACTAACTCACAGGATCCTTGTGAAGAAAGTTGTAAATTATAAAGCACTCTATAAATGTGTACTCTTATTATAACAGGTCTAGTCATTTTTATAATGTTTTCTCATTCTGACTGATTCAACTTTATGAAGCTTCAGAGATAATACTGCTAAAGTTTGGCTGAGGTTCCAAAGGAGATTGGTCAGGTGAGTAGCACAGAACCATTTTAAGGTATTCAGTCTTCAAGAATATGCAAGTCTATATTTCCCTGTTTTTACTTAGGGGGGGAGGAAGTACAGAATATTTTAAAATCAGAATTTTTGACTTTGTAAATGTATAATTCAGAGAACTATCTTGATGTATGTTTCTTGATTACTTTTTGGATTTTTTTAGGTTTTTGCAAGGCAAACAAGGTTAAGTAGCTTGCCCAAGGCCACACAGCTAGGTAATTATTAAGTGTCTGAGACCAGATTTGAACCCAGGTACTCCTGAATCCAAGGCTGGTGCTTTATCCACTATGCCACTTAACCGCCCCTCTTGATTAGTTTTGTAGAATATCTGTGTCACCAAGTATCCAATTTATTATTTTTTATAGGATTTTTTAATTTTTTAATTAGGATATCCTTTTTAATTTTTTAATTAGGATATCCTTTAAAATCAATTAAAATGTCATTTTATCACCAACTGTCCAATTATTATTCTTCTGCTCCATTTTTAATCAAGATATCCTTTAAAATCAATTAAAATTGTCATTTTTCAAAAACCATCATATACAAAGAGCTAGGAAATGAGGAATGGGTCACTAAAGTTTAGTGAATCTATTGCTAAATGAAATAAAAGGCAGGGAGGAAGTGCTAGAAACTCAATTTTATTCAGTATATTACATTTAGTGTATTATATTCAGTTTAGTCACCATTATTGCTACTCTATTAGAAGCAGCTAGGTGGTACAGTGGTTATTTGTCTCATTTGTGAAATGAAGATGAAAACAGCACTTATTTTTCAAGTTATTGTGAGGATAAAATGAAATAATATTTGTTAAGTGCTCTGCAAACCTTTCAAGCACTTTATAATGCTGGTTCTTCTTTCCTTTCCTTCTTCTCTTCTTCTTTTGCTTCTGCCTCTTTTGCTTCTTTATTTAATCAAGATATCCTTTAAAATCAATTAAAATTGTCAATTTTCAAAAACCATCACATACAAAGAGCTAGGAAATGAGGAATGGGTCACTAAAGTTTAGTGAATCTATTGCTAAATGAAATAAAAGGCAGGGAGGAAGTGCTAGAAACTCAATTTTATTCAGTATATTACATTTAGTGTATTATATTCAGTTTAGTCACCATTATTGCTACTCTATTAGAAGCAGCTAGGTGGTACAGTGGTTATTTGCCTCATTTGTGAAATGAAGATGAAAACAGCACTTATTTTTCAAGTTATTGTGAGGATAAAATGAAATAATATTTGTTAAGTGCTCTGCAAACCTTTCAAGCACTTTATAATGCTGGTTCTTCTTTCCTTTCCTTCTTCTCTTCTTCTTTTGCTTCTGCCTCTTTTGCTTCTTTATTTAGATCAGAAACCAAACTTCAAAATAAATTCAGTTTATTTTTACTTAGTCTGAGTATTATATTTGATTAGATTATTTTCTTTCTCTTGTATGATTTTTAGAGCTTTATAAAAATATTAAATGTAATGGTGGTCAATAAAAAAAGTATGCATAGGGATAGAACTTGGCCCTAACCACTTCTAAACACTTATGTTCCGGATGAGGCACTTCTCACCAAATATTGAGCCTTCACTCTTCCACGAACATAAAACCAGTACTGAAAGACTTGGTGCTCTGGGATGATACAGCAAATCTTGGGTAGTTCATTACTTTCCCATGATGTCAGAGATGGGGAGAAGGAAGGGAAGAGAAAGGCATATAGAGAGGTTTGTTCACTGATGCAAGAACAACTCATTTGGAAGACCTTAAAAAAAAAGTAAGTGGCATTTATTCTTTCTCCCTCTGGAATGCCTAGCATGTGATTCTCTTTGTTTCTGGGGTTTTGTACAAGGGGTGAGAGAACCCTACCCTCCCTGGCAGAAATGGCTATTGCTTAGACACAGCAACTGAGAGAGCTGGGGTTTGGGTAGGCATTCTTGAAATTGTGCTTCTGGCTGTATCTTCTGTTTTGTGTTTCTATCTTTGGGCATCTATATCCAAGTAAAAACCCTGAAATGGACATTTTTAGCATTGGAGACAACTTTGTAAATTCATGAGGTCAAGAGGTCCTAGGCCCATTCATTTGCAAGTTTCATTAATGGAGAGGTCCTTATACCTGTTACCATGCTTTTTAGAGAAGAAGACAACCACTAACAGGAGATGAACTACAATCATTGGGTGTGATGGGGTTCCATGTGGATCAGTGTGTCCATGTGAATGTTTAAGTGTATAGTGCAGGGCTGAACTGAAAGTTAAGGTAAAATACTAATCCAATAGTTCTGTAAAATACTTCTTTCAATATTTGAAACAATCTCTTGAAAAACTATGGTAATAATTATGTTAATGCTTCAAGTTTAAGTCTCTATCAGCATGGGCTTGCTAGTCGTTTTTGAGTTTAGCACTTCTTTTTTTTAATAAAGGAAAAATGACTGTCCTATATTTGATCTTCATTATATATTCAAGACCTTTCTACTCATTCATTTTGAGGAGACCATATACTAGAGGCAAATCTAAGCTTTAAGAATTTTCCAGGAAGTAGCTAGGTGGTGCAATGGATAGAGCACCAGTCCTGGAGTCAGGAGGATTTGAGTTCATATCCGGCCTCAGACACTTAATAATTGCCTAGTTGTGTGACCTTGGGCAAGTCATTCTTAACCTCATTGCCTTAAATAAATAAATAAAGAATTTTCCCCTGGAGTTGAAGGGAGGGGGCATATAGAAAGATCAAGTTTCAGTATGCATGCAAAAATCCAACACTTTCTCTACTCCTAAATAGGGTAGGGAAACCATGAGTGTCCCAACCCCACCAGGCTCACTAACAGTTCCTATTGTTATTTAAATATATTTTACTACATCCTGTTACCACCAAAAATAGGATTTTTTTCCTTCCACAAGTATAAATGGGTCTATAATATCCTCTCAGTGAGTGGATACATCCTCCATCACAACCCATCCATATTTGACCATCCTAGACTGATCAATGTCCTCCCACAGGTTTATCAAAGGTGCTTCACCCAAGTGCTAGGAGCCTCATTTGCTTTCTCAAGACATCATAAATATATTACATATGACACACATCTATCAGTTATCCCTCATTCCTGCAACATTACCAGTCCATTTTCTTACACGTCTATCAGTTATCCCTCATTCCTGCAACATTACCAGTCCATTTTCTTTTTTGTTCACACATTTCTTTGATGATTTCTTGATCCTGGTTCTCCTTCATGGGTTCCATTGTGCTACAACCTGGTCATGATCTCACTGTGTACTTCTCCAAGGCAATCCTTTGAAAATGACCCTCTCTCAATTTTTCATAAATCATATTTTCAATAACTCCAAAATCCAATTGCATAATGAGAGTAATTAAGAAAGAAAAATTTTAGTATATAGATATTCACTTTACCTTTTTAGAAGTATATCTATAGCTATAAATGAGTTAAAATATTATATCCACATTTTGTAGTATGTTTTAACCTTTTCTATTTCATGAACTCCTTTGACAATCTTGTGAAACCTGTGAATTACTTCTCAGAATATTATCTTTTAAATACCAAAACTAAAAAAAGAGAGAAATAATTCTATTAGAATACAATTATCAAAATATTTTTTGAGACACATTTTATTTCTTTTTTTTAAGGTATATTGGGCTAATAAGACAACACTTTGTAGGTAGGAGACTATCATCTTCGATCTACTTTGTACTCATATCAAAATATTTTTAACAAACAAGTTCACAAACTCCAGGTTAAGACCCTCTAGTAGAGAGGCATAATAGTGAAAGGAGATAAGGAAAGGAAGTAAATGAAAATACTGCTTATTACATTTTGGAGGAAAACATTTATGGGTTCTAATATAACACTAACAAATAAAACAACCCTATGGGTAATTTTCGAGACTGAGGCATTCTGAAACAAGCTCTAAACCATTCAGCTTATCTTACATTCTATTGCATACTAGCACAAAGCTAATAAGACTCAAAAAAAAAAAGTCCAGTCACTCTGAAGCCAAAAGTACTCTGCACAGGTTGTTATTTCTTTCTCTTATTATAAAGAATTCATTTATAATAGTATTAAAATATTCTAAATAGTTCCTTTTTTTTTTTAGGATTACTATGACTTTACTTCTCCAATTCATTGGTGCCTTTCAATGTCTTTGAAAGGTCCAGTAATAAAATCTAGTACACCTCCCCAATTCACTGATTGTCATATTCTAAGTGCTGGCTCCTTGAATGCCTTGCCTCAGATCTCATTAGCCTTAATGGAAGTTACATGTTTTGCACGAAGGAAAGAACATACATCTGCAGACCCCATTCTCTGCTACTTAAAGACGTATTTTCTCTCCTATATAAGATAAAATTGCATTACCACTTAGGCTGAACCACTCAGGTGTTGTAGACCTGCCTATATCATGGCAAATATGCATTAGCCAATACCAGCTTCAGTCATTCAGGAGCTCATCATCATCATTCAGGATGAATTAATAACATTAAGCAGCATGTAGAGTACAGAAAAGCTCAGCCCAGGAGTAGCATTAAAACCTTTTTCCACTCAGGCATAATTCATTACAATCTTTACTATTAGATTCAGCTAAAGGTCAATTTGGAAATAGCAGTTTATAAGCAGAAAATATATCATATCCCTGTTCACCAGAGGTCATAGAGCACAAGCAACTAATTTTAAAATGAAAGTAATTTAGAAAATACAAATGTAATGAAAAGAAGTCTCCATTTAAAAGTTCATAAATTAGGTTCTCCTATTGATTAGCGCCCACATTTTGAACTTCCTTACTCATGCGTGTCTTTTGCTCTTTTCTTACAGTTGAATTTCCTTTACATCATTTAGTTTATTTTGATCCAACATAACTAACACTGAAATATGTTTTACATGGGTGCACATATATAACCTATATGAAATTATTTACTAACTTAGAGAGGGGGAGGAGAGGTAGGGAAGAAAATCATTTGGAACTCATTTCAAAAAATAGATATTTTTAAATTGTCCTATGTATAATTAGGGGAAAATAAATACTATTAAAAAATCTATAGTGACCAGATATAGATTTTGTGAAGATCAAGAACAAGGTTATAAATGTTATAAATAGTAAATTACAGGGCTCAACAACTTCTAAAAAGTTTTAAGTGTATAAATCTTCAGATAAGTCCATTAACTTGATAAATGGATGGGTAATGAGCTGTACAAGGTAACATGAACTGGTTCAGATTCACAAATTCTCAAAAGATATGTGATGTCATTGATTTGAAATTTCTTTTCATCTATACAGATTGCAGTCCATGCCTGCCTGAATAAAATAGCTGACCCTTATAACGATCCCATCTTCCATGAAGCCAAACATTCCTTTAAAAAAAAACATATTCTATGAGTATTGCTGTAAGGTAAAAAGACATTAAATAAAAATTTCTAAAGAATTAAAAATGAGTATGAACAGAGGGCAATGGTGGGTGTAACCAGGCTATAACAAAGAACCAATAGGAAACTTAGAATAAAACTAAAGATGTTATCAAGAAAAATGATGATAGGAAGAGAAGATGGATTGGTCATGTGGTGAGGATGAGTGATAATTTGGACAGCCAGGCTGTCCACAGGGGTGAGTTAAGCCACAGTAATTCATAGAAAGCATTCTGCTAAGGCAAGGAGGTACTGAGAACTCCCCCTAGGATGAAGAGCATTGCTCCATCAATAATAAGAGATCCTTAATCCTTAAAATATCAAGATATAAGAAAACAAATCACTTCTCTAGGAGGAAGTATAGAACATGTCTTCTACTCATGCTTTCTACATTTTCTACCCACCACTATGATCCAAGCCCACTCCTCATTGTTAGTCCCTCTAAATCTGCCAAGGGTCATCTGGATATTTATAATATCATTCACTTGCTATATTTGATCAAATATTTAATTATTCACCTCTTAAAAGCTTTGTTGAATTTCCAGTTCCACCTACAATTCCCATGACAGCACCAGATCCACCCTGCAAAAGACAGTAGAATTCAACTACTTCTGGAATCAACTGGATCTTATGTTTCTAGTGCTGTGGAAGTACCAAAGTGAGTCTCCCAATACTGTTCCATTCTCCACCCTTATATCACTTGGTGACTCTTTTCTCTTTTAATACTGACACTGGCTTTAGAGCATGAAAGTTTCCTCCTTTAGTGGAATAACCAAGATATCTCTATGGTAGTATAAGATCTAACATCCCTTGAAGTTTTGTGATCTTTAAAAGAATAAATAAACACCAAAAATCTAAGCTATTAGTTTTTAAGTTTCATAGTTTTCACTCCTAATAATACAGGGGAGAGAGAGAGAGAGAGATAGAGAGAGAGAGAGAATGAAAAGCACTATTTGGGGGGTTAGAAGACCTACCCCTGAACTCTGATCCAATGTTAATGTCCCACATATATGAGAGAAGGAAGAATTCAGAAAGTATCACCCAAGTACTGCCGTCTGTGATTCTGTGATGGATTTTTCACCACTGTTTCCTTTAGTTATCTCCCTGTTCGAAGCCTAAAGCATGGCAAAACATAGAATTTTCAACTGTTGACTTCTAATGTTTCAGGATAACTTCTTTTTTTTCCCTTTTTTTATTTAAAAAAATTTTTTTTAGTTTAAATTTATTTTTATTAAAGATATTATTTGAGTTTTACATTTTCCCCCAATCTTGCTTCCCTCCCCCTCCCCCCCCCCCACAGAGAGCACTCTGTCAGTCTTTACTTTGTTTCCATGTTGTATCAAGATAACTTCTGATTCTATATTCTGGTTTCCCACAGCTCCAGGGTTGGAGAAAGACTGTTACACTCCACAGAGTTATTGTATATGATCAGTTGTTATCTCACAGTTCCCTCCAACCCTCATAGATCAGTCATAGGGCAATATCCTGACTCTATGATCTTAGGCAATTCCATTAGTCTCTGTGGGATTCAGTTTCCTTATCCGGAAAATGAAAAAAATATATACTAGATGACTTCTAAGATCTGTTCTACTCTGGTTCTATTCTTCATAGGCACAAAAATCACTGTTTATCAAAAAAATTCACTATTTGCAAAATTCTTGTGAAGCCAAGATTTGTTTTCTTAAACCTTGATATTTTAAGAATTAATTATTGTTGGTGTGGCAACTCCCTCTACTCCAGGAGATCCCAGTCCTCCTCTGCCTTAGTAGAATGCTTGTTGTGAACTGCTGTGAATAAACTCACCCATCTCCTGCCCTTCACCCAGCTACTCTGATGATACCTGTCTTTGCACATGCTTCTTGAGTGAAAGATATATGGCCATTGTTCAGGTCTATCCACAAAACCTTTTGAATTTGAAACTACTAGAGTTTGCCTTCCACTGACATAGCTCTCAGGGACAACAAGATGACCTTTAGGTCTTGATATGGCATCAGAGGAGTGTATAGCTCTAGTGAAAATATGATTTGTAAAATTCTTTGAGAATTTAGTGAAGTCAGACTTTCCTTTAAAGTACATTACTGAACATTCACATCCCTCTGAATAAAATACTATTTACTCTTGGTGACCCAAGAGATAAGAGTACTAGACACGGAGTCAAAAACATCTGAATTCAATCTGACCCTATATACTTATTAGATCTATGGTCCTAAGCAATTCATTTAACTTCTGACTGCTTTAGTTTCTTCATCTGTTAAAGAGGAATAATAATAATAATAATAATAATAATAATAATAATAATAATAATAATAATAGCATTTATCTTCCAGGGGTATTTTGAGGATAATGTGAGATAATATTCCTTAAGTGTTTTGCAAAAAGTACTATATAAATACTAGCTATTATTATATTTTCTCTCTTCCTCATGCTTGGTGATCTTAGTTTTGACCCCTTAAGTCACATAATAGATAAAAGCTTTGACTTTATTATAATATACTTGTCCTTAATTCCATATGTTCATTTATATTCCAAAAGCTCTGCTCAGTAGTAGCAGTTTTCTCATATGGAGAATGAACAAAAGTATACTAGGTGACTAGTGAGATTGGTTCTAGCTCTGGTTCTATTCTTCACAGGCGCAAAATCACTCATGCTACTAACTGAGACTTTTTCTGCCAAATAAGGGGATTTGTTTTGCTTGACAATTTATGTTTCTCTTGGATTTTGATTTTCTTGGTTTCTCGATTGGGGGGTGAAAAGTTGGGGAGATAAGAGGGAGAAAATTAAGATCTGAAAATAAAAATTAATTATTTAAAAGAAAGAATGAATGCAAGAGAAAGTCTTGATTATGGCAATGCAATAAAGCTGTGACTCCTATGATATTCAGTTCTAGGTCTCTTGACCATGGGGTTATGTTGTAGAAAGTAGAGCTGTTCATTATGTAATATCAGAGCACTGGTTCATGCTGCTCTCCAAAGTTCACATACATGAACCAGCCTCAGAGGAGTAAACATTAGAGTTGGAAGCTGCTTACTTACTATAACAGCAAGGTAATTCCTAGTTTTTTGATCCCAGAAAAGGGATATCTACCAATGGACAAATATAGCTATAGCTAATAATAGTAGTCTAGGAGACACACAGAGGGTTAAAGAATGAATGAGACCTGATAAAAGAGAGATCAGTTGGTTGAACCATTATTATAGACTCACTATTAGCAAATTTACCTTTACAAAATTTGTAATCTAAAAGATACTTTCTTGGGATTACAGAATCATAGATTTATAGTTAAAAGGGAACAAATGTTAAAAAAGGACAGAGCTAGGATTCCAACTCAGGGTCCCTGACTTCCAAGTTCAGGGTTGTTTCTACCACATCATGAGGTCTCCAATACTTCAGTGATTCCCAATCTCATTGGATGGAATACTCACTCTCTATTTTGATATTGATCCAATTCCTTCATTCCTTACTAGAAAAATTAATAAATTGCCTCAGCCAAAGAAGAAAATAATCACTTGTTGGCCAATCCTCTGATGTTAAGTCTCTCTAAACTTAGCCAACATGATTCCTCATTAGCAGGCCCATGATCTAAGCCTTTCCCGTTTAATAGGACCTGTTAGAGCTTATGTTCCTTTGGCAGGAACCCATGAGAGGGGAAAAAATGCTTATTAAGCACCTACCATATGCTGGAATCACTGTGCTAAGCACTTTATAAATATCCCATCTGATCATCTTCAGGCCACAATGAGACACTGTATCTACCTCCTATATATTTAGAATATTTTTGACATGGACAGTTTGGGAATTTGTTGATTTTCATTGTCTATTTGCTAAAAGGATAATGTTTTCAGTAGTGAGAAGAGGCAGAAGATAGAAAAAATGTTTATAAATTGAAAAAATTAAAATTATGCATTACTGAAGATTTTGGTAAAGGGACATACTAGAACTATAAACAAAAAAAGGATTTTTTCCCCCAAATTTTCTGTCCATTCCTATAACTCAACCTCAGATCCACAAACTATCTTTTAG
The DNA here is from genome assembly GCF_037893015.1 of Macrotis lagotis. Classification (NCBI taxonomy): domain Eukaryota; kingdom Metazoa; phylum Chordata; class Mammalia; order Peramelemorphia; family Peramelidae; genus Macrotis; species Macrotis lagotis. Next base: position 133,862,047 of record NC_133659.1, on the reverse strand, counting down.
TAAATTAGGGAAAGTACAAGTGAATCTAAATTCTCTACAAAAGAAACTGAGATTTATATTTTCTAAAGGTCATATTCCTAACAGATCTAATGAGATAATATTTGTAAAGTGCCTTGCAAACATATAAATGCTAGAAATTATTATTATTGAAATATTCAAGGAATTTAACTTATAAGGATTATGGAGTTTGAACTGGAAGAGACCTTAGGAGCCAGCTAATCCAACCACCTCATTCTACATATGAGTAAACTGAGGTCCAATAAGCAATAAGTGGCAGATCTGGGATTTAAACTCATATCCTTTGACTCAGAATCCAGTATTCTTTTCGTTGTATTTTTTTTCTCATCATTAAAAAATAGTGGGAAAGATCCCAGGGAGAGCCTCCTCTAGCACAGTAATTCTGCACTTACCTGCCTTTCTCTGAAACTTCCTTCTACTGCTGTGCCTGCTTTATACCAGAATAGTTTGTTGACAGACACCACTGCGGTTCTGGGCACATCTGCTGGGAAGGCTGTTGCCTAGCAACAGCAATCAATGCTGCATTTTACACTCACTATTTTCCTGAAGATTGAGACACTGCTCCAAGGTATTATTTTCGGATACCTTCTGTTTCAATGATCAAATATATCTGTTAATTTTTCTATTTGAAAAAAAATGTCCTGATTCAGCTGCAGGTCTAGGGAGATTGGGGCAAGAGAAGGTCAAGATACAAAGCAGTGAGCTTCGGAGATTTGTTTAATGTAGAAATATTCTTTGACAGCTCATTGAGTTTATTTGCTATACCCTTTCTTCTGCCATATCAGAATCGATTTCAGTTGCCCCATGGGAGATGGAAGCCATTAGCATGAATTATCATTCCAGATGCAGATTGTACTAGGTAACTCAGAGAAACAAAACACAACAAAACAAACCTACACTGGCTTATGGTACATCTTTATTAAAGGTCAGGGCTTTTTACTCCCCTAGTCACTATTGGCAACATTTTCCAATACTCCTACACTGATAACATAATATTCCTTGTCAGGTAGGCTTCTAAAATTATGTGTTTAGTGAGATGAAATATATAAGTAGTACAGGTTACCTACTTATGAGAAGAAGGGAAAGGAGAGCTCAGGGGAGAAACAAAGTAGGGGGTAAGGCTGTGGAAGGAAGGGAGGGAAGTAGCAAGAAAGAAAGGGAGGGAAGGTGGGAAGGAGGGAGAGGGAGTAGGTATAGAAGTGTATATATAAGCTATAAACATATTAAAAGTACTACCAATGAAACAGTGATAGAGACTGGAACTGTGACTTTATATAGGAAATTAGCAAGAAAGAAAACTCACTCTACTAATATAGATTGGCACCTTCTCAGCAGACTGTAGTTGCCTAGAATACTGAAGGGTTAAGCCACCAGCCCAAGGTCACACAGTATGCGTTTACAATGGGACTTGAATCCAGGAACTTCACTGACCATCTTCCCTTCCCCCAAAATAACACCTTTCTTTAACAACATGCATAACTAATGGTCATCCAGTATGTGCTAGAAGACCCTAGTAAGAAAGAACCTAAAAAAAAAGGTAGTCCATTCTCCTTGAAGATATTCTTTGTTTTACTTTATATTGAAGCTAAGCTTTCCCATTTGCAATTTCCATTCATTGCTTCTACCTTTGTTCTATGGAGTCAAAGAGAAGAAATCTAATCTCTTCCATACTGACCTGCCTGCTATCCCTTGCAAAAAAGATACTCTGAATGTCTATGCTTCTCATGTCCTCAAGGCTCTTCCACACAACTTCCAATTCTTAGAATCCCCAGTTTCCTTAAGGCTCAACTTCACCTCCTTTAAGACAGACCTCTCTTGGTCCTCCAACTCCTATTGCCATCCTTTCAAAGTTTCCTTCCATTTATACTAGATGTATCCTGTAGGTTCTGACTTACCTATGCTGTCTTCTCTCAGTGCTCCTTTAGGAAGCATACCATTTTTTTGTATATTGAGTGGCATACTACATAGCATATAATAAGCACTTATTTAATAACTTTTCATGAAGTAATTGATTGATTTGGAGTTAAAAAATGGGTTCAGATACTGGTTTTGTTACTATAGCATTGTACATTTCATTTATATTATGAATATGTATTCTTCATTAGAATGTGAGTGCCTTCAAAATGAGGATCATTTGTTCCCCTTTCTTTGTATACCCAGCACTTAACACAATGCCTAAAATCCCAAATATAGTAAATGTTTACTAAATGTTTGGTCATTACAGCTTTAGGTAATTAACAGTCTCTCTGGGTCTCAGGTTGCTTGTCTTCAGAATAAGGGGTGAAAAGTTGTAGACTATGTAATGGAAATCCCAAGGAGGGAAAAACAAACAAAACTCTAGCATCAGAAGAATTTACAAGTGAATTCTATCAAACATTTAGAGGAGAATTAATTCCAACATTATATTAATTGTTTTTTTAAAAAAGAAAAAGGATTATACAAATTCCTACTAGGCAATAAAATAGTCTTAATAATTAGGGAGGAAGAAAGCAGAAAAAGACTTTAGGCCAATATCTCTAGTGAATATCAATGTAAAAACATTGAATAAAATATTAACAAAGAGACAACAAGAACATTTTACAAAGATTATATATATAATACAACCAGGTTGGATTTACCAGGAATGCAAGAATGGATTGATGTTAGGAAAACTTTAAATATAATAGACCATATTAATATAAAAACAATAAAAATTGTACCATTTATTGAAGGGAAAAACTTTAGAAAAATATTTGTTTTAATCAAGAAATATCAGAATTAAAGGAATAAATGAATCTTACCTTAAAGGGGAAATAGTATCTATTTAAAAATCAAAAGTTAGCATTATCTGTATTGGCAAAAACACTAGAAGCATCCAGTAAGGTGAGAGGTAACACAAAGATGTTTAATGTCATCATTATCATTTGATATCATTCAAAAAGTTCTAGTTGTAGCAATTAGAACAAGAAATTGAGTAATTCATAAATTGGTATTTAAACTTTTTTATTCTGCATGAACTGGTTTATACACATATTTATCTGCTCCAATAGACTGGAGACTGAGATCACAAACACTTTCATTACCCTCTCTATTAAGCCATTCCTGATCTCTTTCCCTTTCCCCAATACCCTTCATCCTCTATGTTTTTTACATTTATTTATGTATATTTTGTTTCTCCAATACAATGTAAGATCCTAGAAAGCATAAATCCTTCTGTTTTTTTATCCAGTGGGTAAAAATTTCATGCTAAAAATTCTTTAATGGAACCTTAAGCAAAAAATAATTATAGGGAATATTATTAGTACTATATTAATTTACCCTGGAGCTTTGCAATACATTTTTTAATCAGAAGGGGTTCACAAAACAAAATCATGTTGAGAACCACTGCCCCATACCCTACTCCAGTACCTAGTATCCTCTATAAGTCTTGACATCTTTATTAATTGAACTTGGAATCAATAGTTTTGAGATCTATTCCCAACTCTAGCACTTCCTAGTTTGATAAAATCACACTTAATATATTAACCTCAGTTTCCTTGTCTGTAAAGTAGGAATAATAATACTTGTACTATCTTCATGATAAAAGTTGCTGAAAGGTTCAAATGATATAATATATTCAAAAAGCTTTAGAAAATCATATAGAAAAATAAAAAATATAATCTGTGATCTGATTTTATAGCTCAGAAGTTATAAGAGCTGGGTAGGCCTAAATAGACCTAAAGACCTGAACTCAAACTGCCAATCAGCAATCTTTAAACAAAAGGAGTGGGGGGAGGGAAAATTCAGAACTTAATTTGAAAGATTTTTTTATATGTTATTTAAAATAACAGGAGTTACAAAGCCTGGGTAGGGAACCTAAAGTTGTCACAAGTACATTCAAATCTCTATTATCTGAGTGTAGGTAGATTATTCCCCTACTTACCTGTCATTTACAGTAATTTTTGCAGCTTTTTACCTCTGTATTTTTAATACAGAAAAACTGCAATTTTGATTTAAGGAAAAATACTAATGTAGCCTCTAGTTTTATCCTACTAACTGATCCAGAAAGAATTCCACATTTATACTTCTTCCACTATCTCTTTAAAGCTGATCATGTCTCATAAAATGAGAAAGTCTCATAAAATCACAAAATTTTAGACTTGGAAGGGCATTTAGAGACTATATAGTACATCTTCTAAATTTTATATGAGGAAAATGAGACCTAGGAAGGTTAAGTGATTTATTTAAATTTTCACAGCATGTTTATAAGGGAGACGTTTTTGCTGTTGTTATTTTTTTACTGTTCAGTAATTTCAATCTCATCATTCAGACCTCATTTGGAGCTTTCATGACTAAGACACTGGAATGGTTTGCTATTTCCTTCTCCAATTCAGTTTGCAGATGAAGAAACAGGTGACTTGCTTAAGATCACACAGCTATTAAATGTCTCAGGCCAAATCTGAACTTTACTAGAGGTGCCTTCTGGATTCTTCCAAGGTTCTCTCCTCTGGGCCTTCAAGCTTCCTTGTAACTCTTAGACTAACAATTTCCCCACCATTTCAGGCTTTCAGAAACACTTAACTTCCTATATTTCTAATTACATTTTGTTTCTTAAATACCCATCATTATTCATAGGCTTTGGAGCTATGCCGATGTAAAGTTCTGGAGATAGATTATTTCTACCTCTAGATTTATTCCATTTAAGCTTATCAGAACCATCTTTCATGAGTGTTTTGATTTTTTGCTGACAATTCACTTAGAAAATCCTAGAGAATCAGTAAAGAAATTGAGATAATTAAAAAATTTCTTTTGAAGGCACAGGATACAAGATAACTCAACAAAAATCAACACCACTTCTATATAGTAATACACAAATATTTTAACACTATAATTGATGATCTGTTTACTAAGAGTGAATACTTGTAGAGCATCTTTTTTTTAGAAATACAATGTGCTAAACACTGGGGGATAAGAATTAGGAAAGTCACAACAGCCTTATGCTCAAGAAATTCATACTCCAATTAGGGAAGAGAAGATATCAAGATAGGGAAGAGGAGATTACAGAAAAGATATTAGTTACAGAGTAGATAAAAAGACCTACAAGTCTTGCAGAGGTGAGTCAGAAAGAAAGGCCCAGGAGTCCTTAGGTTTCCACAGGAGATCAGATAATGAGGGTGGGATTATAAAAGTGCAGAGGCAGAGTAAATGATAAAGCCTGAAGGACCTTAGGATGCAGTGGAGGCTACTGGTAATTCTTTTATTCTTCTTTTGTATCTTACATTTACAGTGTAAGAAATAAGTAGATGTTCCAAACCTCTTGCACCCTCACTCTCTCCTCAATCTGCAAACTCAGGTCTCCTCTCTCCTGAAAACAAACCACTACATGGTATTCCTCCCTTTATATGTCTCCTTCTTGTATCTACCTTCTTAAAAAGTTCTTCCTGCCAAACTTCTAAAAATACAATTTTATTCTCATTGCCTCCATTTCTTTATTATCTACCAACATCTCCCCTCCTTACAGTCTAGATTCTGAACTTATCAAACTATTGCTTTTCTCCAAAGACATCCTAAATTCCTTGTGGAATAAATGATTAGTTTTTTTATATTCTTTGACCTATTGTTATAATAATATTACCTTGCTTCAGTGATATGTTTCTTCTTGTATTCTCTCAGTTCTCCAACTTCTTCAGTGCCTCTCTTTCTCCCCTCAATGTCTAAATGTGGGTTTGCTCCTAGAGGTTTTTCCACTGTTCTATAGTGTGTACCTCCTTTTTGATATCTTGACAATCATATTCATTCCCAACTACCACCCATTCTCTGTCCTCTCTCATGAGTTCCAAACCCAAATTTACAGTTACATCTCTCCATTTAGAAAGTCAAATCAACCTAATCTTCTGAAAACCAACTTCTTCTCCTGACTTTTCTATTGTTAGTGCCCTTCTCTGTCACTGAGACTCAAAATCTTTCAGTCATTCATAACTCCTCCCTTTTCCTCATTCTTCATATATAATTAGTCACCAGGTCCTGTGGATTTTATTTCTTCAATATTTCTAATATCTACCTCTCCCTTTTCATTGTTTAATTTAATTCAACAAACAAGTACTACATACAAGTGTAAATACTGTGGCAGGAATTAGACATATAAACACAAAACCAAAACTGTTTCAAATTCAAAACTGTCTTCAAAATTCATTCCTGCTAGCAGTCCTATTAGTTCAAACCCTAATTATCTTTCTCTTGGATGATTGTAACAACCTCCTAATAGGTAACTTCAGTCAAGGCTCTCCATATTATTGATGTTACTCATTTCTGCCTGGTTAACCAATCCTCAGGTACAACAACAATCCTCTTACTACCCTCGTCCAAGAGCTTCAATAGCTCCCCATTTTCTGAACAAATCAAGTCAAAATTCATTAGCCCAAAATTCAAGAATGTAATGCTTTGGTTCCAACCTACCCTTCATCTTTTTCTCCCACTAAAGTATATGTACCTATGATTCAAGCAAACTAATCTCATTTCCCAAACATGATTTTCTTCACTCCTGCTCATGACTTTCAGGCCTAACATATTCCCTATCTATCCTTTAAGACCTAGTTCAAATTCAATCTTACTAATCTCTTAGCCAGATATGTTATCTGCATCTTCTGAAACACAAAATAGCTTTTGGTATTGATAGTTCTTCAAGGACAGAGACCATGTCTTATTCATCCTTACATCCCCTAGAGTACCTAGCACAATGACTTGCAGAGAGTTTACAATCAATGTTTGTTGAACAAATGAATGAAAAGTCAGTGATTGATAATTACTGAAGTGGGGAAAGGAGCAATTCTTTCCTAAATTTTGTGTATCCAATATCTGATAAACTGAGTGAGAACACTTAATTTGCTTATTTTCCTTAAGACTAAAAATATGTATGAAAGCATGAAAGAAATTCCATTATTCTTTTTTTTAAGTTTTTGCAAGGCAATGGGGTTAAGTGGCTTGCCCAAGGCCACACAGCTAGGTAATTATTAAGTGTCTGAGGCTGGATTTGAAATCAGGTATTCCTGACTCCAGAGCCAATGGATGCTCTATCCACTGAGCCACTTAGCTGCCCCCAAAATTCTATTATTTTCTTCGTGTACCTAAACTTAACTTTGGAGACAATTATCTTAGGGGAAACTACTGAAATGGAGGGGGATCTCTAAATCAACAGTATATTAAAACTTCCATTGTGAGAAGTACCTGTTAAGTCTTAACATGATTGTCTAACATTTTTATTTCTCTATAGCATGGAGTGATATTCTGTCATTCATTCATTTCATATTGATATGGAAAATATAAAAGACCTCCTACATCATATTTCATACTAAATAGTAACTATCAGAACAGCTCAATAAATGATTTCCCATAGCAAAGGCCCTTTCTCCTCTAGTCATTCTGCTCTCATAAACAAAATTTCATACATATAAGAAATGAAGTAGATTCATGAAGGACTAAAACTCACCTGCCATAAAATATTTATCATATTCAACTATTTAGATGTGTCATTTACTTGGAACCATGATACAAAATGATCTCTAGAATTTAATTTTTTTTTAGAATGCATGATTTATATATCTTGTTTGATATTTCTCTAAGGATATCCATAAATGGGTAATTTGGGGTTTTTTTTTATTAAAACATAATGCTTGGAATTTTTTGTGGTTATTTACTGTAATAAGAGTTATATATTTTTCTCCTTCATAAGCCTTTCAAATACAGGTGCAAATTACTTTCTTATATCATTATAAATGATATAAATATTGCCTTCCAGATAGTATTGTATCTTTTTTTTATACTTTTTACTTCATTATTAAAATACCATTCCAGCAACTTCATCATCTATTTTACTTTTAAAAAACAAAAACAAATTTTGAATATCTTTCTTATATGTGCTAAGTTCTTTCTCCATTATTCATTCAAAAATCAACTGGACAAGGATCCAAGAAAAGTATCTCAAAATACCACTGGTCTTACTGCAGATAAATTCCTGCATCTTAGTAACATTTTAGAAGCTTTAGAAATATTAGCTATTACAGAACACCAAAAATACTCAGGTTCATTAAATGTCCACCCAAGAAACTAAACTAAGATTAGGAATATTTTAAGACTATTAGGCAGAACACATTAGAAAACAGATTATGGTCCCTCTGAAAATGTTGATACTAAAGATCATGATGCTCTCATTAAATATTCTTTTTTCTTCAGTCTTACAGTCACCATAATTTCCTAGTTTTTCTCATCTTTTTACCTGTTCTTTCTCTGACTCTTTTAATGATTTTTTTCCACCTTCTTAAATAAGAGTCCTTGGCCCTTTTTCTTCCCTCTTGACATATATGATCCATTCACACTCAAGACTTCAACCACAGCTCTACAGAGATGGCTCCCAAATCTCCATTTCCCCAATCCTGATTTATTAACAGAATTTCACATGTCCAGTTACTTACAGGGGATTTCTATGCTTGGATATAAAAGACATAGAGGCAACAGTATGTCAAACTTTCCAAGTCCAAAACTGACTTTTTTCTTTTCCCCTAGACTTAACACAATATCTATCACATAGTAAGATCAGCTAAGTGGTAATAGATAGAACACTGGATCTTAAGTAAAAAGGCCTGAGTTAAAATTCAGTCTCAGATGCTTACTAGCTGCATAACACTGAGCAAGTCACCTAACATTTATTTGCCTTAGTTTCCTTATCTATAAAATAGGGGTAATAATTGTTTCTACCTCCTAGGATTGTTGTGAGGGTAAAAATGTGAAAATACTATAAAGTACTTTGCAAAATTTACTATAAAATGCTATTTTTTCATTATTATTGAACAAATAATATTTGTTTTTGGTGACAAAATCTGCTCCTTCCTCTGAATTCATTACCTGAGTGATCACCATTTACATACTTTTCCCCTTGTTATCAGCCTTTTGGAGGTAACTAATTCTTTGCTTTCCCTCATCTCTCATAGCCAAAATGTTACCAGGTAATGTCAACTCCACCTCTATGGCAGACCTGAAATCTGTCTTATTTTCTCTATTCTCACTGAAGGGGAAAAGAAGGAAAAACAAGCACAGACTCTCCTAACTAACAACTTGAACTACAAGAGCCTTTCAGTGTTCTTCCTGCCTTTATTCTCTCCATCCTCCAAATTGTCTTAGTATCACTGATAGAATAACATTTTAAAAGCATAAACCTGGTCACATTCATAGCCTCTACTCAGAAATCTTCACTTCCTGCCACCCCTGTTACTTACTGAGCAATGTTCAAGTTCCTCTAGATGGATAAATAGGTTAAACAGATAGATGAAAGATAGGTAGGTAGAAAAATAGATAATGGATGGAAGTGATGCAGGGGAAGGTGAAGAAAATTTGAATGTAACAAAGAATTTGGGTGGAGATGTAAATTGACTTGAAGTAGAGAATTATGATTGTAACAAATAATTGTAATCTTGGGTGGGGATCCTCCCCATCCTTAAAGTACCATTGTTTAATGTAAAATTTGTATACTGATCTCCTTGGGCTTTACCCTCAACCTAATTCCAGGTCAAGTATAGGGGAAGGGAGTTCCCCTTTGGATGAGAGGTAAGACATAAAAACCTCAGCTGGATTCAGCTTAACTATTCTTTTATCTCTCTCTCTCTCTCTCTCTCTCTCTCTCTCTCTCTCTCTCCCTCCCTCCCTCCCTCCCTCCCTCCCTCCCTCCTTTCCTATGTCTTTTAACCTTTTAAATAAATTTTTGTTTTATCCTTACCCAAGCTTTCCTAGTCTGAATAATGATTCCTCATGGCAGAATTGAACCCAAGTAGCCAGCAGCTACATTTTGGTGACCATGAAGGGATTCTCTCTTCCCAGACTGGGAAATTGGATAGAGCTACAGAAGGAATAGATAGATGACAGGTTGACAGGTAAATAATTGATACATAAATTAGTAGATAAGTAGATGACAGAGAAAAAATAGATAAACAGAACAAAACTCAGTCAAATGGATTGATAAGAAAAATATCAAATACTCACCATGAGTCAGGTTCTGTGCTAAGTGCTAGAAATTAAAAAAAAAAAATCATGACAGTCTATGATACTCTTAAGAACTTTACTTTATAATTGGAGAAGACAATATACAGCATGAATCTGGTAAAGGCAAAGAGTAAATGCCAGCAGCCTTATTTGGAGATGAACAGAAAGTGGCATGAAAGTCTAATTTGCTAGGCAAAATAAGACAAAAGGTCATGAAACCAAACCATCATTTTTAAAGTAGAGGGACAAAAGAGAAGTGGAGGATAGCTGCAGTATGGGTCAAATATTTTATGATCTGTTGCCACTATCTCTGCAATCTTGACATTTTTCCCTTTTATGTCTTCAGTGCCAACCAACAAGACCACTTCCTATCCCCTAGGGAATGCCTTCCTACATCCTTCCATTTGTTCAACAAGTTCCTTGTGTTTATAAAATGCTTTCTCTTCTCCCTTTTCAACTCCTGAATTCCTATTCATTCTTTAAAATTCAACTCTAATGCAATCTCTAAGAAGACATTCTTGATCTCCCCAGTCAATACCCCTCCTCCTCTTTTTGTAGGCAGTTGGGGTTAATTGACTTGCCCAAGGTCCTGTAGCTAGTAATGAAATCAGATTTCAATTCAAGTCTTCCAGCCACTAGGGCCAGGGCTCTATTCACTGTGTCATTCACCCCAATGAAAATTTTTTAACAAAAGACTTAGAGCACTCCTCTCCCCAGACATCACAAAGAAGTTTGTTTTGTAATTCATTAGTTCACTTAAATTATATAGCTAGCTGTTTGCATATCTTGGTAGAGCTATCTAGTAAATCATAAAATTCTTTAAAGGGGGAAATCTCTTTGGTTTGTTTTCATTTTTTTATAAATAATTTGCATTTTTTCAATTAATAAACAATTTCTCCCTCTCACATTCCCCCAATAGAAAGGAAGGAAGGAAACAAAGATGGAAGGAAAGAAAGAAGAGTCACAAAAACTTTCTAATAAATGTCCATGGTTTGATAAAATAAATTCCTACAGTGGTCATATCCAAAAAGTACGTGTCATTCTGCATCCTAAATCCAACAGTTCACTGTCAAGAGGTGCGTACTATGCTTCATCAATCTGAACCTATTTCTTGTATAAACTTTGTATCTCCCCCAATGTATAGTTCAGAGCTCTAAATACTGTAATTGCATAATAAATATGCTTGTTTTTTTAAATTTCCCAGTGTCCCCTTTGGGAGTCCTAAATGGGATCTGCTCTGTATTAACCTTTAGAGAGAAGCAACATGCCATCATTGCCAGAGATTGACAGAGTCAGCTCCAGTTCACATCCTGTCTCTGCTCTATACTAGATGTATGAGTCTAGAGTGTCGCCGAGTCTCTCATCATTCCAGGCAATTCTCTAACATCTAGCTAACTTGATTATATGTAGATACATATATTTGTAAGTGTAAATTCATATGTTTATTTTTGTGTGTTTGTTACAGAATAAGTACTAATCTACATTGGTCTAGGGAATTCATAGCACTAGGTACCCTCACCTCAATACTGATGATATCACAGGTCTGGGCAAAATATTTTTTAAAGTTTTAAAAATATATGATACACTTTTCTAGAAGGTTTCCTTGAAGCAAAAGTGTGATTGTTCTGTCATTTCAGTCATGTCTGACTCTTCATGGCCCTTTTAGGGTTTATTTGGCAAAGATCCTGGACTGGTTTGCCATTTGATTCTCAGCTTATTTGATAGATGAAGAAACAGGAGATTTGAACTCAGGAAGATGAATTTTCTGGATGTCAGGCCCAGCATTCTATTCACTGTGCCACTGTACCCCAAAACAAAAATAAAGGAAGTATTTTTTCCTCTTTTATGGCATCCTCAATTATTAAAAAGGAAAGAAAAAAAGCTAAATGGGAAGGGGAAGGGGAAGGGAAAGGGGAAGGGAAAGGGAAAGGGAAGGGAAGGAGAAAAGAAAGGAAGGGAGAAAAGAAAGGAAGGGAGGAAGGAAAGGGGGGGGACATGTTAAAATTAGATTAATCAAAAAAAAGAAGCAACAATGACTATCTGGTGATTTGGTATGCTCTCCCAGGCACATTGCCATTTTTGGAGCTATGCTTTGAATTGATTTTTAAAGGGTCCAAAATTACATATAAAGAGAAGAGGAAAACCATCACTAGCTTTATAGTCAGAAAGCCTCAGGTTTGAATACTGAATCTGTTGTTTATCACCTGTATGACCTTAGACAAGTTAGTTTTACTTTCTGGATCTCAGTTTCAAATAATGAAAAAGAAGCTATTTTGACCAGATGATCTCAGAGGGTTCTTCTATAACCTTTCCCCCTACAACTCCTCAGTCCCCATAATGATCATTGAAAGGGTGTTAAACTTATCAAGGATAGCTGTGTGTGACATTCAGGGGCAAGTCTAAAGTTTAACAAATAAATGGACCTCCAGATTAATGGGAAGTAGTAAAAGGTTTATGGGAAAGAAAAGCAATTTTCCAGCTAAATTAGCAGTTTAATCAGAGTTGTAGAACCTAGAGAGGCATCTGCCTGTGTTCCCTGTGTATAGTACCCCACAGTCCCTCATGAAGAAGATAACTGCATGGTATCTTTGTTCTATTAGCAAAGTCATTTTTTATTTATCTATTGCAATTTTTCAAGGCAAGGATTTTGCAGTGGATATTCACTGTGATAGTAACTATTTTACAATGCTATCTTCCAGCAGCTGTCCCTATTCAAGGTTATGCTTTGTTATGAATCTCCTTTTGTTTGTTTTTTTCCTTTTTTACCTTTCTGAAGGTTGCTACAGTTATGATTCCTATCTTTCTTGTGATTCCTATGAATTAAAATACAATGACTAACCAGTTAGTGCTATAGTGGCCATAAACACATTGGAGAGAAGCTAGTGATTAGTCATCTGCATAGGGGCTGACTGCTAGGTAGCTCACCACATAGCAATTCTGAAAAAGCAGTTTTATTTTCAATAGAAAGCAGGACCATAATAACAAAGCTTCATGGTCTTGCCATCTTTTATTCTGTGCATTCTATGTACATTGTGAAGATTCAGCACAAAGTATAAAATACAAAATATTAAAAAATTCTCTTGAGGTGCTGCTAAGATAGCAGATTGGAGGTAGCCACCTAGCTGAACTATCCCAACATTCCTCTCCAAACAACTTTAAAATAACTTGTCATTTTAAATTGTGGAGCAGAAAACTCAACAAAAGTTCAACATGAGATATTTTTCCAGTCTAAGACTCCAACAGATCTTTCTCTGGAGGTAGAAAACATTTTTTAACAGTCCTTCAGAATTGTCTTAAATCTTTGCTGAAAAAAGGTCATGCACAGTTGATTACCATACAATAAAGGGCAGCTAGGTGGTGTAGTAGATAGAGCACTGGCCTTGGAGTCAGGAGGACAGGAGTTCAAATCCAGGCTCAGACACTTGATACTAGCTGTGTGACCTTGGGCAAGTCACTTAATCCTGAATACTTCATATCCAGGACCATCTCTAGTTGTCCTGATTTTTATCTGGTCACTGGACCCAGATAGCACAGCACACACCACCCCCCACCCAAATCCAATTCACCTGCATGTCATGGCATCACTTCCCTGATGTTATGATCTTCTTTGAGAATTAAGGACAAATATGATCATCACCATCATACAATACTTCAGTTACTATGTACAATATATTTGTGGTGCTGCTTCACTTTGTATCAATTCATATTTAAGTCTTCCCAACTTTTTCTGAAACCATTCTGCCCATCATTTCTTAAAGTACTCCATCACAATTATATATCACACTTGTTCAGTAATTTCCCAATTGATACACATCCCCTATTTCCAATTTTTTTGCCCCCAAAAAATGAACTTCTATGGTTTTATAAATGTAGGTCATTATCCATTTTTGTATCTTTTTAGTATACACACCTAGCCAAATGATAGTCACAGTTTTATAACTTTGGGCATAGTTGCAAATTGCTCTCTAAAATTGTTAGTCAGTTCACATCAACATGACAGTATCTTAATTTTCCTGCATCCCTTCAACATTTGTCATTTTTCTTTTCTGTTGCATTAGCCAGTTTGGTAGGTGTGAGGTAATAGTACTTCAGAGTTGTTTTAATTTTCATTTCTCTAATCAATCATGATTTAAAGCATTTTATATAACTATAGATAGCTCTGATTTCTTTATCTGAAAACTGCCTATTAATATATTTTGATCACTTATCAACTGAAGAATGACCTGTATTCTTATAAATTTGACTCAGTTCTCTATATATTGAGGATTGAAGCCTTCATGAAAGATAATTACTATAACAATTTTCCTTACTTTTCTATTTCCTCACTAATCTTGGCTGCATTGATTTTGTTTCTGCAAGACTTTAATTTATTGTAATCCAAATTATTCATTTTACTTCCTGTAATGCTCTCTGTCTTTTGTTTAGTCATAAAATTCTTCCCTTTTCCAAAGCTCTGACAAGAAAACTATTTTATGCTCTCCTAATTTGATTCTAGTATCACTCTATACATCTAAACCATATACCCATTTTGACCTTATCTTATTAGTATAAGAAGTTGTCTATACGGAGTTTTTGCCAATTTTCTCAGCAACTTTCCTCAGATAGTGACTTCATGTTCCAAAAACTAATATCTTTGCATTACCAAAGTCTATACTGCTATCATCATTACCCATTGTGTATTATGTACCTAATTCATTCTACCACTTCAAAATTCTATCTCTCAGCCAGTACCGAATTGTTTCTATGGTTATCACTTTGTATAATATTGTTTGAGCTCTGGAATAGTTAGACCACTTTATTCATATTTTTCTCAGTAATTCCCTTTATATTCTTGACCTTTTGTTCTTCCAGATGATTTTTTAAATTATTTGTTCTAAAACATTTTTACCAAAATATTTTTTGGTAATCAGCAAAACAGAATTTGAGGAGGGTCAGAATAAAAAAGGAGAGAAAAGAAAATAGAATGGAAAGAAATTAACAGTAATCACAAGTGAACATGAATGGCATGAGTTCACCCATAAAATGGAAAAGGATGGCAGAGTGAATTATAAACCAGAAGCCAACAAATGGGTTGTTTACAAGAAATGTGTTTGAAGCAGACAGAGAATTAAAACAAGGGCTGGAGAAGAATCCATAAAGGCAGGGCTAGCAATAATGATTTCAGACAAAGCAAAAAAGAGACCTAATTAAAAGAGATAATAAGGGAAACTACATTTTGCTTAAAGGTGCCATAGACATGAAGTAATATCAACAATTTTTTTTATAAATTTCATTGAAAAAATATCTCATTTCAGTCAAAATTATAAAAAATAAGATCCATTCCCCAACTAATAAATGGCCAATATGAACAAGTAGCTTTCAGAAGAGGAAATGAAAGCTAACTATAGTAAGATAGAAAAGTGCTCTAAATCACTAATGAGTAGAGAAATGCAAATTAAAATAACTCTGAGTTACCACCTCATATCTGTCAAAAAGGACAAATGTGGGGTGAAGATATAGTGAAACAGGAGACATACCAGGTATAGATATATACTATACCAGACATATAGAAATGGATATATAGTTATAGATTAGCTATAGATTTTCTGAATTATGTGTTTTAGTATAAAAATTTATATAATAGACAAATAAGATAATTAAGTATTTTTATATTTAATATTGATAATATTAATAATTATGTAATAAAATAATATAATTAATATCATAGCTATACTATGTACCAGGCATATGTTAAGAGCTATACAAATATTTTTTCTTGTCTCAAAAAGCCTGGGAGGTTTATACTATTACTATTCTCATTTAACAGATGGGAATGCCTGGTGTCATATAGCTAGGCACTATCTAAGGTCACATTTGAACTCAGGTCTTCTTGACTCTAGATCCTACACTCTATCCATTGCAATATCTAGATAAAAGAGAAAGGAATAATAACAAGAATATTTATATAGTTCTTATTTTGTGTGAGACACTAAAAATATTCTCTCATTTAAATCTCAACAACCCTGTGGAGTAGGTATGATTGCCAACTTATAGTTGAGGAAAGTGAGGTAGAGATTATATGACTTGTGCATCACATAGCTAGTAATTCTCTCTGGGGCCATATTTGAATTCAGATTTTCCTAATTTCAGGCCCAAGATTCTATCTAATGAGTTATCAACTATCTGAAAACCTTAAAATCTATAGTTGATTTATATGAATGAAACAAAAACCTACAAGGGTAATTCAACACTACATATAAATATAAAAATTTATTCACTTACCCTTTACCCAGAAGATAAGTATGGATCCCTGACTACTCTCAGTTTTTTCTTTCAACACCTGAACTCCTTGAAAACAATTGGAAAAACTGAGAAGTTTGCAAACCTCAGAGAATGGCAAAGTCCCAGGACCAGCTGGCAATGTCTCCTAAAGAACACATAGCCAATGAGTCTGAATGAGAAGATATGGTCCAGGATGGAGCAGATATTATTCTGGTACTAGACTCCTGGATAATCAGGTCAGCCCAGACATGAGAGAGAACTTGGCAATTTGGAGAGTGGGAAGCAAAAGCCTGAGTAGGAACAGCTTTAATAATGGAGTCTGCAATTTGGAATTTTTCCTTTTGACATTTTCCATTAAACGACAGTGGGCTGGCAACTCCTTGTTGACTGTCACTGCTTTGTTCACAAAAGGCTGTATTTGAAAGGAGGGCAAAAGATGGAAGGGGCATAGAACTGCCAACAAAAGACAGCTAAAAGGAAGTATTTCAAAGAGGCAAACTAAAAAGGCAACAGAGCCTACTATCCAGAGTTCAGAATGCCTCTGCAAAGGTGGTAGAGTTGCCTTTTAAGCTTGGCTCACACCTACCTCATTTCTTTCTTACCTAGCCTTAATCACCTAATGGTCATTGCTGCAGTCAAACTGAGAACTACTTAAGATCCTAGCTTAAAAAAGTCAAGGTTTCTCATTGCATCCAAGGGATGCATCCTGGTCCATATCTGGCTATTGGAACCAGATGGCTCCAGAGAAAATGAGGCTGGTGACTTTGCCCAGTCCCACCTCACTTAAATCCAATTCACTTGCATGTCTTGGTATCACATCCCTGATGTCACAATCCTCTCTGAGAACAAAGGACAAACAACAACAACAACTTCTTTGCAGAATAAACTAGCAAAATGCAGGTAAAGAAGACCAAGAATTACAAAGAGGATTTTCTGATAATCAGCATTAAAATGGGGATTTTACCTAATGTTTAATACTACTTAACTTTTAAGATTTTCATGAAGAAGGTATTTTGTTATTGATCAGCTATTTTAGATTCTTCATGACCCCTTTAGGGTTTTCTTGGCAAAGAAACTGTAGTGGTTTTACCTCCTCCATTTTGCAGAAGCAAAGAGTCAAGTGACTTGCCCAGTGCCACACAGCTAGTAAGTGTTCTGAAGCCTGATTTGTATTCAGGAAGGTGAGTCTTCCTGATTTCAGGTCCTCTAGGAAGCTAAGGAAAGGGAGATAGTAGTGAACCTTAAACAATGATTAGATATTCCTCTAAGTACTTCTCCTCATAGCACACAGGCAATCTTAGTATGGCACCCATTGGTTCCCTAATTACTTGGGAGGTCAAACAACTTGGGCCTATACATGGGTAGAGGGAGGAGAGCAGGCAATAGTGATTTAGAGTCAGAATCTGGGTTCAAAGCACAGTTCTGTTGTTATTACCTGGATGACCTTGAGCAAATCAATTCACCTCTCTAGGTTTCTTCGTCATTAAAATCAGGCTAGAGGAAATGATCTCTAAGGTCACTTCCAATCCACAGCATATATACTTACTTACTAACTAATTCTCTTTTTCTACTTTTTGCAAATCTGGCCTCTCTGCTCTTGTTACACATGCTTCCCTGACCTTTAAGAAAACCAGCACAAATGTTTCCCTAATCACCACTCACACCTGCTACAGAAGTTCTATCTGATGTTCTCTCTATTGGGTTGTCTCATCACAATTCACGTTACAGAGAAATCTGTTATTTTGACTGACGTGATGTTTTAGCTACCAGAAAAACAGATGGGTAGCTTTTCTTCAGAATTTATATTTGCCAACAATAGGAAGGGTGTAAAACTCATTCACAAAGAAGTCCAAACAAGCCTCTAGAGAAGTCTAGCTAAGGAAGAGAAGTACTCCTTGGCAGACAGTGGGCTGCAGCAAATCACAGCATGGGGCTTCAAGAAGCATTTCAAAACAATATTCATTCAAAAGGATTTCTGGCAATGTTTCCAAATAAATAATGGTAATTATAGTACTATTAATATGAGTAAATAATTAATCCAACTGATTCTTTTTAGAAGTGGTTTCTTAAACTGTTTTTTCTTTTGATCTTTTGAAATACACAAGGTTATAAGACTATGCAAGATGGTGTAAAATCTGTTAATCTTGATCTTTGAAGACCCTATATTTGATAAAGGAAGTTATTATGGTATAATAATAATATGCCTGTATATTATATCTGGATAAATATATGTATTTTAGATAAAGCTATGAATGGGGAGTCCACTGACCTAAGATTCAAATCATGCCTCTGAAAGAATGAAAGGAGGACGTGAAAGCATTTAAACATATAATAAATACCAGGAACTTTGCTAAGTAATGGGAATATAAATACAAATGCAAAGACAGTCTGCCCTCAAGGAGCTTATATACTAAATGGAGAAGATACTACTCAAAAAAACTAGTATTTTGAAAATCATTAGAATGGTGAATGGATCCATATAAAGGTCAGGTTGACATACCTCACCTAGGAACTATGACAGAGCTGATTTGACCATGGCTCTTGATTCCAGAACTGGTACAATGATGGAGGACAGAAAGTAAGGATGGACATGTAGCCACAAGACATCATGGTCCTGGATGAGTAGGTGACAAAGTGAGGGGATGGTGCCTGGGGATTTTTATTGTTTGTTGCTTGTCCTTCATTCTCCAAAAGGACCATGACATCAGGAGGGTGATACTATGACAGCCAAGTGAACTGGATATAAGTGAGGGAGGGTTATGCAAAGTCACCAGCCTCACTTTCTCCTCCAAAGCTATGTGGGTTCATTGGCAAGATGTGGATCAGGATGACTGGAGATGGCCCTAGATGCAGTGGGAGATCAAGTCCAAGAAAGGGAGCTACAAATTAAAACAGTGGAAGTTTTTTCAGGATGTCAAGAAAAGGGTGTCAATTGGAAAGGAAAAGATGTCAGTGAAGTATGGTAACTGTGGAATTCTAGAGTTATAAAAGAAACTGTTAGGTCTGCCACAAACATAATGTTCAGCAAGGTTCATAATCATTATGGAATCATAGACCTCTTTGGCCATCCGATGAAGACTATGGATCCTTTTTCAAAACAATCCTTACAAACACATAAAATAAAATACAAAGGATATCAATTATAATTGAAATATTATCAAAATATATATTTTTAAAAAAGTCCATGGACCCCATATACCAAAATCTCTATAATATATGAAACTTAACTCTATATACTTACTAGTTATGTAATGCTACACAAGTCGTAACAAGTCTGTGTGCCTCAGTGATCTCATCCATGAGGACAATAATCTTTGTATGTGCCACATTCCCCTATAAGGTTGTTGTGACTCAATTAGTCAACAAGTAAAGAACTCTATAATCTTAAAGTTCCAGTCTTTACCATGCACAATTTTGGATAAGGAAACAAACAAAATGGTGTAGAAACTTTCCTTAAGTCAATGCCTAGTGACAGTCAAAATTAGAACCTTAGAGTTGGAAATTATTCCAGAAGACATCTAATACAATCACTACCTGAGCAAGAATGTAACAAACCCAACCTTTGCTTGAGGATCTCCACTCAAAGAGGCACCATTACCTTGAGGCAGTCTATTCCTTTTTAAGATAGCAATAATTGTTAGTTTTTCTTACATCAAGTCTAAATTTCCTTCTTTGTAGAAATAGTGCTCTAGAAATAGTGTAAAAATAGTGACTTTTTTGCCCTCCGGGACTAAGCAAAACAAATCTAATCCCTTTTCATGCGACAAACCTTCAAGTACTTGAAGACAGCTATCATATCTCCCCAAGACTTCTTTTCTTCAGGCCACATATTTCTACTTCTTTTGATTGATTCTCATATAACAAAAATCTAAAAATCTGTTACCATCCTGGTTTCCTTCTTTTGAAGTTCTCTAGCTTCTTAATGTCTAAAATGCACCATTCCTAGAACTATATACTATATTTCCCATGTGGTTTGATAAGCAGACTAAGCACTTGCCTAGTCCTGAATGCTGGGCTTACCATCATACAGACTAAGATGGTGTTAGATCTTCAAGGGAGAGGAAGAGTTGTAATGTCACACTGTTGGCTAATACTAGGTTCACATTCCACTAAAATTCTCTGATCTTTTCTTACACAAAAAGTTCCATCTTATACTATACTTCTGGAGCTGATTGTTGAATCAAGTTCAAGACTATATCTTTATTTCTTTTTCACTGCATTTCACCTTATCAGAATTAATCCAACCTTATGACCTATTGAGATCCTTTTGGTCCTTGATTCTGTCATTCAATATGTTAGCTGGTTTCCCAGTTTTATGTCCAAAAACATACACAATATACCCTTCATACTTTTATCCAAGTAACTGGGAAAAAACTAAATAACATAGTTCCCTCAGTTTCTGAATATTTTCCTCCCAGTTGACTTCAAACCCTTTATTCTTTGGAATACTCAGAATTCAACTAGTTTGAAATCCACATAACTGCATTGTTTGGCCCATATATTTCCATCTTTCCACAAAAATATGAGAATTTGACAAATGTCAAAATTATATCTCTAGCACTTCCTTAACCTATAATTCTTATAACACAATACCTCAGGAAGTTATAATAACAGAAGGCTAATAGCACCAGAGAAACAATACTATGAGATAATATTTCTTAAGTGCTAGCACATAGTAGATACTTAATAATGCTTGTTTTCTCCCTATATTCTTTCATATAATCAATATAAATAGGCAATGGTCTGAATGTTATGATTGAGATTTGTTTATAATCAATTGACGTTTTTGTTGAGAAAGGACATACAAGTATATCTGGAGTCTATCAAAAATATCTTTAATATTTCTGAAATTAAGAGAGAGAGAAACCATAATTTACCCTAATGACCCAACAGACAAATGCAGTCAATGTGGCAGAGTACACTTGCAGCTGGGAGATCAGATCTTTACCAGAGGGTAGATTCACAAAGGCTGATTTCAAATCAGATTTATGGTCTCCTCTAAGAGCAGGGTGATATCACCTTTTCACCCATGTCCTGGACTTTCTTTGGAGTCCTGTAAGTCTGGTGGACTCCTCAGAATCATGTTTTTATATGAATAAAATTAAATACATGAGATTACAATGAAACCAATCATTTTGAAATACAGTCATCAAGTTTTTTTAAAACAAATTTACAGAAACCAGAATAAGAATTTCTGCCTTAGAGGATAGCGATCCTCCAGGTCTTCTATTTCTACATTTTTTTCTAGTTTTCAGGAGAATTGCTGTCACTGACTCAGAATTCAAACTGAATGATGAAACTTCAAGCCATCATAGACCAGAGTTCCTTCCAGTCTGCCTCGA
The DNA here is from genome assembly GCF_037893015.1 of Macrotis lagotis. Lineage (NCBI taxonomy): Eukaryota > Metazoa > Chordata > Mammalia > Peramelemorphia > Peramelidae > Macrotis > Macrotis lagotis. The sequence goes on along the minus strand of NC_133659.1, from coordinate 133,840,439 downwards.
TCTTGGCTATCCCTTCTTCCAAGACAGTACAGTAACTCTTTTCACACTATTGTGGTTAAGGATGCCCCAGTCTCCCTATTCCCCTACCCCATGATCTGAAAAATCCTTGTAAAACTTTTTGACCCTCCCTTTGCACCAGATAAGTCTGAATTAGTATGGTATTAAAAGATAAAATATGTTGATATTATACAATACTAAACTTATTTTATGCATTTCTGAGTTTCTAAACTTTTCTGTGTTGTCAGTTAACCTTTCCATGTCAACTACAATTTCTGCAAAAATCCCAAAAAATTGTCATTTAATTTCTTTTGGTGACCTGAAATATTTTAAAACCAGGATGGGGAAAGTTGTGATGTAGAAGAGATAAATGTACACTTTTTGGCAGAGAGGCAATTAAGTGATTTGCCTTAGTGTAGTAATGTGGGGTTTTAACTCAGGTCCCATGAAACTACACATTAATTGTATTAGAGGTGCATTAGATCCCTAACTATTGTTTGACAGCATTATAGGTACTAGGTAGACAAAGGAATCAGAACATCAATGACCAGTGGAAGCTACATCACAAATATCCCCTTAAATATGCATGACCAACAAGAGTCTTTCCTCTCTACTAAATCTGCAAATCTGAAAAAATCAATCCCATAGAATTCCTGTTTGAAATTGTTAGATTTAATATAAAAAAACAAGGCTATATTCTCGCCCACCCACTCATATAGTTGACAACTAACTAAAATAATCTAAAAATCCATAGGGTAAAAGGGAGAGGCTAACCTTTAATTAATACTACTACTACTACTACTACTACTACTACAGTCACTTCTCCAAAACTCTTTCTCATGGGGAAAATCAAGAGTTAATAGCATATGCTAACTTAATAAAATTATAGTATCTTAAATGATCCAATTATGAGTTTTAAAATCTCAGTTACTGTAAGATGTAGGATTGTTAATTTTCAAATTTTCATGCCAGTGAACTAATTAGCATCATAACCTTCAGTCTGACTTATTTCCAAAATTAGTTCTGATTAGAGAGTGTGGGAAAATGAGAAGTCCTAGGTTAGTTGTGAAGACCTGTTAGCCACATGATGAACTAAATCCTTTCATTTCAGAATTTCTAGAATAAACTATTAACATATTTAGAAACTTAAAGAGAAGGGGAATGTCGTGTTAGTTTAATAAATTTTACTGACATATCAATTTCCAATTAGCAGACCTGAAATCTTCATAAAATAAGAGTGAAGAGGAAACAAATTCTATAGAGAGTTATATTAACTGCTAAAAGGTTTCATAATTCTTCTCTTTAACCATGGCAGACTGAGACCAGGAAAAAATTTGGCACAGATCTGACCTCCCAGTGGCCCAGTTCTTCTCCAGCAATATTAGTTTATTTTGTGTAACATATTTACTTCCCCACATTTTCTTTACTGGTCTAAAACAATAGCAACCTTTCCCCCAGACCAACCTGAGCAGTGGTATTCAATTCAAAATAATAATAAACTAACATTTACATAGAGTTTTAAAGTTTGCAAATGCTTTACATATAGTCTGAGTATCTGAGGCATGATGTGACCTGAGGTCTTCCTGATTCTGGCATTCTATCCTGGCATTCTATCCACTGTACAATCTACAACCTAGGGATGAGGACTTTTCAACTATTGAGATATCTGCTGAAACTTACTTTACTAAGGTCAAAAGCAGTCCAGTTGATAAATTTACCTTAAAAAAAAATGAAATCCTTCAAAAGATAGAGGAAATAATGAGAGAAATTACTATTTTGGATTTTATTATAAGCCATGTGGAGGAAGAAGATGCATACAAGTATTGTGAGTTTTAGAGAAACATCCTCTTGCCAGATGACCCCCCCACCAAAAAAAAAATCTCTGAGAACAAAAAAAAAAACAGTCATGGAGTTGTGTCAATAGAAACCCTCTGGTCATATTTTGTTCTTCTTAACTGACAACAATGAAAGAAGTCAGACTGATTCTATCTTGAAGGAGGCTTCCACTAACTTAGAGATTAAAAACTATAGGGATAAATGGATTTTCCTCCAGGAGGACTCCACCTGATCTTTATCTCTTCCTGTGACACCAAGCCTTCCATATTTTCCTCATTTCCTTTCAGACCCTGGAAAGGTGCTGAATGTCTGTGTATTCTGAGCCAGCTTAAAAAGCAATAAAAACCCATTGTATGACCTAAGAATTGAAGCTGCTCCCACCCTGAGTCATCTTCCTTGGTGCATGAATAAATCTTTTTCTTTCAGTTTGGCTATTCACTTTCTGACCCTCAATCTTATAGAACACAGGGTGGGTGAGATTCTCCCTGGACTGTCATGGAATCCAGACTGGGTGAACTGGCTTGCTTAAAAGGAAAGAATAGGAATCTTGGGCAAGTGACCATATAATGTGATGGTGAAGGCATTTTCTAACATACACTTTATATGCAGATTTCTGAGAGCAGATTTCAAAGGGTAAAGGGATAGTTAAGAGTCCAATAGTCTAATATTTTATAGGGGAAATCAGTTTAAAGAAATGAAAAACTCTCAAGCATGAAATTTATGAAAACATAAGCAGAATTATTCTGATGAAAAGGTAAAAGGGGAGATGCACAAAGAGAAGGTAGCAGACACAAAGGAAATTCATAAAAATGAGTCAGATTATTTAAACATATATAGAGAAAATGGAATAACACAGATGGTAAATAGCACAGAATGAGTACAAAAATCATGGTAAGGGGTTATTATGTCAGGAATGTGAAAATTAGAATGAAGAAATGATGGCAACAAACACTCAACAAAAAGGAAAAAGATAGGCTTTGTCATGGTTTTGTTGTTTAGGTATAATAGGGGCTAAAAGGAGGATTAAAAAAATTAAGATCATGCTTGGGATGGATGGAATAACAATCAATAGTGAGAAGAGAAAAATACGCAACTTTTTATTTTGCTTCAATTTTCTCTTTCAAAGACAATAATGAAGAAAGTTAGAAAAAGATAATTAGCTGGGCCTAAAAATGCAAAATAAATAGGGAGAAGCCAGGCAACATTCAACTGCTCTTGGGCTCAGATAAATTATGTCCTAAAGCAGAGTTGCCAAACAATCACATGGCCTTTAACACTCCCAAGTGAAGTCTAAACCAGATTAAAATGTAATTGTAAATAATTTAACAAAATAAATAAAAATGCACTAAAACAGAGAAAATATTACATTTTAAAATTAAGTCAATATGATATTGGTTCTGTGGTCCCCATTTCTATTTGACATCAGTTGTCTTAGATTACCAGTTCACAAAGGAAAACCCCCTTTGGGGTCTTAAAACTTTCAGGGGTGCATAATATCAAAACTAATTTCCTAATAATACTAAGATATTTTAAGTTCTAATACAGTACATATTGATAGATATTACTCATTTAAAATATTTTTGGTATCTTTAAATAATTTTTAAGAGTGTAAAGGGGTCCTAAAACTTTTAGAGTAGTTAAAAAAATGAAAGACATGATTACTGAGGCACTGTCAATGTTCTCCAAAAGATCATGGAGAACAAGAAAGGCATTTCCAGACAGAAAAGGAGTAAATGTTGCTCAATTTTCCAAAAATTTAACAGAATGGAATCTGTAAACAACAGACTAGACTAAAGAGCTTATGTTGGACTCATAAACTATTAAAGGGGGTGTATTCGTGTACTTAGAAAGGTGCTATTACAGCATTATCAAAACAAGTCATTCCATAATATCCTAATTCACTTTTTTCTATACAGACTACATAACATATAAACCACATAATCATGCTATGTAATGGCATCTAGGTGGCAAAGTGGAGAGAAAGTCCAGTCTAGAATCAGGAAGAAATAAAATCCATCTCAGACACTGACTGTCTGACCTTCAATGAGTCACAGCCTCTGTTTGCTTCAGTTCCTGGTACATATTAAGTACTATATAAATATAAGCTATTAGAATTTTTATTATTAGTTTATACTTCAGTAAGGGCAGTGAGGTAGCAAAGTGGATAGGATCTGGCTCTGGAGTTAGGAAGACCTGAGTTCAAATCCAGTCTCAGATTCTTACTAGTTGTATGACCCTGGATAAGTAACTCAGCCCTCTTTGCCTCAGTTTCCTCAACTGCAAAATGAACTGAAAAAGGAAATGTAAATCATTCTGTTTCTGCCAAGAAAACCCCAAATGAAGTTATGAAGAGTTATACACAGTTAATCAACTTTTCCACAACATACTACACTTGTACACATGATGAAGGATGAGTAAGGGGCTTAATAACCATAGTTAGGTAAATTTGGAATTGATGAAATAATTAGTCACCCACAAAAAGCAGTCATTTATGGGTTAATGTCAACTTGGTAAGAGGGCTCTAATGGAATGCCTTACCTTTCCTAGGTACCAGTTTCTCTTCCATGAAAGGGTGTTATTTTCTAAATGATGCATCCCTTACTTTACTGTTTTATTGTCAGATGTCAAATTTAGACTGAGACATTAGCTAGCATGGTCCTGGGTTAGACACAATCATTTCTAACTTAATTCCTTCATTTATAAAATGAGGGTAGCACCTACCTGGGTTGTTAAGAGGATAAAAGGAAGCAATATTTGTAAAGCACTTTAAAAAGACTATGATTATTTTTAAGGTTTCAACTGACTAATTTCCTGAAGTTCTCCCAATCAGAGAGGCAGAAAGAACTGGGTTCATGTCCTGATTCTGCCAAATACAGTGTGAACACAAATAAGTCATATAACTTCAAAGTCAACTTTCTAAGAATATAATACAAAATAATGTTTGTCCTTCTTTCTCAGAGAAGACCATGACATCAGGAGATGATGTCATGACAAGTATATGAATTGGATTAGAGTGAGGGAGTGCTATGCTAAGTCACAAGTCTCACTTTCTCCTCTAGAATTATCTGTGTCCAGTGGTCAAATATGAATCAGGATGACTGGAGATGGCCCTGGATTCCAGGCAGAGTTAAGTGACTTGCCCAAGGTCACCTAGGTAGTAAGTGTATGAGGTCACATTTGAATTCAGGTCTTCCGCCTTCAAGGTAGAGCCCCACCAACTGTGTCATCTGGCTGCCCCTAAAATATAGAATAGTTGCTGATAAGCTGTGGTAGAAGAGTAGAAAATTCTTTCCCTGTAGCTAGATGGTGCCATAGAGCATAAGGCACCCAGACAAGTCAGGAAGACCTGAGTTCATGTTCAGCTTCAGATACTCATTAGTGGTATGACCCTAGATAAGTCACTTAACCCTGTTTGCCTCAGTTTCCTCATCTGTAAAATGAGCTGGAGAAAGAAATGGCAAACCACTCTAGTATCTTTACCAAGAAAATCCCAAACGGGGTCACAATGAGTAGGACATGACTCAAAAAATGACTGAACAACAATATAAAATTACAGGTCCTGACTATAATAAAAGAAAAACTAACAAAATACTCATATTTCAAAGGACTGTTTTAAGGCTGAAACTTGATAAAGGATGTAAAACACTTGAAAAACAATAACCACAGAGTACTCTGCAAATGTTAGACACTATTAGCAAGAATAGGTAGTACTCAGCCATTTAAAATGGTCAGTGTTCACTCTGTCAAAGAGAAAGAACTAGCCTTGAATTATTAAGCAATGGTTCTCATTAGAGATAAGCAAATTATACAGCAGAATATGTTAATAATACTTCAATTTCCATATGATGCTAAATTACATTAGCACTATGATTTGGAACTGTATCCCACATCTGACAGTCTTTCTTCTTTCCCCTCCCCCACTGAAAATCTGAATCATACCACTAGCCTTCCCTGATTAAAGAATATGAATTTACATTCTAGACTCAACCAAAGGTTAATGATGACAGAAGAATAAGAATTAAAAGGATAAGAAAGATTTCTCAAAAAAAAATAGGGAAAAGAAGAAAATAGAAATAGATACAAATACATGTAATATTTATGCAAATATTTATTTATTTATTTGATATCATGCACATCATTCTGGCCCCAAATCCCTTATGCCAAAGCATCTTATTTCTATTATCTCTAAGAAAAAACAGTCACATCCAAAAAAATGGCAAAGTCAACAAAAGAACAGACTAGCTAATGTAGAAGAGGTTATATAAAGAAAGGGATGATAATGTGTTGTTGGTTGAATTGTAAATCAGCACAAAAAACAATTTGGAATTAAGCAAATGAAATAAAATGTTCACACCCCCAGAGATTCTACTGGTAGGCATATACCCAAAGGTGTTTGATGATACAAAGAAAGTTTTACATATACCCCTTATTAAATAGTGGCACCGTTTGTGGCAGCAAAAAAGAGAGAACAAAATAAATGCTTATTAATTTAGGGATCAGCTAAACAAGCCATGGTACACAAATATAATGAAATATTACTGGGGCTAGAAGAAATGACAAACAGAGAAGTATGGAAAGACTTACATGAAAATATGTAAAGTAAATTAAGCAGAATCAAGAAAAGAATATAAACAATGATTCAAATAGAAAGAACGACAAAAAGAAAAATTTTAAAAATGAAAATCGTGAAATTTCAAAGAAACTTGCCCCCAAAGAAGATATATGAGAAGATATCTCCTAATTCTTTTTTTTATAGATTGGGGTAGAGGACAGGGAATATTAGGCAAACACAGAAATGGGGAACATTACAAAAATTGTTAAATTAGCTGATTTTTCCCTTTTTATTCTTTTTCTTTTTCTTTTAAAAAAAATTGTTAAAATGAATGTCTTGGGGGCGGCTAGGTGGCGCAGTGAATAGAGCACTAGCCCTGGAGTCAGGAGTACCTGAGTTCAAATCTGGCCTCAGACACTTAATAATTACCTAGCTGTGTGGCCTTGGGCAAGCCACTTAACCCCATTGCCTTGCAAAAAAATCTAAAAAAAACAAATTACTGTCTTGGTAAGAGTGGAGGTATGATAAGGTATGATAAAAGACAAAAAAAATCGTAGGGACTTAACAGAAGTAGAAGAACTGAAGAAGAGGAGGCAAAAATACACAAAAGAAGTATACAAGAAAGACCTTACATAACTGATAAAGAAGATGATATAGGTTATTGATCCAGAGCCAAATATACCAGAGATTGAAGCCTAGTGGGCCTTAGGAAGCACTGCTAACCAATAAGGCTATTGGAGGTAATAGAATGCCAGTTGACTTTTTAAAATCCTAAAAGATCATGTTTTTAATGTGTTGTATTCAATATGCTAGTAAATGTGTAAAACTCAAAAGTGGCCCCTGGAGTGGAAAGTTTACCTCCCAATTTTAAAGAAGGTCAGTGTCAAAGAATGTTCAAATTTCTAAACAACTGTGCTCATTTCACATACATCTATGTTATGCTTAAGAATCTGCAAGCAAGCTTTAGCAAATATGTGAACAAAGAATTACCAAAAAAGAATGAACTGGATTTTGAAGAAGCAGAGAAACTAAAGACCAAATTACCAACACTTTCTTCATTATGAAGAAAATAAGGGAGTTCCAGAAAAATATTTACGTCTCCTTCATTGACTATAGTAAAGGTTTTGACTATATGGATCACAAAAGAATATGGCAAGTTCGTAAAGAGAGAAGAATACCAGATCACCTTACTTGTCTCTTGAGGAACCTGTATATGGGTCAAGAAGCAACAGAACTGAATACAGAACAACTGATTAGCTTAAAATTGAGAGAAGGATGAAAAACAGTTGCATATTGCAACTTTATTTATTTAACTTATATGAAGATACATCATGTGAAATGCCAGGCTGGACAAATCAAAAACCCGAATTAATGATGCTGGGAGAAATAGCTAGCATCTGTATAGAATTTTAAGATTTGTAATGTGCTTTACAAGTATCTCATTTGACCCTCACAACAATCCTAGGTGGTAGATGCTACTATTAGCTGCTGTTCCCCTTTTTAAACAGATGAGTAAACAGGCAAATAGAGATAAAGTGACTTGTTTTTGCTCATCAGTCACAGCTAGTAAATGTTTGAGGTACGGTTTGAATTCAAGTTTTCTGATTCCAAATCCAAAACTCTATCCACTATATCACCACTTATTTTTAAGATATTTTTATATTTAAGGAAAATATGGCATGTACTAGTAGGGACTAATTGCATTTCTCCCACACTTAGGTGAAGGAAGAATTTATTCAGCAAGTCAGATAATATGCTAAGTTGGCATTTCATAGTGACTGAAAGGTGAAATTGTTGCATATGGTATATTTGCCTGTAAAAATGCAACTACAAATGTTATGGACAAGATGTTTTCCTCCGGTGCTATCTTGTACTTTAGCACTTTCCTCAACCAACAAAAAAGTTTATAGTCCAAGTCATTGCCTGTAGCTCCTGACATCAGTCACACTATTACTTAAACTTCAGTTTAAAGAGTTGATAGGTCCAATTTTTTTTTGACATTGAGTTGATTGGGAATGAATAGAAAGAGAGAAAAAGAAAAATTATCTAAGAAATATATTTCTGATCATTTTAGAGTTTTGCTTATTGAAGCTAGTACTTAGCACAGTATAGGCAGGTAGGTGGTACAGTGGATAGAGCACTGGCTTTGGTGTTAGAAGTACAGGAGTTTGAATCTGGCCTCAGACACTTAACACTTAATAGCTAAGTGACCCTGGTCAAGTCACTTAACCCTGACTGCCTTAAATCTAGAGCTATCTTCAGTCTTCCTGATTCACATCTGGTCACTGGACCCACATGGCTTTAGAGGAGAAAGTGAGGTGACTTAGCACAGCCCCACTTACTCAAATCCAGTTCACATGTTTGTCATAGTCTCATCTGAGGTCACGGTCTTTGAGAATGAAGGACAAACAGCAGCAGAAGCACAGCATGTCACACATTATAAGTATTTAATAATAAATGCCTATTGAATTAACAATAAATGATTGTTTGATTAAAAAATAAATTTCCTCACTATTTAAAGGTACTTATAGGACAGTCATATTTTCAATAACAAATATTAACATTTTGTTTAGAGAATTTCATTATACTCATCAAAACACATTATGAGGAAGTACAGACAAAGGAAAAAAAAAGAAAATGAAAGACAATTAAGTAGTTAGTGATTAAGTAAAAGTAGACAGAGTGATGGATTTGGAGTCTGGTCATCCTGAATTCTAATTTCACCTCTTACATTCACTAGCTGTATGACCCTGTATATGTCATTTAACTTTCAGGCAATATCCTAGGACTTATCTACTGAGTCATAGTCAAATATCAGTCTCTTTTGATGGAGTGAGTTCCCATACCAGGAATTACTTATTGACAAAACCATTCTTGTAATTGTGTAAATTACTATTTAAACTATTAAGCATCTTTCCAGTCACCACTATCCCTACAGTAGAATTATAGAGGTGAGACACTTTAGAGATGATTCCAGGTTCTTATCTTTGAAAAGCTTTGTAAAAATTTTTTGATTTCCATAGATTTGACAGGTAAACTATTCCTTGATCTTCCAGTTTGCTTATAATATTGTTTATGTCTAAATTATGTATTCATTTTGATCTTATCTTGGTATAGGGTGTGAGATGTTGGTCTAATTCAAGTTTCTTCCATACTAACTTCCAATTTCCCAACAGTTTTTATCAAAGAGAGAGTTTTTATCCCAATAGCTGGACTCTTTGGGTTTATCAAACAGCAGATTACTAATAATCATTTCCTGCTATTGCACCTACCCTATTCCACTGATCCATCACTCTATTTCTTAGCCAATACCAGACAGTTTTGATGACTGATGCTTTATATATAATTTTAGATCTGGTAAGGCTAAGTTACCTTCTTTTGCACTTTTTTTCATTAAATCCCTGGATTTTCTTGACTTTTTGTTTCTCCATATGAATTTAGTTACAATTTTTTCTAACTCATTAAAGTAATTTTTTTTGGAAATTTGATTGTAAGGCATTAAATAAGTAGTTTAATTTAGTTAGAATTTCTGGGCCCATCTATGAGCATCAGTTGATATTTGCCCACATATTTAAATCTGATTTATTTGTGTGAGAAGTGTTTTATAGTTGTTTTCATAGAATTTCTGATTCTGCCTTGGCATATTGACTCTCAAGTATTTCATAATGTCTGAAGTTACTTTAAATGGGATTTCTCTTTCTAGCTCTTCCTGCTGTATCTTGCTAGTAATATATGGAAATGCTGAGGATTTATGAGGGTTTATTTTATATCCTGTGACTTTACTAAAGTTGCTAATTATTTACAGCACTTTTTAAAATGATTTTTTAGGATTCTCTAGGTATACCATCATGTCATCTGCAGAGTAAAAGTTTTGTTTCTTCCTTCCCAATTCTAATTTCTTCAATTTCTTTTTCTTCTCTTATTGCTGCAGTATTGAATAGTAGTGGTGATAATGGTCATTCTTGTTTCACCCCTGATCCTACTGGGAATGCCTCTAGCCTATCCCCATTACATATAATGCTTGTTGGTGGTTTCAGATATACTGCTTATCATTCTAATGAGCAATCCATTTATTCCTACACTCTCAAATGTTTTTAGTAGAAATAAGTGCTATATTTTGTCAAAGGTTTTCTCAGCATCTATTGAGATAATCATATGATTTGTTAGGTTTGTTACTGATACCATCAATTATACTAAGGGAAACTGTTTATAACCAAGGAAGAGATGGAGAACATCATTAGAAACAAACTAAAAAAATTTGATTACATTAAATTAAAAAACTTTTGCACAGTAACCAAGATCAAAAGAAATGTAGTAAATTGGAAAACAATTTTTACAACTAGTATTTCTGACAAATGATTCATTTCTAAAATATACAGAGAACTGAGTCAAATTTTTAAAAAACACAAGCCATTCCCCGATTGATAAATAGTCAACAGATATGCAAAGGCAATTACTGGTGAGGAAATAAAAGCAATCCATAGTCATATGAAAAATTGCTCTAAATCACTACTTATTAGAGAAATGCAAATTAAAGCATCTCTGAGATACCACCTCACACATCTCAGACTGGCCAATCTAACCAGAAAGGACAATAATCAATCAATGCTGGGAAATCTGGGACACTAATACATTGTTGGTGGAGCTGTGAACTCATCCAAACTTTCTGGAGAGCAATTTGGAATTATACCCAAAGGGCAACAAAAATGTGCATACCCTTTGATCCAGGGTTGATACCCTGAAGAGATTATGAAAAAGGGTAAAAATATCACTTGTACAAAAATATTCATAGCAGTCCTGTTTGTGGTGGCAAAGAATTGGAAAGTAAGTGAATGACCTTAATTGGGGAATGTCTTAACAAACTGTGGTATATGTATGTGACAGAACAGTATCGTTCTATTAGAAACCAGGAGGGATGAGAATTAAGGGAAGCCTGGAAGGATTTACATGAACTGATGCTGAGCTAGATGAGCAGAACCAAAAAAACATTGTACACCCTAACAGCAACATGGGAGTGATGATCAACCTTGATGGACTTGCTTATTCTATCAGTACAACAATCAGGGACAATTTTGGACTACCTGCAATGGAGAATACCATCTGTATCCAGAGAAAGAATTGTGGAGTTTAAACAAAGATCAAAGACTATTACCTTTAATTTAAAAAAACTGATATCTTATCATGTAATTTTGCTATCTCTTATACATTATTTGTCTTCCTTAAGGATATGATTTCTCTCTCATCACATTCAACTTAGATCAATGTATACCATGTAAACAATGTAAAGACTAACAGACTACCTTATGTGGGGGATTGGGGGGGCAGGAAGCAAGATTAGGGGAAAAATTATAAAACTCAAAATAAATAAAATCTTTTATTTAAAAAAATAAAATATTTCTCTGCATGGAGCCTATGGGGGTCAATTCTGTACAATATTCATAATTTATATTCTATAATTTCCTGAAGTGAAGTTGTACTGGGATTCCATATTCTGATATCTATTGTAATGTAATTCTAGTTACTGAGAATCCCCCCCACCTTCCATCTATATTGTATATAATTTTGGGTACATAAGAATAACTGTGCCAGTACTTGATAATATTCTTTCATCTCCTTGGGATATAAACATCATGTAAATCCATGGTGATATCTGCTATTAATTATTTCGACTAGGCAGTAAAGCTTCTATTTTGGGATCAGTTTGGTATCTATTCCAAACTAGCAAATTTGTTATCTTATACTCATGTTAAATGGAGTGAAAATAAATGCTGTTAGATGAGACAGTGAGGGAGAAAAAAAATCAGGACTTCATTAGAAGCTAAAAAAAATATAAATCATAGAATCTTCAATTGGAAGGGATTAAAGAGGTCATTTAAATCCAACCTGTTCCAGAATAAGAATCTCTTCTTCAACATACTAAACAAACAACTCTTCAGCTTTGCTTGACACCCCCAGTCAGCTAGAAACCACTACCTTCCAAAGTAGTCCATTTCATTTTTTGGAGAACTCAAATTATTGAGAAATTTTTCCCACATGAGAGGACTAAATTTTCCACTTTGTATTTTTTTTTACTCATTATTTCTCATTCTGCCTTCTGAGACCAAACATAACAAAGGGAAGGGGGAAGGAAATAAGCATTTATTATGACACCTAGTATGGATTAGGCAATGTGATAAACACTTTTTGTGTTATCTAATTTGATCCTCACAATAATCCTCCTAACCATTTTACAGCTAAGAAAAGTAAGGCAAACAAAGGCTAAGTGACTTGCTCAGAGTTCACACAGCTAGTGACTGCCTGAGGTCAAATATGAACTTGGGTCTTCCTGACTCCAGTCCCAGTGTTCCATACACTAACAACAACAACCTATTCCATTTTTGTAGTTATGCAATAGTTTTCAGTCAAGTCCACCTTTTCATTCCATTTGGGATTTTCTTGGCAAAGATATTGGAGTGTTTTCCCATTTTCTTCTCTAGTTTATTTTACAGATGACAAACTGAGGCAACCAGAGTTAAATAGCTTGCCCAAGATCATTCAGTCAGTCAGTAAGTGTCTAAGGACCAAATGTGAACTCAGGTCCTTCTGACTCCAGGGCCAGCATAATATCTCCTATGTCACCTAGCTTATTCCATACCTCTAACACCTCTTCCTTATGATATTATAAATATCATACATTATTATATATAATATTCCTAGTTCCTTATAATTATAAATTATATATAATTTTATATATATTAAATAATTATATAATTATAAATACTCCTAGTTCCTTAAATCAATCCTCCTATGTCAGGGTGCTTTCAAACTATGGCCACAGCTGTCCACAAATACAAAATTATGTTGAGTTGCATAAAAACAGGAAGCAAGTTTAATTTGATCCTGGATTTGCCCTTATCCTATGATATTAACATAAAAAGTCTTTTATTGTTGTTCTCTGCACACTTCACTATTCTGATCACTCCCATCCTCCTTTCATTCTTCCTTGATACTTATTAGCCAGGTTATCCTGGCAATATCATTTAAGATCACTGGATTTCATTTGCCTCATCTACAAAATTCATTCATTCAACAAATATATTTATTAAGCACCTACTATATTTCAGGTATTTAGGGGGAGCTATAAAGATAGAGAGAACATAGTCCTTATACAGTCAAGCACCTTCAATCAAGTAGGAATGTCTGTGCAATGAAAAACCCATATGAACTGCATTTTGAAGTATGGCTGAAAGTTGGATAGTAGTATAATCAAAGTAATGAGAATAGCATAAGTAAATACAGAACCTAAGACAAAGAATGAAAACAAGTAAACTACATTAACCAGGAATTGACATAAATTGTATATGAGACTAACTACTGAGATCAGTCCAGAAAGGTAGTTAGAAGATAGTTGAGATGGTTGTTTCTTATTCAGTAGACAATGGGAACTATTTAAAATGTAGTTCCAAAGTTGTGAATGGATCCAACCTTTCTGTACAGTAATATGGAACTATACCCAAAGAGCAATGAAACTGTTAATACCCTTTGACCCAGAAATTCCAATTCTAGGACTATATCCAGAAGAAATTGCAAAAAATGGGAAAAGTCCCACATGTTTCAAAATATTCAGAGCAGCCCTTTTTGTAGGGGCAAAGAATTGGAAATTGAGGGGATGCACATCAATTGGGGAATGGTTAAACAAGTTATGGCACATGGATACTATGGAATATCATTGTTCTATAAGAAACAATAAATGGTCAGACTCTAGAGAAGCATGGAATAACTTATAGCCTCTGATGCTGAGCAAAGGGAGTAGAGCCAAGAGAACAATTTACACATCAACATTATGAAATGAACAACCTTGATGGAAGCAACCCCTCTCTGTAGTCCAGAGAGCTAGGACAACCATATTTGACAGATTATGAACTATATTACCCCCAACCAGAGGAAGAAAAACAAAACAAAACAAGATACACAGAGAAAAAAGTACCATTACCAAATCTGATGAACACTTTATAAAAATTATCTCTTTCCCTTAATCCTAATTTCTCATTCCCCAAACTATTAATTTGTAAATATGTTTAATAAAATATGTATGTAAAATGTTAATCTGACTGTTCCCAACTGAGGGGTGGGAAGGAAGAGTGGAGGGAAATTTTGTAACCTGAAAATATACATGTATAAATGGATGAAAATAAATTTTTTAAAAAAGGAAAAAAACGTATGAATTGCAACGATTTTGTTTGTGCAAAAACCTTTTTTCCCAAAAAGTAATACAGTTAAAATAAGAAGAAAAGCAAGAAACTGAAGGAAACTCTTTGTAATAAACTTCTCTGATAAGGGAACTGAGTCAACTTTATAAGCATAAACCAATTGATAAATGGTCAAGGGATATGAATAGTCTGTTTTCAGAGGGAGAAATCAAAGCAATAGCTATTTTTAAAAATGCTCTAAATCACCAATTAGAGAAATATTCATTAAAAACAACATTGAGGTACTACTTCACAACAATCAGATTAACTGTCAGAAAAAAGAAAATGACAATTTCTGGAAATGTGGGAAAATAGGAGTTGTAAACTAGTTCAACCATTCTATAAAGCAATTTGGAATTAAGTCCCCAAAGCTATTAAATTGTGTTATACCCTTTGACTCAACAATACAATATCCCAAAGATTTCAAAGAAAAAAGGATTCACAAGGATGGAAAAATATATAGCAGCTCTTTTCTATGGTGGCAAAGAATTGGAAACTGAGAGGTTACCATCAAACAAGGAATAGCTAAAACAAATCACGGTATACTAATATGACAGAATACTATTGTGCTATAAGAAATGTTGAAGATGGTGCTTTCAGAAAAAGCTGGGAAGGCATATGAACTGATGCAAAGTGAAGTGAACGGAACAAGGAGAGCAATTTATACAGTAATTGTTGTTGTTATTGCTTATCCTTCATTCCTTTGTGGGGGGGGGGGGGGTGCAAGGCAGTGGGCTTAAGTGACTAGTCCATGGCCACATAGGTAGGTAATTATTAAGTATCTGAGGCCGATTTAAACTCAGGTCCTCCTGACTCCATAGTCAGTGCTCTATACACTGTGTTACCTACTGCCCTCTTTGTCCTTCATTCTTTTTTTTTAGGGTTTTTTTTTTTTGCAAGGCAAATGGGGTTAAGTGGCTTGCCCAAGGCCACACAGCTAGTATGTCTGAGACCAGATTTGAACCCAGGTACTCCTGACTCCAGGGCCGGTGCTTTATCCACTGCACCACCTAGCCGCCCCTGTCCTTCATTCTTGAAGGAGACTATGACATCAAGGAGATGATTTCATGATGGGTACATGAACTGGATTTGAGTGAGGTTTTGCTGTGCAAAGTTTTACTTTCTCCACCAGAGTCAAAATGACCAGATATGAATCAGGCTGACTGGAGATGACCCTGGATGTGAAGTAATCAGGGCTAAGTAACTTCCCCACAGTCACAAAGCTAGTATGTCAAGCATCTGAGATCACATTTGAATTCAGGTCTTACTGACTCCAGGGTCAGTGCTCTATCCACTGCGCCAATTAGCTGCCCTAGGTAATATTATGCAGAAATAACAATATTGTAAATATAGTCAACTGTGAAAAACATTGTAACTTTAATTGTCACCATGACCAATCACAATCCAAAACACTTGCAAGGAAACATTTATCTACTTCCAGATAAAGAACTGATAGACTAGGAATACAGATAGATTGCAGCATTTTCTCTTTTTTTTCCCTTTTTCTGGGGGGGCGGGGTTGGAGAGGCAACATAATTAATTAGATATTTGTTTTCTATGGCTTCATATTTGTAATTAGTTTTATATTTCTTTCTATTTCAATGGATGGAGGAGGGAAGAGAGGGAGAGAATCTGGAAGTGATATTAAAATAAAACTGAATAAAAAAAGAAAATGTTTTAACAATGGAGTGACATGAATAAAGATCAACTTGTCTGTGGTACATAAGAATTGGAGGATCAAAAGGCAGAAGATGGGAAGACATTAAAAATAATTTGAAACACTCTGGGTCAAAACTAACAAGACAGTGAGCTAGAGGTAGCCTTGGCAATTATAAAAAGGAAAAAATGTAAGAATCGCATTATCATCATCATCATCATCATCATCCTCCTCCTCCTCCTCATCATCATCATCAAAATCATCATGAACAGTTATATAGAACTCACTCTAAGGCAGGCAGCATGCTAAGTACTTTTCAATTATTTCCTTTGATTCTCACAACAACCCTGTTCAAAGTTATTATGAAGGGTTATCATTATCCCCATTTTATAGATGAGTAAATCAAAGCAAACAGAGGTTAAGTGACTTGCTCAGGCTCATACAACTAGAAAGTATCTGAGGTCACACTTGAACTCATATTTTCCTAACTATAGACAGAGAGCTCTATCTACTGTGCCATCTAGATAAACAGAATCATAATATGTTAGAGCTACCATCCAACCCTTCTGGAGAGCAATTTGGGATTACGCCCAAAGGACCACAAAAATGTGCATACCCTCTGACCCAGCAATACCACTACTGGGTCTATACCCTGAAGAGATGAGGAAAAAAGGTAAAAACATCACTTGTACAAAAATATTTATAGCAGCCCTGTTTGTGGTGGCAAAAGAATTGGAAATCAAGTAAATGTCCTTCAATTGGGGAATGGTATAACAAATTGTGGTATATGTATGTCATGGGACACTATTGTTCTATTAGAAACCAGGAGGGATGGGAATTCAGGGAAGCCTGGAAAGACTTGCATGAACTGATGCTGAGCAAGATGAGCAGAACCAGAAAAACATTGTACATCCTAACAACAACATGGGGGTGATGATCAACCTTGATGGACTTGCTCTCCCTTCAGTGCAACAACCAGGGACAATATTGGGTTATCTGCAATGGAGAATACCATCTGTATCCAGAGAAAGAATTATGGACTTTGAACAAAGACCAAAGACAATTAACATTAAATTAGGGGGAAAACATTATATTATTATGTAATTTTATTATCTCATACTTTATTTTTCTTCCTTAAAAATATGATTTCTCTGTCATCACATTCAACTGAGATCAATGTATAACATGGAACCAATATAAATACTAACAGAATGTCTTCTGTGGGGGGGGGGAAGCAAGAATGGGGGGAAAATTGTAAGACTCAAAATAAATAAAATCTTTCTAAAAAAAACTTTGAAAATTGTTAGAGCTATAAAGGACCATCATGATTATCTTAATTCAACCCCCTCACTTTAAGTATAAGACCAGTGTGGCCCAGAGATGAAACATAACTTAACCTATATCATAGAGCTAATAAATAGTTAAAATTCAAACTCAAATATTCTAACTCCCAATACAATATTCTTTATTGCAAAGAAATCCAATAAGTATTTATCAAGCAACTAATATGTGTCAGGCCTTGCTGAGGATATTAAAAAAAATGCAAAAGGTCTCTGCCTTCAAGGAGTTCACAATCCAATGGAAGAGACAAAAAGCAACAAATAAGTACAACAATCAAGAAAAAAAGGATAAATAGAAAATAATTAAGAAAGGCAAGAAGGCACTGGGATAAAAAGCAGTTGGGAAGGGCTTCTTGTAGACAGAATTGCAGAGAATTGGGTGATAAATACAAAGGAGAGGGAGAAATCAAAGGTAATATTGAAATTGCAAGCACTGGTGGTATTGGTGATAGAAGCAGGACTCATAAGGATGGTAATAACCTCTGGAAGGGGAAGTAATGTTGGTTCTACACACATTGAACTTGAGCTGTCATTAGAATGGTAGGTAGGTCACAGGTTCATAGATCATGAAGCTAGAGGTGGAAGGGCCCTCAGAGGTCATCAAGACCAGAGCCCTCAGTTTATATATGAGGAATCTGAATCCCAAGGAGATAAAATGATTTGCCCAAGATCAAATGGGTACTAGGCATCAGAACTGAGATGTGAACCTAGGTCCTCTGATGCCACAACCACAGTTTTTTATATAATGTAAACATCACCTCCTAAGCCTTTTTGTGTCTAAAGACAAGGAACTGGACCAGATAACCTCCTTGAGCTTTCTTCTCATGCCAAGATCTATGATTATAGGATACATATGATAAAATGTATAGATAACACACAAAAAAAATCACAGATTACCTCATTCTTGTCAGTTCCTTAATAGAGTATTTTGATTTTTTCCAAAGCTTATTTAATAAAATTCTCATTGATTACCAATTCCAGATTTAAAGGGGGCTTCCTGAGCCAGATTTTCCCAAGATAAAAAACTTTCTCCCTGGGGTTGAGAATTCACTCTTTCATGTTATTAAGGTATAATATAATTTCCTATAAATAGTTACTGTAGTACTATAACTATAGGAAATTAAATATAAATATATATATATATATATATATAAATTATAAATTTTATATATATAGTACTATAAATAGTACTACAGAGGTCCAGAAGAATCTGAGCAACTCTCACTAGCACCTATTTTATAACCAGTTCATTGTTGATGCTGTAAAACTATCTGAATTGTTATCTCTTTATAGGTCATCCCTTGGGAGGTTCAGGGCAAATAACACTTTATGAGGCCCAACTCACTGGCTTATTTCTGTAGGAGAAATCCAGGTAGCCCCAGTGATTTGGACTCATCTCACACTTATTCAATGCATAGGAACTCTTTTTTCTTTTAGTCACCTATACTCACACTATACCTCCTTCACTTCCCATTCTAACTTATTGATTTCCTGAAACTCTAGCAACTGATCCTGAGGACAGGAAGAGTTTCTTCTCTTCACTGCCTGTTGAAAAAATCCAAAGTTTTTACTTTTGGCATTAAGGACCTTCATTATTTTATTCTAAATGGTCATTCAAGCCTTATCCTCACATCCATCCCTTTCATATCCTCTACAGTGAACTGGAGGGAGACTCATTGTCCCTTGAACTAGTCTCACCCTTCTCACCTTAGCTCACATTATACTATGCCTTACATCTTCCTCTTCATTTTTTCAAAGCCTAGTGGAGAGAGCACTATACTTGGGATCAGAAGATGAGGGGTTCAAGTTCTGGTCCTGGTCACAGATGAACTGTGTGACCATAGATGAGGTAAAAAACTCTAAGATTTGGTTTCCTTATCCATAAAATATAGATAATAATGCCTGCACAACTCATATAGCTGATGGAAGGAAGCACTTTGTAACCTAAGTTAGTACTATTTCTCCTCCTTCAAGGTCCATCTTAAGTAGTTTCAAGAATTTTTACCAGATTCCTTCCAGTGCTTAGAATGCAGTGGATGTTTAGTAAATGCTTGTGAACTAACAGTAAGCCCTTCAAAAGATGTTTATTTTGAATTAGTTGAATTGCAAGCCATAAATAATAAGATTTCATTCCATTTCTACAAAATAAATTGTTATATGGTTTTAAGCTAAATTTCTATTGTCTAAGCATCAGTTAGGCCACCATAAGAGGAAAGATGCTAGGAAAATATAGTTTCTGCTGCATTAGGTGTCTCACCTTCAAAACTCCTTTATTGTTCTCCTGGAAAATTCTGTAACTTAATTTTGCCATTCGCTGAACAATTTTTGCTACTGAAATTCTCTGAAACCTATTTGATTTACTGCTGCTCCACAATAAAAAAGATGAGCATTCAATAAGAACAAAATGAATTAGTACCAGTCAATAGAATAAAAGGTTTGAAATACAAAGAGTTTTAGTGCCCCTATTTAACTGTCAAAGAACCTGAAAAAAAGGATAATTTGTTTACACCTAAAGAGAAAATCATTTTATTTCATATTTTTCTACTCTTTTTATAGAAGAAGGGTAATTGTTATAATTGCCCCCTTAGCCACCTTCAGAAGATGATGCAAAGCTTAATAACAGATCTGCTAAGGGCTTAACATTCCTTGGAAAATGACATGTTTATCAGAGCTTCTCCAACACCTGTAAGAGGCTCAAACATAGCCTGAACCCATACTATCCCTGACTTCTGGGATTTGCCAGGTGTTGAAGCAGATGGAAGGAGGGGGCATCCCAAATTGGGGTGCTGGCTTGTGTTGGCAAAACAAAACATCCCTTTTCAATATTGTGAAACTCAAAAACAAGTACTGAATGTTTCATTTGAGGCACACTTTTATAAATGATCACTTACCAAACATGTTGCTTTGGAAAACAGAACTGCCTCTCTTAGATAAAAGAATGGTAGTATTCTGTAGAAAACTCCAATCTATATAAAACGTTTTGCAGTTTTACAAAGAGCTTTACTTACTCTTTCCTTCATTTTAAAGATGAAGAAATAGAGACTTAAATGGAATGACTTGATAAGTCTAATAGCAAACAGTCTTATGACCACAAATACAATGATCTTTCTACTTACTATCCTAACCTAGCTCATATAGAAATATGAGCCTAAATATATATTTTATATTTCATAATGGTTGACCTGTCCATTGATCTCACAATACCTTCCATGATCTGTGGGTTAGCAACTGATTCTCATTTTTGCAAGTAATGGAACTAAGTGACCATATAACTGGACCAAAGTGTTGCAGGAGAGAGTTTTATATCTGAGCCAAGAATAGAATTCCAATTTTATGATTCCCCATATTTTTGCTCTGTCCTTTGGCCATGTTACTTCCCAAATATATTGCCATTGATATATTTTCTTATTCTGTTTTCCAGGGAATAACGCTAACTCATATCTCTTAAGACTAGGAAGAAAATCTATACCTTCTTGCTGTTTCCCTTGGTGGTATTCAATTCAACAAGTAACTTCCTCAGTGGTTCAGTTCCATTACTTAATAAAGGTTGGAATTTATAGTATGAGGAAGATTCTAACCTAAAACCTTGAATTTGATCATGTTAATTTTAATGAAAAGTCTTTTTCAAATATCAGACTCAGTCCTTTCTGCACACTAATCCCATCTCACAACTCTCTTCCTTCAAATTAGTTGCTTTCACTCGTTGAGTTTCATTGATTCCTGAATATAGACTTTTCCTCCTGTTAAACTATCAGTCATTCTTTCCCATCTTTCTCTCTAACTGATATATCACTTTCAAGGAGGTAGACACGTCCTCTTTCACCATGCCTTCCAGTAAGACTTCAGGATGATTCAGGTAGGATATAATAATAAGAGTGGCAAGAGGGTCCTGTCTGGAGAAGCTGGGTAGGTAATATTAATGTCAACCAGAGATTCATTTAACAGGCAATACAAAAATATAAGTCTCTATCAAAAAACAAGCAAACAAACCTTGGAATACTATGTTAACTTTTAAAAACTCTGAGGATTTAACAGTAGTAGTAGTAGTAGTAGTAGTAGTAGTAATGGTGGTGGTAGTAGTAGTAGTACTAGTAGTAATAGCTTGTATTTATATAGGACTTTAAGGTTTGTGAAATAATTTGCATGTTATCTTATTTGGTCATCACAACAATCCTATGAGGTAGATACCTTTAATATCCTCATTTTAGAGAGAGAGAGAATATGAGAGAAGACAAAAGACAGAGAGAGAGAGAGACAGACAGACAGAAAGACAAAGAAAGAGATGAATGGATGAATAAATATGGCAGTTATTAAGTTTTTACTATGATCGATGATCTGTGTTAAGGGCTAGTGGCAAGCATTCAAGACAGTCCCTGATTGGAAGGTGTTTGAATTCTAATGGAGAAGGAGGAAGTGGTTCATGTCAGGAGACATACTGGGACAGTAAAGGTTTACCTATCAGAACCTAAGGACCCAGGCTCAGAATCCAAAGTTTGAGAAAGAGGGAGATAAAATAAATAATAAGTGGCCATTTTATAGATGAAGAAACTGGGGATGAGAGAAGTTATGTGATTTACCCAGTCATACAGCTAGTGTTTGAGAAATAATTTGAATTCAGTTCGCCCTGGCTCCAGATCCATCTAAGACCCCCAACTATGGATTGATTTTTATAAAACTTTTAATTCTTAAACTTTATGTTTGAATTTTTAAAGAAAAAATAATAAAATACCTTTCTTTTTGTTTTGTTTTTTGCAAGGCAATGGGGTTAAGTGACTTGCTCAAAGTCACAAAGCTAGATAATTGTGTCTGAGGTCAGATTTGAAATCAGGTCCTCCTGATTCTAGGGCTGGTGCTCTATCCACTGTACTACCAAGCTGCCCCATAAAATACCATCCTTAATTTGAAAGTGACATCAGGTTTTGAAACTCCCCTGGTCATCTAGGACCCATTGTTTTGTTTTGTTTTTTTATCAAAAGTACTACCTGAGACATGTCAGTACTGCATGAGTGACATTTTCAGTTTTTATCAACAGTTCTTTATACATATACCCCCCCACACACACACACACACACATCGTCCTCATCCAGTCAATTCTTTGTAATGAATACATTTTCAAAATAGGCAGGTGTTCCCCATGGTTATTTTCTGTGAGGGTTGGAAATGTGAACAAGGGCAACAATGGCAAGGAGAGCCTCTACCTTGGCTGAGTTTTCTCTCCCCAGTGCTGCCAAAGGTTTCCTCAATTTTGCATAACTTTACTATGGCAACAATTGCATCTCTTCAGATCCCCTTCTGGGAGAAGTCTGACATCTGCTGTCCTATTCCAGCACTTTGATCTCTTTTGAGTTTGGACTTAAAAGCTAGAGTTTTTCATGCCTGTGAGAACAGACATATTGCAGGTCCTAGATGATTAGAAGGGCATTTCCATTTATAATGAATCTGGGACCAACCTCTTCCTCTGTCAGCTCATTTGTGACCCACTCAGTGGTTAGGGGGTTAATGCATGGAATGGATCACTGGGCTGAAAATAAAAATTACTATTAAAAATGCTTCACCAGGAGAATTAAGCACAACATAATATTGTAACCACTGAGAATTCTCAACAGTAAAATAAAGCCTTATACTCCCAGAATTTTCATTAGTTTTTTCCAGTAGTGCTGGATGCAGTGTGAATTACAATGAGATGGGAAGCAATGGCTTCTCCTTTTAAAAAACATGTACTATTATGGAGGGAAGTCATTCCTTCAATTCACACTGTGATGGTTATTGGCTTGTACTGACTGGTATGTATTTTAGCACATAAAAAATACATCTTGCATGTTACTGAATGTTGCATTTAGCCAGCAAAACAATAAATGCTAAACAGCTGACATGCTGAACTGGGTTGCATCGTAAATATGTTAGTTTAAGAAATGCAGAAATATATAAATCAGTTAAAGCTGGCATTGGAAACATTCTTAAGGGTTGGAATCAAGAGTGCATCTACTAAAAGAAATGCCTAAAGGAGCAAATAACAGCTTACCAGAACTCAAACAAAGAAATAAAAACCAGGCTAGCACCCATGGCTATATTCTGGAAAGGGTCAGGTTGCAGGGACATAGCTTTCTACAATGTAAAAATAGAATACAAACCTGGACCTTGAGACAGAGGTTGTAGAATAGATTCAGAGTTGGTCACTGCATTCATTTCTTTTTCTGATAATAGGATTTCAAGCCTACAGTTTGAACTTGTAATCATTGGGACCACTAACAAAAAAAAATTATGACACTTATTAATAGACGACACATAATTAAGTATGATGGTAAGATAAGGGACAGAGACCCAGCGAACAAGTATTAGTGAATACCACTTTTCCTGTGTGACCTGTGTTATAATAATCAGGGCAACTGAGCTGTGAAAACAGGAAAGTAGCAAAGAATACTGCTGATCCTAACAAGGGTATCAGCCTTTCTCTAATGCTAAGGCTACCTCTAAACAGCTTATAGAAGCAAACCTTTCCCATAACTTTGAGCAGGTTTTCCCTAAATTGGTCTTGAATGGAGCTGTGGATCAGGGTATACTGATAAGAGGGCAAGAGAGGCAGACAAGACTTTGTCATGACAAGCAGTGGAGTCTGGGATGAGAATGTCTGGTAACTGAAGTGGTTTTTTTTTTTTGTTTTTTTTTTTTGTTACTGTTTGCTATGGATGTGTCCTGGAAGAAAATCTCGTATATTGGGACCTCTTGTAAATACCTTAGGGTCTTGGATCTTGGGCTAGGAAAGGATGGTCCCAAGACAAAAGATTTCTGAGGCCTGCATCCTGGACAAATAAATTCTTCTGAAACCTTCCTTCTTCTGTTATTCTGTTTGTGATAAATATTGTTGGATCCTACAATATAAATCTCATTTACATTCTTCACTAGGTGTCCTGGACTTCATTCTTTCAAGTCCACCAAAATAGAGTAATTATTACTCTCTGATACTAAAATACTAATAAAGTATTATTAACATATGTTGGATAGAGTGATGGGCTAGGAGTCAGGAGGACTGATCTGATCTCAGACATTTACTAGCTATATGACTGGGCAAACTGTTTAACCCTGTTTGCCTCAGTTCCTCATCTATAAAATGAGATGGAGAAAGAAATGGTCAACCACTGTAGTAGTTTTGCCAAGAATATCCCAAATGGGGTAACATAAAGTCAGATACAACTGAAATAACTGAAAAACAATATATAACTGACACAAATTAACAAATGCTCAGATTCCCAAATATGATCTCAAAGGTTTTTCCTATATTTTTATGTGTGATTTGGAGATCTTCAAGATGTTGTCCTATAGATCAGCCCAACCAAGTCCCTTAGAGTCTCTCTGGGTTTCAGTGGTCTTTTCTACAAAACAGGGGTAGAGCATTAGATTATAATCAGCACTGCTAAACTCAAATTAGCAATGATCCCTAATAATTGCATGTTGACTTAGAAAACCACAAATTAACATTATCTATTTTGTACTATATTTTTATCTTGTTAAATATTTTCCAAGTATATTTTCATCTCATTCATCAACGTATTTAGCATGCTGGACTAGATAACCTCTAAGATAACAGGATCCCTTCTACCTCAAAATCAGTGATTCAATGTTCCTTATCCAGCACCTATAGGACATGTATTTTGAACTATCTGAAGTGGTGATGCATTCAATCAGTTGCCAAGTCTAATGGAATTCTGTCCCTATAACATCTTCTTCACAGTTGACAACCTGAGTTTACATCCCCACCATATTTACTTTGACTGTCATAATTATCTTTTAACTCAATCTCCTATTTTCATTAAACACCCTTTTCTAAACCACCCTCTGTAGTTACCAATACAATCTTGTTAAGACACAGATCTGGCCATTAAAGTTCCCTATTGAAAAGACCTCAGTGATTCCCTTCTGCATCTAGGACAGGGGCCAGGAAACAATGGCCAAATTTTGCCCACAAGTCTTTGTGTACCACCATCACTACCAGTACTATTAAGAGTAGTTTTTACATTTTAAAAATACAACAAAGCTTTACTGTAAAAATTATTTTATTTTATTGGTTAAAAATTAAAAATTAATAGCACTCTAGGTGACTAAAAACATGGTTGACCTCTGCTCTAGGATATAAATTTCTCAAACTCTGGCATTTAAGACTTTCTCTAATTTAACTCCAACCAATCTCTCCAATCCTATGCCATATTATTCTTCTTTCTTCATTCTCCATTGCAGTTAAGTTGAATTGCTAGCTGTTCTCTCAATTGAACATTACATATTCCACCTCTCTGCACTGCTCTCTTTCCTCATCTCCACCTGTCAGACTCCTAATCTGCCAAACAAGTATTAATATTAAGTGTCAGTGCCAAGTGTGGGAAAGAGAAAGGCAAACACAAGGAGCTCATATTCTAATGAGTGAGACAGTATGCAACTATGCTCATTTAAGTTATTTACTGAGGAATAGAGGTTAAGCTCAGAGGGGAAGATTTTAGGAGTGTGAGTTGGGGAGACTGGGGAGTATTAATTAGGGAAGAGGAAAGGTTTTTTGTCAAGGATGAAATTTTAGCTGAGTTCTGAAAAAGGCCATGGAATTCAGGAAGTGCAAGGGGAAGAGGGAGAACATTCTAAATGATGAAGAAGAATGGAGTAAGGAGATGAGGGAATGGAGGACTGTGAGTAAGGAGTCATTAGAAGATCAGTGTCACTGGCTTAGCACAGGGAAGAGAAAAAAGTTTAAGGAACTGGAAAGGAGAAAAGGAGGCAGGTTATAAAGAGCTTTAAAACCAGCAGAGGATTTTTATATTGGACCCTAGAGATAATAAGGAGTCACTGAAGTTAGAAGAATGGATTTACCCTAGTTTTATTTATCTATTTTTAATTTATGGATTAAAACAAGCATCTCTATTACACAGTATAATAAAAAATGTGATTGTACATGAAAATGTAAATCTACTATATCCAACTTGCAATTCTCTTAAAATAGACAATAAAATTATCATGTAAATCTCCTTTTCCCCCTTTTTTTCTTCCCCTCCCAAGATAGTTTCTTTTTCTTTTTAAGATTTTATTTGAGTTTTGAGTTTCCCAAGATGGTTTCTGCTAAATATACACATATGTGCAGACAGACAGACAGATAGATAGATACATACATACATACATACATACTCTATAGATTCTTTCTATAGATTCTATAAATACTTCTATTTATCAGCTCTTTCTCTGGATACAGATAGTACCTTCCTTCAAAGGGTCCTCTGGAGTTAGTTTGGACAGCCATAATAGTTAAAATGAATTAGTCATTCAGAGTTGTTCTTAAGACAACATTGCTTACCCAACCATTCTTCTCAAGATATAATACCAAAGCTCAAATCCTCCATGATTCAAATGATATGGAAAGAGTAAGACTAACCAACAAATTAGGAAATATTTACTGAGGACCTCCTATGAGTTTAGCCATCATTCAAAATTAATAAAAAGGAG
Source organism: Macrotis lagotis (assembly GCF_037893015.1). Taxonomy (NCBI): domain Eukaryota; kingdom Metazoa; phylum Chordata; class Mammalia; order Peramelemorphia; family Peramelidae; genus Macrotis; species Macrotis lagotis. The sequence continues at coordinate 133,813,352 of NC_133659.1, read as the reverse complement.
TAGGACCTATTCTTAAGAGAAGGAATCTCCCCTATAAAAATTATAATAGCCAGCCCTAAATGGTGTTTTGTGAGCTTCTATGGTCCTTCGATGAGAATTTACTCATTCATTACAGCAAACATTTCTTAAGGACTTATTATGCATTAGTTGCTAGGTCTACAAAGATAAAAAGGCCTCCCCCTACCCTGGAAAAGCTTCTATTTGTGGAAAATGGTTCCTTCTTTCATGCAAAACCATTAGAAAAAGAATTCTTAACCTGGGTATTAACTTTTTCCTTTAGTTTTTATAACCATATTTTATTTGCTTTGTATTATCATATATTTTATTTTGTATTGTTCTTTTAAAATGTGATTTTTGAGACAGGATCCCTAGGTTTCATTAAACTTCCAAAGGGGTCCATGACAGAAAAAAAATTACAAGATTCCCTCAATGAGAGCATATCAAAGGAAGTTTTTAAGTCAAGTCCCAAGTATATAGTCAATACTACATACTTTCAAAGTTGCAAAGGAAGTTAATACAGAAGTAGCTTGGTACTATATACAATAAGCTGACAAGGGAGTTAAGAAGGTTTTGGTACAAAACATCCTCTGATACTTGGCAGTTGTTCAAATCATGGCAAGTCAATTAAGTTATAGATTCTCAATTAAGTTACAATTCTAAGTTATAGAATCTAGGCACACATTTCCTAGACTTTAAAAGGGAATTCCCCTAAGAGAGAACTACATCTCTTTAGAGAGAACTGTAACAGCTGTTATGTGATGTTGCCTAAATGGGTGTTTATATGCGCTTGTGTGTATATATACACATATGTGATTAAATACATACACATATAGGTATGTATGTAAATGTATGTACAAGTGCAACAATGTGGCTGAGTAGATAGAGCACTGGGTTTGAGAACAAGAAGACCCAACTTCATGAGTTCAAATCTGACCTCAAACACTTACTAACTATGTGAACCTGGAAAGTCAATTGGTACTGTTTGCCTCAGTTAAAAGAACTCATTTTCATTATATAAAGGTGGGGAGGTAGTAAAATATTAGATTTCTGGGTCAGGAGGACTTGAGTTCAAATCCTGCCTCAGAAACTTACCAGGTGCAGGACCCTGGGGTTGTCTCTTCACCTTTCTCAGTCTCAGTTTCCTCATCAATAAGAGGGGGATAACTATAGTACTTGTCCCACAGGGTTGCTGTGAGGACCAAATGAGTTAATAAAGCATTTGCAGACCTTCAAACTCGTTCTCCCCTGCTCCAGTCCCTTACTTGCTTAGATTTGTCACTCAGATGTCATTCTCAGTTCTCACTCTGATTCATTCTACATATTTGATTAATTGCCAAATATTGTCCTTCCTACCTCCTCTACAAACCTCAAATTCATCTTCTTTTCCCTATTCTTTGCTGTTGCTATTCATTCATTCTCAGTCATGTCTAATTCTTTGTGAACCCATTTGGAATTTTCTTGGCAACGATACTGGGATGATTTGCCATTTCCTGCTCCAGCTCATTTTTTACAAATAAGGAAACTGAGGCAAATAGGTGAAGTGATTTGCTCAGGGTTACTCAGGTAGTAAGTGTATGAGGCTGGATTTGAATTCTGATCTTCCTGACTCTCAGGCTGCACTCCATCCCCTGCACCATCTAGCTGACTCTTCTCCCTAGTCATATAGCCTCTAATCAATTGAGATTCTTCTCATCTCTGACCTGAGTTATTGCATCAGCCTCTTCATTGATCTTTCTGCTTCCCCTCACATTCCATACAATTCCCAAAGTGATTTTTCCTAAAGTGCAGATAGTAACATCACCTAACTAAATAAATTATACTGACTCCCGAATATTTTCTAGAAACAAATATAAGCAACTCTGACAGTTAAAATTCTTCACAACAACAAAAAATAAAATAAATTTCTTCACATCTAGTCTCTATTCCATTATTCCAGCTTCACTACACATTATTTCCAGCTACATACTTTACAACTCAATCCTAGTGCCCTTCTTTCTTACATGTGCTCCATATCCCATCTTTCCTTTTTTATCACTATGCCTTTATACTAGCTGTCCCTGATCCCTAGGCTACCATCCCTTTCTAATTCTGCTTTTTGGAAGCCTTTCTTTTATGGAAATTAAGCAGGAATTAGTAAAATTTTGTCTTTGGATTTCCAACACCTAAGTAACATTTATTGATTGACTGATAGAAAGCAGATATAGAATTAGTTAAGTTAGGCAAATATGAAGATGGTGAAGACAATAGGTCACAGATAACCCTCTCCAGCTTCAGTTATAAATTAGGAACTGGCATACGGATAATAAGTAGCAAAACGAGCTACCTATAGAGGTAAGAAACTACTCAATTTGAAGTAAACTACTTTTGACAACATAGTGTGCATCAGAGAAATGTAGACAAGCACACTGACACATGGAACATAGGGCTTAGGATCTGGGAGATGAGCTCCGAGTTTCCAAATGATGAGAAGCTGATAGCCTCACAGTCTGACGTTTCTCCTCGGGCAAAATACAACAGAAGGAAAAGTGAATTTTGCCAAAACTGTAATCACTGTCAGTGGGACTCATTCATTCTAACTTAGGAAGACTGACTCCTATTGTGTTGATGGGTGGATGACTGATTTCTGAGCATTGCAGTAAGACACTTCCTCCCGCCCCTTCAAAAATGTTTGCTTGTGTGTGCAGGCATGCATGTATGAGAGGCAGCTGTAGAATAATGGAGAGAATGCTAGTCTTAGAATGGGAAAGACTCGAGTCAGCTGCTTCTGCTGGTTGGGTGATCCTGGACTATGTATCACTTTAACCACCCAGTTTTTCAAAGCACTCTCCTACTGGGAATTCTAAGAGAAAATTCTCCTAGGATAATTTATTTCCCTCAAGACTCCAAGTTGTACTTTCTACAGGAAGCCACCCCAATCTTTTGTGATATTATTGCTCTCCTTCCATAAAGCTGCTGTTGCTATCTAGAGTCAATTTTTTAGTCTTGTCTGAGTCTTCATAACCTGACTTGGAGTTATCTGTGCAAAGATACTAGAGTGGTTTACCATCTCTTTCTCCAGCTCATTTTACAGATGAGGAAACAGAGGCAAATAGGACTAAGGGTCACACAACTAAGAAATGACTGAAGTCAAAATCAAGCTTGGGAAGATGAGTCCTTCTGGCTCCTGGCACTCTATCCACTGCACCACCTCACTGCTCTCCAATAAATACTTGTATGTATAAATGTAGAATCTATCAAAAGACTATGTTTCTTTGAGGATAGGGACTTTTTTGGGGTCTGAAACTTAGTAAATGTCTATAAATTAGCTGAATTATTAACAGATTATAAAATGAAGAGAAGGTACCAATTTGTAATGGTGCCATTTCCTCTCTGGAAAATCCAGATACTAACAAAATAACATATTTGGGACAAATATCTATATATAAATACTTGTGTCTGACTTATCATATGGATGTATATGCACATACATGAGCACATACATCTGTGTATACATACAAATACCCATGAATACATACACTTGTGAATATGCATATTATATGTGTATGAACAAGGGTGTGCATATATATTGCCTTTTATATGTGTATACATTTATAATATATAAATATACAAAATACACTTGAACATGCATTATATTTGCTTTCATTTGTATATGCATGCACATTTGTATACAATACATATAATGAATAGTTTGCACATAATCTTCATACATATGAATTTCATGTGCATGTATACATATATCTTCATTTACATCATGAAGGAGAACCTCCAGTCAGTCAGTCATATTGATGACAACATTGTCAAGGCAACCATAAAATTCAATAAGTCTAGTAGCCTTTTAGGGTTCAATTAATTAAATGTTTGAACAAATATAGCCCACAAATGATATTATAAATATCCAAATGACCCTTGGCCAAAAAAAAGGGTTCCCCACTGCTGATCTACATCTGCTTGTACTCCCCTGACAACTAGAAATGAAACTATTCTAAAACTGTAGCAATATATAAAGAAGTCCACTGGTAAAGTGAATTTTATTTTTGTGTGGAACTATAAATTTTTATTATGTATGGCTTGCAAATAATTGATATTATTTGCTGTCTCCATCATTACATAACCTTATTATTCTATCCAAATATATATCTATCATTTCTATAACATAAACCTGTCAAGATCTTTGTTTATATTTCAAGAATGAAACCCCTTGAAAATTTGCTTAAATTCACATAGCTTACGTTCAGAATGTCCTCCCTCCAAATTTGATAGTGTTAATTATGGCTGGTTGGGGGGGAAAGCAGATGGGGCAAAGAAAGAAAAACAATTACTGATCTGGAGAAAGAGAAACAGACATACAGAGACAAAGATTTTTTTTCAGAGTTATTCTTCTCTACCTATCTCTTACCCTTTTAGAACATTGCCCCCCCCCCCAAAAAAAAAAACTTCTTTAAAGGCCTAATAAAGACCTAGAAGGGGCAGGATGAGTTTACACTAAGGGCCTAGTACCATATTCCACCCACTGCATAAGACAAGTAAAACTATTTCAATACTACCTGCTAACCTTGGTTGTCCTAAAATTAACTGTGTTCCAATCCATTGGTTTTGATCCAGCTCTTTGCATCATATATTAAAAGGGAAGCTAACAAAACTTAATGCCAATAGAAGGAAACAGATTTTTTCACTATCTATTTGAAAACTCTATGCCATACATACTGCCAACCCTTTCATATTTCTGGCAAGGATTAACCAGTTATTCCTCATTATTACCAATGAAAAAAGGGAAGAAAATATTGAGCCAAGAGAAAAAAACAAACAAGGCTCCTTGCATTTCACTGACAGATTATTGTCATTTTGACTTCTAACAAAGACAAAATAAAACTTAATGATTTTTGTATTTGTAATGAATTTATGTATTCTCTCTTTTGAATTTTGTTTTGTGATTATTTTCTTTTTATTTTTTTTTTTGCAAGGTAGTGGGGTTAAGTGGCTTGCCCAAGGCCACACAGCTAGGTAATTATTAAGTGTCTGAGGCAGGATTTGAATTCAGGTACTCCCAGGGCCTGTGCTCTCTCCACTGTACCACCTAGCCTCCCCCCCACCTCATTTTGTGATTACTTTCAATTCAATTCAATAAATATTTATGAAGTGCCTACTATGTGCTAGGCTTTGCGGAAGGCACTAGGTTTTAGCACCTGAGCCAATTTGCATGTAGTAAGATTTCATGTTTTTGTCTTTGTTCTCATGAGTTTAGTATTCCATCACCCATGCTCTACCAATTGCATCCACTATTATTCTGCCAGCCTACCACATTGGGTTCCAGGTATTCCAGACTATGGAAACAGTTGAAGCTGCTATATTTTTAGTGCATAATATCTCTTTTGGAGACATTTGAGAGGTCAGGAGAATCAGAGAAAATATCCAGTGCTCCATTTTGTTGTTCTTTTATGTGCTTTAAAAAATATACAGGATATTCTTTCTATAAAAATCAAATTTTGCTTCTTTGTGATATCTTCTTTTAAGTATCTGAAATGGCTAACTTTTTCTTAGAATTTAAAAAAAAAATTATTGCTCTTTTTTCCCCCCCTTCTTCCCCAGGGACTTTCTCAACTCTTCCAAACTGGCAAGAGAGGAAAGGGAAGAAAAGGAATGGAAGGAAGCATTCATTTGTTAAGTACCTACGATGTGTCAGACACTATGCTAAGCACTTTACAAACATCATCAAAAAATCTTTATTTATAACAAAGAAATATTGGTAAGCAAAACAGAGAAGCAATTGGCCATGTCAGATAAATTATATTTCATACTACACTGACAATCCACTATCTCTCTGCAAGAAAAAGGTTGGTATGTTATACTACACTAGTATTACTCTGATGCCAAAATAAGTCATTATATTAGTTGCTAGAATTTTGATGCATTTCAATATTATTTTCATTTACATAATATTGATCACTGGGTAAATTATCTCCATTCTGTTTACTCTGCTCTATAGTTATTCATATCAGTCTTATTTTGGCAGCTGGGTGAAGGATAAATTAAAGAGGAGAGAGACTGGAGGTAGAAAATATAGTTAGGAAGCTATTCCAATAACTCAGATTAGAGGTTCCCTCAGGGGAATAAACAAATACTTTGAAGGTAGTCAAGAAGACTTGATACCTGATTGAATATAAGGGATAGGGGAGAGAGAAGAGTCAGAAATGAATCTGAAATTTTGAACTTGATTGACTAAGGAGATAAAATAGAGAGATTGGGAGAAAATGGAAAGGATTGGGAGGTGAAGATGATTTGACTTCGGACATGCTGAGTTTTTAGTTGGCTGCCTGGATGATGATGGTCAACATGCTTTTAGAGATACTGGGCTGTAGCTCAGGTTGAGATCAGAGTGGAAGATAAAGATGTGGGGTTCATTTGCATAAAAGTGATAACTGTGGAATCATAGCAAGGTAGAGCCAGAAAGGACATCTGAGATCATCTAGACTAACTCTCTTATTTTACAGATGAAGAATTTCAGGATGAACAGTGAAGCAATTTCAAAGTCACACAGCTAAAATCCAATCCTCTATGGAAGCCTTTTCTGATCTCTATTAATTTTATGGCCTTCCCTCTGGTGATTATTTCTGATTTATTCTGCATTTAGTTTTTTGTTAATATTTGTCTGCATGTTGTTGTCCATACAAGATTGTGAGTTCCCTGAGAATAGAAACTATCTTTAAAATTTTTTTTTGTGTGTATCCAGTGCTTAGTACAGTGAGTAATCTGAGGGAGATGCTTAATCAAGTTTATTGATTGAGTGATATGAGAATTTAGGGGCATAGTTTCTACTAAATAATAAACAAATCCCCAAAGTTGCAATTTTGCTTACAGGTGAAGATGTAAACTTTTTATCTTATACTTTCACATCTTTTTGTAATTAGAAAGCACTAATATGCATTTGCTGTGCCAAGACAAAGGGACTTTGGTGTAACTTGTGCCTTCCAGAGCTGGTGATAATCTCTCATGTACTCACTCCAAGGAACTGGATCTGTTTGCTGACAAAATGTTCTTTTCTTAAATGCACTAAATGGATTCTATAACTACTAATAACTATATAATTTTAATGGGCTAGGATGAGTTTGAATATGAGCTGCTTACTTTCTTCTGTGTTTAGATGCAAATAGAGCTCTTTAAAATAGCAATCCTTCATTATTAAAATTACTATTTCTTAAATTTTCCAAAAGGAAAATCACATGCTGTTAGGACATATAAATTGTACAATAAATAATTTTGGGGAGGGAAGGGGAAAGATAGCTATTGACAATTGTTTTTTTCCTTATAATCATGTGGCTTACTATTGTTATTATGTGTTGTAATTGGTTGGATCTGTAAACTAATTATAAATTTATAATCCTAGAGGACTGTTTCTAATATACTGTACTTTGGATTCTAGCGGTATTTCTTACTGATCTGTTACCTTTTCTCCCTACTGTTTTAAAAAATCAATTAAATTTATTTGCACTGGTATTGAAATCAGCCTTCCCCATAATCCAGATTGCTTGGGGTGAGAAATAAGGTGGTGAATCAACTGCTGCTTGATGCCAGTGGTTATTATAAGTTGTTCTAAATAGTATTGGTGAATCATTGGATTGCTGAGGAGGATCAGGCTTATTTCAAACAATTCAAATTGTTTGATACCAAATACCAGTTTTGATTTTCTTAAATAAGCCACATTTGCTACATTTACCAAAGAATGGGGAGAAAATCATTTAAAAGGCAGGAAGAATTAGCAAACCATCTGTTAGGTGGGCATGAGAGCAGTCATATCTATGAATGAAAAAACAAGGGAGAGCTCTTTTGTGGAAGACTATTTTTTCATCATATTTGTAGAAAGAGTAAAGACAACTATTTCACAAAAAAAAAAAAAAAAGAATTTAGGGACAGAGCAAAGCCTTAAACTCAAAGGATCTTTTTGACTGTTTCCAGTCCAGTGATCTTTTTCCTTCAACACACTGCCTTATCCCTCCTTAGTCGACAAAATTGCCAAGAGAACCAGTGTGTTAGGATGCACAAGTGAGAAATGTTTCTCAACCCTTCTTAAAATTTACTTCTTTTCAGTTTTCCAAAGTAATGATTCCCACTTGTAAACTAAGTGTTACATAAAGGAGAAAGTCTTATTTTTTCTCACTGCATAAGTGGCTTGATGTCCTTATGCCCTAAAAAGAAATTCACTAGACTTGATTTACTTCACACAAGATCTAGCACAAGTCAGATTAAGGTTCATCCTCCAAAAGTATTCTATTTTTCATGCAAGGTTGTGGGTTTCCAAGCTTATGGCGATTTTGAATACTCAATTTTGAATACCTCAGACACTTACTGTGTGACCTTGAGTAAGTTACTTAATCCTGACTGTCTCATATCCAGGGTCAGTCATCCTGATTCATATCTGGCCACTGGACCCAGAAGGCTCTGGAGGAGAAAGTAAGGTTAGTGACTCAGTTCAGCAGCCCTTCATTCAAATCCAATTCACTTCCTTATCATGGTATCATTTCCCTGATGTCATGGTCTTTTTCCAAAATGCAGGTCACTGCTTTTTATTAGATACCCAAGAAAGCAATGACAAACATATTTATTATTTCCATTAAATTTCAGGTAAGAAAATGTATGCAACTGTTTTTTAGAAGACTTATATTCTAAAGAATATCTTCTTAGAAGATTAAATCTACTAGTGGTATCACCCTGAGCAAGTCACTTAGTCCTATTTGCCCCGGTTTTCCCATCTGTAAAATGAGCTGGAGAAGGAAATGACAAATTCTTTTAGTATCTGCCAAGGAAACACCAAATGGGGTCATGAAAAGTCAGACACAACTGAAAAATGTCTGAACAACGACAACAAAAATGTATTACTTTCAGTCAATCAATAAGTCAGTCAATTTGTCAAACACCCACTTTGTGTAGACAATTGTATTAAGCACTGAAGACACAAGAAAGACCCCAAAAAGTTCCCGTTATCAAGTAGCTCACAGTTTAAGGGAGACAACGTGCAAACAACAATATACAAATAAGTTACATTCAGGATAAATTGGAGATAACAAACAGTAACAATAACACAATTAGCTGATATTTATAAAGTCCTTTAATGTTTGTAAAATTTTTTACATATGTTATCTCTTTTGAGCTTCACTATCATCTCATAAGATAGATGTGAATGGTAATCATACCCATTTTACAGACATAGAAATTGATATCTAGGAAAAAATTGGGAAGATACTAAGTATTGGTGGCAGGATCTTAGTCTAAATCTTTTCTGACCCTAAGGCTAACATTTTTCTCATAATATCAAACTAAATTTCCATTAGAGTTAGGCTCAACTGCTTAAACTTTTAGGCAGAGAAAGATGGACAATGTTTAATTCAATTAAATTTTTAATTATTTATTAGGCACTTACAAGGCACAATGATATATGAAAGGAAGACACAAAGATAAAGGAGTTGTTCATTGCATCCAAAGTACTAAATGGCTAGAAAGCATACAAGATAAATGCTCAAAATACAGTCTTACAAATTAAAATATGGTATATATGTATAAAAAAAGATATAAATTCCTCTATAAGTTCAAAAAAGGGAGTTATCAGGACAAAGTTTAGATCAGAAGAGGCTTTATGAAAGAGGTAGTATTTGAGCTCACCTTCAAAGAGGAGTACTACTGCAATAGGAAAAAAATTTGGAGGATTATTAATTCTGGTCAAAGGGAAGGGAAGAAGCAAAGAGACAGATGAGCACTTGGGGAAGGTGCTCTTCTAACAGTTACATGAAGGAAAGTAGCATAAGATAAGCTAATAGAGGTAGTTTGGATCTAGAGGGTAGAGGACCTGGAATACCTGATTTAGGAGTTAGTAATCTTCATTTTCTTACCCAGTTACACCCCTTTCGTCTGGGGCTTCATTATCCCCTTCATCCTGGAACCTCACATAAAAAAACTCATCATCTTTCAAGAATACATTAGCCTCAGTTGTTCAGAAGTACTCATTCAGGAGTACCTTTAGTATTCTCTCCCTCTTTAATTAGAGGGAGTGTTGAAAGGCTGAGTACTCCTCCCAAACTTCCATTTAAAAAAGGTTCCAAGGTCAACCATGTTTTCCTTTCCTATATGAAGGCTGCTTTCCTTTAGACTAGCCTCCATTGTGCCCATACCAGGTACCTTTCCTATCCCTGCTCCTTTTCAACTTCTTCTTGTGTTTTTGTCTTCACATAGTCAATGGTAAGCTCCCTGAGGCCAGGGACTATCTCTTTCTCAAATTATTATTCTATTGCTTAGTATATACTTGATACATAGGTATTTAATAGATGTTTGACTAGGCAAATGGAGGCATTGAATGTGTTTAAGGTGGGAGGTGGCACACCTAGAGTTATATTTCAGGAAGATTGTCCTGGCATGATGGGCAGGTGTGTGTTTTACTGGTATCTTCATAATAATATCAAAGAAGGTATGGATAGAGTAAGAGGCAGAATGTAGTGGGGGGGGGAAACTGAGTTTAGAGTCATATGCCGTACCACTTATATCTGTGACCTTTCAAAGAAAAACAACAAACATTCTGTGCCTCACTTGCCCGATCTGTAAAAAGAATGGGTTAAATTAGATGACCACTGAGGTGCCTTCCAGTATTATATTCATGATCCTATGATCTTCATTATTAGAAGGTACATAAATATCTATGATATTGCAAATCCATCTGAGCACCGATTTGTAAATTCCATGAGAATAGGAATTTTACTTTATTTGATTTTACATACCCAATGAACTTAAGGAAAAAACAGCTGAGAAATATCTTACCAATTTCAAACTCTCCCATATAGAAGACATCACAAATCACTTTTCTCTCCTGTAAAAGGGCTTTCTAAAAGTACACTATGAAAGGGAATGAACTAGAAGTCAGCAGAAAAACTTCATCTTCCCCCACCTCATTCCAGTATGAATTCATAGAGTAGTCCAGGCATGACTTCAGACCATCACCTCCAGGCAAAAACAAAGGAGACCAGGAGTACCATCAAACATCTACCATTGACCAACACTATTCCCCCTCTCCCCATTCCCTTAAAATAATAAAAAATTCATGAACACTTGCTCTGAAGTCATTCATCACTTTCAGGAAGGATTCCATTTTCAGGTCCGTCTTCTTGGAACTTTTCCTTATTTATTTGAGTTTCTAGTGCTAAGACTCTAATAGAGAATTTGTTGAAAATAATGAGTTGTGGGTCAGATGTTACACAGCAGTACAAACCAATCTTAACTTCATGAAATCTCCCCCACCCCTATATTTTGGAGGTGCTCCACTGCAATTTAGATTTATGGTATAGAAGACATTGACTGAGAGCAAGCATATGCTGGACTACAACCACTGATATTATTTTTGCAGTTTAAGCTATTTGATATTCAGTGATAGTCATTTTGAAACAAGATCCCTTAAATCTACCACAATTCTGACAGTGAAAGGTACAATGAAAAAGATAAAGGCAGTTAATCATTGCATACTAAAAAATATATGCACAAGAGAAGATTGTGTGTGTATATCAAGGTTCTTGTTGCATGATATTTTCTACAGCTATAAAAAAAGGTAGGAAACATTTTCAGCACTACATTTCACTATATCTTTGTCCTTAACATTTTTTGTTGCCTATTAAAATTTTAAAATGTTTTCTTATATGGCATCATTATTGCCAACTTTCCCTGGAGAAAAGTGTTTCAGATTTATATTAGTCCATTTCCTGTGAATGCAATCTTAACATGATTCATGAAACATTTTAAACACCTGAAATAAAAATGAGATTGTTTGCAAAGATCTTCAAAATGTTGAGTTGGGTTCTCCCCCTCCTGCCCCCCCCCCCCCCAGATTCTGTATTTCTTCTTTTAAACGAGGCAATACATTATCCCACTGTGCAGAAGTATGCCTTTCAGGCATCATTAAAGTTTTAAATTTTCATAAATCCTGCCTTGATTAAATAGGCCTTGAACCTGGACATTAGTAAGAATGATCCAAGTGGGATAAAATAAGCCATTAACTTTAACTTTTTCCTCTAAATTCATCTTCAAACAAGCTAAAGTTTAAAAATAAATTAACAAAAGAAAAAATACTCGAGAACAAAACAAAGATTCCCATGCTAGTAAATAAACTTAATGCAGTGTTTAGAAATGAGTGGACATTTTTTACAACAGTTGCTCACCTACTTAATATGGAAGGCAAACAGAATATATAGAGAAAGAGGATTTGAAATAAAAATGAAGTATGGAAGAACTAAAAGTAAAGTGTTTCATTAAATTAACACACTTATTTGAGGAATTATTATTTCAGGTTTCAGTTGCTCATTTTTCTTGAGAAGTATTCATTTTCCTTCTAACCCTACTAGGTTTCTACATTGTTTCAGGTTGAATGCCCAATTTCCAATTCAATACCAAGGTCTTGGACACCAGCATATTGAAGTCTCTTCATTTTGACATTTCAAAGGTGATTGATTCTTCTGTGTGAACCAATTCCCAGGAATGCCTCCAATTTTATGAAAAGTTATAGTCACTTCATTTTATTTTTTAAACCCTCTCCCCATGGGCATCTCTTATTAGAGATAAATAGCATGTCAGGCTGAGGTCTCAGTTAATGACTTCTCAGCCACTGTCAACCAAAAAGTGACTCCTGGGCCATGCAGACAGATGTCTTCTCTGAAAGGCAACTTCTGAACTTTGGGGTGAGAAAAACAGGCAAGAGTGAAAGATTGAAAGAAAAAGATAAAGATTTCCATAAAACCCAGATCACCTCACCTCCAAATACTGCTTGACTAAGCCACAGTCCCAGAAGTCACCACCATATATGTATATATATTAGAGAGTAGGAGGGGAGGTAACTTGAAAGGGAGCAGAAGGAAAATCTACAATACCCTTTCTCATTGTTACCCACCTCAGTTTCTAAGGTCAACAAAAACAGCACCATAAAGGATGCTCTGATCATATGTCAGCAAGAGCTGAACTAAGTAAGGAGGCCATGGTTTGTACTTGCTAAAGGCCATTCATTCTGTAAGAGAAGGAAGAGAATAGGCAGATCATTCAGTTCAGTTCTTTCATTTTATCAATGAAGATACTGGTCCTCAGATGGAAGAATGAAGTCAACATTGTAATATGCTTCCATAGTGCCTATCTTTTCCCTCTCTTATTTAAAAACCTCCCCTCCTATTCCTTCTCCATGAAATATATCTACCTCCATCACTCCATCCCTTGAAACTCTGTCTATACTCCTCAGTATATTTTTCTATACTTTTCAGTGATCTTTGTAGCCATTGCCCTATTCCATTTCCAAGATAGACAAAAAGCCTAGATTTTCATGCCTAGACTAGCAGATGGGAAGATTTATATCTATAATGGATTCCCAGAATGAGATCAAGTCAAAAGCCCTCTAAATAAGTCTGAAAGATGGTGCTCAATCATTGGTTTTCGGAGTTCAAATGCAATAAGTAGCTTCTGGATTCAACAGTAGCCATTAACTTCTAAGTTAAAATAATAATATATTAACATGAGTCCCTTTGAAAATAAGATGAGAATACATCCAATCAAAAATCAAGTTTTGCTCTTCTTAGAACCTAGTAACAAAAATACCAAAATAGTCCAGTCTCAAAGAATTACTCCTAAAAAACTGTACATAAATCAACTTTTAAAAAAATGAAAACTTTTCTCAAATATTAAAATGAATGCTGTGTTGGATCTTTGTTTATGGCAAGCAATTATGTCTCTGGTTTAACTGTTCTGTAAGTTAGCAATCTTATGTGATTAGATTTTCTTTAAAGCAGGCACACCAATTCTATAAAGTGACAACAGAATCTGTTTTGTAAACAGTTACTTGGTCCACCCTCAGTAAATAGAGGGAAAAAAATGTCCATTTTCTTTCTTATAGTCTTCCCTGAAGTTCATTATTGGTGATAGATTTACCCCAGGGAAGTAGGTTTTTCTACCCAGCCTGCCACTTCTGGGTCATAGGAGGCTCTAATCACTATCTGAGTAAGTAAAGAAAATCCATATCATTCAAGAGTAGATGAACCTTGGGTAGTATCTGGAAAAATAAACTGGAGAGTAAAGTTCTGTGGCTGAGTCACAATGCTTCCCTTACCAACTACTAAGCAAATGTGAGAGAGAGGTCAAAGATACAGATTTATTCATGACAAGAATTCTAGGTGAAGTGCCTTCCTTTTAAAGTTAAGAGGGCTAGTATCTAACAATTATTCTTCCTACCCAGTGGAACTGAAAAGAAATGCATTTCAATATGCAAGTAACAAATAGCTAAATAATAAAGCAGTGGGGAGGGGGAGGGACACAATTTAATAACCTAAGGGCTTTAGGGCCTTTACCTTCTTTGAGACCATGTCACCACCTGTGCCCAATAAGAATTACAGAGTAGCTTAACATTCTTATTAAAGGCATAACATTAATACGGATGAGCTAGGCCAAGAGAGAAAAGGAGTTTAATATACAGGAATTAATTTTTCTAGAGTTAAAAGAAAAACATAATAAAAATTTATGCTTGAATTTTTATCATTTCAGAATATAATCAATCACAAAACTTCCTCATATGGAGTAGCACACAATGGTAGATAGAAAGATACAGATCATGTGAAAATGATCCTAAAACCATTCTCTAGTTCCCTCAAGTTATTAAATACAAAAATGGCATGATGGAGCCTCATTATTTAAAACTTTGTTCACATCATTGAATTACCTTTTCCCCCCTTTTTTGTTTAGCCTTGCATGCCTAAGAGGATAGAAATTAACATCCACAAGAAATCTTTTCATATCTGTGCTGTAACAACAGTTATTACAGTATTTTATATCTTATATGCTATTTAATTTGGTCCTCACAAGATTCTAGAAGGTAGCTTCTTCTTTTATATGTAAAGAAACTTCAGATTTCAGAGTTTATGATTTGGCAAAGGTCACAACAGAACGAGGAAGTGGTAAAATTAAGATTTTAACCCAAATCTTCTGACTCTCTATCCAGTGTTCTGTCTGCTAAAAGATGGTGCCTCCCACATGTCTAGATATTTGAATATCCATAGTTTTAATTGTGATTGGTAAGAGCAAACAAGTAATAACTAAATATTAAAAATGGAATTCCACTTCATTCCACATTCACAGCAGCTTTCTAATTCCATTTTGAAAACACCAAAGTAGTTAGTATCAAATGACAATAAAAAGTCTTGAACTTATAAAACTTGAAAAGAAATCTCATGAGAAAGTTTCTAATTTTTTAGAGCTTGTTTTACTTTTCCTGATGAAAAAGATTAATCAAATACAATTCTCTACCTATAATATATATATATATATATATATATATATATATATATATATATCACTCTTACAATATAACAAGTGAATAAATATTAAATAGATAGAGTGCTAGTCAGGAAGGCCCTAGTTCAAATCCAGCCTCAGACACTTACTAGTTATGTGATCCTGGGCAAGTCATTAACCCTGCTTGCCTCAGGTTCTTTACCTGTAAAATAAGTTGGAAGAGGAAATAGAAAATCACTTGATAGATTAGATATCACAGATGAACTTTAGTTTTTAAAAAATGGAGTGCAATGAACAGATCATAGGTGAAGAGATTAGAGGAAGAACAATTAAAGATAATCAATCAATGATTATTAAATGTTTACTATGTGTCATGAACTGGAGATACTAAAAAAGGCAACATCCTTAGTTACTGTTTTTCAGGGATTGGGGGGACCTGTTTAAAGGACTTCATACATACATGTGATTAGAGGGTGATCACAAACTCTTGATGTTTTTCTTCTTCCTGCTTCATTAAATGGTGAAAGGACACACCAAAGTTAAAGGGGGCTTTCTATCTGAACAGAAACATTAAGAGGCTTGTCCTTTCCATTAGCTCTAGAAGCCAAAGAAAAATGAATAAGCCTATGGGCATGATGAAGAGGAGATTCTAGACTCATCCTCAGATGTCCATGCTATGGAATCTGAGGCTGACTGAGAGAAGAGCACAATCATCTCTTTCATGGGCACACTGTCCTTGATTGGAATAGCTATGAACAAATAGAATCAAGGCAACATTCAAATTCCTCTTTCTTCTTTCAGTGAATTTCTGTAAGGTAAATGGCAATATGATGTGACTTTATTGTTGTTTCTGTCCTCAAGGAACATATAATCTAGTATATAATCTAGTTTCTGTCCTCAAGGAACATATAATCTAGTAGGAGGATAAGATAAATATATGAATAATGATAATACAAGTTCAAATGAGATAAGTGTAAAGAAGCTTCCAGTCAATTCAATTTCTAACCATAAAATTACCCTTGTCTCTTCTGTCTCGCTTACCCATTCCCATAGCTAAATAGCAGCCAAGGTCAACCAATTCTTTGTCCAAAACATCTTTCAAATCTATTCACTTTTCTTAACTCACACAACCATAGACCTAGATCAGGCCTGCATTACTTCAACTTCTTTAAAAGCTCTATTCTCCTGCTTTGTGGTTTCTCTCTTCTCCAACAGAATCTTCACTCAGCTCTAACCATCTTTCTTCTCTGCTCTATTGCCTTCAGAAGTTCTCAATTGCAAGTGTATGTAATCTAGAAAATAAAAACTCTTTAATATGGAAGTTAAGGTAACCCCCCCAAAATAAAACAATCTAGCTCCCACACATCTGTCCAATTTTATACTATTCTTCTTCATAAATTCTATTTTCTATCCTAATACTACTGTGCTATAAGAAATGATGAACTCAACTTCCCAAAGAGGAAAGGGAGATTCTAATGGTTACTTCAATAGAAATAGCAAAGTTTAGAAAAAGGGTTGATTTGAGGAGAAAAATACTGAGTTCATTTTGGGACATGCTGAAATGTACAAGCCTTACCCCCCCCCCCCAAAATGAGAAGAACCAAAAGAACATTCTATATACAGTAATGGCAATATTGTTTACAAACAATTTTGAATGACTAAGTCATTTTGACTATTATAGATACCCAAATTATCTACAAAGGAAATATAAGATGCTATCTGCATCTAGAGAAAGAACTGATAAATAGAAATATGTATAGAATGATTTTACATATATATATTAAATATATATATATATATATATATACATACATATTTGTGTCTAATAGTATCCATCTCTAGGGTTGGATGGGTGGGGAGGGAAAAATGTACATGATAATTTTATTACATATTTAAAATAAATAGCAAGTTATTTATAAATGTTATGGAAATGTTTGTTTTTATCCAATAAATTATAAATAGAATAAAAATAATTTTATTTCATCCATACTAGAATTTTAGACATTTTCCAATTCAATACTCTTATCTCTTACCTATGGAAATTCATACAGACCATTTTCTATCTCTAGAATGCCCTATCTCCTCATCTCTGGTCCTAAGATATTTTGTCTTCATTCATGGCTTATCTCAGCTGTTTCTTTCTATACAATGTCATCTTTTCAACATACTTCTTAGGATAAGAATTGGGAAAGGAGGAAATAATGTTTAGTAAGAATGAAAAGATGTTTAGAACCAAGATGCACAGAACTTTAAAAAGTTAAACAGAGGAGTTTAAATTTTAGACTAGAAGCAAGGGGGGAGTCTATTGAATAGAAAAGATTCATGAACAACACATAACTTTAAAAAATACTTTGACAGCAGAGTGGTGAATGGACTGAAGAAGGGATGAACTCAAGTTAAGAGACACCAAGAGGTGTTGAGGGCATGTACAAAGATGGCAATGGGTGTGCATTGAGTAAAGCATGAGTAGGGCAAAGGGGTCAAATGTGAAGATATTGTGGAGATAACAAAAATAAAACAGCAAGATTTGGTAATGTGTAAATGTGTAATGGAGAAACAGAGAAATCAAGAACAATTTCCCAAAGGGTAAAGGGAGAGTCTAATGATGACTTCAACAGAAATAGGAAAGTTTAGTAAAAGGGTTGGTTTGAGGAGAAAGATACTGAGCTCATTTTGGAACATGCTGAAATGTACAAAGCCAGGAAGGTGAGAAAGGGTAGAACAAGATCAAATACTCCATCTTGATTAAAACACTATGCAGAAAACCCCCCTAAAAAAAAACACTATGCAACTTGAGTGATCAAAAACAAATATCTATATGTCATAGCAAGCATAATTTTTAGCATTAAAATATGCAATTCCTAAAGGTACTATTAAATTAAAATTACTTCTCATTCTGGCCCCCTGCCATAGTATATCCTCTGCAATTGCCAGCATTGCCTATCATAGTCTCAGGCTTTACCTGCAGCAGTAATAAATATATGCTAGAAGACTGAGGGAGAGATAAGCATTAGAGATATAAACTAGAAGTAAACATCATTAAGTAAGGTGATAATTAAATATTCTGTGAATGAATTATTTTTTCCATAGAATATGATGTAAAGAGAGAATAGCAGAGAGGCAAGAATAATCAAAGGTAACATATTATAATGTTAGGAACATAAACTTTGTAGCCAAAGGACCTGGGATCAAATACTAACTTTGTCAGTTAATACTTCTATGACTTTGAATGAGTTTCAGTGGAATTCAGTTTCCTTAACCATAAGATGTGAGGTTTGGACAAGGCAACTTCCTATAAGGAGGGATAATAATAATTAGAGGAAAAAAGGGGAAAAACAGAGGAATAATAAAAATTGTAATAGTGAATTGTCACCAGATATAATAAATTATCACAATCTGATATTTTTTGCAGATATATTGAAATTAGGAAGGAAAGTAAATAGAGATTAGTGAGGGGGCTCTTAAAGTTGAAGGTACTTTTCTTACTGTTGGTATTCAGGTTGGCAGCCATGATGTAGGTCACATCCTTGGACCTGATCTCATCATGACTGGGGAAAATGTATCTGAGTCACAGTGAGATAGATTCAAGATAAAGATTCAGCAAGTTAATTAGTAGAAAGGGACAAGACAAAAAAAAGAGGATGCTAAGTCTGGGGTGGGGGTGTCAAAAGGTATTGGATTAGTTTTAACAGATGTGGGTTCAATCTTAGATACCACCTTCTTCCTGGAGTTTTCAGGAATGAATGAAGAAATGATTATCTACCTACCTATCTATCTATCTATCTATCTATCTATCCATCTACATAAAATATATAAATTAAATATATATACTAAAACATATGTCCATGTACCTATCTTTACCTCAGTCATCTAATTGAGTTTATCTAAGTAGCTACCCCTATCAGGATATAGAGAGTCTTAGCCAAATTATTAGGTATCCAAGCTGCAGTATTAGGAAGATTGGGAAAGTTCACCAAACTTCTAATATTATTTCAATCCAAGTAAACATAGATAATTCCTCTGAATTTATTATAGCATACTTTATATTTTAGAAGCATTCCATATGACAAGAGAGCTTGAAATGTCATATTTACAGATGAAAGCTCAGAATGAATATTGTGAAACCCAGACTCAGACACCCTGATTCCACAACTCAGAAACATGTCACTCCAGCCTCACCTTAGCCTATGACTAGAGGCATAGTATATGACAGCAACCTGACCAGTGACAAAGATGTCTGAAATCTTAGTAAATAATGAAAAGGTTTATAATGAATGATGAGTATTTAGCTTTTTTCTTGGTTTAGCTTTATCAAAAGTACACTGCCTCCAAAAAGAAGAGGGAAGGAGGGAAGGAAGGAAGGAAGGAAGGAAGGAAGGAAGGAAGGAAGGAAGGAAGGAAGGAAGGAAGGAAGGAAATGGGAAAAACAAAGGAAATGATCTGACAGGGCAACCAGATGGGGCAGTGTGGGGGCAGTTTGGGACAGGGTGTCTCAAGGTGATATAGTTTACTAGTTCACTGTGTACCTGATATGAATTCTGGCTGTAGCATGACTGAGGCAGCAGAGCTGGCGGACTGTGGTCCATGCCCCAGTGGAAAGGCACTGAAAAATTAGCTACTGCACATAACAAATGGCTAGGTACTTGGCTCCGGCAGGTAATGACATTTCAAGGTGCATTCACAGTCTGGGAATACAATTCAGACAGTGATCTCCAACCTTTCAGGACCATGGACACTGTCCCCAACAGTTAGAGTTACATTTCTCTTGATTAGTTCCTATGGTTTTGGTGTTATTATTAAAAAGTGCTTCTTTAAAAACAAAATAATAATAAGAACACATTTCCCTGGCTGAGAGTTACTTCATTATTTTCTCAAAACACAAATATTATCAACTGGTCTGGAAAGTTTAATTTGAGAAGTTTTGCTGGTCTTTTCCATTTAGAAAAAAAAGGTCTGAATAGAAATCAGATACATCATTATTACATAGATTCAGATAAACCTTGAACAGGAGCAAATGGCACCTGTGCAGTATGATTTCAAGATGTCACACTCTCCTGTTCCCATGCCTACTTTCAAGCAACAAAAATCTTCAAAACAGTAGTTTTCTTTCCTTTACTCATTTCATGGGCCTTAGTTTCCTTATCTGTAAAATGAGAATGTTGGGACTAGTCAAACTCTGAACTTTATTCCATACTTAATAGATAGATAAATATATAGACAGATAGACACACACACACACACTTAATATGTATGTTTTTATGTATTTATATGGCATTGTAAGGCATCTAGATGGTGTAATGGAGTAAAGAAGATGAGTTAAAATCCATTGTCAGATGTTTACTACCTGTGTGACCTGGGGAAACCATTTAAATAAACTCTCCCTGCCTCAGTTTACTCATACATGAAGTAGGAATGATAGTAACTTAAGTCCTATGGTTGTTGTCTGAAATGTGCCTTCTCCTTATCTCTACTGAGAATTTTTGGCTTCCTTCAAAGTTTAATCCAATACTATCTATTCTGTGAATACATCTTCACTAATGTTCCCTAGTTTTTAAATCAAGCTCTTTCTATGAAATACTTTCAACTTAAATATTTATTAAGTGTTTATGATAGTATCTGGGTTTTTTTTTAAAAAGACAAAAGTGAAGATTTCTTCCATCAAGGTGCTAACATTGAACTGAGAAAGAGAGGGTAAAAAGGAGATATGACATGTATACAGATAAGTAAATATCAAGTAGTCCAGTATGGCTGAAAAAAAGAAACATTACTATAAATCAGTAGTGGTGCCAACAGCTAATATGTGTGACTTCTCCCAGATATATGTAGCAGGTAGTAAATAGAAGCAGAGAAGGTGGGGGTAACTCAATGATGGGGCTTGAGAGAACATGAAAGGTGACAAGACAAGGGGGTAAAAGGCTGAATAGCAGAGGAAAGTGTTCAGTTGATTGGTCAACAATAGGATCAAGGACCTGAAGGGAAAAAAATGAGATCAGAGAAATAGTGATTGGTAGAAATGGAAAGAATGACTGGAAATCACAATGAGAACAAAGAATACATTTAGGACAAAGAAGCAATAGGAGAGATGGAAAGAGAAAATTATGATCAAACTTCAGAATTCAAGATCATGAAATAAATTGAATTATATAGGGAAAGTGATGAATGCTAAGGCATAACCTCCTCAGTGGACAGATAGGGGGATAGAGTAAAAATATAAAGGATTTAGGAATTTGATGAATCAAAAATTGCAAAGAACTTTAGTGCATTATCTCACTAGATCATAGAATAAGGAAAGAGAGTACAGCTGGCTCAGTAGAGGGAAGCCTTTTGAATCACAGAATTAGGGGAAAGGAAATAGGAGTTTAATAGACATAGAAAGGGGCAAGGAAGCCTCCAGGGTCCTGTAATGAGAAACAGCAGTGTCCACAGTTCTATCTCTAAATACCATGGAATAAGGGAAGCCAGGAAGAAGATGAATTCAGGCATCTGGCTTTGTGAATGCCTAGAGATCAAGTCCCTAGGGCCCTGATGAATTCTTGAACATAAGTTCCTTTGCCCCATTACAACTCACACCTAAATTCATCATGAAGATACAACATGTACCTGATACATGGTTGGAAGAATTCTAATTTTCTAATAGAGTAAAAGGTGCCAAATAAAGATACTACATTATTGTTATTGTTGTTTTCTTCCCATAGCACACAAATTTTACTAGAAGATGTTGAAAAAAGGTGGAGTAATATTTTTCAAAACTGGAAATCCTATAAAATATGCATATAAATTTGTATAGAAGACAAATGAGTACAAACCAATCAGGAAGGTTGTCACTGTGGTGTTTAGGGAACTCAGTTAAGCAGCATCTTCTAGTAGCACAAAGAAAATATCACTCTAGTTTTATATGCTCTAGTCTCATAGGACTGCTGTAAGAAAAGTGCATTGTAATACTTAAAGAACTAGGGAAATTCTGGAAAGGATGGGATTGGACCTAGGGTTTCATTGATGTGGCAAACTCTCAGATGAGGAAACCCAAACTCCCCAAGGCATCTTTTCAGTAATTTATAGTGTTCGAGGGGTGCCAGAAATATTAAAAGGTTAAGTGACTTGCCCAGAGTCACACATTTAGTATGTGTAAAAGAGGGGACTAGTTCTGACACTGGTTCTCTATCCCCTATATCACAACTGTCCTTCATAAGTTTATTAACAGTACTTGTTTGACTGTAGGCAAATAAACCCCTTACCTTTTAGGGGTTTGACAGTCTGATTAAGCCTCCCTTTCAGAATGGATCCCTTCTCAGAATAATGTTTTTATATGCACACCATAAAATACATAGATTACAAAGGAAACCAATTATTTTGAAATATACTTATGAAAACATGTTCTTTTTAAATTCATAGACCCCAAGTTAAGAGATGTTACCTAAGGCTTCAGTTTCTTTATCTGTTAAAGAAAGGATTGGTCTACTCAACAATGTCTGAACTCCCCTTCCAGATCTAAAAGCCTATTGACCAGATATTCACATTAAATCCATCACTATTACCCTTCATTACCCACAGATCTGTCTCTGAAACTGCTTTTCTAGATATAATTCTCTATCTCCATAAATATATGTTATTCTCCCCCCCCACCCAGATATGTGATCTTGTCCTTTTTATATTAAACTTTGTGTCCTCCTGCTGAGAGCAGTTTCATGAGATAATCCATGTTAGCTTATTTTCAAATTAAGCCACCTTTTAATGTTATATCTTCCCAGAATATATTACCAATTTTTAAGCACATCTGAGGCATGAACAAGTCTTCATATTCACTCACCTCCTTCTTTCTCTTTCTTCCTTGCTTTCTTCCTCCCCCCTTCTCCTTCCTCTTTTTCCTTCCATCCCCTCCCCTTAAGAGCAGTGAAGCATTCTGATGTGTTATCTTAAACCAGAGCCCATTTTCAAACAAGAGTTTTTTTAATTGACTCATAGTTCTACAATCATCTACTAAATTCCCTTTTCTTCTTCCATACAACTCCACTGCCACTATCTAATCTATGTAAATATTCCAAGCTACCATGACCCTTTTGAAATCCCATTTTCATAGCTCCAGTAGCCACATCTTCAATTGTTGTCTAACAAATTCACTTTTCTTGGCATATCTATTTAAGGAAAAACAAGTGAATACAAAACAGTTTTTATTGGCTCTTAAGCCACTAAATGTACACAGTAAAAATCATTAACCTCATATATTCTAGGAATCCAGACAGATCAAATTCACATTTCATAGAACATTTTACTTTAAAAAATAAATCTTCTTTAGAACCAGAAAACATATGGCTATATTAAATCTATGGAAATATTCTGTTTTGACACAGCAGATACGTCCCCAAAAGAAGAAACTCCTTAACAAAGCACATTCCTAGGAATTTGGGGATGGTAATAGTTTATTGATTTTTTTTTGTATTATTTTTACTTTTTTAATTGTTTGATTGTTTTATTTTTAATTTATGGAACAAAGCAAATATTTCCATAACACAGTATAATAGAAAAGATTATTACATATAAAACTAAGTCTATTATGTACAACTTACTCTTCTTTTTAAATATATAACAAGATTATATAAATATAAATATATATATATATATATATATATATATATATACTTAGCATGTAAATTTCTTCCCTGGAGATGGCTACATTAGACACAAATGTATATGTGTAGGTGTGTGTATACGTATATATGTACAGACAGATATATACATATGTGTGTATAAAATCATTTTATATATACTTCTGCTTATCAGTTCTTTCTCTGGAATCAGAAAGAGTCCTTCTTCATAGGTGCTTTATAGTTAATATAAGTAATTTATAATAGTCAAAAAGACTTATTCACTCAAAATAGTTCTTTAAACAATATTGCTATTACTGTACATAAGGAAAAGTTTATCTTTGGCTCTGGCAGAATGATGGCAAAAGATATACAGTATTTGACCATAAAAAATGACTAACCTCAGTGAATGATAAAATCCTTTTATAAATGATCACAAATATTTTGTCCTATAAATACAACTCTCCTGAATCATGTTTCAAAAAATAGCCATCTATCAAGATTGCATTTCTCTAATAAGTAATGGTTTAGAGCAAATTTTCATATGACTTTGAATCATTCTTTTTTTTTTGTTAAGGTAATGGGATTAAGTAACTTGCCCAAGGTCACACATCTAGGTAATTATTAAGGGCCTGAGATTGGATTTGAACCCGGGTCTGTCCTCCTGACTTAAATGCTCAGTATAGACATAATGAATAAATTTAAAGGGGGGAACAAGTCATGGTGAGAAACCCTAGAGTCAATAGTTAGACAATAAACATGTATTAAAAGCCTACTATGTATTAAAAGCCTACTGGTCACTGGGGGAATACAAAAAGAGGCAAAAAACAGGCCCTGTCCTCAAGGAGTTTACAATCTAACAAGAAGATCTCATGCAAACAAGTAGATATCAATAAGTCACTTACAAAAAAAATTGGAAATAATTAAGAGAGGGAAGGCACTTAGAATTGAGAGACTGGGACTACAGTATAGGTGGATAAAATAACTGCTTTTTATAGAGGAATAAAAGTATTGGAATATTTTTATCTTCTGGAGAGTCAATAAAAGCATTCTTAGCACAATTCTAGTTGCAAACAGAACAATAGGGAAGATAAATACATCATTTTGCTCTTACATTTTAAAAATTCTTTCTGTCATATCTCTATACATTGAAAGCTTTTCATGCCATGTAACTTGAAGATTGAGAGTATTTATTATCATAATGATTATGAGTGTTATTTTTCTTTGATGATAAAGTAATCATAAATAATTTGGAAGCAATTTACAATTTCATGAACAACCTAAGCACCAAACTGTCATCTACTTTGGCTTCTTTATAAACAATTTTCGGGTTGTGGTGATTAACCTAAGGCTGTAATTGCAGCAAATTTCAAAGAGGAAGAGGAAGAGATGGAGGAGAATGAGGAGCTGAAGAAGGAGGAGGAGCAGGAAGTAGAGAAAGAGGAAGATAAGGAGCAGAAGGAAGAGATGAAGGAAGGAGAAAGAAGAGGAGAGGAAGGAGGAAATGGAGGAGGAGAAAGAGGAGATGGACAGGAAGGAGAAAGGAGAAAGAAAAGGAAGAGGAAAAGAAGAAGGAGGAAAAGCAAGACAAAGAGGAGATGCAGGAGGAGGAAGAGGAGAAGGAGGAAGAAGGGAAGGAGGAGGAGGAGGAGAAGAAACAGAGCGCTTTCCTTAGTTAAAATTCTGTATTTCATTCTGTATTCCCAGCTTCAAGGGAACTTGAGAAAATTATGTATTTTGTATTTAATAATATTTATAACATGTAATAAATGACAGAGTCTTATAAATGTCTCCTGATTTCTCTCTATGGTGTGAAGGTCAGTAGAGTTCAAACTATGAGGAGTACTACCAAATTGACAAGGTTGCCAGGATCGCCTGGGATGAGGATTGTGTTTGAGAACCAGCCTCTCCCAACCACAAAATGAAGGCAGGCACTGTACCAAATGATCCTTGAAACCCTACCAGCTACCAGAATTCTAGGATTCTGTGTTTTGTGTCTCCTGCCTCCTAGGACAATGCATCATCTACCACCTCTACCTCCAATTCTAAACATAGGGACCCCAGGCAGTGTTCCTGCTTGGCTCTCCTCATAGCCAGGAAAACGGGTATCTCACCCAAGCTGAAAGAGTTTGTAAACTTCACTTATATAGGTCACCTCTGAGAAAAATGTATTCATACATGACTTACAAATTATGTTTAAACATGCACTAGCAGGAGAGAATTTGTTAATATAGACCAAATAAACATACAGGGGACTGTTAGAGAACATAGAAATCATCAGGCAGGAGAATTTTTTTTCATTAAACATTGAATCATTGCAAGACCTGCCAGCAGCATGAAATAAATTAATGTTTAATATTTAATATAGGATGATGATAATGCTGAAGGAAATTTCTATTTTAACTTTTATGTGATTTGGCATTTCAATTTTAGCTCAAATATACTTCTAGAAGGGTTCAAAACACACAAATCCAGTATTTGCTTCTTTTATTTAATATGTTGTGGTGTGTTTAAAAAATACCACCTTATTTTAGTGACATTTTATCATTTAGTGCTGATAGAAATCCTATTTTAGGAAATGGGTTTATTTTCTCCTACCCAAGATATAATAATCTTCTCAAAAAAGGCATTCTCTTCATTCAGCAAGGTCATCCATCTGACCTGTATGATTCTAACAATTATGTATAAAATGATCTGTTAAGAGATCAAAATCAAGGAAAACGCTTAACTCTGGGGACTGAGATAGCACAAAACACATTATTAAAACATGAATTGACCTTACTGAGTGAAAACACAACTCTATTCAATATGCTGCACAACAGGCGATTTTTCTATAAGCAGCAACAAACACTAAAAGCAAAGAAATTGCCCTGAATTATTGAGAGATGAAGAGAGGGGGAGGGGGAGGGAGAGAGAGAGGGAGAGTTAGAGAGAGAGAGAGAGAGAGAGAGAGAGAGAGAGAGAGAGAGAGAGAGAGAGAGAGAGAGAGAGAGAGAGAGAGAGAGAGAGAGAACATTAGAAAGATAAAAAGGTAGAACAATCATGGTCACCTCTGGCATGATAGAAGAAGGAAAACAAATATAACTTTTAGTAATCACTGATCAACTAAAAAGGATGGTCAATAGGTGCAATAGCAGGAAATGATTATAGTAATCTACTGTTTGATAAACTTAAAGAGTCCAGCTATTGGGATAAAAACTCTCTTCAATAAAATCTGCTGGGAAAACTGGAAGCTAATATGGAAGAAACTTAGATTAGACCAACATCTTACACCCTATACCAAGATAAGATCAAAATGGAGACAGGATTTAGACATAAAAAAACATATTATAAGCAAACTAGAAGATCAAGGACTAGTTTACCTGTCAGATCTATGGAAAGGGAAGCAGTTTATGACCAAGGAAGAGATGGAGAACATCACTAAAAACAAACTAGATGATTTTGATTATATCAAATTAAAAAGTTTTTGCACAAACAAAACCACTGTAACCAAGATCAAAAGAAATGTAGTAAACTGGGAAACAATCTTTACAACTAGTATTTCTGACAAAGGACTCATTTCTAAAATATATAAAGAAATGAATCAAATTAAAAAAAAAGCCATTCCCCAATTGACAAATGGTCAAAGGATATGCAAAGGCAATTAACAGATGAGGAAATCAAAGCGATCCAAAGTCATATGAAAAATTGCTCTAAATCATTACTTATTAGAGAGATGCAAATTAAAGCTTTTATGAGATGCCACCTCACACCTCTCAGACTGGCCAATATGACCAGAAAGGAAAATGATCAATGTTGGAAGGGATGTGGGAAATCTGGGACACTAATACATTGTTGGTGGAGCTGTGAACTCATAGGGGTGATGATGAACCTTGATGGATTTGAGCATTCCATCAGTGCAACATTCAGGGACAGTTTTGGGCTATCTGTGAGGGAGAATACCATCTGTCTCCAGACAAAGAATTGTGGAGTTTGAACAAAGACCAAAGACTATTATCTTCAGTTTAGGGGAAAAAAAAAGTTATCTTATTATGTAATTTTGCTATCTCTTATATTTTATTTTTGTTCCTTAAGGATATGATTCCTCTCTCATCACATTCAATTTGGATCAATGTATACCATGGAAACAATGTATAGACTGGCAAATTGCCTTCTGAGGGGTTTGGGGAGAGGGTAGCAAGATTAGGGGAAAAATTGTAAAAGTCAAAATAAATAAATCTTTGGAAGTGAAAAAAATTAAATTAAAACAAAATAAATAAAATCTTTAGTAAGGTAGCTAAGTGGTACAAGAGAGAGAGATCTCAGGTCTGGTATTAGGAAGACATGAGCTCAAATTCAGCCTCAAGGGCAGATAGGTGGTGCAGTGGATAAAGCACCGGCCCTGGATTCAGGAGTACCTGGGTTCAAATCTGGTCTCAGACACTTAATAATTACCTAGCTGTGTGGCCTTGGGCAAGCCACTTAACCCTATTTGCCTTGCAAAAAACCCTAAAAAAATTCATCCTCAGACTCTTACTAGTTGCATGACCCTACCCTCTGTCTGCCTCAGTTTCCTCAACTCCCTCAGCCAGTTATTGTGAAATTCAAATTTGTAAAGCACATGACACAGTACTTGATTCATAGAAGGTGCTTAATAAATAATTCTCTTCCCTCAAAAAAAAAAAAAAGGATGATCAGTGTTCAGTAGAATGTAAGCCTCACAAAAAAGAGGTAGGGAATAAAATGGGTACCCAAGAACTGGAAGACAGCTATACTAATTGGGGCATATAAATATAATAGGATATTATTGAGTCAAAAGAAATTATCAAAGTGAGAAGTTCTAAGAAGGGTGGAAGACTTGTATGAGCAAAGTATAATCAAGACAACAATATAGACAAAGATTACTATGTAAAAGATAATGCTAAAAGGGAGTTAAATTCTGGTTAAGAGTAATGAACAATTGTAAGCAAAGAGAACAGCTAAAGAAACATAATATCCTCATCACTTTCCATTGTGCCTACATTTAACAAATGTTTGATGCTTACCTTACAAGGTTATTATGAGGATTAAATAAGATAATGTATATAAAGTGATTTGCAAGCCTTAAATTATCAACTAGATAACTGATATAGCTGTTATTGTTGATATTATTATTATTACACCTATCTAATTGCATTAGATATGAACTCCTTGAGGAAAGAGACTGGCTTTACTTTTTTTTTTACTCCCCAGTTTTTAGTTTAATACAGTTCTAAGCAAATAATAAGCTCTTAATAAATTCTTTTTTATTACCTGACAACTCCTCCACATCTTAGTAAGTAATATCAATGAATTTCAATGGTCAATATAATTAGTCATTTTAAAAATGGGTGATGACTGTTAAAATTTTGGCTGAGCCTGGAACAACAGGCACAGAGTTTGGTGGACATAATTCTGTATTAATAAATAACAATAACAATAATAATAGCAGCTAGCATATATGGTATTTACTATGTTTCAGACATTGGTTAAACATTTTATAATTATAAACTGATTTGATCTTCACACCAACCCTGCAAAGTAGGTATTATCATTATTTTCATTTTATATATGAGGAAACTGAGAAAATAGAAGCCAGGTGACATGGCCAGGATCACACAGATTGAAAGTGTCCAAGGCTGGATCTGAACTCAAGACTTCCTGACTCTAGCCTTTAGAAGGTTTTACAGCTTATTAGAACCTGCTAGAGTTTGCATTCCATAAATCCAGTTTTCCACATCCCAGAATCACTCTCACCTCAACAATGGAGGGCAACTACAGTAGATGTAGAGACTTGTAATAAAAACTGTAAGATGAAGACTATACTGTGTGCAAGGAAAGCAAGTGAGAAATGAGCTGATGAAACTTTAGCACCTACAGCTCTTACTTGGCCAAGTTACATCCAATAATAATTCTGCTGATACAGCTCATTTTTTACAATCTTCTCTTATCTGTTATTCCAAAGGGCATCTGAATTTAAAGAGGTTTTTGATGATCTCCTAAGAAATAGCTTTTAAGCATATTTTCCTTGGTAGGAAAAAGAAAAAAGGAATAAGAAAAAAGGACAACTAATAGCAGAAGTGTGTTAACCCAGTCAGTTTGTGTGCTGTATGATTTTTGCATGAAGTCTCAAATAAAAATCATGAAAGCAACAGGAATAGAAATAAGCAAGACTTAAAAATAAGTACACAAAACCTGAGAACGAATGTCTAATTTCACAGTGGCTGAGTTCTCTGGGCAGAGGCAAATGAAGGAATTTTAAAACTTACTTCTTTCTACAAAATAAATGATTCAAGAGTTACTTTGGTCCAAGCTTACAAAATATTTTTAAAGCAATATATCACTGATATTTTAAATAAAAACTATATTTGAAAAAAAAATTTTAAATTTCCAAGTCAGGGAAGTAAGAAGATGGAGATGAGGAGAGCATTCCATAAATGAGGGACAGTCAAATCACTGACCTCCAGAGTTCCCAAGGTCAGGAAATGAGTGTCTTTTTCAAGAAATAGTATAGTATTTCTGGATCTCAGAGTATCTGGGAGTACTCTGAATAGGACAGTCCTACTCTGAAGTAGGACAGGTAGAAGTCTATGAGTTATGAAAGGCTTTGATTTTGCTACTGGACTTCAATGAGAGTGAGGTTGACTACTTAATGAAACTCTGTCTAACTTAAATCCAATTCATTAGTGAGTCAAAATATCAATCTATGATATCGGTGGTCTTCATAAACAAAGGATTAACATTTGGTCATCACATGCCATCATGAGACCCTTCCAGACAACAGTTAGAATGTCCAGCATGCTGAATCTGGACAAGTAGCTGGAGATAGGAATAGCATGGGCAGTGGTCACTATAGAAGAAGAGTCACATTTCTGTCTCTTTTACATCCCACTTCCTGCACCATCCCAGCCACTGTTAGCCACTTCCATAGTAAAGTCTGTAACACCCATAACCCACAAGCTAGTTAAACACCTGGTTGTATCCCCTCCACTGTACATGTTTCCTGTATTTATTATGTTAAGGATTTCTTCTCTCATCCTCCTACCCCAACCCCAAGGTCTATGACTATTTTGATAATATATCATTAATCTAGTGCTTTCTCTAGCTAAACTAACTCTCTTCTGCGAAAAAGTCACTAATTTGAACAAGTCCACTCATGTATCCAATATCAAACCAATCTCTCACACTAGCTTAAATGTTAACAGTAGAATTTTTCAATTTTTTTTCCCCCAGGTCTCATTTCCCCCAATTAAACTGCAAATTAATGGGCAAGGTCTTCTACTTCAATATCATCCATTTCTCCCCATTCAGCACAGTGCTGAAAACACAGAATATATTGAAAGAATGCAGGCTAGATGACTAAATAGTTTGAAAGCAAGATAATTTAGTAAAGATGGTTCAGGAAGACCAGATCTAAAATCAGGTAGAAATTCACAAAGCCTTAGATTTGTTGGAAGGTTTAATCAACAAATATAAAAGTCTGGGAAAAGGATTCTCAGGTTTCAGTGGGTTAGGCATACTGAAGACCAATCATTCTTCTCTTTTTTTAAAATGATTATGAATATCTCAGCATGTGTATGACACTTCTCTTCTTGAATACGCTGGTGTCTATATGGTGAGTTAAGAAAAAAAGTCTTATTTATTCTTCTTAATCCAATATCAATTGAACTTAGGGTGCTGTATATGAAGTGTTTGTGCAAACAAATTTTAAATTTTTTAATTTTAAAATGTCAAATGTCAAATGTCAAATTCCCAGATTTGGCTATCAATAAATCATTTAACAAGCATTTCTGAAGTACCTTTTATGTGCTAGGCAGTACTGGAATGGACCTCAAAGTTCATCTAGAGCAATTAACTCCTTTTACAAATTAGAAAATTAAGGCCCAGAAAGGTCAAGAGACGAATCCAAGGTCAAATGGCAAAGTTGGGATTTGAATCCAGGTTGTTTGGCTGTTTCAAATATATCCATGGATCACACTGCCTTATTAAATTTTAAACTTTTCTAAAATCTTCTCCAAAAACTGCCTTCTCATTTCTAGAAGAAAAGCAGAGCCTGTTTCAAAGTCGTTCTTACTGTCCCTGAAGCCAGTATATAAAAATAGTACCAGTAGATTAATCAAACTCCATTTAAAATATATTCTAGAAAAAAATAAAGCATTTTGATAATATTCTAGGCCAAAAAAGAAGAGGAAAATCTTACAGAATATAGTGAGTTTAAAGTGTCTTCCTTATTCAGTGATGACCTCCACCTCCTGTGAAGATATTTAAATTCATCATCTGGATAGATAAGGTTTTTTAAATGTCATAGGGCAACCAACAGATTTGACAGGGTTCTGTAGGGAGCCAATAAAATTAAAGCAACTCCATTTTGTCTGTAATTCCTCTATCTTGTCTTACCCTGTTCATAATACAGTTTACCCTTTTTTCCACCTTTCTGATGAGACAGCAAGTATTAAAACAGTACTTATCAATTATGATGAGAATTGATGAGAATCAATTATGAGGTTATGAAAAACAGCTGTCCTAAATCTAATTTCTACCCCCAACATCTCCTAATTTTATCCAGCAACAAGATCTGTTCAATCAAGAGATGCTCATATCCAGTTTACCTCCAGCCTAACTGGAATACTTTCAGGTTTCTCCAGTTGTCTTTGCTCATGGTTTCCAATGTGATATTTCTAAAACACAGGTCTCCCTATATCATTCTCCCGTTCAAGAAGTTCCAGGAGTTCCACATTAGTTTATATGATCAAATACAAGCTTTCTATTTAGAATTTTTTTTTGTTTTTTTGTTTTTGCAAGGCAAATGGGGTTAAGTGGCTTGCCCAAGGCCACCCAGCTAGGTAATTATTAAGTGTCTGAGGGCGCATTTGAACTCAGGTACTCCTGACTCCAGGGTCGGTGCTCTATCCACTGCACCACCTAGCTGCCTCCATTTAGCATTTAAAACCCTTTATAACTTGGCTTTAATCCAGAATAGGTGAACTTAAAGGCTGATTTCAAGGCTAGTCAATTTCCAAGTTAATTTACTCATTAATTCCCCTTTATAAAATTTTTGTGGTTTAGTTATCAGATGCCTTGCCTTCAAGGTCATCTCCAAAAGACCTGATTCATAACTGACAAGTGAACCCACATGACTCTGGAGGAGAAAATGAGGCTGGTAACGTAGCCCAGAACCCCCTCACTCAAATCCAGTTCACTTGCTTGTCATGGCATCACCTCCCTAATGTCATAGTCTTCTTCAAGAAAGAAGTACCAACATCATCATCATCATCATTGATCATTCAATCATGTCCAACTCTTCGTGACTCCACGGACTCTAGCACACCAGGCCCTTCCATCTTTCACTATCTCCTGAAGACTATCCAAGCTCATTAGATGTTTCCATTAAGTCATCAATCCATCTCACCCTCTACTGATCCCATTTTCCTTTTGCCTTCAATCTTCACAACATCAGGGTCTTTTCCAATGACTCCTATGTTTTCATAGTGTGATCAAAGTATTTATGTTTCAGTATCTAACATTCCAGTAAATAGTCTGAATTAATTTCTTTAATTACTGACCTGATTTGACCTCCATGCTGTTCACAGGACTCTCAAAAGTTTTATTCAGCACCACAATTCCAAAGTATTGATTCTGTGGCACTGTTTTCTTTGTAGCCCAACTCTCACAGCCATATATTGCTACTGGGAAAAAAAAACATAGCTTTGTTTTTCCATGATTATATGGATCTTTATCAACAAGGTGATGTCTCTGCTTTTTAATATATTGCCATAGATGTCCTTCCAAGGGGCAAATGTCTTTTAATTTCATGGCTGCAGACACCATCTGTAAATATCTTTGAGTCCAAGAATATAAAATCTCACACTACTTCCATTTCATCTCCCTCTATTTTCTAGGAAATGATGGGACCAGTTGTCAAGATCTATGCTTTGTTTTGGGTTTGTTTTGTTTAATTTTGATGTTAAGTTTCAAGACTGCTTTTATACTTTCCTCTTTCACTCTCATCAAAAGGCTTCTTAATTCCTCTTCACATTCTGCCATCAGAGTAGTATCATCGATATATCTGAGATAGTTGATATTTCTCCCAGCAAATTTAATGATAGCTTTTGATTTGTTCAGCCTGGCATTTTCATGATATATTCTGCATACATTAAGTAAATTAAAGTGACAATAAATACAGTTTCATCATACTTTCTACAATTTTAAACAGTCAGTTGTTCCATGGTTTTTTTTTTCCCAACTGTGGCCTCTTGACCCGCATATAGGAGTTGGAGACATGAAAGATGATCAGATATTCCTATCTCTTTGAGGACTTGCCACATTTTCTGGTTATCCACACAATCACAGGCTTTAGTGTAGTCAACAGAATGGAATAGATATTTTTTCTGCAATTCCTTTGCTTTCTCCACAATCTAGTAAATTTTAGCAATTTGCTCTCTAGTTCCTCTGCCTCTGCAAAAATCAGCCTGCACTTCTAGTAATTCTTCATTCCAATATTGCTGAAATTTAGTTTATAGCATCTCAAGCATAACCTTACCAGTATGTAAAATGAGTGCAACTGTTAGGTAATTGGAGCATTCTTTGGAATTGCTCTTCTTTAGGATATGGGCTCTACATGACCCCAAGGATTCTGTCCAGAGGGTTTTCTTGGCAAAGATCCTGGAGTGGTTTGCCATTTTATTCTCCAGTGTGTCCCCATTTTACAGATTAGGAAGCAAATAGGGATTAAATGACTTGCCCCCAGTCACCCAGAAAGTAAGTTTTTGTGGCTGAATTTGAATCCAATCTACATCCCTCCAGGTTCATTGCTCTCATCTACTGTACCACCCACTGTACCACCCTATCCTTCTGGCTATTCTTTATATACAATAGTCCATTTTTTAATCTCTATAATTTTGAACATATTTTGTACATATTTTATAGGAGGCATTTTTGCCTCACCTCTGGTTCTTAGAATTCTTAAACTCTCTTTAAGTCTCAATTCAAATGGAATCTCCTACATGAAAAATTTTTTTCTTTGACAAACATTGGAAGGGATGTGGGAAAACTAGGACACAAATTTACTGTTGGAGGAGTTGTGAACTGAATCCAAACATTCTGGAAAGCAATTTGGAACCATGTCCAAAGAGCTATAGAACTGTGAATACCCTTTGATGCACAACTGTCTATATCACAAAGTGATCATGAAAAAGGGGGAAAGACCCACTTGTACAAAAAAATATTTATAACAGCTCTTTTTATGATAGCAAAGAATTAGAAATTGAGGGGATGCCCATCAACTGGGGAATGGTTAAATAAATTGTGGTACATGAATGTGATGGAACACTATTATGCTATAAGAAATCATAAGCAGGTGGATTTCAGAAAAACCTGGAAAGACTTGTATGAACTGAGTGAAGTGAGCAGAGCCAGGAGAACATTGTACACAGTATAGAAATACCGTGTGATTACCAACTATGATGGACTCAGTTCCTTGCAACTGATCCTTGACCAAGGACAATCCTGAAAGACTTGTTTTGGAAAATGCCATCCACATCTAGCGAAAGAACCATGGCAACTGTATGCAGACCAAAGCATACTATCTTCATTTTTTAAATTTGTTTTTTGCTTTTTTCTTTCTCAGGTTTTTTTCCCCTTTTGTTCTGATTCTTCTTTCATAACATGACTAATATGAACATATGTTTGGCATAACTCTATATATAAATCACCTATATCAGATTTCTTGCTTCCTTGGGGAGGGGGAGGGAAGGAAGGATGGGAAAAATATGGAACTCAAAATCTTACAAAAAAATGGATGTTGAAAACTACCTTTCCATTAAATGGAAAAAAAAATTTTAATGAAAAGTTAAAAATAAACCTTTTTCCTGATTCCTTAGCTCCCCCTGCAAAACTGCCTAGTATTTACTTTGTGAATATCTTATAAGTATTTATACATTTATAAATTACTTTCCCCATTGAATTTAAGTCTCCTGAGCACAGGTACTATTTCATTTTTGTCTCTGCATCTCTAACCCTGAGCATAGTTCTTGCTATATAGTATTTTATAAATGTTAACCAATTGACTGGTTGATTGAAATGGGAAACTGCCAAATCCCAAACTTTTATTTAGAAATGTAAATATTCAATCAAATAATTTCTTTAATAAGAGAACATAATAAAAAAGGAAGTCAATGGGACAGATCAAGAATTTAGGAATTCATTTTGAGAATCTGGTTCTTGTGGATATTAGCTAATGCTATAGTAACTACAGATCTTATTTTAGAAAAAAATTCTATAATTCATCTTCATTTTTAATTAGTGTTTCAATTGTCTTGAATTCAGTAGTTCAATATATTTTTTATCCCAGGGGTCCACATCAAGCATTTTCTTTAGCGAGTTGCTTACACGAAAATAAAGTATGAGCTTCTGCAAGCCAGCAATCTAAACCAAGCACTTATAAACTTCACCAAGAATACTTATTGGCACATCAAGTCAGCAGAGATGACACAAATCTCAGCAGCCCAGGGAATGGATTAATTTTCTAGACTTGATCATTCAGATCAACATACAAAACCCAAGATGCTATATTTGCAAAATTCCTGCTCCCACTCCTTTGGAAAGGGTGTCTTTAAGACATTTAAAAAAAAAGTTGTCACACAGGATAATTCTGGCAAGGATGACATTTTATTCTGCTGGGTTTCAGGTTATATTCACCCTGAGTGTATTTTTTTCAAATCAAATATTTACAGGATGTTATAATGTACAGGTTTATATCTCCAATTGGCTTTTCTTTCAAATGACTTGACTAGATTCGTTTCATTCTCTTTTACTAACTGTAGACATTGTCTGAGACTCTGATCTGGCCTATATTCATTCCATTGATGAATTATTTTGCTGCCATGGGTTTAATGGTCATTTCATGACAAGTACTGTAAGGTTTATATGGCCCCAAGGCCAAATTCTAATCTGTCTCCTTATCTTAAATCCAGGATTACTTCAAGTGCAACAGGATTAAAATATCCCCTACCACCACCAAATAACCTTAGTCCTATTCAGAGATCTCACTATTCTTTTAGTTTCTCAAACAAACAAACAAAAAACCATTATGGTTAGTTTGGACTTTCCTTTCTTTTACTCTTTATTTTAAATCTATTACCAAAATTCTGTCATTTTTTTCCTTCAAAACATTTTCTAGACTGGACCCTTACTCACTATTCCTACTGCTAGATACTCAAGTGTAGAGATTCTCATCACCTCATTGGTTTCCTGTATCTAGACCTAATCTCAAACACTTAGCTGCTTGTTTTTGTTTCTAAAATACTGAGATGTTTTCAGTCACCTTTTTATAGCAAATATCTTCTTAGCTTTAGGATAAGAAATGTCAAACTAAATATTTAGGATGATATGGGGAAGCTGAGACTGGTAAGAATGTGAGAACATTGAGAGATTAATTACAAGAATAAAAATTAGGATTTCAAATACGACAATCTAATCTATATTTTATCTTCTGGATAAAATATAGTATTACAGTCTGGATTTTGTTAAATCACTACTCAACACTAGTGAATTTAACTTGATTGAATCTCTATTAAAAAGCAACCATATTGATGTTAGTAGCCAGTTCATCTTATACTTCATTTTAAAATTAAAATATTTTTTCAATTTTTAAAAATCCCAATTTAAAAAAAATACCTTATAATAAATAAGCATTGTAAGAAAAATAAGATGTCACATTAGTCAAGTCCAACACATATACACAAACATACACATACATATATGTACTTTTATATACACAAACATAAATAGATATACTATGTGTATAACTAAATGTAAAGATGCATATGTTTATATGTCTATAAATTTTTAAAGGATAGAGAAATATGTTACAGAGTACAGATATATAGAGAGAGACATATCTAAAAAATAGATACAGAAACATATTATATATGTATACTTATACATATATATATATGTGTGTGTGTGTGTGTGTGCATAAATACATTGGGGGGTTCATGGGAGGTAATCAGAGAACATCACTATGTCAGGAAGAGGGTAGCATGCTTCATCATTGGTTCTCTGAATCATGATTGGTCACTGAAAAGATATGAGTTCTTAAATCTTTCCAAACTATTTTTCTTTACCAGGCTTTTTTATTGTATAAATTTTTCTTCTGCTCTCTTACTTCACTCTGAATCAATTCATACAAGTCTTTCAAAGTTTCTCTGAAATCACCCCTTTTATAATCTTTATGTTACAACAGTATTACAATAGTATTACATGACAATCACATATTATTTATTCAGCTGTTCCTCAACTGACAACTGTTCCTTAGTTACCAGTTTTTTTGCTATCCTTTCATTTTCTTTGACATAATCTCTCACTTAGTATAACACATAACCAACTGGAAGGAGACAGGAAGAAGATTCCAGACAAACAGCAAGCTCTCAATCTGAAAATCAAATCTTTTCAAATTAAAGCTCTTGGGGTCTGAAGATGTGGTTTGGGGGAATTTTTTTTGAAGGGAAATATTCAGAAGTTATTTTCTCAGTCAGATAAAATAGCAAAATAATAATAATAACAACAACAACAACAACAACAACAACAACAACAACAATAATAATAATAATAATAAATTAACCACCAAGGAAAAAAGAAGAAAGGGGCCAGGAATATGGAGAAATGTTGCAAGTAATTCCATTTCAAACAAGTGAATTACTCTATCATTTTCACTCAACACTCACCTATGAAGGCATTCTTGAGTTTCAAAGGTGTATGTGGACAACACTTTCCTACTATCTGCTATTGTAGGTAAAATACCTTTAAATAACTGAGTATTATTGAAGTTCCCTTAACCTCAAATTTTTCTAGTTAAGAAAACAATTTTTCTCCAAGGCAGTGTTTAGGACCTTCACAAATATAGAGCACTTTTTCTTTTCCTCTCAAAAATCTATTATTACCAAATAATTTTGTACTTGCATTATAGGAGAGTGAATAGAGCATCTTGAAGACCTGTGTTTAAGACCCTTCCCTAACATATACTGGCTATGTGACCCTGATTAACTTTCTTAACTTCTCAATGTTCTCAGTCATTCTCTAAGACTGATAAGTGTTGTAAGTAAGATGCCAATATGCATTGCTATTGTTTATTTTTGGGGCAATCCCTATATTGATGAAATCACAGGTATGGAGAGAAGGAGGTAGGGAGAGAAGGGAAGGGAATTTATAATTATCTATTTTTAAAAACCATTTAAAGTCCATATCTTTATGTGTGAGTGCAAGAAAGCAGATCCAATTGACCCATACCCCTCAGCACTTTTATCTTCACAAATAACTTTGCAAACCATCTGCTCCTCTTGAAACCCAAAAGACTCATGAATTCTCTTTCCTGAAAACCAGCTTCATTCTCCTTCCCTTGAGGGATACCAACCACATAGCTCTCTGACTATGGAATGTCCACTTTTAGTCTAATCTAAACATTTGTTTAATAAGGATTTTATGCACAAAATATTAAAGCATTTGCCCTCTTAAGAGGTCAAGATTTAAAACAGATGTTGAGTATAAAACTTCCCTGAGCTGTTGTAAACAGATTTGTGCCACCTACTAAGCATTTTGGTTAATTTAAGGGAAAAATGATAGTGGTAAATGGTAAAAAATGGAATGGACTGAAAAAAAATATTTCACTGTCTGAAGACATGAGCACAAGTCTTTTCTTAGCTACTTACTATCTGTGAGACTTGAGTAGGTCACTTCAACCAACATTATCCTCATCTATTAAAAGGGGGGAATTATCTCGGCTGTCCTCTGAGGTTCCTTCTATCTCTAAATTTATGATCTCTTAAAAACATCTCTTAAAACTCTCTCTTCTCCAATGTCTTTATATTCATTCCCATTAACTTTGGTTTCAGAAGATCTTATTCACTGGTCTTATCCCTTCCGACTCCAATCCCAAATAATTATAGACACTACAAATAATGTGCCTGGAAAAAATCCTTAAAATTGTATTTGAGAACTTTTCTCTTAATGTCTTAAAGACTAAAAAAACTGGAGCCAGATTTATTGCTCAAATGTATGTCATTTTGGTGTCTGAAACATTTATGTGTTCTGCTCTCCACAGAATTATAAAGATATAGAATAATGAGAAAGTAAAAACAAGAGGGGGACACTATAAACTAGTTGGAGAGAGAGACATATTACACAGATGAAAAAAGAAAATATACACCCTTTAATTATACAGAGGGGAAAGCCGAGACCCATGGAAAGGAAATGACTTGTCAGGCTGTGATGGTGCATGCCTGTAATCCTGTTACCTGGAATCTAAATCTGGGGGATCTCTGGTTTGGATGTTCTGAGTTATATTGGGCTTAGAAAATCCGATGTAAACACCAGGTTGGTTTCAAGTAAGAGGGATCACTAGGTTACCTAAAAGAGAGGTAAACTGGCCCAAGGGAGTCAAAACTCAAGCCAATCATTAATGGGATTACGTCCATGAGCCTTGGTGAGATTGGAGAAAAAAGAAAGAAAAGGAAGGAAAAGGAGTTCCTTTTTTTTCAGACTTCAGCTACTTTCTTATCAATCTTTTAAAAGTGACTTGGTCAGTGAATGTGGTAATCTTGATAGGCAGAGTAGCACTTATATCCTATACCTGAAGGTTATGATCTTGGTCTCTGGATATTTGGGAGATTGCCAACAAGGTGAAATGGATTAATCTCATAGCTAAGAAGACTTCAGTTCAGATTCTGCTTCAGACACTTCCTAGCTATATGAACCTAGGCAATTCACTTTAGCATCATTAGTCTCAGTTTCCTCCTCTATAAAATGGTAGCAATAACAGTACCTATCTCACAGTGATGTGGAAAGGATCAGATAATATATGTAAAGCACTTTATAAAGCTTAAAGCATTATACAAATTACTATCTTTATTTTTATCATGGTTATCATAATTTCAAGGTCCCATTTTGACTGTAGGCTACTCATATAAAATTAGGTCTAAAAGAAAGAAAGATGCATTTATTATTAAGTACTATGCTAAACATAGTTGTTACCACTTAATAACAACAAAAGCAGAAATGTATGGCGTTAGATTATCTCAGACCTTATTTAGATTAAATATTTTAAACTCTCCATTGTCTACCTCAGTTTCCTCATCTATGAAATGGAAATGATAACACCAATTTCAAAGGATTATTTTTAGAATAAAATGAGTGATTTGTAAAAGTACTTTGTAACTCTTAAAATATTCTATTAATTATATCTAGCTATTATTATTAACTCAAGGTCATCCTTTTGTCAGGCATTAGAGTATTACCTCATTGGATGTTCATGAATAAATAAATGATAAGTTTGAATAAAATGCATTTATTAAATACTTAGTATATATATGTATATATATACATATATATACATATATATATATATATATATATATATATATATAAAGCCAAGTATTAAGTACTAGGACTAGTTTATAGCAAATCAAGCTAGTCTTTGTTTTCAAAGAGTTCAGAACATCCAAAGAGGAAGACAACACAGAATGGAGGTTTTACCTGCACTTTAGGGTGACAAAATAGATGGTGGTGCATCCTTTTACATGTTATCACCACTGATAAAACCATATACATTTCTATTGTTGAGCCATCAGTGTTGAGGACTTTAGTGGTAAGAACTTTCTGGCTAATATTCAGAACAGAGAAGAAAACCTGAAGTTTGAGCTTAATACAATTATAATAATCCATCTTTCTTGACTCCAGAAAGACTAGGTTATAAATGCCTCATGAAAGAGCTATTCAGTCCTCCATTTAAAATCTCCCCAAAGGCCACTCCACAAGGCCTCTCTTGATGAAAATAGTAATAACTACTATGACTAGCTTGCATCCATAGGGCACACTTGACTTTTCATAACAAAGTATACCATGCTAGTGGCTTGCAATGCTTCAAACCTAGAGCATCTTACTAAATTTTTCCATTGCTTTGCTAAAGGCCTCTCTGCTTTGTAATGTTTTCCATTCACTGGAAGTTGGCTCTGTTGTATAATAGCCCCATATGTTCAAGTCAGGAAGATATGGGGACCCTAACACTCACTGGTGCTCTGGACATGAGTGTCCCTGGCCTGAACCAAGAGTCATCCTCTTGAACTTCCTGCAAGTCATCAGTAACAAAATTCACAATTCTAAGGTTGCTGACCAAGAAATTCTCAGCTCTAATTATTTCCATATTACCTCCTTTTTAAAATAAACTTTTGAAGTACTTTTCCACTACTAATGCGATTCCAAATTGTACATCTGGTGCAGACCATATGATTTATAGGAAGAAGTTGTAACAGGAGCATACATCCTGCTTTGTTAAAATTCAAGGCCACATTTTCTTTTTTGAGCCCTTGTATCAGATCAATGCTTCCAACTG
Source organism: Macrotis lagotis (assembly GCF_037893015.1). Lineage (NCBI taxonomy): Eukaryota > Metazoa > Chordata > Mammalia > Peramelemorphia > Peramelidae > Macrotis > Macrotis lagotis. Next base: position 133,771,103 of record NC_133659.1, on the reverse strand, counting down.
CCATTAGCCATTTTCCCTAAATTTGCATAAATTCTCATTAGCCTAACAAATAACCACTTTCTGTGTGTACTTGAAATCACCAAATGGCAATTCTTCAAAAACAAAGTCCTACAATAACTCAGGTTCTTTGCTAACTGGTCCAAACCAGTCCAGATTTTCAGCAGTAAAACCTTTTTGGTAAAGTTGACTACACATGCAATAATCTGACCCAATAATCTGCACCTATTATGTAGAATCACTATCCTAGGCACTTGGAATTTTTTTTTTAAATGAAAAATCCAACATCATCTCCAATCTTCAGAAACTTGTACTCTCTGGTGACACTGGCTTCCATGCTGGATCTTCAAGCTCCAGACTCTGGGCCTTTTTACTGAGTGTTCCCCCATGTCTGGGAAATTCTCCCTCCTTATCTCTATCTCTTGGCTTCCTTGGTTTCCTCCAAGACTCAGCTAAAATTTTATCTTCTATGAGAAACTTTTATTAATGCCTCTTAAATTAGCTCCAATTGAATTTGTATATGTCTTGTTTGTACCTAGTTGTTGACTTGTGGGCTCCCCTATTAGACTGGGGGTTCAAGGAGTGTCTGTGATGTTTTTTGTATGAACAGCATTTAGTACCTTATGTAGTCAATACTTAATAAATGTTTGTTGAATGACTAGCACATAAAAAAATAAACACAGGGAATAGTGGAAGATGAGTAAAGAAGAGAACCTAACAGAGTGCCCTAGGAAGATTTGTGGAAGGAAAGAATACTTTCACATCTTGAATGATTTGAGATGACTTCAAGTAGTAGATGGCTCCTGTTTTGGTACCTGAAGCAAAAGGGCTTTAATAGGTAGAGATACTGAGGGAATGCATTCCAAGCATAGGGGACAACTCATTTGTATACAAAGATTCAGAAAATAGTATGTTGAGTTTGAAGAATAGCTGATTGTACAGTTAGGTAAAATAGCAAATGTGAGGAGAGAAGTAATATGAAACAAGCTTGTAAAGATAAGTTGGAGCTATTCTGTGGAGGATAGATGTTAAATGAAAGGATGAGGAGTATATACATTATCCTATAGGCAACAGGGAACTACTAAAGGTTTTTTAGTATGGGATTGACATAAATTATTTGGGTAACTAAAAGGACTGAATTGAAAAAGGGAAGAAACAAAGAGACTAAGTAAAAGGTCCTCAAATTTGATAATAACCATATTAGTACACACAAGTATCAACTATTGGAACAATTTAAACCAACAAATCACATGGAAATGCTCATAAATGCTTCAAGAGACATAGAAACAAGATGAAAAAATTATAGTTTACTGGAAATTCATTTTTATAATAAAACTATTCATGTTTTCTTTTGCATTGATACATTAGGACATGGGTCAGTTATTAAATAGTTCCATTCATTCTTATGCTCATTCAGTGTAGTTCTACACCAACAGTTGATCAGAATGGTGACATTTGGAATCTCTAGTAGTTCATCCTGTAGAATGTCTCAGGGTCAGGGCAAGTGGTTCCTGAGATACCTGATAAACAGAAGAAGATGAACCTGTGATAATAACAGTGATGAGAAGAGAACTGATAGTTGAGAGATGTTAACTAATAGAAAAGCTGAGGAAAGCTGGGATTAAAGAGGAGAGGTAAAGTGAGATTCTAGAAATGGTAGAGAGAAGAGAAATAAGAGGGAGAAAAGAGGGGAAGAGAGGAAGTCTCAGGAAAAGGAATAAAGAGGGGGGAAAAAGAGGAAGGGGAGAGAGGAAAAGGTAAGTAGGGGGAAAAAAGAGGAAAAATAGATATTGTAGGGAAGAAGAGGTAAAAGAAGAGAGATGATAAGGGAGAGGAGGAGGGGAGAAAAAAGAGGACAAAAAGAAAGGAAACCAAAGGAAAAGGAAAAAGAAAGAAAAGAGAACAAATGAAGGAGGGGAGAGTAAGAGGGGAGAAAAAAGAAAAGGACAGGAAAAAAAGGAAAAGGAGGGAAGAAAGATGAGAAGGGAGAGGAGTTGGGAAAAGGAGAAAAGATAGAAAAGGAGAAAAGAAAAGAGATGAATAAGGAGAGAAGATAAGAGAAGAAAGAAAAGAGAGATGGGAAAAGACAGAGACAGAGGATGCATTATCAAAAATTCCTTCAGGAGGAAATAAATAACAGTTAAATGGTGATGATGCCATTTTGTAAGCTGTTACACAGTTAGAATAATGCATTCAGTTTAGGTCACCTCATTGTAAAATAGGCACAAGAGAAATGGAAATGATCAAGAGAGAGGTAATGAAAACAGCCAAATGTAAGGAGAGCCTGAGCAGGGGCTCAACACAAAAATGAGCAAGTCTGAAGTGCTTTTTTTTTCCTGCTTCACGATAGCACAAAGTACTTCAAACAGAAAGTAAAACCTAGGGACATTCTTCAGACATGGAGAATACTTTCATATTTATTTACAATTTATATTTATGTGTATGAAGCATAAGAAAGATGAGAGAACAAATTTTAAATGAACAGAAGTTTCCTAACTCTGTTCATTTAAAATTTCTTCTCTCCAAATGGGGTTGCTGGAGCAAAGCTGCCAAGTCTCCCACCCACAGCCTACACCAGTGCCTTCCATAATGAGCCATCTCCTCTCAGTCTGCACTATGCCAAGGTTTTCCACTGCATGCGAGCCATCTCTAGTCATCCTGATCTGTACCTGGCCACTGGGCCCAGATAGCTCTGTAGGAGAAAGAGAGGCCCTCCCTCACTTAAATCCTTTTCACTCGTGATATCACCTTCCTGATGTCATGATCCTCTTTAAAAATGAAGAAACACCAATAACACTAATCCATGGGCCATGTTAACCCTAGTCTATAGCAATATAACCTGTCTATCATGAAGTATTTATTGCATATGTATTTATATATTACAGCTATCGTCTCTGACCCAGCTCCCCTCTAGAATGGTATAGAACAAGTCTAGCTCATAATGGAAGCTCAAATCCACTATCCCTTTGGCAGGTGAGCTCTGAACTCAGAGAAATTGGGCTCAAATCCTACCTCTAACAGTTACTCCCTGTGAGACCTTGAACAATGCTCTTAATCTCCTTGGACCTCAGTTTCCCTCAACTATAAAATAAGGACTAGATTGCCACTAAGCTCATTGATGATCCCTACTTATCCTTCCAGGCTGACATGCACACTCCTTCAGTCTCTATGGAGTTGTGAAGAGAAAGAAAAAATGATTCAAAATATTACTAAGATGGCAGAGGGGAGGGAGAGAGAGAGAAAAGCAGGTGGTCTATGAGAAGCCTGGAGTACTTGTATGGGTCTAATATCTTAAAAAAGAGAGAAATGAAGGGATAAGGGAAAATATGTCAATAACACAAAAATGGTCCAATAAAAAACTTCTGTTTCAGAAAATCAGAAAGTGCCTGAAGAACTAAGATAAATAGAGTACAGAATTTTGAAAGTTACGGAAAGAAAAACTCTGAGAATCACCCCTGATAACTAATAATTTTAAGAGCAGGTATTTGCAGTTCCTTGGATTAGCATCAAAGTCTCCTAATTTATGTAATTGGGATTATTTATGTATTTATTTATGTTTGGAGCATTTGGGGTTCTATTCTTGTAAATGTCACTCCCATATATCAAGGTTGTGGAGAAAGGGCCATTCAAATCAACAAAGTCCAGCTACAATATATAATCCTTGTGTTATTTTGCACAGAAGTGCCCAATTCACATTCAGTCTCTTATGATAAATATCTCCCTATGAAATAATGACATTTTGTATGCAAGCTATGGCTACCTCTAGTTTATCACCCAGTAGGAAAGAAGGCCTAAGTGAAAGCACTGTGTGTAGGCTCTTGACAAATGATCAAGTTCAAAGAAATACACATGATTATTTTTAGGCTCTCTCCTATGTACATCACCCCACACTCATTCATACCTCTCAAAGTCAGTAGGGAAAATGAATTTGCTTTTTAAATTCTATCTTGTCAAGGGAACAGAAGAAAGAAAAAGAATCTCCCTGTCTCCATTAATTTATCTCTTGATTCCCTAAAATTTTTATTACCCATAAAGAATTCATACCCATTCTTCAGAGTATCACCTGAATTGAAAACTGTTTTTTCTCTACTTTGAAAGAAAAAAAAATACTCTTATAGATCCTGTCACTAAAATCTAGTTTTCCACCTTAGTCCTAGCTACATGAGAGCAGTTATATTTACAACTTAGACTGGTATTAAATTGACCCCTGCTGGCCACATCATTTCTAGTTTCTGTAAGTATCCAATTTTTAAAACCTCTAATAGTAGATGGGAAAATGCAATTTATAAGATCTCCACATTAATTCCAAATGATATTGGATAAAGATTACTATCATCATCAATAGGAACCAAATTCTTCTTTGCTTAGTAGACTTATCCATATGATGATTTGCTAAAGAATTTTGTGTTTTTGGCACAATATCTGGTACAATTAGTTGGTGCTTAGTCAACATTTGTTGACTGAACTGAGCAAGAACCTAGAGCCATAATCAAAGATTTCTTCTACTAATAGTATCTCTTAGAGTCATCAAAGTTCCACATTTATGTAAGGGAAACACTCTGACACTATATTAGCACAATTTTGCTTGCTATAAAGTGAAAATAATAAAAATTACAGTATCGATTTGACATGATTATTTCTAAAAGAATCCTTTGTAAATCATTTTGGGGGAGTTGTTTTGGTTTGGTTTGGTTTAGTTTTTGGAAAGGAATAAAGTTAAGTGAATTGCCAAGGTCAAACAGTTAATAAGCATCTGAGACCGAATTTGAACTCAAGTCCTTCTGAGTCCAGGGCTGGTGCTTTATCTAACTGCTCCCTTTGTAAATCTTAATGTGCTCTAAATTCCCATGATAATCTAATTTCATTTCAATGGTGATAATAGATTCCAAATACTTTTTAATTTACCAGTTAAATATTAGGAAATCACCTAAGATATAGAGAGGCTAAATGATGATGTTGATGAAGATGATGATGATAACTAACATTGTTATAGAACTTACTATGTCCCAGGTCTTATCTAAGTTTTCCTTTTCCTAAGTGTTTTACAATTATCTCATTTAAGCTTCACAACAATCCTCCAAGGTAAGGTGCTATTAACTCCATTTTACAGATGAGGAAACTGAGACAAAATTAAGTCCAATTAAGTAACTTGCCCAAAGGGACACAGTAAGTGTCTGAGGTTGGATTTGAACAAAGAACTCCCTATCTTCAGGCCCAGGCTGTATCCCCTATATCATTTAACTACCTCAATAAGTAATGAGGATAGGATTTGAATACAGGTCTTGGTTCCACACCTAGTATTAAACCGATTATGCTAAGCTGCTTACATAAAATGCTATATTGACAGATGTTAATATTGTTGTTAATATAACATTCTTCTCCCCTTGTGTTGTTGGAGTTCAACCAAAACCAGTTGGGGAAAAATTATTCTTCCATTGCTTTTTTTTTAATTCTAATATTCAGTGAGCAATTATTACCTCCAACAGATAAAATAATAATTATTATATCATTATTAAGATCTCATTCTTTCCCTCTTTTTTATTGAAGTTCAGCTAGACATAGTCAAAGAATTAGTTGCTACTCTACTGCTATTCTTTCACTTTTCTTATTACACAGGTAGCTACCATCATTACTTTCTGTAATTAAATAAAAGTATTGATAGGTAAGGTCATTTTCTGTAGGCTCACCAAAATTATCTTCAGGACAATTCCAGTAGAAGACAGGATAATGGGGATGATATATATGTATATGTATGTATATATATATATATATATATATATATATATATATATATATATATTTCATCCTATATCCACACAGTATTTTTATTTTGATGTGGCTCTATATTTTGAAAGCTTTTCCTTCCACTAACTTGGAGATTAGAAGTTTGCCAACACTCATTAGAATGACTGTTCTTTATTTTATTTCTTTTAGAATCAATGTCCTGCACAGAGAATTATAGGCATAAATCTGTGAAACTAGTCCAATTGCTAACTTTCCAATGATATTTTGAGGTCTGCAATTGTAGGAGGATTTGTCATTTCTTACTTGATGAAAAATAGTAAGGTTTTAGTGAACAATTGCATGTCTTCCTAGGTATTCACTAAGTGCTAAATTTTTACAGTCTACAATATAGCACTGTATATTTTTTCCCCTTTCCTTGATCAGTCTTCATTGATTTTTAAGTCTGGGCTCCTTAAGGGTAGCTCCTGGATAATTTCTAATGGCGATGACTTGGTCTTAAATTTATCTCTCTGTTATCATGAACAAATCCACATGACTCATCCATTTATTCTTTATCACCATATTTTTGGTATGAGAAGCTAATCATTCCACAAATATTAAGTACCTACTATATGGTAAGCACCAAAGTACAAAGATAAAAATGAAGCAGTCCTTGACCTTTCCTATAGATAACTTACGATCTATCAAAGAAGAAATGGACATATTTAAGAATACAAAGAAAAGGCAGTAAGGTGACATAGTGTATAGAATTCAGGACCCAAAGATCAAATCTGGCCTCAGACACTTAGTAGCTGGGTGACCCTGGGCAAGTCACTTAACCCTCTTTGTTTCAGTTTTCTCATCTATAAAATTAGCTGGAGAAGGAATGGCAAATTAATCCAGGATCTCTGCCATGAAGACCCCAAATGGAGTCAGAAATGACTAAAACAAATGAACCAACAAAAATACAAAAAAAGTGTACAAAAAAAATAGAAAAACAATTGGGAGTTGGGAGTGTACCAACATCTGTGGAATCAAGAAGGGATTTCTTGTAAAAGTTAGTAAATAAGTTGAGTTCTGAAAGAAACAAAAGATTCAGGGGGATAAAGGTGAGGAAAGCATATATCCCAGGTTTGGGGAAGAATCAATGCAAAGGAATAGAAACAGAGATGAGAGTTAACATTTGTAAAAAAAAAAATAGCAAGATCATTCTTTTGTTGCTTTATTGGTCAACACATCAGAGGATGAAGTCATGTGGATTTTATCCATGGAGTGACTTTTGATTGTACTCTACAATCTAAGTTGTTTTATAACCTCTTCCTAGAGATAAGGTACTTCCAATGACATTCAAAAGATTTAGTGATATATATTCATTGTCATTCTCTATTAATGTTTTTAGAATGAGGTTTTAGAATTTAGAATTCTAAACATTTAGAATAATGTTTTAGAATGAGGTCTACTTAGTCCAACATTGTTTTCTATAAAATTTTAAGTTGATTGTTGTGTTCTGAGGACATCCATCAATTAATAATCTAATAAATTTAACACAAACTTAATTCTTTTTAAATGAAAATATATTCAAATTTCTATAGGTGCCTTGGGGGTGATGAGCCTGATGTTACATTCACATTGAATAGGTATTCTCCTAGAACCCGTGACATTCATTTTACCATGCCAAAAGCATAATTAAAACTGGAATTCTTAGGTGATAATTGCTCTAAAGGTGTTCTTTCCACTGAGTATTGACTTCAGTATGTCAATTTGCCTCTTAATATATATAGCTTCAGGTATTTCCTTTATATCCTTATGCTGATGTGGCTTGAATAGAAAAGTCTAAGGTATTTAAAAATATCACCTTTATCCATTGATTCAATTTAGGCCCAGAGATTCAAATCCAAAGTCTTTAGTCTCTAGCATTTCACTAGTTCAAGTGACACTTTGATATCATTGATTTAATTTCCATGAGAGAAGCAGATGGTTAATGTATTTTTCAATGAAACCATAAAATTTGATGTCACACCAAGTGATTAATAAGATGTTTGGGTAAGACTCTTTGACTTGAAAGCCACATTTTATTCAAGAATGATGACAGCGAGTTTAAAGCTAGGTAGAACCACACAGGCTTTAAACTGTTTCTATGGAAATTGTCAAATTTTATATGAATTGCTATTGACCATATTTTGTTGGAGGCATGATTTAAATAGAGAGTAGTTTTCCAGGTGGACATCAAATATTCTAGTGCTTCCACTATGCTTGGATCTGTTTTGTATATTTGCAATGTAGGACCAAGTCAAAAGTTCATAACTTTGACAAAGTCAAAGACTTTGCAGTCATCAATAAAGGCCAAGTAAATGTTATGATACTCTTGGGTTGCTTGTTTAATACCCATAATGAGTTGGTTTTAATATCACTGAGACTTTTTGGCACTCCCTTTTTGCTCCCCAGCTAACATATAACTTTTTGTATAAGCATTTATAGATTTTTTTAACAACACTTCTACCTCACAGAATCCTGCTTTTTCCTTCAAGTCTTAGATCAATTACTACCTTCTTTTTGAAGCTTTCCCTAACCATTCTCCCTCCCAAAACATACAGATTCACACACACACACACACACACACACACACACACACACACACACACACACAAATACACTAGTGTTCTGTTTTTCAAACCTCTATTTAACTGACTTGAATTCACTGTGTATTAAACCCAAGAGCTTTGAGAATAGCAGTGGAGGCCAGATCACTAGGCCTGCTTCTAACCTCAAAAGAATCATGCTATGAAGAAACCATTAATGGAGAAAGGGGGCACCTTCCTTACCACCAATACCAAGAGCATTAATCCACCAATGATCAAGTAATCCCAAGAATCCTGGGAGTGGTAGCTCCCCAACGGCTACAAGTCCTGCTTCCAACTCAGACCTTGCAATCATCATCCCAAGAAGCCTGGCAATTGCTTCTGCAGAGGCTGAAGCCACAGCTACTGAAAATCTAGAAAAGAAACCTCTTGGCACCAAAATCTTGGCACTGCAAAATGGTTCAGTGTCAGAAACTGATATGATTTTATCAGTGGAAATGACAGAAAAGATGTGTAACCATCTGCTTTGCTGTCATACCCGAAGGACTATAAAGCCTTTCAATCGGATGTGCCAATGAAAAATTACTAGATATTCTTTTTACCATTATGATATGAACCCCTAGAAAACAAGGAATTTCTTCACTTTTCTACTTACATTCGCAACACTTAAACAGTGTTTTCGTACATAATAAGTACTTAATCAATGATTTTTCATTTATCATTCCATTCATTCATTCACATTAATGGTGACGAGGCTCTGAGTCCCTTTTTGATGTGAATTAAACCAATCATTTCTTTTCAGAAATGATGACAGTGAGCTTAAGGTTAAGAAGATCCACACAGAGGTTTCAAACTATCTCCATGAATATGTCCAATTTTACATGATTTCAATTAATCACCTTTTGTTGGTGATCAGACAGAGGATTGAACCTGGAATTAGGGAGACCCGAGTTCAAATTTGAACTCAAACATTTAATAGTTGTTTGGCTCTGAGCCAGTCCACTGACCTTCTCTGTGCATCAATTTCCTCACCTGTTAAAAACAGAATGATAATTACACCTACCTCATAGGGTTGTTATGAGGTTCCAGAATGATAATGTTTGCCAACATTTCAATATTATATAAAAGCTAGTTATTTTTTTCTCATATTTTCCTTAGGGTTCAGATAGAAACATTCCTAGATATTATCCTGCTGTTATTCTTCTACATTTCATATTTTTCAGATTATTACATTATTATTATAAATAGGAAGTTTAACATATGCACATTACCTACAAGTCAATAGGGACATACATATGAAGATGATACATAAATGTTCTAGGATTTGGAGACAACCTGAAAATTATTTGAGAGGAAGGGGGAAGGGAATTAGGGGATAGTACTTAAATTAAAATAGGTTAAGTTAAATTCCAACATGCCACTCCATTCTACTCAAACCCCACTGCTGCCAAACTGACTGAACTGGGAAAGAGTTCCACAAAAAGTAGATTGTACATGTCCAGTTTCTCAGGTTTAAATGCAGAATTCTTCTCAAATCAAAACAGACTATACTAGCAAGAAGGAAATTTCTCAGTTTATATTAGATTGCAAGCTAGTTGAGAGTAGCAACTGAGCCATGTTTCCTCTGTGTATTTCTAGTTCCTCAAAGAGAGGAGTCAAATAATAAATGCTTGTTAAGTTTGTTGAATTGCCAGGGAGTCATTAATAATGAAAATAGACAGAATATAAAAATCCATTTGCCTAAAAGCTAATTTTGTGTAATGTGTCTCCCTTTCCCTTATTCATTCCATTTTTCAACATCTCTTTCCTTGGCACTTAAGATAGATGAAGATGAATGATGTACAGTAGTTAAACTTCTTTGGCTACAAATTACCTTTTGTATCAAATTTACTGTTATGTAAGCATTTTTCATAATGTTTCAAGCAGATGAGACTTCTGTTTTGGCATATGTTATGGGAAAAATGTTAAAAACTTATTCATGCTTTAAATAGCAAAATAGTCAACATATACTGCACAGAGGATGTTTCAAATCCATCTGCTTTTTTGTAACAAAAAAGCTTCCTCCTCTAAAAGCTTATACCAAGCCTCATCACAACACAGTTGAGCTTGTGTCCTCCAAGGTTTTCCTAATGGAGAACAATCTCTGTAAGACCAAGCAAGGCAAAAAAGCTTCAAGAATGGGTCCCAAGACTCTTCTTCTGAGGTCCCAGTTCAGAGAAATTCAGTTCCAGAAGATGGGATACAAGATGATGAATTTTTTTCAACTGCAGTAACTCATGAAAACCTATCTTTTATATAGAAGGATTATGATCTATACTGGTAAATGTACTTTTTTAATGGATAAAATTAGATTCATGATGTTTTGTGGTATATGAAAAAATACTAGCTTCTATTTGCATAGTGTTGTTCAGTGAGGGAGCCATTAGGTGGATTTTCATAATTGATCCTCACCACAACCTCCCTATATGGTAGGTAGGTAGGAAAGCTATGTTATAATTCCTATTTTATAGATAAGGAAAATGAGGCACACAGACATAGAATGTCTCATTCAAGGTCACTTTGCTAAAAAGTGTCAGAGGAAGGATTTTAACTAACATCTATCTGACTACAGTTCTAATGTTATTTCTCTAAACTGTAACTATAAATAGTCCACTTCAATTCATGATAAAGACCACATTATTCATCCACTCATCCAACAAACATATATTAAGCACCAACTGCTTTGTTTGGTACTGGGGAACATATAATTCTTAGTCTAGACAAGGACTCACCCAAGACAGTCTAAGAGGGAGACGGGACAAAAGTGCAAGCAGCTAAAACATACATTATATGACCAGAACATCAGAAAGTAAACAAAACAAAATAAATTCCAAGGTCCATATCAGCTAGAAGATGGGAGATGGTTTTATGTGGAAGTAACATCTGAACTGGACTTTAAAGGATGGGTTCATAAAAGACAAAACTATCTATACCTTTTGACTTAGCCCATCACACATTACTTGACAGATATGTCAATCAATCAATCAATTAACATTTATTAAGTTCTTCCTCTATACCAGACATGCAGATACATCAATCAATAAGCATTTATTAAGTGCTTGCTCTATGCCAGAAACTATGCTGGGGATACAAAAGGAGGCAAAAGACAAGAACTTACAATCTTATGAAGAAGATAACATACAAACATATACAGAGCAAGATGCACACAAGATAATAGATATTCATTCAAAGAAGTAAAGTGTTAGAATTAAATAGGGTTACAGAAGGTTTCCTGTATAAGGTGAGATTTCATTTGGAATTTGAAGGAAACCAAGGAGGTCAGTGGTTGGAAAAGAGGAGGGAGAGAATTTCTGGAATGGGGGACAACCAGAGAAAATAAATGCCCAGAGTCAAGCGATGGAGTATCTTATTTGTGGGAAAGCTAGGGTGCCACTGTCACTGAATTTTTTATATATGTTGGGGAACAAGGCAAAAAAAGACTAGAAAGTTAGGAGGGGGTTAGGTTGTAAAGGTCATTGGTTCAAAGATAATCTCCATGAACATTAAAATATTTGTAGTAATGCTTATTTATTATTTGCTATTCTAGCAAAGAACTAGAGACAAAGAAGATGCTGATGGGAAATGGCTCAACAAATTATGAAACATGAATGTAATGAACTATTACAATGTTTTGAGAAACAATGAATATGATGACTACAAAAAAAATACAGAAAGATGTATGTGAATGGATGCAAAAATGGAGAACCAAGAAAGGAATTTTCATAATAACTCCACTGGAAGAACAATGTCCAAACCATCAAAAATGAAAGTTGTAAAAATTACAACGAATAAACATGGCTTCCAAAGAAGAGATAGGGGAAGACATCTCTCCCTATGAGTAGGATTGCCCAAAGTGCCTTTATTCCTTTGTAGATGCAGAAGGTCCACAATGAATATATTTTCAGATTTATTTTCAATGAATTGATCAGTTCTGCTAGTTTACTTTTATCTCTTCTTCCTCCTTTTTTAAAAATACTCTTTCTTATATGAAGGAGTTCTCCTGGAAGGAGAGAGGTTCAAGGAGAAATTTAAATGATGTTAAAAAGGGGGGGGGGGGGATCAATAAAAGGTTTTCTTTTTCTTAAAAAAAAACCCAAGATGGATAGGAAAACAACAGAAAAATATGAGAGAAAATATTTCAGGCATAACAAACAATAATAGCCATCAGGCCTGTGATCAGGTAATACAGTGAGAATAAAGAAAAAGGAAATTTTTCAGAAGCCAAAATAGCAGAATTTTATAATGTATTAGTAAATAAAGAAGCAATAACAAAATACTTTAAGCTTTACAAAGCATTTTACATAAATTATTTTATCTAATCATCAAAACAACCTAATAAAGTGGTAGCATTCCCATTTCACAGATGAAGTACCTGAGGCTAGCTTCAGTACCTTACCCAGTATTATATAGCATATATTAGAGGGAAGTCAAAGTCAGATCTTCCTGAATTAATATTAATATTTGTCCTTTTTACTTGAAGAAGAAGCTCAGGGAGGTAAGGCCATGACAAACATTTGTATTTGAGTGAGGGAGGCTATACTATTGACCTCACTTTCTCTTCCAGAGCCATCTGGGTCCAGTGACCAGATATGGACTAAAGATGGTCCTGGATGTGAAACAAGCAGGGTTAAGTGATTTGCCCAAGGTCACTCCCACCCTCTGGCTAGGTGGCACTGTGGATAGAGCACTGGCCTTCTAAATTAGTTAGACATGGCTAACCCAATGGATGGGGTATAAAATATGTTCTATTAACCTTTTATTTTTCTTTTTTCTCCCCTTATTTCAGTATCTCCCCACAAGAAAGCTTGCTCCACTTTCTCTCTGTTTACTCCTGTAGTATCTGGTGTTTTGTTCAATGTTGTCTCACCTACCATGTTATATATGTTCTCCTTGTTCAGGGTTTTTGACTAACAATCTCAACACATATCTACAATCCTTTTTTTTAAAATTTAGGAAACAAAGAACAAAAGAATTGAATCAGGAACATTAGGAAACTCATGTCCCTGGGGTCCTTTCTCCTTCTCTTGACCCCAAGTCCAGTGCTCTTCATATTACACCACACTGTCTCTAGAAATGACCATGATAACTCAAACCCCAGGCTTCAATATATCCCCTCTGCTAAGGATTCTTCAAACCCAAACAAAAACTCTAGTTTCCTTTACATGTTTCACATATTATGGTGAAACTGTGTCCTGCTATGGACTTGTTCATATATACCACACAAAATTCCACAAAACTTCTTTGTGAAATCTTAAATTGTTAGAGCATTCAAATATTGCCAAGAAGTCGGGGATTAGTAAAATTCAAAATGTTTAATTCAGTAATTCCAACAGCTATCAGCAGAATTATTTTGCCTTTTATATATGAAGGGTCTCAAGATGTAACAGTGAAAGGGCAGTAAACAGGCAGTGATAAAATAAAATATTCTTTTCAGGAAAAAAATTGTCTCTGACAAAGCAAGTAATTAAAACATTGTCCAGAAAATGAAACTCTGGGAGAAAAGTCAGTTCATCACTAATGTTCTCCTTTCCTCAGACCTAGGATCTTGAAGAAGGTTGAGAGACAGTGGCAAGATATGTGCTTGTGTATTCACACACAGAGACACGCAGACATACATATATTTGAACAGACACGTACAATGACACCTAGAAACACATAGATATGCAGCTATACACATATGTATACATAGAGATACTATGGGGTTAAGGTTTCCCCAAAGGTAAAAACTGCAGCATGTCTTTATCTAGCATCTGGTATTCTGCTTACAAAGGTGTAACAAAGAAAACAGCATCCATTGAAATCTCTCAGCTGTCCTCTAACCAGCTGGTCAACATTCCCAGAGGCCATAGTCTGTTTACCTAGGTGAGTTCTAGTAACCTTCTGCAAAGACAAACTTTCCAGGTGATGAGATTTCTGACTCCTCTGAAATGAGACCTCCACCCCACCAACCAAGTTTAATGAAGGATAATAAGAAAACCGGTGAAACCCCATCGAGTGTAAATTACCCCCTCACCTCCTAGCATTTGCTAGCAATTTTTTTTAAATTGAGAATCACAACATGGACCTCCGATTCTGCAAACACTTTAAAAAATAATTATATCTAACTTTAGGACCTAGAATTTATAACTGAAATGGATTTTAGAGATATTATCGTCCAACAACCCCCCCCCCCATTTTATGTGTGAAAATTCACCCCCAAAGAAGTTCAAGGTCATGCTGGTAGTTCAGAAGGAGAATTGGGATTCAGACAGAGGTGTTCTGACTCTAAATTCAGGGGTCTTTACAAAATACTTTATATGTATGACATTAAACAGTCCTGTGAGTTAGGAAATATCAATGAAGTGCAGGTAAAGTGCAGCTCTTTAGGAAAAAAAAAAGTATAATCAGACACTCTTTGTTAAAGTTTAATCCTGGGCATCTAGGTGGCACAGTAGATAAAGAGTGCCAGTCAGAAAGACTCATCTTACTGAATTCAAATATGGCCTTAAATTCTTACTAGTTGTAGGACACTGGGCAAGTCACTTAACTGTATTTGCCTCAATTCATTATCAAAATCAACTGGAGAAAGAAATGGCAAAATACTTCAGTATCTTTGCCAAGAAATGAGGTCACCAAGAGTCATACATGACTGAACAACAATACATTATCACCATTTTCTCCATCTTAATAGACTCATTGACTAGACATCCAATAAAAAAAATCAAGCCCTGATTTGTACAGTTTGCTGATTGTCAAGTGCAAAATGCTCCCACTGAAAAACGAACAAACAGCTCTCTGGAAGGAAAGAACGTAAGCATTTACCTGGTACCAGGAACTGTGAAGCACTTTACAAATATTCTATTGTTCTTCACAATAGCCTTGTGAGGTAACTGCTGTTATTATCCTCATTTTACAGATAAGCAACTAAGGCATAAAGAGGTTAGGTGACTTGTCCAGGGTCACACCACTAGGATGTGATTGAAGTCAGATTGAAATCTAGGTCCTTCATTCTATTCACTATGCCACCTTGACAAGAGTAGGAAGTGGCTCTAGTACACACATGGGAAATGCCAATGTTATAATTATCATTTTAATTTAACAGAAATTTAATTTAACAGAAATTGAAAAAATAAGAAGATTGAAGCTCAGAGAAGTAGTTGCATAAGAATTTCCAGTCAAGTAAAAGCATCCAAAGTGCCAGCCACCATCTAAGATGATTTCCACTTTTGGTTATGATTCTTTCACCAGGAGAAAATGAGGCAATATGGAAGAAAGAAGCCAGGAACTTCCCTGAGCTCTTCCCAGTTCCCCTCAAAAATGATTCTTTCATTCATTGGTTTTGGATTTCTTTATAGCAATGAAGAAATATCATGACAACATGGGATAGACTTGATGAATAATAGCATCAAAAATTTAAGGTACAAGAAAAAAATTTACAGATTTTCCTCTTTCTGTACTAAGTACATATTTCTTAGACTCTTCTCTCAAGACTTACCTCTGCCTTCCTTATTTACCCACGATTGATAGCTACTAAGTGTAGATTTTTGTTTTGAATACAAGAGATCTAAGGAGCATTGGATTTGGACTCAAGAGAACCTGGGATCTAATTTCAGCTCTGCCACCTAAGCACCTTATGTTATATAACCTCTCTGTGCCTCCAATCCTTTATCTACAAAATAAACAGGTTGAACTTGATGACTGATAAGGTCCCTTCTAGCTCATGATCCTATGATGCTAGAAAAAAAAGAGATGCTAAAAAAATGCTAGAGAAAAGAGGTCTTTTTTCATGTCTAATTTATCCCCCCCCCATAACAATATAAAACCATCAACTTTAAAGGATAATAAATAGCATCTTCAGCCCTTAAAGGAAAAATGTATATGCCTTTATATGCATATAGACCCACACATATTTAATGAATAATTAGCAAATACCTAAGCTTTCAAAATATTTTTAAAAATTAGCCCCTTTCCAATTCTAAAGATTGGTTCATACTTGTTCCCTTATTTAAAAAAGTAAAACCTAAGACAACTTGGAAAGATACAAATCAATTCAAATGGGATTTGACCTTGGGCACAATTAAAACTATTCACAACTTACTAAGCCTACACAGCCAAGACTATTTACTGTCCATAGTCTGTGGAACCTGAGCATTAGCTCAACGGTCAAGATGGGCATTCCTTACAAATTATATGTACAGCTTGCTAACAAATTAGGGAAATGTTCCCCTTTGGTTTCCTTCTTGACTACTTGTAAAATAATATTGCCACATACATTTGCAATTCAAATCTGATGCCTTATGAGTATATTTTGCAGATCATGTTCAGAGCAGGGAGAAACCAAGCTAGAAGTTGCATGGAAAGCTTAATTTGATGCTGGCTTTTAGCCAGAAACACTAGACCACATGTTTGGAGACCATTAGGAGTATAAAAAGACCCAGTGCATCTGGTTCTCAATACTATCGTTACCACTGCTTATTTATACATGTCCTTCCAACTCAAGTTTCAAAATAAAGCAATTTCCTCAATTAAAAAAGCCAGGCATTTAAAAAGTTGGCAGTTTCCTTTGCGGATGACAGAGAAGTCAGAAGGACCCTGGACACTGAGAGCGGGTATTTATTCACACGCTTGACAAGAACTCCAGTGATTCAGGTCACATAAATACCATATGTCTAGCCTCTATACTGCTGCCATTTATGCATTAAGTATAAGCTTTTATTTTCATACTTGAGAAAACATGCCAAGTGCTCAGTATTTATGACTATAGTTAATTTGCAGAATGAGAATGCTAATTACAGGAGAAGAAGCATTAGACCTAGGGAAAAAAAAATCAATTTGATGATCACAGAGGCAGGTAGTAATACCACCAGCATGACCTCCTCCTATAACCAATCTTAGAATGCCTCCATCTTAGAAATCTGCTAGGGTAGTCACATATTAAAGCAGATACAAGAATCCTATCCTAGCAAAAAAAGAGTCCATAAAGACTCATCCCACATATCAACTGTCACTCTATCCCAGCACAATCACTTTAGCTGCTGTAATTGTTGTAAGCAATATGACACTTTTTTCCCTCAACAAAATACTCAGACCAGTTATTTTTAACCTATTACTTCAGATCATCTGAGTACTCAACAACTTTAGAAGAATGCTGTCCCTAGGGCAAAATGCTGGTAGGTGAAAAATGAGGCTCAACAGAAGGGACTCAAATTTAAGACCTGAATTTTTCTTTTCTTGCTATAGATATTATCACTTTTACAGCTATAAAAATGGAGAAAGGAAGGACTAAAGAAAAACTGTCAGCATTTGATAATTTTAAGGAAAGTATTTGTTATTTAAATAACCTTTCGGAAGTGAATCATAACTTGGAAAGATCTGTGCAGATGATACTATTAATGAAGGTTAATACGTTTATTTTTTAAATAGCATTATTAAATAGCATTGTAAATGTGAAGCATCTGGTGATCAATGTACATACAGTACTAAAGAGTCAGGTGGTCTTAAATTCTGTGTGCCTCAGTTTCCTCACTTGTAAAATGCAACCTAGTCAAGTCACAACTTGTTTAGGTCTCATTTTCCTCCTATTAAAATGGATAGAGAAGCGGGGGGGGGGGGGATGAGAATGAGATAGTTTATACACTAAAATGGGACAGCTAAGTGACACAGTGGACAGAATCCTGAGTTTGTAACCAGAAAGACCTATCATCTAAAGTTCAAATCTGACCTCAGGTACTAATCCTAGACAAATCACTTCACTTGCTTGCCTCTTTCCTCAACTGTAAAATGGGCTGGAGAAGAAAATGGCAAATCATTATCTTTGCCAAGAATATATCAAATGCGATCATGAAGAGTAACACACAACTGAAATGACCAAACAATCAAAATCAAAATATCCATAATATCATTTGCTCTAGTAGTAAAAAACTGGAAATAATTAATTTATTGGGGAATTGTTAAACAGGCTTAATTCACAAATTAATCTGAATGAATATTATTGTGTAATAAAAAATAATAAATATGAAAAAAATCAAGAAATATAAGATTTATATGAACTGCTACAGAGTGAAGCAAACAGAACTAGAAAATGATACACAATGACTTTGAAAATGGGGAGAACAAAAATATCACACTGAATATTTATAATGACCAAGCTTGTCCCTGGGGGAAAAAATGCGAAAATGAACCACTCTCCCTTCTTTTAACTGATGATGTGGCACATTGCTAATTCTTTCAGATTCAGGTCATATGTTTTGGCAGTTAGGTTGACTTATTTGCTTTATTTTGTTCTTTACTTTTGTTTGTCATAAAGGAAAGCTCAATAAGTAGAGGGAAGCGGGTGGCTAAGCAGCATGGTGTATACAGCACTGACCCTGAAGTTGGGAGTACCTGAGTTCAAATCCTGCCTCAGACATTTAATAATTACCTGGCTGTGTGGTCTTGGACAAGCCACTTAACCCCATTGTCTTGCAAAAAAAAAAAAAAAACAAGTAGAGGGAGAAAGCAAGTAAAAACAAAGATACATATGTTTGCATGTATATTTTGTTATTTTTAACTAAGAGGAATCAGACCAGATGACCCATAAGATTCCTTCTATCATCCCTACTAGATGATCACTAAGGTGTTTTCATGCTCTCAAGCCTTTGAATGAAGGATGCAAGTCTATTTTAAAAGATATCAATTGAAATGTCAGAAGATTTGAAACCAACTCCAACTTTGAGAACTGAATTTTAACAGAATCTTAAATGTTTTTTTTTAATTGTTATGTTGTTGTTAATTTGCAGAAAGAGAAAGCTAAGTAGAAAAGAGGAAAATTAGACTGGGGAAATAAATGAATTTGCCTTGATTACTATCCAGACACCTATGGAGGAGCTATCACAACCCCCATGACCATATATCTTCACCTTGGAAATGAACAATAACAAGAAATTAGTGTAAATCTGTTCCTTGATAGGAATTATGAAACAATTGCATATAAACAAGATGATATGGGAAACTATTTTGAGCTGCTGGAAAAATCACTACATGTAAAGCAGTGATCAATATAGTTTCTACTATAATGTCAATATATTGTTCCTCATCCTGAACACTATGAATAATGGCAATTCATATTTTATAATGATCATATTTAACATTTCTATAGGGTCTTAATGTTTATAAAGCACTTTACATTTTTTATTATCAAATATATGTTACATTTCATTTGACAATCACAATAACCTATTATTAACAAAAAAGCAAGATGATAAAATGGATAGCACACTGGGTCTGGAGTCAGGAAGACGAGTTCAATTTGGTACCAGGTAATTACTAGTTGCATGACCCTGGACAAGTCACTTATTAACCTCTGTTTTCCTCAATTTCCTCATTTATAATTCTTTTTAAAAAACCAGGAAAACAGGCAAATAAGTTAAAATGTAGAAGAGTCCAAGGAACTGAGGAAGTACCTTCTAGAGTAAAAAAAAAAATAGACAAAGGGTCAGCTAGGAGGTGCAGTGGATAGAGCACTGGCCCTGGAGTCAGGAATACCTGAGTTCAAATGTGACCTCAAACACTTAATAATTACCTAGCTGTGTGCCCTTGGGCAAGCCAGTTAACCCCATATGCCTTGCAAAAACCTAAAAAAAAAAAAGACACAAAGTCAGGGGATGATGGCATGTAGTGGGCAAAGAGCAATCAGATAATCACTGGGAATACAAAGACAGTCCTCCTTACCAAGGAGCTCATAATGGAATTGGGGGGACTGTGCTAGGTAAGCCTGGGATGAAAGCCTGGGAAGTGATCAAGGTGAATCACTTAGGACCAGGTGAAAAGGTCCAGGAAAGCTGACTAAAGTCATGGGAGTAAGGGGCAATGTCAGGTCCTTAGGAATCCTGGAGAAATCTAACCCCCAACCTAATGAAGGAGGAATCTTTTCTACAATTTCCTTGCTAAGTAGTCACCTAGCCTTTGCTTAAATAACTCCAGGACCAGAGAATTTACTATTTCACAAAGTAACCTAATCCATTTTCAAACAGTTTGGCTGGTTAGAATTTTTTCTCCTTATACTGACTCTAAATTTGCCTCCCTATACCATCTACCCATCAGTTCTACACTCTGCTACTATCCAGGACAAGTCAACTTTCTGTATTTTGTTTTAATTTGTCTCTTACCAGCAGATGAGTTATTCATGATTATTCTCCCTGTTTCTCCACCCCATCTTCCCCAGTAAAATGTACATTCCTCAAATGTTTTTGGTTTGGTATCCCCAACATCTAACACAGTATTTGGCTCAAAGAAGGTATTTTAAAAATTGATGAATTAAGCTAAATGGAACTAATGAGTTCCATTCTGGTACAATGAGTTCCAAAGTGAGTACAATTTAAGTTCTGACAAAGGAGTAAGCTCTAAGTTCACTTAGATCTTTAACTGACATAAGTTTTTACTTCAACAAGAAAATCCTAATATTAAAAATAAAAACTGTCAGGTTACCATAGTAACCATCTATTTGAAATCATGACATTCATAGTGCTCTATTATATTGCTCTCAAGAAAACTTGGACTAAATGTAGCCCAAGAATTCAATAAAAGTAACTGCCAGAAAAACCCAAAGCCCATAAGTTCTGAAGGAATATGACAGGATTTAAATATACAGCAGTAGACCCTGAGGTGATGATACCAGTTCTATCAATAAAATTAGAAGATTTTGACCTTGACACCAATACTGGCTGGGGCCACATGATCTAGAAGTCTTGATTCTCTGAGCCAAAAAGATAAATTGTCAAACAACCAAGATGATAGCCGTGGAACAAGAAAGTCAGAACTCATAAAAGGCAGAACAAAGACAATCCTCAAAGGAAGCTCAGATTATAAAGATGAAATTTCTCTCATGAACTCTAGAAGTTTTATTTTTAATACCCTCTAGGAGACCCTTTGGGGTTTTGACCTCCTGCTTTTATCTGAAAGCATTCAGAAGGGCAAACAGTGAGGGAACAAACAAAAAAGTGAGGGAAGGTAAGTTATTCATACTGATGACACCATACTAAGTTTATGCAGGAGTCCATTCCCACATAGGGAACAATCCCTGTCAATCCCAAGGAAGTCATGAGGATTTTTGTCTGCAGGCATTTTAACAAATATTTATTAAATTTACTGCATTTATAAGATAGGGTTAAGATTTTGAAGGAGACAGAACGTTTAGATAAGTTTAGATAAGGCATGTTTTTTATTCTCTTGGAACTCTGAGTATAACAGGAGATTAAGATAGAAATACAAATAACAGTAACACAAAATGTTATATGATAAATACTAGGAAATGAAGATAAAACCTGAGCCCTTCCCTCATAGATTTTAAGTCTAATAGGGATTAATGCCAAGTGTACTTCTATGCAGCAATGGGATTCAGTCAGTTTAACCCAGTTTGGCAGATCCCATATCTAATTTTATGTTCAGCCAACTAGTTATTAAAATGGCACTTGTAGGGGTGGCTATGTGGTGCAGTGGATAAAGCATCGGCCCTGGAGTCAGGAGTACCTGGCTTCAAATCCAATCTCAGACACTTAATAATTACCTAGCTGTGTGGCCTTGGGCAAGCCACTTAACCCCATTTGCCTTGCAAAAAACCTAAACAAAATAAACAAACAAATAAATAAGTAAATAAAATGGCACTGGTAATCAGGTTTCTTTCTATGATGGTGGCTGTCCAGGTGACCAGTGTGGAAATCACAAATTTACATTCCTTATTCTTTTTTTTTTAACATTCATCTGAACAACAGCATTCATTCCATTCACAGGTGAAAAAAAATTGATGGAACTCTAATATTTATTTATTCATTTCTTAAAAGTCATTAAACATTTGATGAAATACTACATTTTAATTCCTTTTTTTCAGTAAACAAACATATAGCATATAGTGAAAGTGTCAAACAACTAGGGGATGACAAGCTGTCATTTGCTTGCATTTTGTATGTTATGTCCCAAATTCCCCCAAGATATTATGAATACACTGTTGTTCCTTGAATGATGAAACCAATAGGAAGCTGGAACACAATGAAACAATAGAAATATGGATTTCAAGACTTATCCTATGGCCCATTTCAAAAGTCATGTAAGTAGAAGAAGAAAAAAGAGAGTTAGAACAAGCAGAATGAGTTTTGATTGTGCCTATGTTCCAACATTGGCTGCTGTAGTCACATGGCTGCTTTCACTCCATAAAGATTATATTTGCTTACTGTGAGTGATATAACATAATCAAGTTTTATGTACCTCTTTTATTGTTTTTATGTAAGTACTGAATGCATGAAATATTTTAGTAATTTTCAGTATGTCTTTTTGCATACTTAAAACAGTCATTAGGGCACAGAATTAGTTGTTATTTTATTTGAATCCCACTACTGCCTGTAATAGGGTGAATGAGCCCAGACAGGACAAATACTCACAGAATACTGTTACTACAATGTCCAGGTGAACTTCAGAACATACTCAGGATCATTCAGATCTGTTTGTCACATGAAGAAGAGATACCTTTGGATTGATATTTACAAAAGGCACTAACTAGATAATTCAGCTCTTCTTTCCTGCCTGGATGTATTCTAGAGAGGATTGTTGTAAGCCTCTAGAGAGGAAGAGAAGCTTCAGACTTTCCTCTTCCCACCAAGATAAGCACCACTGTGACTCATGACTACACAGCCCAGCTATTACTTGTCTTTGATATTAGGTGGAGTATCAGACTAGTATGAGACTTTATGAGCTTTAACAGTTGGTTAAGCAAGTTACTAGAGATTTGAGAACTGAAATCTATGCCTAATTTTGAGGAATCTAGCAAGGAGTAGAGTCTCAAGGAACTTACTTGGCCCAGCACAAAAATGTAACAAGGGCAATCAAGAGAAAGTAACAGTAACTCATTCTTGAGCTATGCACCATTTGGAAGTGAACTTGGTGTGATGAATATTCTGTAGAAACTACTTCCAGTTCGAACCCACTTTTCTCTGGAAACAAGAGGGTATAACAGAGAGTGCACCAGTCCTGGGTATAGGTGGTAGGGAATGTTTGTACTGTTCTTGCTGAATTTTCAAAGTAAATATAGCTTTTTTAAAAAAAGCTAATGAAGTTAATTGGTAAAATGTTACTGGGAGGTGCTAATCATTGGAGAGTATCAATATAATAAGGGAGATGGCAACTTTAATGGGTAATTTACATTTCAGAATTTAGCTAATTGCGAGTTTGAGATGATGGTAAAAGAAAGAAACTGCCCTTCAGGAAAGCCTTCAGAGCACTGAAGGGGATCTAGCTTGTCTGGCGAAACATCATGCTTTAATGATCCATAAATTTATCAATAAAAGAATTCTTCATACCAGCAGTCCCTCTCTGACTTAGTAGACAATTTCTCATGCTCTGTTGTGACTGAAAAATTCATCACTGATTGGCCAAGCTGTTGACAAATCTTACAAATTGAACCTGATTCGTCCTCAAGTAATTCATTTTTCAGTCTGACACAGCCAGTAATAAAAAGTTGTAGGACTTGCCAGGGTTTGGGCTCTTCTAATAGAATGTTCAAGATCCCTGGATTACCTCAGTGCTACAAGAAGTTTTTTGAGTGGGACATTCTAAAAGATGTATAAAGATCAAATAGCAATAGTAGTGTCTCATAGTACTTTATGTTTTCCAAAGCACTTTACAAATATTAACTCTTGTGATCCTCAAGACTATCCTGTGAGGTAGATATTATTATTCTTATTTTATAATGAGAAAATGGAGGCAAACAAAGATTAAGTCACAAAACTAAACTAATAAGTGTCTGATGATAAATTTGAACTCAGGTCATCCTTACTCCAGGCCCTGTGCTTTTTCCACTAGCTAAGTCAACTTAACTATCTGTAATTCGAAACAACATAGAATCAGTTTTGTTATAGGGCTTGTTTTGAAAATGCAATTTTTTTCCAACTTGGTTGATTTATCAGGGAATCCTTTGAGCATATCAGAATTCTGGTTTGTTTGTGAGCAATTTCTTCCATAGAAATGGTAAGAATGTAGGATGGCATCACTTCATACATTCTGATTCCCATTTCCACTAGAAGAGTTCAGGTTTTATAAAGGTAAACTGCCATATTTATTGTCTATTTTTTGGTGCAATAAAGACATAAGGGAGAGGAGAGTTGCCCCACCATGACCTCCTACTTCTACTCAGAGCTGTGACTTGTTCAACTATTAGGAGATTTTGTCAATTATACCACAAATTCACTGCAGTATTTATGTATTTCTTAATCATTTCTTGTAGAAAACTATGCTACCATTTGTATTATGTTCCTATCTCTTTTTTTTATGTGTCATTCCTATCTCCAATTTACTATAAGTCCTATGGTTTTTATTGAATAATTTTGCAAGGCAAGGTGCTTTTGAGTAACACCTATGTCTTGCTATAGCCAAACTGACTGTACACCACACAAGAAGCAAAAACAAGGAATGATATGAAGTCAAGGGAAGAAAAATTACTGACCATAGGCAACAGGAAAACCTTCATGAATAAACCAGCATTTGACTGGCCTTAAAGGATGAGTAGGAATCTGATAAACAAAGAGGGAGTAGGCAAAAATATTACAGGCACAAGGAACCCTATGAGCAAGAAGTAGAGACAGGGCAAAACCTAAAGTTGTTCAGAGAGTTATCAAATTAAGTTGGAGCAGATAGAGCCAGCAGTATAAGAAAAGACTGATCAAATTAAGGAGGGTCTTAAATGTCAGGCAAGGGACTTCAAACAAAGAATGAAGAATTAGGTGAAAAAATATTATTAAAATGTCCTCAGATATTGTCTTTTTCAAGTTGTCCAATAATGAGAGTATTTTCACCATGATAAATAACTTCCTTTATTCATTTGGAGTGCTACTTATAGAATAACATATTTCTATTGATTCCTCTGGAGGGGAAAAAAAGAAACATAAAATGCCACTGTGATTTCTACTGATATTAAATTACCTTTTGGGAAAATATCAAAATCTTTCAGGGCAATAGTTTCTTTGTTAATCTATGCAATTTATGTTGTAGAAATGAAATGAAGTTGATTTAAATCCACAACCTTAATTATCTCCTGCATGAGAGGCATTGATCCTTATAAAACCTGGGGATACAAAGTCTGAAAATTTGAGATATTGACAGTCACCCTCAAATGGTCACTATCTCCAGGAAAATGGGCAAGTGGTTTTTCTCTCTCCAATATTCATTTTTGTGTCATGGACAACTATGGCCATCTGGTGAATCCCCTGGAGTCCTCAAAAATAGTGTTTCTGAATGCATATGGCAAAATACAAAGATTACAAATCTACCCTTTAGACCACACTATACTGACAAAAATATTTTTTTAAAACCAAATTCACAAGCCCCATGTTAAAAACTCAACTCTATATTCTTTCTCATGGCTTCAATTATTAACCCTTTAGAGATGATTTTCAAAACCTGCATCTCTAACCCCAGCCTGTTCTTAGAGCTCCTATCTTTGAATGTTTTACCAATATCTTTTTTTTATTTTTGTTTTTTAGGTTTTTTTCAAGGCAAACGGGGTAAAGTGGCTTGCCCAAGGCCACACAGCTAGGTAATTATTAAGTGTCTGAGACTGGATTTGAACCCAGGTACTCTTGACTCCAAGGCCGGTGCTTTATCCACTATGCCACCTAGCCGCCCCTGTTTTACAAACAACTTAACTATATTCAGATTTCCGGTACTGCAGGAAAATTAAAGAAAATTCATTTCAACAATGAATTTTGTATAAATAATATTTATAAAGAGTGCAGCTTAGTGGCAGTAGGCATTGAATAAATGCTTGTTTGATGCTGCCTCTCTCCACACCCTGTTTACTTTAAGATTCCATATTTTATATGTTGCTGTTGTTGCATTTAGTCCTAGCCAACTCTTCATGACCCAATAGCTCTGTTCATTATTCAAGTATTGATAGTTCCATAAGTAGTCTACACAACTTACTTGAGCAATATCTGTTAATAAGTCCATGGTATCTTTAATCTCAGTAGTACAATGGATAGAATGCGGGGTCCAAAGACTTGAAGACCTGAGTTCACATCTGGCCTTATATACTAGCTGTACATCCAGAAAAATAACTTTAGCATTAACTGCTTTAATTTACTTGATTGCCAAATGATAACAATAATAATAATAATAATAACGATACCAATAATAGAACTTATTTCACAGAACTGTTGTAAGGATCAACTGAAATAATATTTATAAAGAGTGCAGCAGATTGGAAGTGGGTACTTAATAAATGTTTGTTTGATGTTGCCTCTCCCCTCACCCTGCTTACTTTAAGAGTTCAAATTTTATAGGTCAATGTTGTTCTTGTTGTGTTCATTTATAGCCAACTCTTCATGACTCAATGGACTGTACTGTCCATGGGGTTTTCTTGGCAAAGATATTGGAGTGGTTTGTCATTTTCTTCTCCAGTGGATTAAGGCAAACAGAAGTTAAGTGACTTGGTCAGGTTCATATAGCTAATATGTGTCTGAGACTGAATTTGAACTCAGGTCTTCTTGACTTCAGGCCCAGAGTTCCATCCACTGAGACATCTAGCTGTCTCCATATTTTACATACTCATCTTCAAACATCCAGGGGGCAGAATTAGGAACAAGAAGGGACAAAAAGTTTGGCTGTTAACGAGCATAACTGATATCTCAAAAGCCTACACTTAACCATTTGTTGAACTTTCTATGTCTGGTCATTGAACACAGATAAAGATCAACCCATTCTCCTTCCCTTGCTGCCATGCTTAGATTCACTGCACTAGCCTATTTTGCATGAAGTTCACATCTCCTATAATAGGCAGCACATGCACTTAAACTTAGAAACAGGCTACACCTGCACTTGCTGATATAACATATTAAATGGCCACCAAGGAACTTTACCCTTAAAATATTTCTCAGATTAATGCCTGTAATTTTGCATCAATTATTAAAACATCCAGAGATTAGCAGAGCTAGACTAGATCTCAGAGATCAACTAGCACGAGTTCTCATATTTTTACCTTAGGACCCTTTTACACTCTTAAAAGTCATTGAAGATCTCAAAGAGCTTTTATGTGGATTATATTTGTCAATATTGTTGTATTAATAAATTATAAATATATAAATTATATATAAATATATAAATTATAAAATATTTATTTATTCATTTTAAGATAACAATAATAATTCTATGATATAGTTTATGAAAAATAACTAAATTTCCTCCAAAAATATGAGTTTTTTTATATATTTATCCAAATTTCTTTAATGTCTGAACTTAACAAAAGACAGCTGTATTCTCCCATCTGCTTCTGCTTTCAATCTGTTATTTTTTTGGTTAAAGTCTACAAAGATAAAATACAGCCTCACAAAAATATGGAACTGGAAAAGAAAAGAGCGTTTTAATGAGCAAAGTATATCTTAATATTTTGAGGAAAACAATTTTTCTTTGTCAACTCTTTGGAAGAGTCTTGGAGACCTAAGTTGCCCATGGATCATACTATGAGTACTGCTTGTCCAATCTCATCATTTGACAATGAAGGAAAATGTGTCTCAGAATAAATTTGCCAAATAAAATGCTAATTTGCCAAAGGTCACAAAATCATAGGACCCTTTCAGTTCTGTGATCTTTGTGTTACCTTATGGTCTATCCTTTGTTCTGATATATTAAATACCACCCTTTTCTCCTGTTATTTTTTGAAAATGCATATACTTGAAGAAATGGCAGTATATTATATCCTTAGCACCTTAAAAAAATTAACCCACTCACTATGGTTTGAGAGTAAATGTTAAACAACCAACTCTCAGGGGGAAAATATGTATATTATATACTTTTAAGTTAAATTTGCATCATGAAAATCTTCCCAAATATTCATTAAGTCCATACAACAAAAAAGAAAGTAAATCAAGAACTGAATTGTAACCATTTGCCAATTTCTTAGATAAGAATGAACCACTTGAAAATTTAGCAAGCCAATTGGAAAAAAGAGAAGAGTGTTTAATGGGCAAATAATGTCTTAATATTATGAGGAAAATAGTTTTCATGTCAACTCTTTGGAAGAGTCTTGGAGACCCAAGTTGTCCATGGACAATTAAAGAAGAGCCATTTAAAGGAGCCTCATAAGCCAATTAAAGGAGACTCCAGCACATTCTTGCCTGCTCATCAATTCACAGAATACAAGAACTAGGAAGCAACCCTTAAATTTTATGAGCAAAACTTCCCACTCCTAACCCTGAAGGAACTACTTTCTACTTATTAGCAAGCCTTCAGAGCTCATTGCTCTTCAAGAGATTGTGAAAATGGGCGGCTGGGTGGCACAGTGGATAAAGCACTGGCCCTGGAGTCAGGAGTACCTGGGTTCAAATCTGGTCTCAGACACTTAATAATTACCTAGCTGTGTGGGGCATGGGCAAGCCACTTAACCTGTGCCTTGCAAAAAAAAATAAAAAAAAAGAGATTGTGGAAGTTAAAAATACGATAGATTTCAACAATCTTCTATGATCTTCTATGTGCAAGACACTGAAAAATAGAAATACATATGACATAGACTCTTCAAGGAATTTATAATCTTGAGGGGTAAAGACAAGTACACAGATAATTAGGATATAAAGGAGAGAGTAAGAGGAGATGGTCAAAATGTTATGGAAAATTTGAAGAAAAAGGCAGTGGGGAGATGGGTAAAGAAAAAGGGAGTCACAGAAGAGTTGATGAAAGAGAAGGCATCAAAACTGGGTTTGGAACCTCAAACAGAGATGAAGGAGATGGCATGAGCGAGCATCAGCACAGAAATACTTAAGAATACTTCAGTTAAGTGGGAATGTATAATGTGTAAAGGAAAATGAGATAAGGCTAGACAAATAGCATGGAGTTAAGACTGTGGAAGACATTGAATGCCAAGAGCAGGAATTATATTTGACTCTTTAAGTGCTGGAAGACAAGTGATGGGTTTTTTTAGTGGAAGACTGTCATGATTAGAGAGGTGCAACAGTAATGGCAGTAATGTGAAAGATGAACTGAGAAGGAGATAGATTAGGTGCAGAAAGCTAAATTAAACAGTTATTACAATAGTCTGGGTAAGGAAGTGGTAGGGAATTGAATTAATATGGTTAAAGTGAGAGGAGTGAAAATAACCAAGTACAAGAGATAAAGGCAGAATCAACAAAACAGCATATAATTGAAGGTATGTAGTGAAGGAGAAGAGTCAATCATCAAAGAGAATTCCAAGGTTCTAAGCCTTAGTGAATGGGTGTGAAATAGTTCCATTAACAGAAACTGATTAATTAAGGAAAGATTCAATACTAAAAATAATGAGTTTGAAGTATTGCTAATACATTCATGTGAGCTGAAAATAAAGGATGGGAGTTTTTAATACAGGTTAGGCTTTAAAAAAGATTTAAAGTCATCTGACTAGAGATGATAAGTAATTGAGATCATCAGGATAATGGAGAGTTAATTAGTAAGGGGCAAATGGTCTAAATGGCAGGAGAAGGAGCCAGAAAAACAAAAACAGAAAAGGAAGATCAAGGATACATGAGATTGCAATGTCATGGAAGTCAAAGGGAAGACCAAAAACCATCAAGGGAAAGTCAGGAAAATTCAGGAAACATATTGCAATCTGAGAGAATGACTCCATGGAAAATAATTACTATATCCTATAAAAAGTTCCTTGGTATCAATATAAAAGAGAATATGGGCTACCAACTAAATCCAATAAGACATTTATTATATTACATGTGTCAGGGACTAGTACTTCTATTTCACATATTCATTTTACAGGACCATATGGGGATAGCTGCTAACAAATAAAATTGAATAAATCTCTTAACCCCATCTGATTCTGCTATGAGACTGGAGACAAACCAAAATCTAAAGCTTTAGTTAAGCAAAATCCACGGCTGATATACATTTTTCAAAAATTATCCCATCTCAAATGAAGTAAATAAAATGTTCCTCTGTAACCTTCAGAGCTCACTAAGTAGAAAAGACTTGCTTCTGGAAAATTACCCATAATAGCAACTTCTTTCTATTAAATCCTATCTTTTAACTTCCATTATAAATTTGGCAAAATATTACACTAGGGAAAAAGGTTTACCTGACAAACAATAAAAATCTCACCAAGAAACAAATTTTATAAAAATACATATTTAAATTAAAAATAAACATAATGAAGATAAATCATAAAGAATAATTTAAGGTAAATCAGTAAAGCTACATTGAAGTAATGAACATTACTTTATTCAGAAAAACAAATTACAAGGTAAAGGTGAAATAAAAAAAATAGCTTAACTGGAAAAAAATTCAAAATCAACTGAAAAGTTATTCAGGCTGTCAAATCCCTTCCCTCAAGATTCTACACAAGGATAACATATAATTCCTGGTCTCTGATCCTTTTCTTTAGACCTTTGTGGATACTTCTGGCTTTTAGAAATAAACAGCTTGTCCAGGGTTAAAAGGATGAGGCAAAGAATAAATACGTAATGCATTTTGGCAATTTAAATGCAGTGATAATAGAAAAACCCATTTACTAAAACACCTGAGACAACTTAAAAGTTCTATAAAGCATGTGTTTATGGTAATAAACATAAAAATCATTTCTCAGATTTGTGAAATCTGTCATAGTAAATTTCTATGCATCAAGTTCCTTTAAAACGGGATAATTGTTATTGACTTAGACAACAGTAGAGAAACTAGGTGGCAAAATGGATAGAGCATGGAGTTAGGAAGACTAGTTCAAATTCACCTTCAAACAATTATTAGCTGTGTGATTCCCCAGCACCCTGTTCACCTCAGCTTCCTTATCTGTAAAATGAGCTAGAGAAGGAACTGGCAAACTATTTCAGTATCTTTGCCAAGAAAACTCCAAAATGGTGTCAATAAAGAGTCAGACACAACTGAAATGACTGAACAAAAACATAGTAGATTACAGGGAATGACCTCCTTTCACCAATTAACATTTCCTTTAATTCAATATACCTTTGTTTCACTTTTTATGTGTACATTCATAGGATCATAGAATTAGAGTTAGAAGGGACCTTTGGAGGTCATCTAATCTTACAGATGTAAAAAATGAAATTCAGAGAGGCGAAGAGATTTTCCCAAGATTACAGAGTCAGTAAAAGTCAGAGGCAAGATTTGAACCTCGGTCTCCCTGATTCAATAGAACTCTATCTCATATGCTCCACAGTTTAGTCTTCATTTGTTGTTTTACCAAGCTATCTCCATAGTAGTTTATATAATGACAATGCTTAGCATGATTAGTACATAACTAATGCTTTTTTCCTTCCTTTCTTTATAGGACCTAAAGCACTATTTTATTATTTAATTGATTACTGAAGATCACACACACACACACACAGCATCCCAAAGGTTTTTTCATAGCTTAAAACTGCACTAAGACATTTGGAATGCCTTGTTTTGACAAATATTTAAGATTATAATATATTATATTCTAATTCCTGGTTTAGAAATGCAACCCCGGATTATGGTATTTGGCACAGTGGAAGAAAAACATACAGGTCTGTTTTACTACAATGCATTTTCCCAATATCATATTGTGATAAAAAAAGCAAGGGATTCATATACTATAAGAAAATTACTTGTGTGAGGAAAACTATTTAAAGCCCTATAGTCTGATGAATTTATTACTTTAGCAAATCATGGAGTGTCTCCTTATGTAAAAAATTGTCCCATATTTATATCTGGAGCCAGAAGTCAGAAAGTATAATAATAACAACAACAACTAACTAACATGCTGCTTTAAGGTTGGCAAAACAATGAACATATATTTTTTTATTTGATCCTCACAACTCAACAAGGCAGATACTATTTCACCTTATTTTTAGATAAGATATTAAATTATCTCCATTTTTAAAATAAGCAAACCAAAATTTAGAGGGAGCATCATGTTGGAAAAATATTCATTATCTGTGTGACTTTGGGCAAGTCACTAAATTCCTCTGAAAGAAAACTTCAATTTCATCATCTATAAAATGGGGAAAATAATAGTGCCAACTTTCTGGTGTTATTATCAAGATCCTATGAGAATGTATGTAAAGTATTCTATAAAATTTAAAATACTACTAAAATTGCTGTTATTCTTAGAGGGCTCAATGAATAGAATGCTGGCTGAATTTAACATCAGGAAGATCTGAGTTCAAATACAGTCTCAGACAGATATTCACTACCTTAATTACAGAATCTATTTCACAAGGCTGTTATGAAGATCAAGTGAGATGCTATTGATAAAGCACTTTGCAAACCTCAGAGCCCTATAAAAATTCTAGTTATTATTTTTGTTATGATTTTATATGATAGATGTATGGTTCCATAACTAAAAGGCATCAACAGGGAGATTTAAACTCAGGTTTCTCCTGACTGGCTAACTTTCCACTACAAATTCTTAGGCTCTCCTAAGTCAGGTTCAGCTATCATCAATACCTGCTAACCTACTACAAATATCAAGTGGGCAGCTCCTCACCATTAAGACCAATTGTTCACACACACACACACACACACACACACACACACACAAATCTGGCATTTCTGGCAAACATGAAAGTCATTCAATGTGACATCAGAATAACCCTTCTAGTTGATACCACATGGTGCAGTGGAGAAAATACTAGCTCTGGGATCTCAGGACCCAGGCTCAAATCCCACCTCTGACAATTAGTACCAGAGTAAAACAAGACAAAATCATTTGGTGGACCTCATTTTTCTCATTTGTATAAAATGAAAAGTTTGGACTTGTCAGCTTCCATGGTCCCTTCCATCTCTAGGTCTGTCATCCTATGAACAATGTACATACAACATTAGCTTTTCATTATTAAAGAATAACTTGACATTCCAATTTTGCTTGGCTAAGCAGGGACACCAACATTTTTATTCTTCATGTCTTAGATAAATTTCTTGCACTCTCCCCACCAAGGATATTTTTCTCATTGTTTACATGTCAAATTTTCATTTATTTTCTGCTTTGGAAATGATCCTGGTCCATTACATCTAGCAGTAGTATACTATGAAATCTGTCTAGGATTAATTATGCTTTTTAATTAAATTAAAATACTCCTTCTAACATGACCTCCATGTGAGTCCTAAATATGTGTTCTCTCCATTCGTATTTGTCTTACAAGACAAATATGTATATCTCCACATTTCAAAGCTAGACAGCTTTCTTTTTTATGCCTATAAACAGACAGTCTTGAATTTAATTGCCAATATTATTTATGAATTAACTGCAAGAACTTTGTTCAGTGTGATGAATATTCCATCATCCTTAATTTTATGAAATGCCTAATGTGAAGATGGAGAAAAATGGAAAGATGCAGTGCTGCCCCCCTTTTTTCCCCTTTCCATCTTTCTCCCCTAAAGACAACAAACAACATTAGCTTTGTGCTCTTTGTTTATAAGCCTGCAGGTCCATAGATGGGGTGGGTTACTTTTTTGTTCAAAGG
This sequence comes from Macrotis lagotis, assembly GCF_037893015.1. Lineage (NCBI taxonomy): Eukaryota > Metazoa > Chordata > Mammalia > Peramelemorphia > Peramelidae > Macrotis > Macrotis lagotis. The sequence goes on along the minus strand of NC_133659.1, from coordinate 133,737,355 downwards.
TCAAAGAGAGAAAAAGATGAAAACTTTCTTGGGGGGGGGGGTAATTGTTCATAAGAGGCAGGAACAAGCTTACACAGATAAAAAAATAATTAGCAGCTATTTCAGCAGACAAGAAGAGAAGAAAGGTATAAACCACAACTGCTTACTAATATCAAGCACCACCGAAAGAAGATAGAGAAAAAAATCCAAATATTGAATATTAATTTTATTCCAGTGAAGGCTGCTTCCAGAAAATAGAAAGGGGAGGGGACTAAACTTCAACTAAACCAAACCCAAATATTTGACCCAAACATAAAATCCCTGAAGAAAATTCAAACAGTAAATTGCTCAAGAGGTTTTCCCATATACACAATCCAATCACAAACTGTTATCTTAAGAAAGAGCTATTATATCTAGTCTTTAGAATCCATCACCAAGCACTAAGGAAGTCAAACCAGGGTGTTGTACTAATAAAGGAAAAGAATCCTAAAAAGCCTTAGTTCTCCAGACCTAAACTGAGGTTTGAAAATGAGGCTGAACACAAAAATCATCAGTACTTGTCTATGCAGCATGGTAGAAAGTCAGGTGAAAATAATAAAAAGAGAAATTTCACTGAATTGTAAAATACTTGAAATGTCTAGTAGTTACTAGCAAGACAGAGAAGTAAGGAATTAACCAACTAGGACTTATACAACACAAAATACTCTATACCAAAATAAAAGAAATTATTAGAGAAACAGCTTTGGCAATAGAAAAAAACAAAACTGCCTAAGTTAATTTAAAAATAACAAGGAGTTACTTTGTAGGACTAGATAAAATAATAACAAAATTAATATAGAAGAACAAAAAATCTAGAATCTCAATAATGAAGAAGAAAAAAGAAGAGGAAAGAAGAGTAGTATATTCAAAAACTAGGGCTTAATTAAATGAGGGATACAGGTGAAAGGGATACATATCATAAAAGATATATTTTTTGATTTTATGATTTTATGAAATTTAAAAGAATTTCTAAGTAAAATCATAATAATTCAATAGAAGTAATGCATAAAAATCTTTGCCTTAACTATTTCTGATAAACGTCTGGCATCCCAGATATATATAAGGAATAGAAAATGTTTAAAAGATATAAATGTACGAATGCGGATATATACAGATAAATTTATACATATGCATGCATATGACACAGAGAACCATTCTCCTATAAATGAGCAGTCAAAAAATATCAACAATTTCAGAAGAACTATAAGACAAATAACTAAGGTTTTACAATTCACAAGTTCAATAAGCTTTTACTAACTGCTTTGACTCTTCAAGATCCCATTTAGGGTTTTCCTGGCAGAGATACTGCAATGGTTTCATATCTCTGGCTCATTTTACAGATAAGGAAACTGATACAAACAGGGTTAAGTGACTTGCCCAAGGTCACACACTAAATGTTGGAAGATAGATTTTTAACTCAGCAAGATGAGTCTTCCTGACTCCAGACCTGACATTTTATGTCCCCTATACAGTCTTCCAGTCTGTTGGTGCCTATTCTGAGCCATGTACTATCCTAGATCTTGTATAGTGAATAGATGATGATAGAAATAGTCAAAATGAAATATGTGGGAAAACAAACATGTCAATGGAGCTGTGAAACCAACCATTCTGGGAAACTATTTGGAATGAGAAAGGGAAGAAAAAGACAAAAAAAGAAAGGAAAGAAGGAAGGAAGGAGGGAAGGAGGGAGGGAGGGAAGGAGGAATGAGGGAGGGAGGAAGGAATTTTAAATTTGCAATTACAAAATAAAGGGTCAGATCTCATCTTTGTTACATATAAACTTCTTGACTTCATTACTCTAACTCCTGGTGACTTCATTTCCTTATCTGTAAAATTTGTAAGCTAAGACTAATGGTTCTCAAAATTTTGGGTCTTGGGACCCATTTACACTCAATTGAGAGCACCCCAAAAACTTTTATTTTGAGGGTTATAGCAATATTTATATTACCAGAAATGAAGACATCTTAGAAATATTATGAAAACTGTTTTAACCTCACAGACCCTTTGAAAGTGATCATGGAGTATTCCAAAGTTCCTAGGGACCCTTTGAAAACATACTTTGGGACCATACCTTGAGAACAACTAAGACTATGTAATCTTTAGCTTGCTTTTCAATTTTATCTTAATCTTTATTTAATATTATCTATCTCTCTGATTCAGTCATCCACAATTTTCATTCAGAAAAAAAAGGAAAAAACCAAAAGAATAGAAATAGTCATTGTTAACTGAAATGAATTCCTGGGGAGCCCTAGGGGTGAGCAAAATTATTCTAGTGATATTTTAAATTTATTCAAAATGTGACCCTATCAAAAACTGGTTCAATAGGGTTACTAATTAGAGATTTGAAGATATCTGTGCTTTGCCACTTCCTTCCCAAAGCAATGTAGGGTAAATTTATTTTTCCCACCAGAAAGGAAAAAAAAAATGTCTGTGGAAATGAAAGTCTGAATTTTATTGTGTAAATGAAGTAGAAAGGTAAGAGATTTTAACTCTGGACTGGATATGATAGAAAATATGCAATCTGGTACTGGAATTCATTTTCTATTTCTAATTAATTATGTTCCAGATATAAAGAATGGGATTTACTTGTTCCATTTTAATTTCAATTCAACAGACATTTATTAAGAACCTCTTAGGTGAAGGTACTATGTTATGTGTTAGGGATACAAATAGGAAATAACCACACAGTATTTAGAAACTTAGAAGCTCATTGTCTTGGATAAATTTATATACAAGTAAGCATGATGCAAGTTAGAAAATAAAAAGAATAAAGGGTAAAGAGGAGAATCCAATAAAGAAGTGAAGAAAATTTTAAGGTAAACAGGTCATGTAACCATGAACTTTAAATGGGCACTGAGAGATTAGTTAGAAGAATAGTACATATGACAGGTGAGAAGGAAAGTCTGAAGGAAAGTTGCAGCAGTGCAAGGAGAAAGGGAGACATTGAGGGGGGAGGAGAAGAGGGAGGGAGACAGAGAGAGGGAGAGAGGCAGAAGCAGGAGGGGGAGAGAAGCACTGATTCAACCAAGCAACTGAAGAGGAGTCAAAGATGGTGCCAAGATGGTATCTTGAAAAACTGGTAAGATGACTGTTATTGTCATCAATATAAATAGGGAAATTCAGAGGAAGAACAAAGGTGATAGGCAAGATATGATCATTTTGATTTTGATACCCTTTGAGTCTATATGCACAGCAGAAAATTAGATGTGAGACAATAATTCCAGGTAATGACTGAGGCTAATAATTTAGAATCATAGGTGGTGGTGAATGTTATTGTCCTTTGTTCTTGAAGAGGACCAAAATGTCAACACTATGTTGGAGTGAAGGTCCAGTATAGCCTTCTGTGGCTGACTGGACCAATATTAGCTCAGAATGCCCTACACAGGTCAAGCATAAATAGTCCACAACAACATTTGAGTTGTCTCTAAATTTGCATAATTCCAGTTTATTTTGTGCGACTACAATTCTGCCTTGCTTGTAGGGGCCTTCTTTATTGCACCCCATGCAGGGTAGCCCGTTGCCAGTATCCCCCATGTCATAGGATTGATTCCAAAGTTCCTCAGAAAGACCTAGAGTATGTCTATGTATACTACTTCTTCTGACCACTATTTGAATGCCTTTCTTGTATGAGTTCTTCATAAATGTCTTCTACACTCCCCTCTTTCACTTTCATCAAAGACACTTCGTAATTCTTCTTCACTTTCTGCCATCAGAGGGGTATTGTCTACATATCTCATACTGCTGATATTTCTCCCAACTAACCTTAATTTTGGCTCTTGATGCATTTAGTCTGGCATTTTACATGATGAACTCTACATAAAAGTTAAATAATAAATTGACAATTTCCTTATCGATTTCATAAAAGTGACATCTTTCTTTCCTAATCTATTTGTCTCACGTTCAGGTGTCTCGGGACATAGGTAAGATCATGTAGTATTCCCATCTCTTTAAGGACTTGCCACATTCTGTCCACACATTCAAAGGTTTTAGTATATTCAATAAAGTAGATATTTTTCTGCAATTCTCTTGCTTTCTCTATAATCCAATGAATGTTGTCAGTTGGATCTCTAGATCTACCTCTTCTGGTAATTCTCAATCCACATATTGCAATGACTTTTTCCTTAAAAAGGCAGTACCTTCCTATTCAAAATATCCATATACTTTTAAAATGATATATTTGTTATCTTTGAAAAGACAAAAATATGAAGATTTATTTTGAGAATTAAGGAGAAAGGCTAAGAACTTTCAATATGCCAAAGATAAACTTTTGGAAACTTCTCTCCCACGGTTTCATGTCACTGTTTCCTTTTCAAAGTTCTGAACAGAAAGATGGTATAATTCAATTCTTTGTTTAGATTTCTTTTTTTAATTTTATTTTTATTTAAGGCAATGGATTTAAGTGACTTGCCCAAGGTCACACAGCTAGGATTATTAAGTGAGGCTAAATTTGAACTCAGGTCTTCCTGACTCCAGGGCTGGTGCTCTATCTACTGCACCACCTAGCTGCTCCCAATTCTTTATTTAAAGAAAATATAATTTGCTTTGCAATTAAAATAGAATTATCAAAAGCATTATTTTCATGAAATACAAAGTAGAAATACCTGCTAATTAGAACTCTGTACTTATCCATGATAAACTGTCTGTAATTTAGCAGCCAAGTCCTAATGTTTCTGAAGCACAATGAGGTTAAGGGACTTATTCCTAGTCACAAAACAACTAATAGTAAGCAAGAAATTTGATTTGAATAGCAGTCTTCCTGACTCCAAGCTTAATCATTTCACTTCTAGTTTATAACCATCTTGTCTCTGATGTCTGTTATGATTTTAAGGAATTTGTTTGAGAAAGCCAATGAAAGAAAGACAAAAAAAGGAAAGAGGGAGTTGGAGAGGGGAAGAAACAGCAAGAAGGAATAAAACAAAAGTAAATACTTTGTTAATACATTAATAACATGTTCAGGCTTAGCTTAGCAGATAAGTATGGCATCACAACTTGGGAGATTTTCTCTTCAGAATTAAATGGTATAACCATAGGAAAGATAGTTTTAAATCACTAATAATAAGAAAAAACACAAATTAAAACTTTTTAGTTCAATCTAGAACTTTGGAAAGATGGCAAAAGACAATAATATTAATAAGGCTATGGGAAGACAGGTATATTAAAACCTATTAGTAAGAATGTATTTTGTTCCAACTAATTTGGAAATCAATTTAGAATTATCTAAGAAAATCCACTAAACCACTCTTAGCCTATGATCCAACAGGGCTTATATGAAGAGTCCATGACAACAATGATATAAATAAAATTTACTTCAATGAAGCCAAAACAATATGTTATAGTGTAATATGGTATAATTAAACTTTTTATACAATCTATTATTTTATTGGTGTAGGAGGAGAAATTTCCATTTTTTTTTTTGGCAAGGCAATGGGGTTAAGTGACTTGCCCAAGGTCACACAGCTAAGCAAGTGTAAAGTGTTTGAAGCTGGATTTGAACTCAGGTCCTCCTGTCTTCAGAGTTGGTGCTCTATGCACTATGCCACCTAGCTGCCCCAGGATTTCCATTTTCAACACAGATCTGCAATTTATAGTCATATGGAGATAATTACAGAGATACTCTAACACTGAGAACTTGTAACATTTATCAAGTCACAAACTAGGGATATGACAAAGACAGAAATTAAAAGCAGGCTTCCTGGACTCAGAGGCCAGATCTCTCTCTGTGACTCTGCTCTGCATCTTAATTCAATTTTAAAATAAAACTTTTTAATGGTTTTAAAAAAACTATTCTAACCGAAGTTCAGTAACTTCACCTATTTTGTGCATTTGTAAATGCTGAAACTTGATTTTAAAACTACTGATGAATCCAATAAGTCACCTGCCACAAATTTTAGAGCTGGATTCACAGGAGAGCACTTTTTAAAAAAAAATTTCAGTATTTGAAGATATTGTAAAGTGACCTATCTTGGAATCGAATTTTTTTCCAATAACATTTGTGTTTACAGTGAGCCAACCATTGTGTATCTGCCAGTCTCCCTCTGAACTCAGAGGAAATATTTAGGAAATGATTCGGGGGGAGGATAGAGATAGGACATGGGTTGGCAGGTAGTCCAAGCAATAGGATAGTGGAAGACTAAGTAGATAATGTGATGACTGAATCTACAGTTTTGGTCTTAATCCCAGACAAGGTCTTGCCCCCAGACAAGCAGGGAATTAATACTTAAATACTAAAGCAATTGAAACCCAAAGAGGACAAAATTTAAATTATTTCTGCTTGGTGTGAGAAAAACTGAGTACAAATCCCAGCTCTACTACTCTCTATAGGACATCAAACCAGTTATTTACTACTCTAAATCTGTTTTTTAGCACCTGTCACATTAAGAATTTAAATTAAAAAAAAAAAGAATTTAGACTAAGACTCCCATCAATTCTAAAATTCTATCAGTTTACTTCATCCCACTAAGTCCAAGGAAAGATATGATTTAGACAAAGTAGTGAGGAAAGGGGCAATTTTGGTTAGGGGGAAAACTCCAAAATTTCTAAGGTCTCTTCAATTTATTAGAGCAATGAATTTCAACATTCCAAAAATCTCCTATAATCAGTGGTTTCTTATTAACAGTAATCTTATCTTCCCTTCTGCTAAGGTATCTGTTTCTTTCTTTTCCCCTTTCTTTTCTATATCTATCACTTAGCACAGTTCCTTGCCCACAGCAGATACTGAATAATTACATGACTTGACTTGACTTTTTCCCCTATCCTTAATGGATACAAGGAATGATCCATTCAGTTTTGAGAAAATTCAAGATATGAAAAGCTAAATTTAAAGAACGTATAAATTAGGAAGTGATAATTCACATTACAAAATAATTTGTCAGAGAGGTCCTTCAGATCATTGTTTCCTACTACATTTATAATGTTGTTTTGCTTACAAAAATTCAATTTCCACTCAACATTTCAGAAAGTCACACATGACATAAGGCAGGGGACCCAATCACTTGCTTTCCTTGAAGTTATTTCAAGCATGAAGAGCCAGCCATCTTTCCCAGTATCTGCTGAGTCTCAAAGGCTTGGGAGCTTCAGGCACTGGGGTCAGTTTCTTTTAACAGATAAATGAATAACTAGAACCTCTAAACAACTGGTTTGGTGAGAAAAGACTTCGTTTGATAAGACTGTCATTAGAAACTCATCATCATATTCTAAACCCTGATATCAAGGCACAAGAATTGCTTTAGGGGAAAAAATGCAAAAATAAAATTAAAAAACCAACACATTTAAATGGAAATACACAAAACTCATTTTCAAGCACTGGTTTCAGCTGAAGAGAGCTATTCTCTTATCTATAATAAAACACAAAGCCTCCTTTTAACCTGAAATTTTCAGGGTCATGGTAATTTCATAGATATATTATATTAGAAAAATCAAAATGGTCAAGTCAGGCTACTTCCATTTTCCAATATGTAGATAAGAGTCATTTTCTCATGTATATTATAAGAACTGAATATTAAAAGATAAAGGAAATAATAATAAAAACATTCAGAGAAGACATAATTTGAAATTAACATATAAGCTTTCATCACATTTAAATTTATCATGACTAGAACTCTAACAGAAGGATAATTTCTTCAGCAAGAATTGTTAATTAAAAAAATATACTACAAGCATACCCATGAAGTCTTCAGTTGTCCTTTCTTACAAACTTATACAAAGCTTATCATATAGGATTACTGAACTATGACCTCTGTTCTAGTAGAAGCAAAAGGTTATTTAACAGTCAAACTTTCCCTTTCAATATTCCCCCCAAATCTAAGCAACATGAATCATCCAAGCATAAGAAAGTCAAACTGCTGAAAAGCTTGTTACATTCAAGCTGGTAAAAGTTACAGTTGATAGATGAGCCAGTCACTCATACCATTGATTTGCACAAGTCCCTGTATGGCTCCCTGTAGCACTTCAAAATAATTTTTGTTCCTGGCTTTCATCACAAATCAAATTTTCAAGGCTTATACAAATTTCTTGCGTAGGTTAAAGACATTCACAATATAAATCTCTAAGTTTTACTTTGACTGTCCCATTATTTTCCCCTTTTTGAAAAAAAATTAAATTCTAGAAAATAAATCAAAATGTGAAAAATAGTTATTGGAAATTTTTTTCCCTCCTATCATAGCTGAACTGAATAAAAGATGCTCTAGTTCTCTTTTGGAGAAAAATAATGATAATGTGTCTCTTCAAAAATTTCCTATGAAAAGTTCATAATTTGATTTAGATATAATGAATGACCAGGTATTTTAAGTGACTAATTTAGCAGCAAAACAGTTCACAAACTGGCATATCTTATCATTCATTTCAATGAGGGAAAAGGGGAATTCCTCATATTGACTTGCTAGAGAGACTTAAATTTTCAGAGTTAATAGTTAAACCTTAGAAATTTGCAATTGTTACAAATCAGGTCTTGATTTATTGTTTTATGATTGGTTAGATTCTATATTTAAGGCAGATTAAATTTAAAAGTGTGTCCATACTCCCCACCTCCCTAGCCCCCCACATCAGAAGCCTGGTTGTTAAACATTTACTAGCATATCCCTGTACTGCTCTGTAAACATTGTTTGAGCCCAGAGGGAATATAACAGAAGTCTCAGGAAATGAAGTCATCACCAAATGAAAGACCTGGTAGCTAAAATAATCATAATGATGATGATGATGATGACTGTACAATTTTAAGGTTTAAAAAAATGTTTTCTATTCATCATCTCATTTAACCTCACAAAAAGCTGAGGATTGGGCTAACGAACATATTTAACATACTGACAAACTGAATCAATCCACAAAGGAAAATAAACCCATTCAGTTTACTTAGTAGCTTATAGGTTTTACACAAATACTCAAATAAGTCAATGATTTCATCAATGTGGATGTTCCCTTTAAGGACATAGATTGCAGATATCAATCAATCTTTGCCTGCCCATTTTGTCTATGTCCTTCTGTAAATTTGCCATGGGACCTACTCCCTTCTTCACTTTATCTCATCTCTCCAGTACCTAAACTGTACTTAAGCTGCTAAAGACTTATCCCTCAACCTCACCATATGAATCCGTTTCTAACAACAGAGTAGTTAGACCTGCCAAGCTAAGTAGTGAGGGGGCTCATTGCTAGAAGGCCATGAGTAATGAATTCTTTAACCACTGGAACCATTTCAGGTATTACCCAATATATACATATGAGAACAAAATAAATTGGGAGTAAAAAATCAAAATATGTTACATAAATTTCTCAAACAACCCAACTTATGCTAATATTAATATAAAGAGCAACTCCCCTTCAGTTTGGAACAAAACTCTCTTAAATTATGACATTAAAAGAACCCACTGAATTTTTAGTTGGATTACTTTGGCTCAAATCCTTTCCTTGCTATGTTTTGTGTAGGAGTTTGAGCAAATCACACTCAGATCTCAGCTTCCCCATTTGTAAAGTGATGTATTAATTTTTAAGGTCTCTTTCTGCTCTACTAAGTAATGATTTTATGAATAATGATAGCTAGCATTTATATACCACTTTAATTTTTGCAAAGCTTTTTACAAATACTATCTCATTTTATCTTTTTAACAAGACTGGGACATAGGTGCTGTTTCCATTTTGGAGATGAGATAATTGAGGCAGATAGACATTAAGGGTCACACATTTAGCAAGTAAAATAGATAGGACTGGAACTCAGATCTCTTAATTCAAAGTTTGGAATTCTTTCCTTTTTATCATACTGTCTCACATTTGTTTATTATAATAGTTCAGGTGAAAGTTGAGGGGGGCTAAATGAAGAGGACTGGTATAGCTGAGAAACCAACAGAGATGCCAGAAATATGGCTATTTTGGTTTTTTTTTTCTGAATGGGTTTGCTAAGCTAAACTTCTCCAAGTGATATTAGAACTCATTGAAGATGCTACAGAATTCTTGGGTTTATTCAATTAGCAAACTCTCAGTCATAAACTACAACAAAGAGAGGACCTCCCCCACCCCCACATCTATAGAGAATCTCTCTTCCATTTGGACTTTACACTGGTTATTCTCCAAGATAATGATGAATACTTTTAAGGAGCTTACATCTCCCTTCTTTATGTCTTATTTGGCATTGATAACTGGAGGATTATTTTTCAGTCAACAAGCATTTTTATTAAGCATTCACTCTGAGCCAGCACTGTCCAAAGTTCTGAGAATAATAATAATACAAATAGAAAGACAACAGTCTCTGTCCTTGAGGAGCATTCTAATGGGGGACAACAACATATGAAAGGAAGTTGACCATTATTTAGTGGTTATTACTGTGATTGTATGTCTCTAGGAATTCTGTATAATATTAACATAATTAGACAGTAAATGAATTTTATTTGAGAAATTGTGAACCCTTAAATTGAAGAATGTAAGGAAAACCAGTAGATCACATAGGTCTCACCTAAACAGCATCCCTTATAAATATGAAGTGGCAGTGATGAATAGATTTAAGGGATTAGATCCAGTAGAAAGAGTGCCTGAAGAACTATGGACAGGGATTTGCAATATTGTACAGGAGGCAGCAATAAAATACATCCCAAAGATAAACTTAGCAAGAAAGCAAAATGACTATATGATGAGGCTTTACAAATAGCCAAGGAAAGAAGATGTTCTCAAATGAATGAAGAATTCAAGAGAATAGCAAGGAAAGATTAGAAGATTCTGCTAAATGAGCAATGCAAAGACACAGAGGGGGGGAAAAAGAATAGGAAAGACAAGAGCTCTCTTTAAGAAAATCAGTTATCATGATATTTCATGAAAAATAAAAGACACAAATTGTTAGGGTTTAACTGAAGTAGAAGAGATTAGGAAGAGGTATCAAGAATATTCAGAAGAGCTATCCAACAAAGATTTTAACATCCCAAATAATCATTATTATGAGATTACTAATTCAGAGTCAGACATCCTGGAAAATGAAGCCAAGTGAGCTATAAAGAAAGCAGAGTGCCACAGAATCAATATTTTTGAACTGTGATAACAGAGAAGACTTGTGAAAGTCCCCAGGAAAGCAAAGAGATCAAATCAGTCAATAATTTAAGAAATTAATTCAAACTATTCTTTGGAATAATAAATACTGCAGTTGAACCTTAAATACTTTGGCCACATAATCAAATGAAAGATAACTTGAAAATAAAAAAAAATTCTCCTCCAATTAAGATGATTTCAAATTTAGAGTTAGCGAAGAAACTCAAAAGGACTTTGGAAACATTATCTCAGATGTCCTCATTAAGATCCTGGAGAGGGGAAGCAAGTGGTAAAAATCACTCACTCTTCACAGGTTCAGGAAAAAAATCTATTAGATCACTGTAAAAGACCCTAAAGTTGAGAAAGACTGAAAGTCAAAGGAGAAGGGATGGCAGAGGATTAGATAAATAGATGATGTCACAGAAGCCACAAACAAGAGCTTGGACAGACTTCAGGAGATATTGTTCTATGTTCCACAGAGTCAAGGAGAGTCAAACACAATTGAACAACTGAGCAACAACAACAAATACATTTTCAATAATCTTAAACTTCTCACTGAAACAAAAGCCTTTTTTAAGAAAAGCAAATTTTTTCCCCATTAAGCTATATAATTATGAATCATAGAGGCATCACTATCTGTGAAGAATAGAATTTTAGTTGATCCAAAGGTAAGTAGTCAATGTAGTCAGTGGAGCATTGAGCCTGGAGTCAGGAAGATCTGAGTTCAAATCCAGATTCATATAATTACTAGCTGGGGAAGTCATTTAATTACTGCCTGTCTCACTCTTCTGAATTCTAAAATAGGGACAATAATAGTACCTACCTCACAGAGTTGTTGTAAGGATTAAATGAAATAATATTTACAAAGTACAACTGTCTATTCCCTTCCTTCTTCCTTGTCTCCAAGAGTTAAAGTAGCAACAAAACAAGATACATAATTAGGCTGATGTACATTGACCAATGATGATTTCCAAGTCAGAAATGGTTTTTTTAATTAAAAAAAAGTCACCCTGGGGCAGCTACGTGGAGCAGTGGATAGAGCACTGGCCTGGGAATCAGGAGGACCTGAGTTCAAATCCAACCTCAAACACTTAATAACTGCCTAGCTGCATGACCTTGGGCAAGTCACTTAACCCCACTGCCTTAAATTAAAAAAAATTAAAATTAAAAAAAGTCTCCAAGCTGGTTATTCATGGAGAGTGAGGAGCTAACAAGTGGAGAATGAGAGAGATGAACTAGTAGCAATAGAATAACAAAAGACATGGAATACATTTAGAAGCTCATCTTTGGGACATTTAGAGAACAATCTAGATAGGAATCACAAAGAATAAGGCATGGAAGGAGTAACCACACCCAAAAGATTAAAAATCCATTGAGGAACTTGAATATTTTTTTCAAATCATACCATCTGTCAAAGAATCTAGTGTATTTCATGGTACATCAATTAAATTATGATTAAATCCTATCCTGAGATAAGTATAATTCCCATGACTTTGGCAGGAATTTTGTAGTTATACACACATATTTATTAAAGTGACACATTCCACTGGCAACCATTTGCATATTGTCAGTCAATAAACATTAAACGCCTACTATTTCCCAGGCATTGTATTAAGCAGTAGAGGTACAAAGATAAATAATAATGACTGCTCTTTAAATCTTACTTATTTATTTTTCAATTAAATGCAGAGATAGTTTTCAGCATCAATCCTTTTTCAAACTTTTGAGTTTCACCAACAGTCCCTGTCCTTAAGGAACTTACAAACTAAGAGAGACAATTTTGCAAAGCTACATATAGGATAAACTGGAAAAGATCAATAGAGGAGAAGGCACTAAAATGGAGGGGGAATGGGAAGTCTTTCTGTAGAAGGAGGGATTTTAGCTGGGATTTAACAGAATTCAGAGGTCAAGAGGTAGAGGTGGTGAGGTCTACTCACTTCTCTGTCTTTTTCTTTCCTTCCTTATTTTACAGAAGTGATCTGGATCTGCTAGTCTGGGATAGCACCTATGAAAATGGGTGTGTACACTCTGGTTCCATGGGGTGGGACACTTGCTCTGGTCCCTTCCTAAAGGACATGAGCACCCAGCAATTCGTGGTTGGTGTCCCAGATCAGCACAGAAGAGAGAGATTCCCAAAACACCCCTAAGCACATCCTTTGTTCTCAAAACTCAGTTGCTGTCTCCCTCCAACCCTATAGTCCCTTTTCCCCTATGGTGAGAGGAAATTCCATTCCACAGAATGACCTAGACCAATCATATTTCTCTTTCAAGACTTCAACATCATGCTCCCACTCCCTTCCTTCCTACCTTCCTTTCAGCTCCATTTTATTTCCTGTCTTCCTCCATTAAAATGAAAACCTCCTGAAGAGAGGAACTGAATTTTTTTGTGTGCATTTGAACACTCAGTACTTAGTACATGGAAAAAGCTCAATAAATTTGATTTAACTTAGCATAGTCCCCTAGCTCATGGTAGGCACATATTAATACTGATTATTTTTCCCTTTCCCTGTCCCTATACATAGTATTACAGTGCTATGTCTTTGAAGGAATGAAAGATATATTGCTGTATGCTAGAATAATGGCTTTTGTATTACAGTATATGGAAATGATCAAATCATCTAAAGAAGATAAGTTTATTAAAATTTCTAATAACACAAAGAAAAAAATAGGGCATTGACAACAGTTACAGGAACTACCGGTTAAAACCTTACATTTGTTGTACATGTGACAGACTGCCTAGAGAACTAGATTTATGTACTACTGAGCATCTCTTGATTCCACTGCCTTTTCTCTTACAAACAATTTGTTGATGCCATGCTGGAGGGAAAGAAATATAAATGAAGTCTTATATTTTTGGTTCTACATAATCTACCAAGTATATTGTGCTTTTTTTGTAACTCTATTTTTGAAATGATAAATACTGAAATAATATACAAAAAACTGTATAGTTTTAAAAATATACATACCCCAACTTATATAATCATTCTCTGAAACATGAACTGCTGATTTTATAATATGTAACTCCACTTCTCATTAAAATAAAATTGACTGTTCTTTATTAATAATATTAAAGTCAAATATAACTCTGAGAGCAGGAATGATATCATTTTTGCACTTTATAATGTCAAAGTCTACTTAGCCTAGTACCTGGAAGAGAGCTGGTAGTTAATAAATGATGGCCAATTATCGATTAATTGTGAGTAAAGTTGGAGTCAAGCAAATCAAATCATCCAGAATTTAAAAATATTCAACAAATGAGACAAAAAAATCACCACCATGAGAAAGATATCTTGAAATTTTAAAAATTCCTCCTTCAATAAGAAGATTTCAAATTTAGAGTAAGTGAAAAAATTCAAAAGGACTCCACAAATATTATCTCAAATGTCCTCATTAACATTCTGGAGAGGGAAGCAAGTGGTTAAAAATCATTCACTCTTCACAGATTCAGGTGAAATATATTCATCTAAGAAACAACTTTGTAGTTAACACTTTTCTGAAGCAAAACATAGATAAAGCCTGACAACTTTTAACACACTCATAGCTTTCTCGAAGAATTTCAGAAAGTGAATTCCTTCATTGTAATTATCTAATTGTCCTGACCAGCACTGTTGACAAAGCAGGAATCCACAGAATTAAATTTTGATGAAAATACCTTCAAAAAGAGATCTCCATGTCTAAGAAGGAATGACTGATCTGTAAGAGCTTACAAGCAATTTGTCTTGCGCTGAAGGTAAAGAGCATATACTCAACCCTCCTTTCCCACAATTAAGAGTCTTAACAGCTTTGTTGATACATGGTCAGCTCTAATGACTTCTCCAGTGTCAATAAGGTAGAACCCTTTCCTACCTTCCATTCTTCATACACCTTCTTCCTTTCCATGAACTCTACAATCCAATAACTTAGATCACCTCATTATTAGCACAATGTAGCCCCTGGCTACTTCGGTTTGATTCAGCCTATGAGGAATCATTATTCACACTGGGAAAGCAAGGGTGGAAATAAAACAAAAATTTATTTAAAAGGTTACAAGACAAAGGAAGGGATATGGGGAGAGAGAGAGAGAGAAAGAGAGAGAGAGAGAGAGAGAGAGAGATAAAAGAACAGCCAAGCAGCCCTGGCTGGGCCAAAGAAGACTGAGCCAGCCCTGAACTGGAGTCCAGCTTAGGTTTTTATGTCTTGCCTCTCATCTAGAAGGCAAAAAGTAAACTCCCTTCCCCTATACTCCACCTGGAATTAGGTAGAGGGTAAAGCCCAAGGAGATCAGGATACAAATTTTACATTAAGCAATGGTACTTTAAGAATGGGGAGGGTCCCCACCCAAGATTGCAATTATTGCTGTTACAATAATAATTCTCTGCTTCAAGTCAATTTACATCTCCACCCACATTCTTTCTATTACATTCAAATTCTTTTCATCTTCCCCTGCATCATTCCCCCCCTCAATCATTTTAGGACCAGAATCCTCTGGGCCTTTCAGAGTCTATTTGGAGATGAATGTATTACAGTGAGGGCTTCATTGAGGCAGGGTCCAGGGAATGATTGCTGGCACAGCTTATGGGTATCCTGCAGAGGCAGGTCTTGGAGCTACAAGAGAAACAAAACTCAAGGGAAAAAAAAATTAGCAAGCAAAAACCAGAGATATTGTAACAAAAAAGGCTATTTAACAGAGTTCTAATAAGTTAGGAAAAAACTAGGTCAAGAATTATACTTTATAATTATACTTTATAATCCTAAACCAGTATCAAAATATCTCTATAAGAACATGAGTTCCAATACAATGATTTGTTGATGGATACCACATAAGTTGTATACAAAAGCTCAAACAGTATAAACAAATGTACTGGAAAAAGCATTTTGAAAACTGCATATGCCCAAAAAAGTAATTTGCAACAAAATTTTCTATTTTGGTTTGGCCATGTTTAGAATGAACAAAAATTCTAGTTGAAGAATGGATCTCTCCTTTAAAGCTGTTAAATATGGCAATAGACATTATCCTGATCCACTGGCTCACTCTCATACTTAATTATGATGCACCTGGATTGATCATGGCAATTTGCTATTACAGAGGAGAGATGGACATGAGGACATGATCCTTTATACAGACAATATTTTTAAATGGGCCAGGTGAGGGAACTTTTTTTTTTTAGGTTTTTGCAAGGCAATGGGGTTAAGTGGCTTGCCCAAGGCCACACAGCTAGGTAATTATTAAGTATCTGAGGCCGGGTTTGAACTCAGGTACTCCTGACCCCAAGGCCAGTGCTCTATCCACTGTACCACCTAGCCGCTCCATGAGGGAACTTTTAAAAGAATCCTACCCTAGTTGAGGTTAGGGCCATTCTTTCAAAGGTCACTTACTCCACCTCCAGCATTTAACATCAAACCCCATAGGGTTAAATGGCTTCAATGGCATATTTTCTTTCTATTTTATCATACCTGATATCAGGCAGAGATAAATATGTATGTACACACATATATTTTAACAAATTCAACTTTTTGCAATGAACCTATTTAGTTATTAACTATATTTAAAAGAACTAAACATCTCCTTCTGGCTAGGAGGTTGCCCATCATCTCCATATAGTCACATAATGATCGGCATGGGAGTGCCACAGAGAATTCTCAAATCATCACCATTATTTTATCTTCCTCATGTTACATAGGTGCCTTTCCCTCAAAGCAAATGACCACAGTTTAGTCCCAGTTTATATATATAGCTAGAAATTTCTATAAACTTTTAACTACTAGTCATCTTCAAAATACAAATAACTTTCAGAATTCTTTAAAACCATTAGACTACCCCTTCAAAACAATCACATGTTAATTCTAGGCTTTAACATTACAGTATTCAAATAGCTAACATGTTCAAAACAGAACCAAACACTGTTACATATCAATTCCCAACTCCTCAAGCAATTCACTAGCTGGCCCTCATGTGTGAATTCCCTTGCTCTTCATCTCCTTCCCATGGTTTCCCTGGTTTCCTTCAAGTCTCAGCTAAAATGGCACCTTTTGCAGAAAGTCTTTCCCTAGTCCTCCTTAATTTTTAATGTCTTCTCTCTGAGATTACTGCCAATTTATACTGAATATATCTTATTTGTTTATAGGTGTCTGCATATTATTTCCCACATTACACAGTGGGCTCATTGTATCAGTCACATAGTAGGGACTTAATAAATCCACATTGATTTGACTTGACTCTTGGAGACAAAGGCTACTTCATATAAAGGCTCAAAAAACAGTCTAGCAAAAATAACTGACAAAAATAACTGTAGAATGGACCTACTGCCTCTATCATTACAACATTGGATCAAACACTTGCAAGTATGGGTAACCTCAAGTAATACAGCTAGAGAAGTCCTAATTTTATTAAAATTATGAAGTAATTCATGAACACTGAGGTGGTACAATGGATAGTGTGCTGGACGTGGAATCAAGAAGACAACTCAGCCTCAAACCTCCATAGTTGTAGAACCTTGGGCAAATCATTCAACATATCTGATTCAGTACCCTTAACTACAAAATGAGGATTAATAGCATCTACATCTCAAGACTGATGAATGGATCAACTGAGAAAATATTTGTAAAGGACTAAGAAAAGTGCCAAGCCCATCCTAGGCCCTATATAAATGCTTATTCTCTTCCTTTTCCTACAATGGAATAGTGTCTAGCTGGATCATCATGGAGCTTCACTTGGAACTTTGTTGCAAATAAATTGAAGAGATTTTATGATTGTTGCTAATATCTATAAAATGTTTGCATGAGGCAATATGACAAAATAGATAGAGGCTTGAACCTGGATCACATTCTGCCTCAGATAAATAAAGATTATGATTCTTAAGTCATTTTATGTCTCTGACCTCCAAGCAATAGTTGACAGACTACATTGGTTTTCAGAAATAAAGTACACTGCCATCTATTTACCATGAAATATCTCTCTTCCATGCCTTCCCCTCTTTTCTCATTTTGAGTTACTCCCAGAATCCTCATTTTGTGAAGTGGTCAGGCTGATCTGCCTTCATTTCTCTCTTATCCCTATTCCTGATTCCTGATTCCTTTTTCTTCCTTCCTTCCTTCCTTTCTTCCTTTTTTTCCTTCTCTACTCTTTTATTTCTTCCCTCATTCATCCATCCTTTTTATCTCATTCCTTCCTTCCCTCCTTCTCTTCTTTCCTTCTTCCCTCCTTTCTTTTTGACTTTTTCCTTCCCTCTCTCATTCTTCCATCCCCTGTCCTTTCTTTCTTTTCCTACTTCTGTCCTTCCTTTTTACTTTTTTCATTCCCTATCTTCCCTCTTTCCCTTTGTCCTTTCCTTCCTTCCAAATTTTCTTTCCTTCTTCCTTCCTTTCTCCCTTCCTTCCTTCTTTTATAAGCCCCAGATATCAGGAGAAAAAAAATTAACTAATGGTCCTGCTATATATTCTCAATCAATAATATCCCTTTATAAAAAGTATAATTGATGTTTGAATCTGGGTACTAAATACTCAAATCACTTGACCCTGTTGCTGATGCTGGGGAAGGTGAAGAGAATTTGAATGTAACAGAAAGAATTTGGGTGGAGATATAAATTGACTCTTGAGATACAAATTGACCTGAAATAGAGAATTATGATTGTAAAAAGAAACAATTGTAATCTTCGGTGGAGACTCTCCCCATTTTTTTAAAGTACCACTGATTCATTGTTTAATGTAAAATCTGTATCCTGATCTCCTTTGGTTTTAACTTCTACCTAATTCCCAGTCTAGTTAAGAGAAAGGGAGTTCACCCTTTGTCTTCTGGAGGACATCCATCAAAAGCCTGAGCTGGACTCCAGTTCAGGGCGACCTCACTCAGTCTTCTCTGACAATGGCCCAGCCAACACTGCTTGGCTGTCTCTCTCTCTCTCTCTCTCTCTCTCTCTCTCTCTCTCTCTCTCTCTCTCTCTCTCTCTCCCTTCCTATGTTCCACCCATGCTTTCCTGAGTCTGAATAATGGTTCCTCATAGACAGAACCAAATCCAAGTAGCCATCAGCTACATTGCCACAGTTTCCTCATCTATAAAATAAGATGGAAAAGAAAACAACAAATCAATCCAATATCTTTGCCAAGAAAACTCCAAATGGGATCCAGAAGAACTGGACAGGTCTGAAAACACTGACCAACAACAACTAACCACTAGTCACTGAGAACAGACTAGAATGGTGCCTAGAAATAAATAAAAATATAATTTGCCCCAACCCTTCAGAGGTACTCTGAGGGAAAGCTGTAGTCTTATTCTAGGAATTTTAGTCTTCAATAAAATTGAGAATTCAGACAAGGATTCTAAGAAATTATAAAGGCTATATATATCTTTTATTTACTTATCCTTGCACATGCTGTTTCTTCAATAGCCCCTTGAGGGTAGAAATTATTTCCTTTTTGTCACTGAATCCCTAGCATCCTGCATAGTTCCTGGAACATATTAGATTCTTTGCTCAATGTGGAAACTGAACCTGTCTTCTGTGTTCCAAATATCATATATGGTGCTAGAAGAGTAAAGGGGATGCACAGGGCATTTTTCCCAAGGTCTCCAATATTGTGTTAATGACTTGGACCTGTTACCTATGTCTTCTGATTTTTTTCAGTGAATATTCTATATATTCTTTCCCCTTTCTAGCCTTTGAACAGTGTATCTATTTCATTAAAAAACAAAAAGAAACTTTATACCTATAATTATTACCAAGCATATGTCATAAACAGGCAGACTAAAAGAAACAAGGATATCACTGGGGTTAAGGTATTGCTGTAGGCAAAGCTTTCAATGATTTAATTAGTCAAGTTATTTTTATATAGGTAGAGCCTAGTCTACAATCCTTCCCTTTATTTTTCTCTTTCCCTAAATATATTTAAAATCTCAGTAAGTGGTAGTAGGTTTTGCATATCAAATGGACTGATTCTGCCACAAGTCTGTATGTAAATGAAGATAGGTTGAAATAAGATTTGCTTGGGGTTAAGCTACTTTTTTAAAGCTGGAGTCCACAAGGTTGGAATAGCTCATATTGCAATTTTAATTATTCAGGAACCATTCAGTCTGTGTCTTCCACAATAGCTAGAAATGGTAGATACAGAAGCTTCAGCCATCCTTTCATACCAAATTCAGTATTTTGGAATACAGTGGGGAAAGCACAGGAAGAAAATACTACCTCTGCTGAGAAGCTGACACCTCTATTTTTTTCTGAAAGTATTTGCTCTTGCCTGGAAATTCACAGCTGATGAGATAAATATATTCGAAAGCTATATCCTGCAACATATAGGGCAGACTCTTCTTGTCACTGGGAAAAGGACTTAATCTTTCAATCTGTGTTTTTCTTCTCTCCTTCCTTCGTTCCTCCTCCTTCCATTCTCTATCATTCTCTTTTGTCTCGTTTTCCTTTCTTTCCTCCTGCTCCCTCCCTACCCTTCTAAATGAGTTATTATCGTTAGTGGGGAAAAAAATATTTCTAACCTTTAGGTTCCCAAACTAAAGCAACATCGGAAAATTTCAATTAGTGAACATTCATTCTGACAACCCCTGAGGAAGCTGCCATCAATTCACTGAATATGTGTATATTGGAAAAGTCCAGAGTAGAGCCCCTATGCATTTATTATTTTTTCTAAATGTCAGAGAACCTAACCAAAGAAACAAGTAAATAACTCCACAGGGACAAAATTCCCAATTCTAAAGACTCCATCCCTCATTTAGATTTGCTACAACACTGTCATCCTGTCACTTCCTCAGTTTGGCTTCCAAGATATGAATTGCCTCCTCTATAATTCAGTAGTTTGTGTCCTTAAAAAGATGTTATCCAACAAATTCTGTTCATGAGCTACAGAATGTGTCATAAACTGCAGGACCCGTGAAAAAAAGAGGAATATAAACACCAGAATGTGTGAAGACATTCATTAAAAGAGTTACTAAACTTAAAAAAGTTGGTCCTCCAAATGACTTCAGAATGTTCTAATTTTATTCGTGCATAAAATGATAATGTTATAGTATATCAACTAGACAAAAACAGGGATGTTTGCCAAAGGAATGTGTTGGTGAATGGAAAATTAGGGTGCACATACATACAGAAACATACAGTCATCAAACCAAATTCTCTCATTAGCACTTCCATAAATTATCTAGCTTCCCAAATAATACTGAAATTCCTGATACCTGCCTTAAAGGTATTATTAATGCTACACAGAACAAATACTTAGGGATAGTTAGAATGACCTGTATTCTAGCTCTGTCTCTGACACATAGTGACCTCAGTACAGTCATGTTACCTATTTGCCTCAGTTTCTTCATCTGTAAAAGAGAGATTAAAAAAACCTCCCAGGGTCACTGTGAGGATTAAATGAGATAATATTTTTTGAATTGCTTGAGGATGATGTTAGGTTACTAGTAAGTACTATGTAAATGGTCCTATCATCATCATTATCAGTAACTGAAGGGAAAAGGAAAGAGCACTTGAAATTGAAGGACCTGGAATTTGCTCAAATATAATTCTCATTTTTTAAAAACTGGGACAAATAACACAAAATGGACCCAAGGCCAGCAACACATAACATATCTTCAAATGCTACTGAGGATGTGCTAGAATTAGAGGATTATGGAAAAGTTCATTTAAGGTGCAGTTGTCAATAAACTCTCCCATAGCCTCTTTAAAAAAATAACTTTTCTTTTCTTGCTACATAAATGACAAGCTTAATTGTTTCTATGTTTCTGAAGGAATTCAAGGGCTGCAAGCACCTACTAAATTTCAAAGACCTGGTTACTCTGCCATATACATACATACATATATATATATACATATATATATATATATACATATACATATATAGATATCAATATATAGATAAATGTGTAAAACTTAGTTCTGATTTTGCTGCCTTAATTAACTTGAACCAAGTCATTTTACCCCATTGGTCCTTGGTTTCTTCACCTGTCAAATGTATGCTAAAGGATTTCAAAGTCCCTGCCACTCTCAACCCTAAATTCCTAGCTTATTCTAAAAAGCATTAAAATTGAATATGACTTCTTTATTTCAGGTAATTAATCTGTGGCATGATCTTTACAGAACTAATAATGTATGCCTGTTCAACTGTATTTTAGAACTGAATTAGAAGCTTCTGGATTAAAGAGAGCAAAGTATTTTATGCTGCAGTAAGAAAATTGACAGCACCAGTGACTTCTTAATATAACATACCCTCCAAAATGATGCAATACTTTTTTTTCATTTTAGTTTAAACTAATTGAAGAGTATTCTCTTGGCACATTCTTCATTTCCAGCTGTGTACAGAGAGTAAGCTCTGTGTGAAAACTCACCCCTGGTTTCCAATGCATAATTTATACAGTGACTCCTGGTTCCCTTGAAGACTTTAGGTTAATGGGGAACTCTATATGATTATGAAGCATCAACTGACCCACTGAACTTTGTGCAATTTACCATAATCTAAAAAGAGAGGAAGATTTTTTTTCTCAATTTCTTGCTATTTTATGGATTGTGTTTAACTTGGTTTTGTATACTTGTGACCTGTTGATTTATTTTATTTATTTTTTTTTACTTGCAACTCTCCCTTTTTTATTTTTGTTTTTCCCAGTAATAAAAAGACACAATAAAAACACTTAGAAATCATCAAGAAAGGTTTCATACTTGTTTCAAAAGACCTGAGAAGGAAAAGTTGAGAACTAGTTTGTCATTCTTTAAAGGGCCTGGGAAAAAGAAATTCAGGTAGCAATGAGGGTGGGGGAAAGCAGGTGAGCTAATTCTCTGATGACCTGAAGTGAAGAAAACGGGTGAATCGAGATCCAGTTCTGGTTAGTGTGTTCACGGGGTACTTACAAAAAAACAAACAAAAGTAAAATGAGCATTTGTTAAGTACCTACTGTGTACAGAGCATTTTCTTAGGTACTTGGGGAATTACAAAATGTAGGTAAGATGTTGTCCTTGCCTGCTTTTGTGGAGGTTTTCAGTCCAGTAGATGTAAAAACACACAGAGATAATTGTAATGTGCAACATAACATGAAAATGCATTAGAGATTTGCAAATAAATTGCTTTGTGAGCTCTTAGGTCATTATAGACAAGTGGAATCACTGTTCAATAGTTCAGACATTCCCAACTCTTTGTGACCATGGACCACAACAGTCCAGGTCCTTCCATCCTCCACTATTTCCTGAAGTCTGTCCAAGCTCATTGTCACTGCTTTCATGATACTATTTATCTAATTTCTAACTCATCTTCTGCCATCCCCTTCTCCTTTTGCCTTCAGTCTTTCCCAACATTAGGGTCTTTTCCAATGAGTCCTGATTCTCATTATATGTGGCCAAAGTATTCAAACTTCAGTTTCATTATTTGTCCTTCCAGTGAGTAGTCTGAATTTAATTTCTTTTTGGTATTGACTGATTTGAGCTCTTTGCTGTCCAAGGGACTTTCTTTTTTTTTTATTTTTTAAAATTTTTTTTATTCTCATTTTGTACATTAATAAAATATACTTGTTTACAAGTATATTATTTACAAGTAAATAAAATACCCCTCCCCCCATGAATATAGATAGACTTGCTTGGGCAAAAAAGTAAAGGGGGGAGAAAAAAAATTAAAATTAAAAAAAATAATAGTAATAATTGTAGGTATGGCCAGGTGGTGCAATGGACAAAGCACCAGCCCTGGAGCCACGAGCACCCGAGTCCATATCCAGGCTCATAAACCCAATAATCACCCAGCCATGTGACATGCAAGCCACCCGATCCCCACTACCCTGCAAAAACCAAAAAGAAGAAAAAAAAGACCCAAAATAAAATAAAATAGTAATAATAGTAGGGGTGGCTGGGTGGCAGACAGAGCATTGGCCCTTGAGCCAGGAGCACCTGGGTCCGAATCTGGCCCCAGACACCCAATGATCACCCTGCTATGTGGCCCCAGGCAGGCTACCCAGCCCCACTTGCCCTGCACCCTCTTCCAAATAATAATAACAAAAAATGTGCTTGAGTCTTTGTTCCAACACCATCAACTCTGTCGTGAGTAGATCACATTCTTTATGATAAGTCCATCACAAAAGTTACTTCCATATTTTTTCCAACGTTGCCATTGCTGATCGTAACTCCCTCCTTTCTTATTTCTCCACTACCATGTACTATAATTTCTCTCTCCTTTCACTCTGACTCTGCTGTAGGGTCACTGAGTGGCGCAGCAGACAGATCCCTGGTCCTGGGGCCAAGAAGCCCTGAGCCCCCATACCACCCCTTAGGCCCAGAATCCACCTGGCCCCATGGTCCTGAGCAGGCCATCCAATCCCAGCCCCTTGCAAGAAGTAAAAAAAAGAAAATGTGTTATATCTGACCACTGTCCCCCCATGGTCCATCCTCTCCTCCTTTATTCACATCCCCACCCCTTCCCCCTGCTCCCCCCTCCTTCTTACTCCAGTTGTCTATATCCCATTGAGTATATTTGCTGTTTCCTCTCCTAGCCATCTCTGATGAGAGCAAAGGTTCCCTCATTCCCCCCTTGCCTCCCCCCTTCCATATCATTGCAATAGCTCATTGTAATAAAAAAAATCTTATTATGTGAAATAGCTTGGACTATTCCCCCTCTCCTTTTTCTTTCTCCCATTCCATTTCCCATTTTTTCTTATTGACTCCATTTTTACACAATATTTTATCTTCGACTTCAGCTTTCTCCTGTGCTTCAACTATAAAAGCTCCCTCTACCTGCTCTATTAACTGAGATGGTTCATATGAATATTACCAGTATCATTTTCTATACATGCAGTTCATCCTCATTAAGTCCCTCATATTTCCCCCCTCTCCTCCAATCTCCATGCTTCACCTGAGTCCTGTATCTGAAGATCAAACCTTCTATTCAGCTCTGGCCGTTCCAACCTTTGAAATTCCCCTGGTTCATTGAAAGTCCATCTTTTTCCCTGGAAGAGGACATTCAGCCTTGCTGGGTAGTCCATTCTTGGCTGCATTCTAAGCTCTTTTGCCTTCTGGTATATTGTATTCCAAGCCCTACGAGCTTCCAATGTAGCTGCTGCTAAGTCCTGTGTGATCCTAACTGCAGCTCCACGATATTTGAACTGTGTCCTTCTGGCTGCTTGTAATATTTTCTCTTTGACTTGGCAGTTCTGGAACTTGGCTATAATATTCCTGGGGGTTGGTTTTTTGGGATCTCTTTCTCAGGGGGATCGGTGGATTCTCTCCATTTCTATTTTGCTCTCTGCTTCTAGAATATCAGGGCAATTTTCCTGTAGTAATTCTTTGGGAATGATGTCAAGGCTCTTTTCCTGATCATGACTTTCAGGTATTCCAATAATTTTCAAATTATCTTTCCTAAGTCTGTTTTCCATATCAGTTGATTCCTGATTTCTGGTAAATTCATCAATCTCCCTGAATTCTATTCTTTGTCTGAAGGATTTGTTCTCCTCAGAGAGTTTTCTTATCTCTTTTTCCATCTGGCCAATTTTGCTTTTTAAAGCATTCTTCTCCTCAATAACTTTTTGAACTGTTTTATCCATTTGACCTAAGCTGTTTTTTAGCATGCTATTTTCTTCAGCATTTTTTTGGATTTCCTTGACTAAGTTGCTGACTTCATTTTCATATTTTTCCTGCATCTCTCTCCTTTCTTTCCCCAGTTTTTCTTCTAACTCCCTCATTTGATTTTCAAAGTCTTTTTTGAGCTCTATCATAGCCTGAGCCCAATTTCTGTTTTTCTTGGAGTCTTTAGATGCAGGAGCGTATGCTTCCTCATCTTCAGACTGAGTATTTTGATCTTTCTTGGGCTCAGTTGCAAAATATTTCTCAATGGTCTTCCTCTTGTTTCTCTGCTTGCTCATTTTCCCAGCCTAAGCCTGTTTTTTGGGGGTGCTCCCTGAGCTTTTGGGATACTCCCACAAGGGTCTCAGTGTGTGAGGTTCTGTCCTCCCTCCTGGTCTGTGAATGACCATAAGCGCCCCCCCCCCACCACGGGCTGAGGTGGGGGGGGCCCTGCTGTTCTATGGGGGGGGCCTAGACTGCAATCAGGATCTGAATGTGGTCAGAGCCCCAGAGTCCTGTTCCAGAGGCAGAGGACAGAGCTCTGCAGTCTCTCTCTCTCTTCACTCCCCTCCCTCAGCTCATTGGGCTCATGTCCTGGGGGCTCCTGCTTACAGGCTCCACCTGCTTCTGTTTCCGGGTCTAGGCTGCTGAAAGACCAGGCTGCTGGCTGTGTGCCCTGAGGGCTGGGCTCCACGTGCTTGCTCTGGCAGAGGTTCCCCCCCCCCATTCCCCCACTTTGTGCCAGTGCTCCCAGGGGTGCAGCTCAGGAGACGCCCCGCTGCTGTGAGCTGAGGCTCCCAGCTCCCTGGGGCTGCCTCCGGGAGGCTGAAGTTCTTTGGCTTTGGTGGGCCACCCCTCTGGCGGGCTGCCCCTCCGGCCCCGGGGAGCAGAGCCTTTCTGCTCTTTTCCAGGTTACCTTGAGTAGGAGAACTGCCTCACTGGGTCCCTTTGTGGGTTCTGTCTCTCAAAAGTTTAGTTAGAGTCCTTAGTTTATGAGTTTTTATCAGAGAGCTCCTAAGACTGGATCCCTTCATGTCACTATCTTGGCTCCACCCCCTGGGTTCTGTCTCTTGAAAGTTTAGTTAGAGTCCTTAGTTTATGAGTTTTTATCAGAGAGCTCCTAAGACTGGATCCCTTCATGTTGCCATCTTGGCTCCGCCCCCTTGATTTATTTTTAAATCTTAGAACTATTCTCTTTAAGAACTATATTATTTGTAGGTACCCTGAGAACAGACTATGTGAAAATGCCAATTAGCATTTTCTGTTCCTTAAAAATAAAACCACTTATGTATCTCTATTCCCCAAAATATCTTTTTAAAGTCCAGCAGGTAAATTTCTTTATAGAAATATTCTATCTCAACATAAGCAAAAGGAAACTGGAAATGACCCATCTCTGTTGAAGGAAGGTACCTGAGCTATACATTCCTTTCCAGGACACATTCTGGACTTTCTGTATCATGCCCCAGGGTTAGGGAATATTCTCTCCCTTTATGAATGACTTCCCCTAAATTGAATGCAAGCTTCTAGAAGGAAGGAATTGTTCTATATATATATATATATATATATATATATATATATATATATATATATATATATATATATATATATTTGTATTCCCTAAGGTGAGCAACATACCTTGCAAACAATAAATCTAGATGATTGGCTGATTGATCAAGTGAGCTAACTGCCCACGCAAATCTTTCCTACCTCCTTTCATATGAAACTGCATTTTTTAAAAAAAATCTTTAGCAAGTTCCAGGTGTTGACAGATCTAATAGGCTGGTAAAATGGGAGCAGGGGTGGCATATGGAGGAGAACTAGAATAAGTATAACTTTACTCTACCAACCAGTCATTCTCGGTAGGAAATTCATATTAGTAGTCATTTGACACAAATTGGAGACACAAAAGCCATGACTGTCATTTCTCGCACACTAGGGGTTATTATTTTTCTCCTGAAAATGTAATTAAACTTTGCTTAGTATAGCTAAATCCCTTGTTTTTAACTTCAGTAAAATGATAAATCAATCACATGGAACAGAAGGCAAGAAAAGCAAAATCTGGGAGAAAAATACAAGGAAGATGCCAGACATATCTTAAACTTTTTTTCCCCTCTGCCTTTTTTATATTTTTTAATGTAGATTGATATAGATATCAAAGAATTTCAGTGGTCTCCAGGGATCAATGTCTACATTTTATGACCCCAGGCACATTAATTCTCTTTTCTCATCTATCAAAGCAAAATAAATTTTCTACTGGTGTCCAGCATTGACGTAAGGTCCAAGGGCTTTCATCTTTTTTGAAATCACCTTGGATTTCATGCATATCTAGTCCACTTGCAATGCATAGGGCATTACAATTAAGCTCTTCCCTTTGTTGTTCTGTTGTTTCAGTCAGTTGTATTCAACTCTTTGTGACCTGTATTTGGGGTTTTCTTGGCAAAGATACCAGAGAGGCTTGTTATTTCCTTTTCTAGTTCATTTTACAGATGAGGAAACTGAGGCAAATAGGGTTAAGTGGTTTGCCCAGGGTCCTCCCTATACATAAGCAAAATGAGTGACTTCTTCAAATCAATCAATCTTAAAGGAACTAAGAAGGACTCCCTTCTTCTCAAAAATAACATTTCACCTCTTCTCTGGAAAATCCTACAAGTAAATTTAATTCCTTTATATTTAGTCTTTTGAATACAGTCTGGCTAGAGTCTTGATTATGTGGGTAAAGCTTGCAGTGTGGTGCCAAAATGTGGAAGGCCTTGAAAGATGAGCTAAGAAGTCTAATCTTAACTCAGTAGGGACAGGTATAAACAGCATATAATTTCTCTACATTTTTCCAAATCTACTCTTTAAAATGTTCAGGTTATTTTTAATTGTGTCTAGCATTCTTTTCCTGGGTTATTAGCAACTTAAAGTTCATAGGATCACAAGTCTCGAGTGGGGAGAGTCCTCAGTAGTCATCCAGTCTAACCTATGTCTGAACAAGAATCCACTCTACAATATGATGGACAAGTAGCCTCTGAATTAATAAGACCAGGTCTGAAGTCCCCATCTTTTTTAGTTACCTCTAGGGGTTGCTCATTTCACTTTTGGAAAACTTTGGTTGTTTGAAAGTTTTCCCTTTTCCCTTCCATCAAACCTAAATCTACTTCTCTTCCAAAACTGAACCAAACAGAATGTCTGCATTTTAGTGATTACTATTAAAATGCCAACAAGTTGGTAAAATTAGGATTTATAACAGAAATGTCACTATTTGAATAATAAGTCATATTTCTCTCCTTTGAGGGAAGATTCTAAGGCCATTTTATCATAGGATAATAGAATTTTATGTCTGGAAGAGAAATGAGACAATCTAGCTCAACCTTTTCATTTCACAAGTGAGAAAACTAGGACCAAGATAAACCAATTGCCACTTCTC
This sequence comes from Macrotis lagotis, assembly GCF_037893015.1. Lineage (NCBI taxonomy): Eukaryota > Metazoa > Chordata > Mammalia > Peramelemorphia > Peramelidae > Macrotis > Macrotis lagotis. The sequence goes on along the minus strand of NC_133659.1, from coordinate 133,708,416 downwards.
GATTAATATACCTGAGATGCTATAATAGAAAAAACTGAATTAGCAAACTATGGGGCACATAATAAGTGATTTCTGTTCATTCATTCATTCAATAATTATCAGTCATTTGTACTTGTGAATGGGCTCCAGATTAAGAACAGGAAGGACAGAACACCTGAAGAAAAAGAGGTGAAGTGGTGCCTTCAACAGGCTAAAAGGATACAGACCTAGGATACCGTGACTACTTAAAACAAAACTCACTTTGTTATATACCATTTTGTCTAAGGTCAGCATTCATATTCTTTTCATTAACATTGGCACCTACTAGGATTGCTATGCTCTTAATTACATAGTGTCATCTGGTAGTACTATTCATAAAATCCAAAAGTTAAGCCTACAAAGAAGGAACAAGCATTAAATAAGAAACTATAACATGTCATGAAATATGATGTGCTTTATAGATATCTCACAGAGATCAAGTTATTAACATCTAAGACTGAGGCAGAAATAAATTCAAATCTCTATTATACACATGATTCAATAATTATTTATTGAGTGTTCATCAGGAGTGTAAGTTCTGGTAATGGGATAGGATAGAATAACTCATTTATATGTAGCACTTGACAATTTAAAAGGGATGGAGGCTGATCTATGATTTCACTAGTGTAAGGAACCTCCAGGTGAGAAAACACTGAGAGCCAGGGTCAAACAACCACTGCCTCTGGGTCTTCCTGGCTTCTAGATCAGCTATTTCCTAAGTCATACTGTCTCTGTAGGATACACAAGAGGCTTTCTGTTCCAAATGACAAAGCCCAAATAATTAGTGCAATGAAACTTCAATGTGTCTATGTTAAAAGCTTTTTGTGGGCCATTTTAAAAATATTTATCATTAGATCTGTTCCAATGCCTATCACAAAGCATTATACATAATCAGCACTGGATAAATCTTTTTGATTGTATGGACGGTTGGATTCACAAGTCACCTACCCTGATAGATAGGAAATAAATTCTTTGAATTCAAGGGTTATTTCCTTTTTAAAAAAATTTAAACATCTTATTTATTTTTCCAACCATAAGTAATGGCAGTTTTCAACAATAATTTTTTGGGAAGGTTTTGAGTTTTACATTTTTCTCCCTCCCTCCACTTTCTTTCCCCTCTCCTTGATAAAACGCAATCTAACATAGGCTATATATATAAAAATCATGAAAAGCATCGATACATATTAATCATGTTGTGAAAGAAGAATCAAATCCAAATGGTAAAAAAAATCAGACAGTATAATAGATATAATATATAAAACAAGTTTTAAAAGTTGAAGATAGTAAGCTTTGGCCTATATTTAAACTCCACAGTTCCTTCTCTGGATATGGATGGTATTTTCCAACACAAATTGTTTAGCATTGCCTTTGATTATTGTGTTGCTAAAATAAACAAGTCCATCATAGTAGATCATAACCTAATGTTGCTGTTAGTGCATATAATGCTCTCCTGATTCTGCTCACTTTACTCAGCATCAGGCCATGCAAGTTTTTCCAGGCTATTCTAAAGTAAGGGCTCTTTTTCGCGTGGTCTCTCTCTGTCTCTCTCTCTCTCTGTGTCTCTGTCTCTGTCTCTCTCTCTCTTTCTCTCTACCCTTCCCTCCCTCCCTCCCTCTCCAGGACAGTGTCTTGCACATAGAAAGCACTTCATAAATTTTACTGATAGATGAATGGATAGAAATAATGGGTTTAATTAGATATAAAGCAGAATTTCTTGGTTAGATGGAGTTGCAGTAATTAAAGTTAACAAAATTAAAAGTTTAAAGAATCAGTGTTGTGCTTAGCCTATAAGTGTTAGCTCTCTTTCTGAGGCATCCGACACATAGCCTTGACCTCAGACCCTGGACCCCAAAGTCCCTAGGAAGGAGAGAACCAGGGTGACCACAGAGGAGCAAAGGAGACAGAAACTCTCGAACCAACTCTGGAGTTGGAAACTTTGGGAAACTAGAACAAAAGAGGCTGCCAGGAAATGAACTAGGGCAAGTCAAGGAACTCATCTGAAGTGGAGGAGTTTTAGGATTATGTCTCAGCCAGCATACCACCTACATCATTGTTGATTCCAATTGGGCGAGACAAGGTGAAGAATAGCTTATTGGGGCCACTAGGTGGGGAAGTGAATAGAGCCCTGACACTGGAATCAAGAGGACCTGAGTTCAAAACCAGTATCAGACACTTAATAATTACTTAGTTGTATGACCTTGGGCAAGTCACTCTTAACCCCATTGCCTTAAATTAAAAAAAAAGAATAGCCTATCCCATTTGGATACAGTCACCTACAGCAGTACACAGCTGGTGACAACAGAAGAGGAGGTGGTCCTGAGATAATGTGACCCACTACCTCTCATCAGTCAGTTAGTCAATAAACATTTAGATATCTACATACTATGTGCAGCATTCTGCTAAATCCTAGCTATACAAAGAAAAATCCCAATTCTAAAGGGGTTCACATTCTAAAACATGCAAATAAATTATGTATGTTCAAGACATAGTCAAAATCTCAGAGGGAATATACTAGTTGGAGAGAGAGAGAGAGAGGGGAAAGAATGAGGGATAGACTTGACAGACCTCCAGCAGAAAATGGGTGAGAATCAATGATCCAATCTCCTCCATGTCCTGAGAAAAGTCCAAAAAAGGAAACCAATAGGGGACATAATTTCAGAAAAGTTAGGCTTTCAAGAGACATCTAGTTGGGACAAAAAGAATGGCAGTGTAGGACCAGGAAAGGCAAAAGGCCTGTCTTCTTCCAGATAGTTAACTATTCTAGCTAGGCTATGAAAGTACTTTACCTTAAAACCCTGTGAAGGATTCTATACAATTTAAGCATCTAAAAGAAAGCAAATACAAAAACAATTATAGCATAAGTTCTTTTTTCTATACTCTACTATGTGATTCAAAGTTCTATAGATGTCACCTCATGGCTAGCCCTTTCTTTGCTATAGAAATAGCTTGTTTCTTTTCCCACTGTCATTATCAATGACATTATCAATAGGAACAGCAGCCACAGAGATGAAAGAATCAGTGAGCAGAAAAAGCTGGTGTAAGACCCACTCTTATATACATAGGAGCAGGTCATCAGGTAGATTAAGGACTAACCAGATCTTTGCATATTAGAGTAATTCTGGGGGCAGCTAGGTAGTAGAGTGAGATGTTTAACCAGTTATCTAGGAAAATGATGAATCAGTCAACAGAATGAATAAATAATGATCATAATCAGCAATAGCCTATATTTCTTTTTTTAAAAATTTATTTATTTCTTTTGGGGGCAGCTAGGTTGGGCAGTGGATAGAGCACCAGCCCTGGAATCAGGAGGACCTAAGTTCAAATCTGGCCTCAGACACTTAATAATAGCCTAGCTTTGTGGTCTTGGGCAAGTCACTTAACCCTTTGCCTTAAATAAAAAAAAAATTTAAAAGACAGCTTAAAAAAAATAATCCTGTGCCCTAAATAGTAGTGGACCACATGAATATGAGAACTGAAAGAAGGATAGTATTTAAACAAACAACAATGGCAGCTAGGCATCATCCTAGATAGAACACTGAGACTAGAATAAGAAAAAACAGAATTCAAATTTGACCTCAGACTCTTACTGCCTATGTGACCCTGGGCAAGTCACTTAACCTTTGCATGCATAAAAGTGAAGAAGGAAATAGCAAAGCTTTTTTTGTCAAGAAAATCTCAGACAGCTGGCCCACAAGGTCACAAAGAGTTGGACACAACTGAGCAACTCAACAACAATAAAACAAACAAGTATTTGTCAAGTATTTTATATAAGATCCTAGAGGTCATATCACCTGTCCATCTAACAGATAAGAAAATTGTGGTACAAAGTGGTATGAGATTGTCTAAGGTCACATAAGTGGATAAATGGGGTGGTCAGTCTAGTACTCCATAGAATTAGAGAGAAAAATTTAAATTCAAATCCTGATTCAGATTCTTACCAGCTATATGATTCTGGGCAAGTCACTTAACCTCTGAATAGGGATAGTATGGGGATAATAATAGCAGTTGCCAATTTCAGAGCAGGGCTTCAAATCCAAACTCAGGTTCTGTGGATCTAGATCTACAATCCTTTATAAAATACTAATCAATATTTCTAAATACAAAAACACAGAGAGAGGTCTATTAAGTATTATTTCATTCATAGATATGAAGACACTGAAGAACTTTCTATATCCGCAACAAACTACATTTGTATCCTACACTTATATGTTCCAACTACCAAACATATACAGTTATCAATATCTTAGAAGAATAATTAGCAAAATGACTTTTTTCCAATTTAAAATCTATTAGTTTCTGATCATTTTTATTGGCAGCCAGGTGGAGCAATGGATAGAGTGCTTGTTCTATTTTTTTCTGCTATGCCTGCTGCTACTATTGAATTCATGAATTCAAATCTGGTCTCCAACACTTGCTCTATGACTCTGATCAAATCACTTAATGCAGTTTGCCTCAGTTTCCTCATCTGTAAAATGAGCTGAAGAAGAAATGGCAAACTATTGTAACATCTTTGCTGACCTTTAGTAAATAAAAATATTTCTACTGCACAAGTATATTGAAATTTTGAAACAGGAAAACAAATCCTTAAATAAATATGATAATCCTTTCAGATTACTTTCTATCTACTTTGCATGTATCTTCTATGTATCTATTGATAGGAATATCTCTCCATGAGAATTTAAGTTCTGTGAGATCAAGGAAGGTTTTCCTTTTTTTCTTTGTATTCCTACTAGGCTTAGACAGCACCTAATCAAAATGGGTTCTTTAAAAACAAATACTTGATGATTACCTGATTAGTCTTCAGAACCCAAGGGTTAATAAAAACATTCAACAAGAATTTGCTAATTGTACCTAAAGTTAACTGGGAATTGATTGTCTAGATATAGTGGGTGGGACAGTGAAGCTAGAAAACAGGAGAAAGATCTGAGTTCAAATCCTGTTTTAGACTTTTAACAACTATATGACCCTGGGCAAGTCATTTAATTTCTGAATGCTTCGATTTTCTCATTTATAAAGTGGGCATAATAGTAGCTACCTCACAGGGCTGTTATGAGGAAAAATAATAGCATTTGTAAAGCATTTTGTAAAAACTTTTGTAACCCTTCACAGATGTTAGCTATTTATCACTTCTTTAAATTTGAAAAATATATAATATTTTCACCAGTTATTTATTGCAGTTTCATAGCTAAATATAATATCAAAATACACAAGAGTATATCACAAAATAAAAAATATACGTATGATGTATTTTAAAAACCAAGGCTTCCTTCAAAAAGTTAGGAAATCACTGTTGGTCTTTGAATGCTAAAGAAAGTTCTCAAGATCATCTGCCTAAAAGAATTCTTTCAGAGAATTAATTTGTTGCCAGTGATAATGGGAAAAACATGGACCATATACATCATACTGGCATCATCATTTTATAATTAGAATACCAGGATCTCTGTGCATTTGAGTATCTTGGCTTTTCCTCTGCTTTACTTAAAACCAGGAGAACAATGCCATCCCAGCAGCTAAATGCTCTGGCAGTCTGAAGAGGCCTCGTCTAGCTGCCCCCTCTCCACCTCCCCTGCACATGCCAGCGATCAGAGGTTAGCTATCCTGGTGTGTCAGCTTGCTTTCAGTTCTAAATATTTAATGGCATATTTTCCTTAATGGAGCCTGGGCACATTTGATCAGGCACTGGGATCATTTAGTAATGCAGTCAAAGTTATCATACTGTCATTTCACATCAACTTTGTAATTAGATAATTCATCATTTTATTAATTCAAAAGCTTGCTTTCTTTACTACTTTGAATCAGGTTGCAGCCATGAAATCAAACTGAGTTCATCAGCAAAGAGACTAAAATCTGGTTCCGTGTGAACCTAAGCCCTGCAGGGGACAAACGGATACACTCAATGACCTTTCTGACCATCAACTAAGGTGATATTCGTCTAATAAATGAGACCACTGGCCATACTGAAGGAATGGGACACCCAGAACAAAACTGTAGGCTCCAATTTAAAAGAGAATGGATGAAACAAAATAAAAAGGTCAAAAATAAATATGATTCATAATCAGTTTTGCCTTTGCTAGATGCTGAGGCGCATGTCTCCTCAGAATAGTTGGGATTCTTAGAGAAGGTTTAATTTGGTCATTTTTCTTCCCTGTTGATTTATGCTTTCATAAACACAGGAGGTCGGAGCAAATCTCAGGGAAGGTGATTTATTAACATCCTATGCCTATTGGCTTTGGATGCATTTAAGATGTGTTAACAGAAGTCAACCAGTCAGTGGGTAATTCTGATTTAGCATAATATTAAAAAAATCAATATTTTATATTTAAAAAATCGTCTTTTAAAGACTTATTTCTAATAACTCACACTACAGCTATCCAACTCCTAAATTAAAGTCCTTTTCCAAGTTGAACGAAGAAGAGAGTAAGTAAGTGTTGATCTTGATACATTTTTCATTTCTCATACAACTCCATCAGAAATATATTTTTTGACTTAGAAAACTATGACTGAAAATGAAATGTAAATCCCATCTCCTAGATGTCTTCTATGATCCTCAATTTCAAATTTCTTACATCCACAGTGTGAACTGTGAAATCAATTTCAACAAATACCTGCAAGAAGTTTATCTCAGAACAGTAACCTTCAGAAATTATATATGGGCCCTCAAAACATAAAAATAGCTCTCTACCAGAGAAGTTGCTATTTAGTATCAGAAGGGAATCTGGAGGAGAAAAAAAAAAAGTAGTTGAATTTTTTAACAGATGTTAGAATTCTAACAAAAACTTCCAGAGAAGGAAGCATAGGACTATGAGATTGAAAAGTCTTTTGTAGAGCTCTATTTATGGTTCACATTGCTATTACTTCCCACTTCAGTGTTTATTTTTGGATTATGTTACATTGCTAATGAGTTTCCTATTTTAACTCAAAATTCATCATGTTTCTAATCAGTTTACTAAATTTTTTTTTAACCAAAGGAAGCTAACATGGCAAGAAAACAGCCCCATACAACACCATGGAAAAGTTATCTGGATAACCACAAAAATGCCCAATTTATTGACCATGTTACACATAAAACAAGTTTGTAACCAAATCTACTATCATTAGCTTGGGTTATTAATACAACTATCACCAAATAATGATTAACATACACAGTATTGCAAAAATATCAGTGTATATGATATCTCAGAAATTTAGTAATAATATGCTAAATCTCTTTTTGTACTTTGAGGAAGTACAAATTTTTCCTTTTCACATGCACACATAAAAAGCAATTTATTAAGCAGTGGGTTCTCTGGAATTTCACTTTTTAATTTCTTAATGATCATCTGAAATCACCAGTCATCTCAAAGAGCAGTTGAGAATTAGATTTGAGCCAAGAAAGTTCTATCTCATATCATCCAGTACCTCAACGATTGTTATTCAAAAGATCTCCTTCCCAAAGAGATCAAAGAAAAGGAGTCAAATGTACAAAAACATTTATTGCTACTCTTTTTGCAGTATAAAAGAACTAAAAACAAAAGGGTTGTTTGCTCCTGTCAGAGCAGCAATGAATTCAACATACAAAACAAGATATACATTTTTGGATATGGATAATGCAGGAGTTTGTTTTTCTTAATTATGCACATTTATTTCTTTTTGATTTTTTTTTTCCCAGAGGGGAGCAGGAAAAGGTGGGAGAGGAAGAAAATAAATACCTGTTGACTGAAAAAATAAAATTTGATTTTAGAAACTGCATTTCAAGGGATAGTCAATGCCATGACCAGCTAGGTGTGGATACACTTCAAACCTACTCAGTAGTTTGTCATGTTTTCCTTCTTCCATCCTTCCCTTCCTTCCTTCTCTTCTTTTCCTTCCCTTCCTTCCTTCTCTTCTGCCTTCCTTCCTTCCTTCCTCCCTTCCTTCCTCCCTCCCTCCCTCCCTTCCTTCCGTCCTTCCCTCTCTCCCTTTGGATGCTAACAAAAATAGTCAATAGCATTTACAAAACATTTTAAAGTTTATAAGTGCTTTGTAACACTATCACATCTGAACCATATTTGAGACCAACAATAGAGGTACTACATGGATCATCCCCATTTAAGGATAAGGAAAACTGAAACTCAGTGGTCATGATTACATGATTACAAGTTTTACTGATTCCACATATAGTACTCTAGCTACAATGACATATGGCATATGAAGCTCATATATATATATATATATATATGTATATATAAATAAAATTGTCATTCTCTAAGAATATGAATGAATCTCTTTTTTTTTAGGTTTTTTGCAAGGCAAATGGGGTTAAGTGGCTTGCCCAAGGCCACAACAGCTAGGTAATTATTAAGTGTCTGAGACCGGATTTGAACCCAGGTACTCCTGACTCCAAGGCCGGTGCTTTATCCACTGTGCCACCTAGCCACTCCATAGAATATGAATGAATCTTTTTGGGGATGATAACAAATATTAAATATATATGGGTATAAATGAAAAACTATATATATATATGTATATATATATATATGTCAAACACTTAGAAGTCAAGAAAAAAGGTAACATGACAACAAATTAGTAAAAGGCAACATTTCTCAAAAGTTATCTAAAAACGATTGAGTATTGGATTGAGTATCTTTTCCTGCAGTAGATTCTCAAACCATATCTCACTTAGGGCAGAAATTGGCATAAATCTGGTTAGATATCTAGAGAAACATCAGGGCTCCCACACACACACACAGAAACTTGGTGGCTCTCAAACATTCTAAATATGGTGGTTCAGTTAATGAGATAGAATTTTTCTCACATCAACTGAAGTTATTTCTTTCTAGAACAAGTAACTAGAAATTATCGGTGGCAGATTTTAATACATCCCAAGGGTGAACTTTCCAATAATTAGGTCTGTTCTTCAATGAAACAGACAGACTGACTTGCGAAAAAAACTATTTCCCTATATCATGAGATGAAAAATTTTTTTCATCCCATAGGCATTGCTTTATTTTGATAGCTTAGTTTACTCAAGACACATTATTTGAAGGTAGTGTTTCTTTAATAACCTAAATGGTTTATGCTAGGTACATGGCATTACTGACTGTAATCCTCAGAAGGAATAAGGAGATAAAAGAAGAAATGCCTAATATTCTTATGGATGGTATAAACCAACAACCATTCTTCAAATTTCAAGCTCAAGTCCCAAATTAGAAACCAAATGTTTTTTAATGCTAAGAAAACACAATCAGATAACAGTAAATTTATCTTCCAAGGAAACTAATTCCATTTTGAAAAGATAGCTAAAAGCATTGTTTCTCATTGTTCAAATTTATATTCTGAAAACAGGTGGGACCTAAGAACAAGTGTAAAATCTGTTCTGGGGAGTCGGCTAGGTGGCACAGTGGATAGAGCACCGGCCCTGGAGTCAGGAGTTCCTGAGTTCAAATCAGGCCTCAGACACTTAATAATTACCTAGCTGTGTGGCCTTGGGCAAGCCACTTAACCCCATTGCCTTGCAAAAAAATCTTTAAAAAAACTCCTTTCTAGGAACTGTACATCTTTGAACACATACTCAAAAATAAGAAAACAGTAGCTTAATTCCTCCTCAAATGTGTGATTTTATATTTTACATAAATATGTGCAATTCAAAAAGCTAGGCATTTAATCTTCTGCTTTAATTACCTGAACCATCCAACAGGATTTTTGTAATCTATAATTTTTCCACATCAAAAGCTTCATTATAGTTTCACGTTATTTTTTAAAGTGCCCTTTATTGCATCTGCTTATGCCAATTTAATCAGGAATAGTTTTAAAGGAAAATTTTCACTTTGGGGTAAGGGGGTCTTTAGCAAAACTATTGTCCAGAAGAAATGGAGAATGAAATGACAAACCACTCCAGCATCTTTGCCAAGAAAACTCCAAACGGGGTCATGGAGAATCAACAACAACAATGCTTAATTTGACCCTATCGGTGAGAAGTAACAGAATCCTCTGCTTTCACTGGAAAGGAGTTGGTGCAAGACCATATGGGGTCATTTAGTATCACCAACTTAATAACAAGAACACTGGTATCCAGAAAAAAAGAGAATTGCCCCTATTGCCAAATGGACAATAAGCTACCTCACCATTAAATGGAGTTTGGGAAGAAATAAAGCACCTTGTGGCACTGAACTTTCCAAAGAGGTTTCTAGGTATAAGGGTGCAAACAGTCAGCAAAATGATACACAGTACAGTGTTCGTTTTGGTCTTTTCCAAACATATTACTCACTTTTGCGAAGGATTCAAAAATATCAAAGGCAGATGGCAACTGAGAGGTATCTGGGATCTCCTCTTTCAAGTAAAGTTGCAATGTCACAGCAAGATGCCTGAGGCCGTCCTTCTTTTCTTCACTTAGATTCTTAATGTCTGGAGAAAAGATGAGAGATAGACCAATCACAAATTCAAGTTATGGTGGATAATTTTCAGAATCTAAATGGCAACTGTGCATGCAGACATTTTCTGCCCCAGTTTTTATTCTGACAGAGGGCAAATACGTCTCACTTTGTTTCCTGACAGTTATAAATCATCATAAATGGTTTATTCAATTTGAGTCTGCCAAATCTTACCTTCAAAATGGTGATCAAAAGCCCATAGGTATGTTAAAAAAAAAAAGGAAGGATGTACAGATGAGAGAATGTAAGGAATTAAATCTAAAATTTGTCAAGCTGCTTGTTTTCATAGAATCATAACAATTAGGTTGTCAAAACCTGAAAGGACCTCAGAGATCAACTAATCCAATCTGCTCATTAGATAGATCATAATCATAGATCAGAGCTGTAAGAGACTTTACAGACCAAACAGAGTGCAAACTTCTCATTTTGTAGATGAGAAAACTAAGATTCAAAGGGCTTACATGATTTTCCCTAAGTCACATAAATACTAAATAGCAAAACTGGAATTCAAACTGATGCTTTGCTTCCAAATCCAATGTTCTTTCTAGTGCAGTACAAAATTAGACTTTGACATTTCTCTGGACATCATCTCTTTGATATCATTCCTATATGAGATTGAGGTATGGTAAGAATTCAGCTCAAATTAGTGACTGCTATAAGTCATCTGTAAGTTCTGATTATGTGTTGCAAGAAAAATATTTTTTGTACAAGAGATTTCAAGACAGAAACATTTTTCACTAAATATTATATAGATACCTAAAGATACATCATTATTTTTTTGCTTTCTTGTTATATTCCTGAAATTTATGAAGAGAGCCCCCCCCTTTTATGTATAGGTGTGTTATGACAGCATTTTCAAGGTCATTTCTCCCCCCCTCCACACACAAACACAGAGTCAATCAATCAATCTATAATCATTTGTTAAAAATTCATTTATATTCCAGGCAAAAACAAGTACCCTCAAAGAGCTTACATTACAGGGAAAAAATAACATGCAAATAAACATGCATACAAGATGATGATGATGATGATTATCCTTCATTCTTGAAGAAGACCATGACATCAGGGAGGTGATGCCAAGACAAGCAAGTAAATTAGATTTGAGCGAGAGGATGCTCTGCTAAATTACCAGCCTCACTTTCTCCAGAACCATCTGAGTTCAGTGGCCAGATATGACTCAGAAAGCCTGGAGATGGCCCTGGATGCAAGGCAATCAGACTTAAGTGACTTGTCCAAGGTCACACATCTATTATGAGTTAAGTGTCTGAGGTCAAGTTTGAACTAAAGTCCTCCTGACTCTAAGACTGATGCTCTACCCACTGTACTACCTAAAATTAAAATGATTAACACCTTCAAAGCAAAGATCAAGAAGTAGGAACAAGAGATAACACCTTAGGGACAGCTAGGTGGCGCAGTGGATAGAGCACCGGCCCTGGAGTCAGGAGTACCTGAGTTCAAATCCTGTCTCAGACACTTAATAATTACCTAGCTGTGTGGCCTTGGGCAAGCCATTTAACCCCATTTGCCTTGCAAAAAAAAAAGTAAAAAAAAAGAGAGAGAAAACATCTATAATACCTTGTTTCCTTAACAATTAAATCAAAAAGTCCAAAGTAAAAATCGAAATTCAGTGACTTTAGAGAGGTACCTTTGATGCAGTGCCCAATAAACACAATGACACAAATAATGAAACACTGTGCCTACTCTTTGACCACAGATGCTTCACATTTTGTGGCTTAGGGACTATAGAAACACAGAAAAATCATGACCCCTGGAGAGAACTGAAAGTGAAAAAGTATCTGATGGACAGACAAACTAAGCCAATAAGAATAAGCTGCAGTTGGTATTATTGATGTAGTGCTGAATATAAGTAAAATAAAGGACAGATAAATGGTTATGTGTACTGATTTTAATTACTAATAAAGCATTTACTGTGTTCAAAATAGTCCATATCATTTTTAATGCTACATTCTTATTGTGAATTAATAACTACCTTGTCATAATTCCAAGGCAATGACCCTTCTTCAGCCTCATAGAACTAAATGGAATGCATCAGTCTCTCTTATAGCTGACAATTCCACTATATATTTGGGGGAAAAAAAGCTACCATGTCCCTTCTCTGCAAAAACAAAATTAGAGGAATACAATTGAAAACTATCCCAGGGAAAAATATATAAGAAGTACTTAAAAAGACATATAAGTATAGGGCAAAGGAAATATCTAAGGAGCTCAAATTTTAGAGGAACCTTATAATTTGCTTCATTCTCAAAATAAAGTTATCCCTCTCCTTGCTGATACCAATGCCTATAATCTCTTTTAGAAGTTTGATCATCCTAACTTTCTTCCTCCTCCCTACTTACAAAATCCTTCCCTGTGGCCTACAAATATGTACACATCTTCCCCCATTCTTTAAAAAAATAAAAATAAAACAAGGTACAGCTAGGAGGTGCACTGGATAGGCCACAGGCCCTAGAGTCAGGAGGACCTGAGTTCAAATACCTTCATAGAAATTTAATTACTTAGCTGTATGACCTTGGGCAAGTCACTTAACCCCATGCCTTGCACAAAAAAAAAATTAAAAAACAAAACAAAAAACCTTTCTTTGAATCTAAAATCTTGTCAAGTTATAATCTTTGGAATTTACTGCCTCAAAAGGTGATGAGTTCCCTGCCCCTAAAGCCTTTAGCAGAGAATATAGGTTTTGGTGGGGATCCCTTTGGTATATAAATTGGAAGATAACCACTGAGGATTCTAGCAATTTTAAATTTGGGGATTCTATGATTTCTAGATCTCTCCTTACTTTTATAACCAAACTTCTAGAAAAATCTATATTTTTTGCCACATCAGATAATATTTTAAATATAAAAACAGATACAGTAGGTAATGGGTATGATATAATGTTGACAAAAGGCTCTAATAATTTATTCATTTATTGTTTTTGTTTTTTTAGGTTTTTGCAAGACAAATGGGGTTAAGTGGCTTGCCCAAGGCCACACAGCTAGGTAATTATTAAGTGTCTAAGACTGGATTTGAACCCAGGTACTCCTGACTCCAAAGCTGGTGCTTTATCCACTACGCCACCTAGACGCCCCTAGCTCTAATAATTTATAAAGGAAAATTGTACCCACTTTCTTACCTCTTTCTCTCTCTCTACTCCTCCACCCCATGCTGTTTGACTTCTGAATCCCACTATTTTATTTAGGTTGCTCACTTCAAGTTCTCTAAAGAATTATTGCTAAATCTGGGGCTTTTCTCGGGTCTTCTACTTTCACCAGTTTTCTGATTCATTTCTGCAGTATTTGTCACCCTTGACCACCCTATGCTTGGACCTTCATTCTTCCTAGGTCTTTTCTGATATTGCTGTCATGTTTTTTCATCAACTTACCAGAATGATCCATTTCAATTCACTTTGTAGGAGCAACATTTTCACATCCTGCCACTTAGATGAGGGTATACCCAGAACTCTAGTCTAGATTCATTTTTTCTATATATACATAGAGAGAGAGAGAGATTCATTGGTTCAAATGAGTTCAAATATCATCTCTCTGCAGATAATGCCCAAAAATCTATATATGCAACCTTCATCTCTCTCCCCAGTTCCACTCATAGCATCAAATTTGACATGTCCAAAACAGAATACATTATCTTGACCTCTAAATACTTACTATCTATTTAACTCTCTGATTTTGATCAAGGATGCCATCATTATTCCAGGCAAGCAGAGGTGAAATGCAAGAGTCATTATCAACTCTTCACTCTTACTCATACTTCACATCCAAAGAGTTGACAAATCTTAGCAATTCAGTCTTCTCAACTACTTACATACATTCTCTTTTCTCCATTCACATGGCCACAAACTAGAAAAATCTCTTGCTACTACATCACATTATATCTCAGAGATTATCTTACTGTTTTAAATTAAAATCCCCAGTCTTGAGCAAATTATATTTCAGGCTACTGAAAGACCTTACTGATGTAAAGGACAAATCACTTTATAATAAAATTTCAGAGGACAGGAGAAGTGCCAGCAAATTAAAGATTCAAGAAACTGGATAGACCAAGAAGTTTGAAAACATTTTCAAGGGGAAATGTACAAAATTTTTTTCCATCTGCTTATATGAAAAAAAAATAAATTATTTTCAGTCCTAAAGTCAATTTAGCCACTAGGTTCAGGTGGGTAGATCATTGGGTTTGGAATCTTCATAATTGTGACATGATTGCCAATGATATCAAATGTAATCCTGAGGAAGGCCTCAGGCTATACAGTAACTGTATCACCATGGGCAAGTTAACCCTATTTGTCTCGGTTTCCTCATATGTAAAAATGACCTGGAGAAGGAAATGAGAAACAATTCCTGTATCTTTGCCAAGAAAACATCTAAATGGGGTCATAAAGATTGGGATATGACTGAAACAAACAAACAACAAAGTCAGTTCAGCTCTCTAGATATGTTTCTTCATATGTTAAATATCAAAGTTGACCTAAAGATTCACTAGTCTTTTCTACCTAAAGATTCTAGGATTTTATGGTCGCTTCTTTTCCAAAGTTCTCATTGATTTTCCCTCATCAATCATTTCTTCTTTGTTTGTCATAATTAAACCCAAAGTGACTGTTCATCACACTTTTTTCCTTTTTATTTCCTTAGAGATAAATTATCAGCAAATAAAGTGAAAAGATTTCTCTGATGCTCTCTACTTTTAGTGGAATGTGACCTTCAGGAACCAATCAAATTGTTTATTGTCTTTCTCACTGTTACACTCTAAACTCTGTTTTAGTTTAGAAATATGTGTTATTATTATTACCCACTTGGCTAGGTGATCTGAAGTATAGACTCACAATCATATGCTATCTAGGTCTTCCCCTTTTATCCTCATTCAAATGTTCTCCATCATGCAGCCACTCTCAGTTACACTCAGTCCATTTCAGCAATACTTTTTGGGGCCCACAGTATAATTCTGTCATCCATTACACAGATTTATTTCTTTGTAACAGATTATTATGTAGTTCCTTTTGTCTTATTCCAGTTTCGAGGTTCACTCTACCAAGTCTGGTGATATCTATGAGATTTATAATACCTCTGTGTCTTAAAATTTCAAGTTCACTTGATTACCCATTTTTTGTGCAATGATGTATTTTTTTTAGGTTTTTGCAAGGCAAATGGGGTTAAGTGGCTTGCCCAAGGCCACACAGCTAATTAAGTGTCTGAGACCAGATTCAAACCCAGGTACTCCTGACTCCAGGGCCGGTGCTTTATCCACTGTGCCATCTAGCCACCCCTGCAATGATGTATTATATCATACCCCATTAACTGCAATATTTGTTTTTATTTTAAAGTATTATTGGGCATGGCAAAGTCATTCGAATACCAACCTTGGAGGCAGCAGGCCCTGGGCTCAAGATCTACCTCTATCCCTAGACAATTCATTTGAATTCTCAATGCACTAAGCAATTTTCTAAGACAATTAGTAGTGGAGAAGTTGCTGACTTGCAATAGTAAAGGTTGCTTCTTCACCTTTCCCTTTACCAAAGTAGTCATGTGACCATTATCTATATTTATCCCTATTATCTGATCATTTTCCTCCCTTCTCAAATTCCAGTTAAAGTTCAAGCAGAGACAGGTTTCAAACATGTAGTAGGTTAGAAATCAATGATGAATAATTGATAACGTATCAAAGGCAAGAATGAAAAATAGAAGGGTAAAGTCAGAAGAGATTCAATAAAGATAAAGAAAGTAGAGTAAGCAAGTGAGTAAGAAATGAAAAGTATTTTAAGAAGAAATAAATGAGATTGAAGTTAAAGACAGAATAGATTAAATAAAACCACAAAGCCAAAGATTAACTCTGAATCATGGTGATCCCCAAGTTAAAGTGGCATATTAGTTCTTCAGTTCAAAGAGAAGAATTTTAAAAAAGAAGGCAATTTTTTCTTGAAATCAATTTTAAAACTGCAAACAGGTGTTAACACTGAGGGCATGACATTTAATTAATAATTATTGAGAATATAGCATTCCGAATAAATGATATTTACTGCACATGCTCAGTTTTCTTCCTGAGAAGAACTCAAATAAATGCCAAGATTCTAAGGCTGAGCAGAATTTTAATGATTAAATGTGCATCAAAACATGAAAAAGTTCAACTTTATTCTTTGTCTTCCATTCCTTTCAGTGTTTATATGGCTGTGATTTCAGATCTGTGCTTTTCCTCTCTCTTGTGGGTGTGATTCAACAATGAAATGAAGGACCTCCTCAGGATTACATTTGATATCATTGGCAATCATGTCACAATTATCAATGTGCCCTGGGTTTCTCTTTATTTGCCTTCACTCAGAAGAGTTAAGGGTGAGCAATTTTGCCACAAGACCTACACATGACCCCCTGTTACTTCTTCTCCCTGCCCAGGGATTGCCCTGCATCCCTCTATCATTCTCATTCCAAAATGTTTATAGGAGAATTACTTGAGTAGGGAGAGCAAGTCTTAGACTAAGGCTATAGGTTTTCAACCCTAGTGATAAGATGCCCTATGGGGGAATGCTGCCATTGGCAGCACTGGAGCTATACCTTTCCTGGTAAGTCCTTGTGACAGAATAAAACTCCCAGGCTCCAATAGTACAAAGCTGCTTTCCACCCAGAGATAGGTTGACAGTGAAGAAGCTCTAATGGGGGGGGGGGGGGCTAGGTGGTGCAGTGGATAGAGCACCGGCCCTGAAGTCAGGAATACCTGAGTTCAAATCTGACCTCAGACACTTAATAGTTACCTAGCTGTGTGGCCTTGGGCAAGCCACTTAACCCTGTTTGCCTTGCAAAAACCTAAAAAAAAAGAACAAAACTCTAATAGGACAAACAACACACAAATCACTCTGTATGAACAAGACATGCATAGGATAAATAGGAGATAATCCCAGAAGGAAGTCATTCACATTAAGGGAGATCAGGAAAGGCTTCTTGATGAAGGAAGAAAGGTTCACTACAGTTTGGTGGAAATGAATACTCTCTGTCCTTCTCTTGGAAGGCCCTTCTCTTGATTATCACTAATGTAAATGCATGTATTTACGCCACTATGCTGCTGTCCTGGATGACCAGTCATTCTCACCCTTTAACTTCTCCTGGAAGGCTAATAAACTGTTGTAGTGGTCAGTATTTCCAGAGTCTTCGTCCTCCTTATAGAATCAAAACCCAGTGCAGGTCTAGCCACCCTCCCCCCAAGTGACAATGTCATATATGTGATATTCATAAAGTTTACAAAGCACTTGATCTCATTTGAGTCCCACAACAAGGGGAAGGAAAGAAACAGACTTAATTGATTAATTAATTGATTTGATTTATATAGCATGGGTTCAGGCATTCAGTCTTTATAAATATATTTGATCCTGACAACAACTTATCATGGCCAGTGAAGTGATAGTCACCATTTTGCCTTGAGACAAACAGAGGTTAAGAGATTTGCCCAAGTTCACCCAGCTAGTAAGATTATGAGGTCATATTTGAATTCAGTTCTTCCTAACTATAGGTCTGGAGTTCTAGTTGCAGTGATACAGGAGCCTCAAAAACAACTATGTAAGGAGAGTCAAGTCAACAAGTATTTATTAAGCACGTACTATATATCAGTCTCTGTTCTCAAGGAGATCACATTCTAATAGAAGAGACAACATACAAACCACTATGAATAAATAAGGATTATAGCAACAAATGGGAAATAATCACCAAGGAAAGTCATTAGCAGTAAGGGAGATCAGGAAAGGATTTCCTGTTGAAGGCAGAAATTAAAATGGATCTTTAAGGAAGCTAGGAGTTGAAGGTGAAGTGAAAACATTATCCTCTTATAGATGGAGAAATTGCCTCAGAGAAATTAAATGATTTACTCATTGGATGTTCAAGGAGATCAGATTTTAGTCAAGCCTTTGTAAGAACATGCTCTGGGGGGGGGGCAGGGCAGAGCCAAGATGACAACAGGAGAGGATCCTCTCTTAGGTGCTCTCTCTGATATTTCCAAACTTATAAAAATAAGGACTCTAACTGAATTTTCGAGAGACAGAATCCACAGAGGATCCACTGAGGCTATTCTCCAGCCCAAGATAACCTGGAAAATAGCAGAAAGGCTCTACTCCACAGGGTTAGAGGGCCACTTGTCAGGGTGAAGGAACTTTAGCCTCTGGGAGGCAGCCTCAGGGTGCTGGGAGGCTCATGGCAGGGCAGCTTCCTGACCTATAACCCGGGGAGCACTGAGCACAACTTGGGGGATCAGCGGGGGCCCTCTGCCAGAGCGAGCATGTGAAGCCCAGCCCTCAGAGCACTCAGAGAGCAGTGTGGCCCAGCAGTCTAGATCCAGGAACCAGGAATCAAGTGGAACCAGTAAGCAGGAGCCCCCCAGGTGTGAGTGCTGAACCTAGATGGGGAGAGGAGAGTGACAGCAGAGGTCTGTCCTCTGTCCCTGGAACAGGACTCTGGGGCTCTGACCACATTCAGATCCTGATTGCTGTCTAGGCCCCCCATAGAACAGCAGGGCCCCCTCACCTCAGCCCCATGGCAGAAGGGTACGCTTGTGGTCATTCACAGACCAGGAGGGAGAGCAGAGTTTCACACACTGAGATCCTCGTGGGGGGGTGTCCCAATAATACTCAAAAGCTCAGGAAGCACCCCAAAACCAGGCACAGGTTGGATAAATGAGTAAGCAGAGAAAAAAGAGAAACACCATTGAGAAATACTTTGTCTATGATCCCAAGTAGGATCACAATACTCAAACTGAAGATAAGGAAGTACAAGCTACTGCATCTAAAGACTGGATGGACAAGGACTTGGTAGTCAGGAAAGCAAGGTTCTCTCCCTGTCTGTTATGAGGCTTCCAACAAAGCACTTTCACTATCCGGCTACCAGCTTCTTCATGAATCAAATAAGAGGGTCTCATGGTCTTTGGAACTCTAGTGTCTAATAATCTGATTGTACCACAAGCGTGTATTATTTTCAACAAAGAAGCTAGCTGCATTACTAAACAGAACAAAGAGACAACATGGGGAAATGGAATGAATATTAGATTTAAAGTCAAGAGAGACAAAGTTTAAATTTTTATTCATTTTCTCTGGTATCTTCCTAAACATTTTAATCTTGCATGCAACAAAAATAGATTCTTTCAGTCACAGAGAAAGAAAAAACTGTCTCTTCAATTAAATACCAGATTTGGGGTATTTTATAAAATACTAAAATAAAAACATCAGCATTCTTTTTATAATTATTACCTCAGAAAAGAGGGGAACAAATCTCTAGGATTTCTGAAATGATCATTGAGTGTGTAATGACTTCTACCATAAATAAGATGGATCAAGAAACTGTGAGAAAAACTACTGGATTTTTTTAAAGCTTTTTTTAAATTTAATTTTTATTTATACAATAAAATAAGCATTTCCATAACCTAGTATAATAAAAAAAGATTACACACATGAAACCAAATCTACTAAAGTTAACAAGTAAATTTCTCTTTTCTTTTATTTTCTTCCCCTTGCATCAGACACAAATAGATGTGTATGAGTATGTGTGTGTGTATGCATATATACAAACATGCAGTTATATACATTATATGTGTAGTATATATACCTATATATAAAGGTATAGATATAATATATATACCCTTTTGTGATGGTATATATACATATGTATATATGTGTGTATATATATATATATATATATATATATATATATATATATATTAAGTATATTAAGTATCTTAAATAAGGAGACCTGTCCAAAAGTGGAATGTAACAGCTCAGGAGGCAATTGTACCTGCTGATTTATATTCCTGGAATGCACTCCCACTTCACTTTCATTTCGCAGTGTAAATCAGAGCCTGGTAAACTGGCACAGCATCTTTAGCTAGTGTAATCCCAAGGTGGAAGAAAGCCTGCTTCTAGAAAGGAGCAATATCATATAATAGAAAGGCTCTGTGATCTGATGCAAAGTGTGTCTGATACTCTGTTACTGGTTCCAGTCCACCAACTATGTGGTAAAAAATTAGATTATTATTTGACTGTGGAGTCAGATTTTATGTCCTTCAAAAAGGCAAAAGTAAGGCTGTTTATCTGGTTCTTTCCGGCTTGGCTTGGATAAAATACAGAGGCAAGGTATGCTACAAACCTCCAAGAGGGAGAGTGGCTTCTGCACTTTACCTTTTCCCACAGGGTTCAGAATAACAGAGCAAGTGAGAACTTGGCCATTTGCTGCTTTTCTCTTTCCATTGTATCTATTCTTTTTGAACCTTGCAAGGTCAGGATGACAAACCATTGATCTAGGAGCCAGTCTTTGACAGGTTTTTGCCACCAAAAGGTTCAGCTCTAAAGCCCCAAGGAATAACCATCAAGACTTAACCAGAGACCTAGAGGAGTGACCTGAGGGATCCAGTTCAGTAATAGTTGAAAAGAATGTACTATATTTTAGACATAAACACTCAAGGATCTAAGAGTTATAGAGGACAGCATGCTCCAGGTATTTGTAGTTTTATTATTGTTATATCTTCATAATAAATAGAAAGCTAATTTATGCTAATTGATTAAAATAGAACTGGACCTCTGATGGCTAACAGTATGGGAAACACTGGAATAGGACTGGACCAATAGCATCTAAGAAGAATCACTCTGATCGCTCCAGGGCTGCCTACAAGCACTTTCTTCACAAAAACTTTCCTGATCTTCTAAGATGCTTTGTACATATGAGAGGCAATGGGTGCAGTTGTTGAAGAGTCAACCTTGGAGTCAAGAAGAGTTAAGGGGGCGGAGCCAAGATGGCAACAAGAGTGGATCCTGTCCTAGGCGCTCTCTCATAAATCTTTGAAACTAAGGACTCTAACTAAATTTTCAAGAGACAGAACCCACAGAGGGACCCATAGAGGCAGTTCTCCTACTCAAGGTAACCTGGAAAAGAGCAGAAAGGCTCTGCTCCCCAGGATTAGAGGGATGGCCTGCTGGAGGGGTGACCTGCCAGAGTGCCTCCCGGAGGCAGTCCCAGGTCACTGGGAGCCGCAGCTCACAGCAGTGGGGGTGTTTCCTGACCTGCGCCCCGGGGAGCACCAGGCACAAATTGGGGGAACAATGAGGGGACCTCTGCCAGAGCAAGCAGGTGAAGCCCAGCCCCCAGGGCACACAGCGAGCAGCTTGGCCACCCCATTCCAGATCCAGGAAACAGAAGCAGGCAGAGCCTGTAAGCAGGAGCCCCCAGGGCATGAGCCCAATGAGCTGAGGGAGGGGAGTGAAGAGAGACTGCAGATCTCTGTCCTCTGCCCCTGGAACAGGACTCTGGGGCTCTGACCACATTCAGATCCTGATCACAGTCTAGGCCCCCCCCATAGAACAGCAGGGCCCGCCCCACCTCAGCCCCATGGCAGAGGGGGGGGAGCTTGTGGTCATTTACAGATCAGGAGGGAGGACAGAGCCTCACACACTGAGACCCTTGTGGGAGTGTCCCAAAAGCTGAGGAAGCACCCCCAAAACAGACTTAGACTGGGAAAATGAGCAAGCAGAGAAACAAGGCAAACACCACTGAGAAATACATTATCTATGAATCCAAGAAGGATCAAAATACTCAGTCTGAAGATGAGGAAGCACAAGCTCCTGCATCTAAAGACTCCAAGAAAAACAGAAATTGGACTCAGGCTATGACAGAGCTCAAAAAAGACTTTGAAAATGAAATGAGGGAGTTAGAAGAAAAACTGAGAAAAGAAAGGAGAGAGATGCAGGAAAAACATGAAAATGAAGTCAGCAGCCTAGTCAAGGAAATCCAAAAAAATGCTGAAGAAAATAGCATGCTAAAAACCAGCTTAGGTCAAATGGATAAAACAGTTCAAAAAGTTATTGAGAAGAATGCTTTAAAAAGCAAAATTGGCCAGATGGAAAAAGAGATAACAAAACTCTCTGAGGAGAACAAATCCTTCAGACAAAGAACAGAATTCAGGGAGATTGATGAATTTACCAGAAATCAGGAATCAATACTTCAAAGCCAAAAAAAAAATGAAAAATTAGAAGAAAATGTGAACTATCTCATTGAACAAACAACTGATATGGAAAACAAACTTAAGAAAGATAATTTAAAAATTATTGGAATACCTGAAAGTCATGATCAGGAAAAGAGCCTTGACACCATTTTCAAAGAATTACTACAGGAAAATTGCCCTGATATTCTAGAAGCAGAGGGCAAAATAGAAATGGAGAGAATCCACCGGTCCCCCCCCCCCCCCGAGAAAGAAATCCCAAAAAACCAACCCCTAGGAAAATTATAGCCAAGTTCCAGAACTGCCAAGTCAAAGAGAAAATATTACAAGCAGCCAGAAGAACACAGTTCAAATATCGTGGAGTTGCAGTCAGGATCACACAGGACTTAGCAACAGCTACATTGGAAGCTCATAGGGCTTGGAATATAATATACCGGAAGGCAAAAGAGCTTAGAATGCAACCGAGAATCAACCACCCAGCAAAAATGAATGTCCTCTTCCAGGGAAAAAGATGGACTTTCAGTGAACCAGGGGAATTTCAAATGTTCCTGTTGGAATGGCCAGAGCTGAACAGAAGGTATGATCTTCAGATACAGGACTCAGGTGAAGCATAGAGATTGAAGGAGAGGGGTGAGGGACTTAATGAAGATGAACTGCATGTATTCTTGCATAGAAAAATGACACTGATAATACTCATATGAACCTTCTTAGTTAATAAAGCAGGTAGAGGGAGCTTTTGTAGTTGAAGCACAGGAGAAAGCTGAATTCGAAGATAAAATATGGAGTAAAAATGGAGTCAATAGAAAAAAGGGAAATGTAATGGGAGAAAGAAAAAGGAGAGGAGGAATAGGCTAAGATATTTCATATAATAAGATTTTTCTTTATTACAATGAGCTATTGCAATGATATGGAAGGGAGGAAGGCAAGGGGGAATGAGGGAAGCTTCACTCTCATCAGAGGTGGTTAGGAGAGGAAACAGCATATATACTCAACGGGGTATAGACATTTGGAGTAAGAAGGGGGGACGGGGAAGGGATGGGTATGTGAGTGATGGAGGAGAGGATGAACCATGGGGGGAGAGTGGTCAGATATAACACATTTTCTTTTTTACTTCTTGCAAGGGGCTGGGATTGGATGGCCTGTCCAGGGCCATAGGGTCAGGCGGATGCTGGGCCTAAGGGGTGGTATGGGGGCTCGGGGCTTCCTGGCCCCAGGGCCAGGGATCTGTCTGCTGCACCACTCAGCGACCCTACAGCAGAGTCAGAGTAAAAGGAGAGAGAAAATATAGTACATGGTAGTGGAGAAATACAAAAGGAGGGAGTTGCGATCAGCAATGGCAACAGTGGAAAAATATGGAAGTAACTTTTGCCATGGACTTATCATAAAGAATGTGACCCACTCACGACAGAGTTGTTGGTGTTGGAACAAAAGACTCAAGCACATTTTTTATTATTATTATTTGGGGGGGGTGCAGGGCAAATGGGGCTGGGTGGCCCACCTGGGGCCGCATAGCAGGGTGATCGTTGCGTGTCTATGGCAGGATTTGGCCCCAGGTGCTCCTGGCTCAAGGGCCAATGCTCTGTCCACCACCTAGCCACCCCTACTATTATTGCTATTTTATTTTATTTTGGGTTTTTTTCTTTTTTGGGGGGTTTTTGCAGGGCAGTGGGGTTCGGGTGGCTTGCATGTCACATGGCTGGGTGATTGTTGGATGTACGGGGTCAGATGTGGGCTTGGGTGCTCATGACTCCAGGGCTGGTGCTCTGTCTACTGCGCCACCTGGCTATACCTACAATTGTTACTATTTTTTTTAATTTTAATTTTTTTCCTCTCCCCTTTACTTTATCGCTCAAGTGAGTCTATATTTTGGGGGGCATTTTGTTTACTCTTAAACAAGAATATTTTATTAATGTATAAAAATTGTACAAAATGAGAATAAATAAATATTAAATATTAAAAAAAAGAAAAGTTAAGAAAAAATTCAGATCTTCATTGGTAAAGGATTATTTCCTCATTGAGTGTTACCCAAATCAAGGAAACCATAGATCCAATCTCATTCTATTCCCCTATTTTTTATACTTATTTATAGACATATTGTCTTCTTTGATAGAATATAATATCCATAAGGTCAAGTATTCTTAATCCAAGTATCCCTAGCACCTAGCACAGTGTCTGGCATTATCAAGTATAACTATTGTTCATTGCTTTATAGGGATCTAATTAGTGGAGGGAGATTTTCAGTAGAGTGTGGCTAACTAGGAAAGATGTTATAAAACATTTCCCTCCTCACACACAGGTTGGACTATAGGACCTCTAAGATTCCTTCCAACTCTAACATTTTACAAATTTAAATTTATGATTTATTATTCTACATCTTTATTTCAATACTTACTGCTTGATGTCAACTTGGACAGTCACCTAACATCTCTTGAGTCTCAGTTTCTCCATCTACAAAATGGGCTTGACAATATTTCTACCATTGGCCTAGAAGGGTTGTTGTAAGGACAATGATCATGAAATTTAAAATATTTTAAATAACTTAATCCAGGGCTGTCCAAAATACGCATGCAGCCCACAGTGCGATTCTATGTGGACAGCCTGTGGGTTTTAATTTTCATGAGCAAAAAAACAAAATAATGATTTGCATGGAATGTGTATTAGATTTTTTACTTCCATCACCAATAAATAATCTCCTTGTTACTTTTCTTTGTGTTTTTAAGCAGTATTACGGGCAGAACATATTGCATGGAATTTTCAATCAATCTGTGGGATGCTTTCCATCCAGATGATGCTAATCAGTCAGTATGCACCTACCTTTATACTGCATGTTGTTTTGTTTTCGCACTTTGCACCTTCACCAGCCATATTGATGACACGTTCCCCTACTTTCCAAAAAGTTATGAGGCAATCTTTTATATCTAAAAATGTTGACCTCAAAGAACTTGACATAGAGCTACATCCTCTGAATGCAAACTGTATTTTTAAATTCTGAGTGCAGCCCTTGAGTAATTGCTTTATTTTAATGTGGCCCTAAGATAACCTAAGGTTGGACATCCCTGTCTTAATCAATATGAATTTACAAAGCACTTACTATGAATATGCCAGACACTGTCTTAAGTACTGAGACTAAAAGTAAGATAAAAAGAAGTTTACATTTTAATGGAAAAAAACATAAAAGAGGTTCGGAGTTCAAATATTAGTTCTGGTCCTGAACAAATTATTCAGCCTTTCGAGGTCTATGCCCTCATCTGCGAAATGATAAGAATGGATCAGATGATATATTAGGTTCCTTTCTGGCTACTTATCCCATGATCCCCAAGGGTCATCCCTTATTGTGACTTAACCTAAACCTCCTCCTCTACTGCCCCACTCATTGCTCTATAGAGGCCTCATCACTAGAGGGATGAGGGTCCACCCTCATTTCCACCAAGAACTAATCCCACACATGGGTTCATTGTTACATGAAAACCCAAGTTGCCCCATAAAATTTCACTTGCAGAAATGAAGACAAAAGCTTAAAACACTACAAAGCCAACATTTATTAAAGGAGTTTCAGCTAACAGACACTTACTTGACTCCAGATCAAAAAAGGAATAGAGTTTTTCAGAGGCACAAGATGATTCTCTCAACTATGGAGGAGAAAAGAAAAACATCATAGTCAGTTTAAGAGCTTGGATACTTAAGTATCATTTGGGGGCGACTGTTTACTAATCAAAGTCTGCCAAGTAGATGCTTCCCGGGATTCTATTCCTTCCACTTCACTGCCTTCTTTAAATTATTGGGTTCAACTATTTAATTAGTATCAACTTTACAGCCTAAATTATACCTCAATCCCTACTGGCTTTTATAAGAATCAACTATATCTATGCATTACTTTCATTTTTTTTCAATGCATAAAGGGATGGTAATGTTGCAGCTTTAAATTCATAGAACTCTAATTTTGAAGATTAAAAATTGGCCAAATAGCAAAGAAAAGGACACTTCTGGACTGTCAAGCATGTAGGGGAAGCTGCTTATTCTTCCAGGTATGTTCAAGGCAGGCAAGGGAACCTTCTCTAAATCAGAGTTTAAATTGGGCAGGATTTGAGGAAAGCTACCATTTAAAGGTACAAAGAAGCAAGCTAAAAAAATGTTCTTTCAGAAAATGTTGAGGACTAGAAAAATACAAATATATCATTCAAACAAAACTTGTTTTATTTTTACAATCTTACCTGAAATAATTATGTTCCTAGATACTCCATATCAGGTAGAATTAAAATAAACTAAGACCCAATCCTTTTTTGGTTTTTTCTTTGTTTATAATGTCTTTTAAAAGAAATCATAACTTTTTAATTTTTTTCTTTTTCTTTTAGGGTTTACACCTATGAGGGAGAAGCTTTTCTGTAGCATGGAATCTACATAGTTGTCATGAACTCTGAGAGGTTAAAAGAACCTGATCAGTAAGAGACAACCAAAGAAAAAACTTGAACTTGATCTTCCTAAGTCCAAAATTAGCCTTTATTTTTATTATGCCAAGACTTGATTAATCTCTTCATAGCAAAGACACATCTTGCTGGTTTTGAGGTGGCATGAGGCAACAAGGTATCATGGTAAATATTATGATGGATTAGAAGACAAGAAGATCTGAATTTGGATCCTGTCTCACTATACACTGTGTATCATTGGGCAATCTTCCTCAGCCTCAGTTTCCTGATCTGTAAAATAGGTATACTAAATAAGACCCACTTTGCAAGGTTGTTATAAGGATGATGTGAAATAATGCAACATAAATCTCTTTGCATATCTTTTTTTTAATTATATAACTATTTTGTTTTCCAATTATATACAATAGTAGTTTCGACCTATCACTTTTTGGTAAGGTTTTGAATTTTACACTTTTTCCCCCTCCCTCTTTGCATATCTTAAAACATTATATAAATGTTAGCTTTTATCATAATTACTAGATGGGCATTATTGCTGGACTGAGAATAGGGTATCTTTACCTACTCTAGAGACAGGATCACATCAGAAACCTCTAGATTCCTGAGCAGGAGACAGGATCACATCAGAAACTTCTAAGGCCAAAATAACAGGCACTGCTCTGATAACTGACGGTCCATCTTGCTCAAAAGCAAAGTCATGATCTTCTGCCCCCCCCCTTTCTGAGAGGGGGAAAAAGAACCTAGATTCCTCAATGTAGTCACTTCTACAGTTCCCAAAATCACAGCAGACTAGTTCTTGGGAAAAAAAATACAACCTTGAGTAAAACCTACCTCCTTCCCAAATCTAGGATTAAATGTGAATTTTAAAAAAATAAAATAAAGCAATTGTAAAAAGTGCCCCTGGGCAAGTTCACTGAGTTTTACTTACCAGTTTGAAAACAACTTTGCCAAGAAGTCTGACAGAGTCAGGGGGAATCTTTGGTTCTGAACTCTTAAGACATTTACATTCTCGCTTGTGATCTTGCCACGCTTGTTTCTGTTAAGACAAGAAGGAGGGGGTAGGAAGAGACATACAATGCATTAAAAATGCAAATATCATTTATAATGAAGTAAAAAAGAGTCATAGATAGTCATGTAATTCGCATAACCTGTCTCTGTAACTTCAAAAAAGCGATGGGGAAGGGAGCAGTTAAGCTCTGTGAATGATCCCAGGAGGAAGACTTTGCCAACTGTGCAATTACTCAAGTGTAGAATTAAGAGCAGCCTTAACTCCACCTTTGTCCCTGAACTCTTTGACTAGTTATTACCTGCCAATGGGGGTCAAAGGAAGCTACTAAGACTTCATTACTAACTTTTAAGGAGGCATTACTGAAATGGGGTGTTTTTCAGCTTCACAAAATTAACAGTATCACAAGGAGCTAAAAATTGGACCACATCTTAGAGGTTATCCAGTTCAAGTGCTTCCCTTTAAAAATGAAGAAGCTGGATACCAAATAGATGAAGTTTTTTGAACATCACATACAAATGAGTTAAGATATGTAAAGTTGCAAATCTTAAAGATGCTAGCTATTATTACTATTTTTATTTTATTCATAGCAAGAAAAAGGCTGATGGAACTACAACTCAAGTCTTTCAAACATTTTAGAGTTGGAAAACTAAAAACATGATTTTTCTACTATATCACGCTATAATAATAGGGGTTTTTCCTGAAGGCAAATAAATATTCTTAGTGTCTCAATCAATCAACAAACATTTATTAAATGCCTACTATATGCAATGCATAGGTCAGTCAGGTGATGCAGTGGTTATAGAGCTGGACCTGGAGTCAAAAAGACCTTCCTGAGTTCAAATTTGCCCTCAGACACTCACGAGTTGCATGATCCTGGGCAAGTCACTTAACCCTGTTTGCCTCAGTTTCCTCAAATGTAAAATGAGCTGGAGAAACCAAGGAAACCCCAAATGGGGGTCATGAAGAATCAGACATTACTGAAGATTACTGAACAACAATAACATAAGACATACATACATACATACATACATACAGATAGAGCATGAAGCACATACAGAAAACAAAACAGATAGAAGAAAACCAAGTGGAGAAAACCACACTTAGCATGTAAGAAAAAGTCTGTGCTGAAAGGTAATGTTACCTAGGTAAGCTAGATCCATGATAATGAAAAGCTATTGACCTCAGGTGAGCAACTATTCTATGTTGCACATGTGAAAACTGTCCTCAAATTTAGAACCATGATTGCATCGATAAAACCTATTGCATCTTGTTGCTATGAAACAAGCTGGTTCATCTACCATTGTTGTTTCTCAGAAGCCCCCACATCTTTCTCTTAGTTCTGAAATTATTCCTCAATGTTTTCAGTGTCTTTGGAATAAATGAAAGAAAACAGTGGATCTTGGAAGCAGGAGGGCTGGGTTCAAGACTCAGGTATGTCACTCATCACACATATAGTATGTATATATACATCTTTTCTGCTTCTGGACCTTGGTTCCTCCCTTATAAAAAGACCCTCAAAGGGTCCCTCCTGGTTCTAGATCTATGAAATTACGGTCCTATGATCCTGCTCCAATAACTTCTCCTTCTGAGTCTCCTAATTTTCATCAAACATCAAAATGGCCACAGTGTATTGAGTACTAGATTTAGAATACGTATGAATTGAGTTCAAATCCTGTCTCAGAGACTAACTAGATGACCTTGGGAAAGTCACTTAACCAAAGTCTCAATTTCTTCATCTGTAAAATATGAAATGTAAATAATAGTACCTACTTTACAGGATCATATGAGATAAAATGTAAATTGTCTTGAAAACCTTAGTGTTTTAAAAATCTAGCTATCTATTGAATGGAGACAATGTGTGCTCTAAATTGTTCATTTAAATCTAAATTGTTTAGGAAATGTGCTTTGTAAACCATAAAGAGTGACAGAAGGAGGTGGTAGTGGTGTTGGTGGTGGTGACACTGTTTCTAGCACATCAGATGTTATTTTTATAAGGCAATGAATGATCTGCCCAAGATGACATACACTCAGATTATATCAGAGGCAGGTCTTGAACCCAGGTCTTCTTCACTTTGAAGCCAGTTCTCTCTCCCCACAACATCACACTACCTTTCATCTTGACTATAATTTTCCCACTCAAGTCCATCACTTCATCATGGACCAGAAGTGACCCTGAGTTCCCAAGGGCTACAGCAACAAAGCTTAAGCTTTGACTGGTCCTGTTGTTGGACCAACCCAGCATTTTTAAGATTTGAAAAATGCTTTAAACTATTATCCCATTTGAATCTCACAAAAACCTTGAGAGATAGGTGTCATGATCATCTCCTTTCTATTGTGTTTAGTCATTTCAATCATGTCTGATTCTATGACTCCATTTGGAATTTTCTTGCCTAAGGAACCAAAATGTTTGCCATTTCCTTCTCCAGCTCATTTTACACATGAGGAAACTGAGGCAAAAAGGGTTAAGTGAATTGCCCAGGGTCATCTAGATAGTAAAAGTCTGAGGTCAGATTTGAACTCATGAGCCTTCCTGACCTAGGATCTAACATTCTTGTCTTATCAAGGTTTGTCATGAAGTTGTCTAGAGAAAGGTAAATTTGAGGGGGGAGGAGTTTTAGCAACTCTCACAAGTCAGTCATCTAGAAGATTTGTAATCTGTATGAGCAGGAGTACTCACAATGACTAATGAATATTTTGACAGATAATCCAAAATGTTAATGGGCAACTAGGGAATGCAGTGGCTAGAATATTGGATCTGGAGGGAGGAAAGACCTGAGTTAAATCTGTCTCAAACACTTACTAGATGTGTGATCCTGAGAAAGATACTTACTTTATGCCTGCCTCAGTTTTCTCATCTGTAAAATGAAAATAATAAAAGCACATACCTCCAAGGATTCTTGTGAGGATCAAATGAGATTCTAAAGCATTTTACAAATGTTAAAGTGCCATATAAATGCTAATTTATTATCATTATAACAAATAATAATAATAATAATAATAACTCACATTTAGACAACATTTTAAGGTTCATAAAATATTTTTCTCATAACTCTATGAGGTCCAAATGCATCATCATCATTATCATTATTCCTATTTCAAAGGGGGAAAATGTGGGGTCTCAGAGTAGTTAAGAGTTTTGTCCAATGTAACACAGTCAGTTGGCAGCAGATCCAGGTCTTGAGCTGATATGCTTTGCCTCCAAATCCAGTGTTTGCTCCATTTCAAACAAAGTTGTTTTTATAATATCAAAAGAATTAATGAGAGCCAAAGACAACAATAAACATAAAATTATCTTTTATAAGGATAATGAAAATGATTCTGAAAGGTAGCCATCTAGGAGAGGTAGAGCTTTGTTTCATAAAGAGATGCCTAATTTTATACAACAGATATAATATTCCTGAAAGGGTGTGTATAAATCAAATCAGACTTTTAATGCACTAGATGAACTCGCTATTTCAAAGGAAACTGTGACAATGAACTTTTTTTTTAAGCAAAGGAAAACAAAGCAGTTTCCCTTAATTAGCTGTATAAATTCAGATTTTCATCAGATTTTCTTTAAGAAAGGAATTTATTTGATCCAATTCAATCCAAGAAACATTTATCATACTTTTAACCATGTGTCTAACACAGGACTTTGCACATATGGAATGGATTTTTTTCATTATTTTATTTGAACCTGGCACTATTTAGCAGATTCAATAAGAAATTGAAGAGCTGGAACTAAAAATCTCCTCCACTCCTCAAAATAATAACTTCAAAGATCATTTTCACTACAAGGGAATATAAAAACTAACAACCCTGCTTCTTCAGCCAACCAACCTATGACTGATCTTGATTACATACAGAGAAAAGAATAGGTGAGATGTTAAAAATAGGGATAAAAAAATCATTTTATCTCTTTTCCTTCCAATAAAATGACATTGCTAACTTAACCTCTCTGCCTTTTCCTATAAAACAGGATCATTCACAATTCAACAATCTACTCAAAGAAAGAAAAAGAGAAATTCTGAGCTGAACTCAAAAATTATAGTCACCCCTGGCTACTAGACCCATGAATGGGTAGAGGTTTATTGTCTTCCTGATTAATGAATCTACTCCTTAACCTTCCCAAAGATGTAAGATCATCTTCAAACTTTTTTTTAATAGGAAATTATTCATGAGTAACAGAATCAGAGAATATTAGAGATTGAAGGGATCAACTTCCAACCCAAGGTAAGAATTTTCTATATAAAGTGCCTGACAAACAGTGATCTAGTCTCAGCTTACACACTTTCCATTTACTGGGTATTCCTCTCTCACAAGGCAGATGGTTCATAACTGCTGGATAGCTCCAGTAGTAAATTCTTTATTTTATTAAGTCAGTCGTTTTGGGTTTTTTTTTTTCCAGTCATGTCTAGTAAATTCTTTCTTCTTTTGTTGTTCAGTCATATTTTTTTTTCTGATCATGTTGAAAGCTTTATGACCATCTTGCCACTTCCTTCTCCAGTTCATTTTACAAATAGGAAACTGAGACAAACAGGATTAAATGACTTGCCCAGGGTCACTGAGCTAGTAAGTGTCTGAAGATTAATTTGAATTCAGGAAGATGAGTCTTCCCAATTCCAGGTCCAACCCTCTATCCACTGTACCATCCAGATGGAGCAAGGAGCAAGAAGCAAAGATCCAAATCAAAATGAAGAAATCACTAGTCAATATGATGAAAATATAGAATAACAGACATTGTTTGGAAACAATTGATATGGCAGAGACTACTCCAGATGGCTGGCTGGCTGACATTGGTCACCTCTACTTTCAGCCTATAAAAAAGAACTAGTCACATTCTACCATTTCCCTTGTTCTTTTTTCCAAAGCACAGCAAGTGTAGGGGGCAGGGGGAAGAGGTTGGGCAGGAAAGGGACTTCTATCCTCTCTTTCCCCACAAATAGCAGCAGGGATGACTGATAGCAAGAACACACAGCAATGGGTGATATAAGCTTATATCTTGACCTGACAAGGGAGTTGAAGCACAGTGTTCTTGCATCTCAATATCTTAGGCAGAGGGGAAAAAAAATGTATTTTGAATTCTTTAGGCAGTAATTCTAGAATCCAGACTTTTGGAAGAGAAAAGAAATTTCCTGAGTGGCATCAGATTTGAGATGTTTCCTGGATATTACCTAAATCAAGAGTTCTTAATTAAAAATTCAGACATTGGATTTTCCAAAGAGGAATAGAAAATATTAAAGGAAAGCTCCTTGAAGAAACAGAAACAATACACTTGGTCCTTATGCAGCATCCTGCCTGAAGTATCAAGTTCTTTAGATAGTGATGATCAGATAAGATGAACCCTTGAATGGGTTCCCAAGTATGGAGGAATCTTAAAGACAAGGATGATACTACAAGTTGGAGGATAGTGTGTAGGACTTATTAACTAAAATGAGAGAAGGTTACCTCAACAGCAATGCTAGGTTCATTGGAGCAGTTAGGTGGACCCTGGGACAGCAAGATCTGCATTCAAATTCAGTTGCAGATAATTATTAGTTGTGTGACCCTGGGCAAGTCACTTTACTGTTTGCTTCAGTTTCCCCATCTGTAAAATGGGGGATGATGATAATAGCTCCTACCTCACAGGGTTGTTATGAGACTCAAATGAGATAATATTTATAAAAAACAAATATTAAGCACATTCCCTTTCCCTTCTTTATTGTCCTTTCCAGAGGAAGCAAATAGTCTTTAATATTTGCTGGGCAAAATATGGGGTAAAAATAAAGGTTTTTCTCAGATTTAAATAACTGGGCAAATATCAACAGCTCATGGATAGGGAGAGCTAATATAATAAAAATGACAATTCTACCAAAACTAAACTATCTGTTTAGTGCCCTACCAATCAAAATTCCAAAAAATTACTTTAATGAGTTAGAAAAAAATTGTAAGTAAATTCATATGGAGAAATAAAAAGTCAAGAATTGCCAGGAGCTTAATGAAAAAAAATGCAAACGAAGGTGGCTTAGCACTACCCGATCTAAAATTATATTATAAAGCATCAGTCATCAAAACTGTTTGGTATTGGCTAAGAAATAGAGTGGTGGACCAGTGGAATAGACTAGGTGTAAAAGCAGGAGAGGATTATAGTAATCTGCTGTTTGATAAACCCAAAGAGTCAGGCCACTGGGATAAAAACTCCTTCTTTGATAAAAACTGCTGGGATAATTGGAAGTTAGTATGGAAGAAACTTAGATTAGACCAACACCTCACACCCCTTAACAAGATAAGATCCAAATGGTTACAGGACATAGACATAAAAAACAATACTATAAGCAAATTAGAAGATCAAGGACTAGTCTGCCTGTCAGATCTATGGAAAGGGGAACAGTTTATGACTAAGGAAGAGTTGGAGAACATCACTAAAAACCAATTAGATGATTTCGATTACATTACATTAAAAAGCTTTTGCACAGATAAAACCAATGTAATCAAGATCAAAAGAAAAGTAGTAAATTGGGAAACAATCTTTACAACTAATGATTCTGACAAAGGACTCATTTCTAAAATATACAGAGAACTGAGTCATATTTTTAAAACAAAAAGCCATTCCCCAATTGACAAATGGTCAAAGGATATGCAAAGGCAATTTACAGATGAGGAGATCAAAGCAATCCATACCCATATGAAAAAATGCTCTAAATCATTAATTATTAGAGAAATGCAAATTAAAGCTTCTCTGAGGTACCACCTCACACCTCTCAGATTGGCCAGTATGACCAGGAAGGATAATGATCATTGTTGGAAGGGTTGTGGGAAATCTGGGACACTATTACACTGTTGGTGGAGCTGTGAACTCATCCAACCCTTCTGGAGAGCTATTTGGAACTATGCCCAAAGGGCAACAAAAATGTGCATACCCTTTGACCCAGCAATACTACTACTGGGTATATACCCTGAAGAAATGATGAAAAAGGGTAAAAATATCACTTGTACAAAAATATTTATAGCAGCCCTGTTTGTGGTGGCAAAGAATTGGAAATCCAGTAAATGTCCTTCAATTGGGGAATGGTTTAGCAAACTGTGGTATATGTATGTCATGGAACACTATTGTTCTATTAGAAACCAGGAGGGACAGGATTTCAGGGAAACCTGGAGGGATTTGCATGAACTGATGCTGAGTGAGATGAGCAGAACCAGAAAAACACTGTACACCCTAACAGCAACATGGGAGTGATGACCAACCTTGAAGGACTTGCTGATTCCATCAGCGCAACAATTGGGAACAATTTTTGGCTGTCTGCAAAGGAGAGTGCCATCTGTATCCAGATAAGGAGCTGTGGAGTTTGAACAAAGTACAAGGTCTATTCCCTTTAATTTGGAAAAAAAAAACAGATGTCTTATTGTTTGATCTGGTTACCTCTGAGAATTCTGTTCTCTCTAAGGATATGATTTCTCTCTCATCACACCCAATTTGGATCAAGGTACAACATGGAAACAAAGTAAAGACTGACGGAGTGCTATCTGTGGGGTGGGGGGTGGGGGGAGGGAAGCAAGATGGGGGGAAATTGTAAAACTCAAATAATATCTTTAATAAAAATTTAAAAAAATAAAGGTTTTTCCCTAATAACTAACTAACCATATCAATTACTTAATAGTTGCTTGGAATTTGGGGACCCTATCAAACATCTAGGACATGTTAGTAACAAGACTTTACTAGATTAATGAAAATCAATATGAATAGGAATTGATCTCATTGAAATAAACCCTAAGGATTGGGCTCAGTTTGAGTGCAGCCATACCCATAGCCTTTGGGGGGGGGGGTGGACCTTAGGCAACAAGTTACAAATAGAAAGAGTTACTGGTGGATTATTATAGAACTATCTTTTGCCTTTCTTTGCATCCCCAGAACTTAACACAGTTCCTGGTGGATAGTAAGAACTTAATATTTACTGACTAACAAAAGAAATTTACTACTCCTAGCACAGACCCTGGAGTCAGGAGGACCCGAGTTCAAATTTGACCTCAGATACTTAATAATTACCTAGCTGTGTGGCCTTGGCAAGCCACTTAACCCCATTGTCTTGCAAAAACCTTAAAAAAAAAAAAGTATTTCCAGACCCCTTTCTTCTGTTGGTAGAGAAGAAAGATACCTAACCTGGGAATCAAACTGGCTAGCAATTCTTGTACTCCTAGCTAGTTGTGTGAACTTAGAAAACTGTACATTTACTATCTATATGTGACTCAAAAATAATTTTTTAATTTTGAGTGTGGAATTGAACTGTAAAAACCCATGAAAGAATGAACATGAAAGAATGAACATGGACTGAGTAAATCAATCAAGTTACTCCAACTAAAATAAATTATCAAATCCTATACCTGAGAACCATAACTAGGTGGGAATGTATAGGTTTCACCTGAATCAAAATCATTCTGATGAAATGAGAAAAGATCTTATCAATTTAGATGTCTCAGATGAGACAATGAATAAACTAGAACTGAGATAGGGTTTGGAATGGCTGAATAAACTCAGTAATGCCCAGTGGATCATTTATAAATTAGCCAGTTAGTTTGGGCCCAAGAGATATTTGGAGTTGAACAAGCTCTAATATCAGATGAAAAAGCCACCCATCAGAAGGACTTTGGGATCAGGGGCAGGAAGTGGTTCAGATTCTCTCTTTCCTTGACCAGAAAGAGAACCTTATACACTTTGGAAATCAAAGGACTTCCCTTCTTTCCATCAGCATCCTAGAAGTATCCCTGGATTAACTGAAGTCAGGAATTGCATCAGGAGATAGATAAATGAGTTACAGAGTCCCAGCCTTACAAAAAGTTCAACAGAGAATTATACTTTATCTTAGGAAAGCATCTTGAGGACTCCAATAAAAGGGACTTCCAGGAGTCACAAAATACCCCCTTTTCTACATATACTTTCTAAGTTTGTGCCCCATCTCCCCTGAACTTTGTATGTACTTGTGGGAAAGTATGTGAAAGACTTTTGAAGAGTATGTCATATAAGCATTCTTATGAATATCCCTTTCTCTAAATGCTACCAAAGTTTGGATGTCTAAACAATAACCCCTAAAAATCAGTGAGATTTCATGAACTATCATATTTTTTTAAAAAGAACTTCCTCTAAAGCCCCACAAAAAGACCCCTAAAACCCTAAGACAAGATATAGTAGTTATATTCTGTGGATTCAACTGATACATGTGAATAAGCAAAAGTTCAATGGGACCTGAGACTAGAACAAGTACCACACACAAAATGGAAAACAGTCCCTGATTTCAAAGGAGCTTATATTCTACTGGAAACTGTATGACTTAGACAAGTATATAAAAGATATCTGAGGGGAAGGGAAAAAGCACTAACATCAGGGAAAGACTCCCATAGGAAATGGTGCTTGGTCTAAACTTTGGGGTAGGATATTCAAAAAGGTTAAAGAAGGACAATTCTGTCAAAGGAGACAATTTGGGCAAGGACACAGAGGATGGAGAAAGAGTACTGAGTTCAAGGCACAGCCAAAAGCATCCAAAAAACAACTGCTTTTAGTAGAAGGTAGAGTTTATGAAAGGAATTAGTGTTTAAAGAGTATGTACTTCTGTGTGCCTATGGTGGAGGTAGATTAATATACAATAAACCCAGAAAGACAGGCTGAAGCCAAAGTATGAAGGGCTTCCCATCACAAGCTAAAGAGTTTGAATTTTATTCTACAGGTAATGAGGAATCACTAAAGTTTCTTAAGCAGCAGAGTGACATGATCTTTTAGGAAGGTTATTTTGGTAGCTGTGAGGAGACCACATCAGACCAGGAAAAGAGAATGAAAGCCAAAAGTCCCATTATTTTTTTTTTTTTTTAGGTTTTTGCAAGGCAAACGGGGTTAAGTGGCTTGCCCAAGGCCACACAGCTAGGTAATTATTAAGTGTCTGAGACCGGATTTGAACCCAGGTACTCCTGACTCCAGGGTCAGTGCTTTATCCACTGCGCCACCTAGCTGCCCCCTAAAAATTCCATTATTAGCAAGCTGTTTTACAATAGTCTAGTCAAGAGATTATGTTGGTCTTATCCAGAGTGATGATTATTTGATCAGCATTGCTGAGGAAAATATTTTGTAAACTAAAAAGTGCTAGATAATTGTGCATCACTATTAATCATTCAGGGCTGTAGCTTTATTTGTCTCCCTTACTTGGTTTCTAGATGTGCTAAATTCTAGTCTAGTTGGCAAACATACTATATAATGATTGCTAATTAAAACCTAATGAAAATGAAATCTGGAAAAAGTCCAAAAATCTAAGTCCATTGTCTCTGCTGCTGGATGATCATTGGGTTATCATTGTACTAAATGTAAGTAATATAGAAAACAAAAATCTCATGATTCAGCTTCTTCCCTGAAATCCCACAAAACATCTGGAGGCAAATAATTTTCCATGGTTTTCTCCAAAATCAGCTAATATTTAAGATATGCTACTGACTAATTCGTGGGTATCCTTCTACTCAGACCAAAGACATGGTTGGGGATGGAATTATCCTATGCTACAATCATTACACCTCACATGTAAATCCAATTCAAAATTCCTATCATAGGAGACAATTGGACAAGGGCACAGAGGTAAGAGAATTCAAATAACTCAATTTATTAAACATCTTAACTCTGAAAGATGTTAATTTTTTTTTTGTCCTTCATTCTCAAAGAAGACCAGCACATCAGGGAGGTGATTCTATGACAATCATATGAATTGAATCTGAATGAAGGGTGCTGTGCTATATGTCATCAGCCTCATTTTTTTCCTCCAGAGTCATCTGAGTCTGGTGGCCAGATATGAACCAGGATGACTGGAGATGGCCCTCGATGACAATCAGGGCTAAGTGACTTGCCCCAGGTTGACACAGCTAGTCAGAGTCAAATGTCTAAGACCAGATTTGAACTCCTGTCCTACTGACTCCAAGGCCAGTGCTCTCTCCACTGTACCGCCTAGCTGCCCCTATGCTGAGAGATACAACACAGGAGCAGTTGGGAGGTTCAGTAGATAATGCTGGGATTGGAGTCAGGAAAACCTGAGTTCAAATACAGACTTGGACACCAGCTGGGTGATCTGGTAAAATCACTTAACCTCAGTTTCTTCATCTATACAATGATTTAGAAAAGGAAAAAGCAAACTAACTCCAGTATCTTTGCCGAGAAAACCCCAAAAGAGATCACAAAGAATCAGATACCCACAAACAACTGGATAGTGTTGGAAGTCAAGAAGACCAAGTTCAAATTTGGTCTAAGACACTTACAAGCTGAGGGACCTGGTCAATTAAGCTTCTTCTGCCTTAGTTTCTTCTTTTGTAAAATAGGAATAATAACAGCTTCTACCACTCAAGGTTGTTATAAGGATCAAATAAGACTTGTAAAGTCCTGACCACCTAAAGTAGTTAGCAAGTAAGAGACACTATATAAATGTTTTATATCATCATCATCATCATCATCATCATTATTATTATCATTGTTATAATTTAAATAAATAGCCAAATACACAATAATTTAAAGAGGGAGAAAGAACTAACAGCTAGATGGATGAGGAGAGGCTTTCTTATAAAATATGGTTAAGCCCTGAAGGAAGCTAGAGATTATAAAAGACAGAAGTGAGGAGGGAGTGAATGCCAAGGATCAGGACAGCTTCTGCAAAAACAAAGGCAGGAAATGGAATGCCAAGTTTGGGAAATAGCAAATAGACCATTTTGGCTGGAATACACAGTATGTAATGGGAATGGTGTTCAGCAAGTCTGGAAAGGAAGGCTAGAGTGAGTCAGATTGGCTTTAAACTCTTGTTTACATTTTGACCTGAAGGTAATATGGAATGTAGGGGGAAGTTAAGAATAAATGGAGAGTCCATTTTTACATCCAGCAAAGTGCCAAAAACTTGTACCTTTTTCAGGTTGTCTTTAAAACTTCACTTCTAACAGGTTGTCTTTCAGCAAGATATATTCTCAGGCTCAACACAACATCCAGAACACCAAAGCCAAATGCTTCCGCCAATTCACCCCAGGACCCAAGGGCCGTTATCAGTCACAGGGATGGCCAGTTAATATGGAAGAATGAGAGCAACTTCAGAAAGCCTTGATGAATTGTCACAGTCTTAGAGATGTTAATATAAAATCTTAGGAGGGATACAAAAGTTAATAATGAGGAACTCTGAAAAGGTAGGAGAGGCAGAGTGGAATGGAAAGATTTGCTTTTACATGATTCCAAAATGCTTTTCTTCAAGATGTCAGTCTAGAGTACAGGAACTATCTATCCAGAAACCTCCAACAGAAAGCAAATAGTCACAGTACAAATGGTCAAAAGTCCTTCATCTGAAGAAAAGCATACGTTCAAAAAAAAAATGATTCTAGATTCAGTACAAAAATAAGCAGCCTGGCTAATAGAGAAATAGCCAAAGAATATTTTGCTATATTCTCGGACCTACAAAACTTGAAGAGTTTAGGAATTTTTATTTAATCAGCAAAACTAACTTTGCATATTAGTCCACAGTGATGATTTAAATTATTCCATATGCTAATATTCACAGATTTTTTTCAAAATTAATCGTAAGGTATCTGTCACTAATACAAGACATATTTTATTTAGCTGAATAATCACGACATTTGCATCCTGACAGAGGAGGTTCCTCTCATGTCCTCAGCATAGACCTCAGTGGAAAAAACAAAAATGGAATTCAAACCAAGAGATCATTATTATGATCCTCCTATTAGGTTCTGGGATCACAGAGACTGAGATAACACCAACCCTGTTATCAAGAAACTTAGAACACAAAAGCAAGGAAAAAAAAAGTTAAGGGAATATGTATGTGTATTTATACATGCATTCAACTTTATGTGCTGACCTTTCAATATTTTCAAAATATTAGATGATGAGTCAAATGAGTTCTGTTCAAAGAATTGTCCCAAGGTTTGGGAGATCAAAGCTTTTGCCCTTTACCCCCAAATTGATAGGGCACTGAAACCAATTACCTAAAGAAAACTAAGAGTCATTCCTTCATCCAGGATCCACAACCCAACTTTTTCCTCTTTTCTGGTGAGAGAAACAAAGGAAAAGAAAAATTCATGTTCCTGCATAAAATCTATCCCATGTATGTAGAGTTTAGATATGATACCATTCTCAACCCATTCAATCACAAGTCTTTCTCTTCCATGCCCCAATAGTTTTCACATAATTTCAACCCTCTACATCTTTTTTATGCCAGGCTACAAACAAAGGAAAAGCAAAGGACAAGTCTGTGCCATATCCCAGAGCTGTTGGGAAAGTCTTTATGATGACACAATCATTCCAGACCTCCCTAGCTGAGGACCACACATGCTCATACATCCACTTCCCTACCAAAGAGAAGATTCTATTAAATACTTTCAAGGCCTTTCTCTACTGAATATGGTAAGCCTTCTATAATACCACTATGGATATTACACTGATTTTTCTCCTCTCCAGGTCCCCTAAATTAAAAAAAAATCAATTTATTTGTGAGGTAAGGCTTTTCTTTCCCCTGGTGTAAATATTTCAATTCAGAGTAATATATAACTCTCCTTGTATGTGCAAAAATATACAAAAGCATTCGAAACCAACTAAAATGTCAACATGCTTTTTAAATAGGGATTTCTTTCCAAAAGAAGCTATGCCCTTATCATAATCTACCATGATGGTGGCAAGCACAAAGATCACTTAGGGGAAATGAATTCAATTCAAGAGCCGCTTACAAATCTCTGAGGCTAAAACCTTCAGGTCATGTCCATCACCATCCAGATTCCCTTAGGAATATATTCTTTCTCTGGCTCCCTGACAATGTAAGATCCAAATCATAACACACAAGATCCTTAAGGGAAACAGATTCAAGAGTTCCTAAGAATTTGGGCAAGGACTGTTCTTTGCCTCTTTTTGTATCCACAGCACTTAGTACAGTGACTGACACATAGCAGATACTTAATAAATGTTTATTGAGCTGAATTTGAAACCTTTCTTGCCATCCACTTTTCCACTCTCTGAAACCACACTAAAATTCCCAAAGAGCTTCAGTCAATCTGTCCAGAATACCTCAGGGCTGAAAATGATAAAATACTGAATTAAATATCAACTGATGGACTCAAGATGCAAATAAGACGTAATTTTTGTACAAGTCATTTTGTTTGTTGTTGCTTAATTATGCATACTTCCTTCAAGAGTTTTGTTTTTCTTTTTTTTTTTCCAATATGGAGATGGGGTGTAATGAAGAACAGGTATGGGAATAAAGTAAAGGAAAAATAAAGGAAAAATAAAGAAAGAAGAATCACTGAAGCTTTTTCAAAATACACAGAAGAGAACAGAGTGCCAGAAAGAATCACAAGCAAAGAGGACAAGTTTAAAAATAACATGATGAATTTATTATATATATTTAGAAAGAAAAGTGAGCTATACATAATAGAGATTTTTAGTTTAAAGTACAATCTTTTTTGTTGTCATTCTACTATGTATATGGAATTGCCCATTTTACTTGGTGTGTGTTAAGTTCAGATTGAAAATGTTTTTAAATATCAGAAATGTTTTTAAATATCAGAAATATTGTCTCTTTTTACAAAAATAGAACTCCATTTAAAACACCCACAAAGATAACAAACTATTATTTTCTAAGCTCCAAATTACATATCTTCTAGGTGTCTTATTGGCAACTCAAATTCAACATGAAATCAACATTCCCCCCAACATGGATCATTTCCCCAATATTTCTCTTTTTGTTAGTGGCATTACCATCCTACCAATCTCTCAGATCCATAACCTTGGAGTCATTTTTATATCTCCCCTGTCTCTTTGATCCATACATCTAATTAGCTGAAAAAAGCTTAGTTATTTCTGTCTGTTAATCAGTTAACAAATATTTATTAAGCACTTACAATATGCCAGACACTGCCTTCCATTTTAATACAAAGGTGAAAACTGCCCTGACCCCAAAGCACTTCCATTTTATTGAAGTAAAATAACTTGTATTTCTAAGTTTATATATAAAAATATATAAGCTAATGAGTATTTTCTCCAACAGTCCTTTCCTTTCCTTTTCCATAATTTGTTAGTTGTCTATGTCTTCTCACCTAGTCTATTACAAAAGTCTCTT
Organism: Macrotis lagotis; assembly: GCF_037893015.1. Taxonomy (NCBI): domain Eukaryota; kingdom Metazoa; phylum Chordata; class Mammalia; order Peramelemorphia; family Peramelidae; genus Macrotis; species Macrotis lagotis. The sequence continues at coordinate 133,665,539 of NC_133659.1, read as the reverse complement.
TTTTATTTTACTTCATATCTTATCTCAAATCACATATTTTTATCCTTTACTTCTCTATTCAAAATGATGCAGTAGTCCAGTTTAATACAATGCATCCATTAAAGTGTGCAGACATTTGTTAAACATTTGGTATGTGCAAGATACAGAAAATAATCTCTGTCCTCCAAAATCATTCAAATCATAAATTCCTCTAATTCAAGACAAATACTTATCTACCTACCTAGCTTTATTTTGTATTAGGCCTTTTCATATATTGTGAACATTCTAGCTAAATTATATTATTGTGCAGCCCCATTTTTCATTCTGCTCTCTCTTGCTTCTATTATGAATCAGTAAATCATTGAACATTAGTTCCATGGTCATATATATCAAGGAATCTTATAATTGTCAGAAAAGAATTTATAAAACTGTGTTCTTCTCTAGTCAAATGACTCTCTGTAAAAGACCAAAAACAAACAAATAAAAGAATAGGATCTCATAACCAACTGTCCACATCTTTAAGGTAATCACAACTATAAAATTATCAATACTTTAAAGCTTATAGAATGCTTTCATGTTTTCTCATTTGAACCTTACTGCAACCCTTCAAGGTGGGTGACATTGTTATCCATAGTTCACAAAGAACTGAGGCTGAGAGAGATTAAAATGATTTGTCTAGGACCCTCTTCTCCCTCTAGCACGTTCCCCTTGATGTTATCATCATGAAGTCAATAATCATCTCTATGTCAATGATGTTTAGATCTACTTTCTTTTCCATCTTATCTTCCCCATTCAAATATAAGCTCCTTTAAGGCAGAGACTGTCATTCTTTCTTTTATTTGTATTCCCAGTGCCTGAGATATATTACGTTCTTGATAAATGCTTGTGGAAACTCTAAAGTACTATCTCATAACCATCAGATCAGCATAATTGACAAAAAGGGAAAATGACAAATGCTGAAGGAACTTTGAAAAACCAGGTATACTAATGCATTATTGCTGATTGATCCAGTCTTTCTGGAAAGTGGAAGTTAAAAGTTTGGAGGAGAGGAAAATGTGAGGTTTTTTTTTTTGTTTGTTTATATGTTTTTGAGGGAAGTGGAGAAAAAATATGGAAAATCATGAGCAGAGTTCAAAAAGGGATGGCTAGCATGGACATTTTTACTTAAAAAGAAGGTTCTAGAAGGACAAGTCAATCAGAGAAAGCTACCATAGTTTCAGAATGCATTTCTAGTAGAAGTGTAGGCATGAGAGTGAGGAGGCTGCAATGACAGCTGACAACCAATAAATCAGAAGTTCAAAATAGTTAATTCGAATAAATAGATCCCTGCAATGTGGGGACTAGCTCTGTTGAGGTTGGGTGACAACGGTCTAGCCATCCAATCTCTGAAAGTCTCTCCTGGAAACTGAAGGCAAGAAAAGTTACATTGCTTAGCCCACAGAATTGTTGTGGGGAATTCAACGAGAAAATACAAATAAAATATTTTGCAAAATTCAAGAATCTAGATAAAGGAGTTCTCCTTAATAATGCAAACTTGACAGTTCTAAATAACAGAATTTGGGTGGAGTTTTTTTGCTGTTCTCAATTACTTTTTTTTCTTTTTTGGCTTGCAAATCACTAAGAATTTCTGAAGAGCTACCATGGCAGGGAAATTGGAGACTTTATGTGCAAAAGTTATACAGGTCACAGCCTCTGGCTTCTTTCAGCTAGTCTGGCACTTTTCCTATGTTTAAGAAATCAATTAAATGGCTACTACTATGTAGGATCTGCCAAACCTAGAGTACAGAAAGGATGCTATATATAGGACTGCAAATCAGGTAACAACTGAAGAATAAAAATGGTAGGTATCCTAAGGCATAATGGAAATAAACCTATACTCTAAAAAATGCAATTAAGATCATGTTTGACCTGAAAGGAGTTTAGTTCATCACATAGTAAGAGAAAGGATAACAGATGTATTTCACAGGTATTCATGTCATCCATAAAATATTAGGAGAAGATTCCTGGAAGGAATTGTTAACAGACTTTCCAGGGACCATGTTTAGATTTCAGTAGTACTATGAACTTAAATGAGAAACAAAATAACTTTTTTAGCTTTACTAATCTCTAACTGGAATTTAGCATTCCTTCAATTAAAAACAAAAGCAATAAAACATTATTCTGGAAATGAGTCCATACCATCTCTGCCTCCTAGATTCCTTCAGGTCCAAGATAAAATCTTCTTCTATAAGAAACCTATTCTATTCCCCACTTAATGCTAATGCCTTTTCTCTGTTGACTATGTCCTGTTTGTTCTGTACGTAACTTGTTTTCACATAAATGCTTGCATGTAGTCTCATTCTTTAGACCATGACCTCCTTGAGAGCAGGGATTATCTTTTGCCTTTTTTCACAGCCTTCAATGCCAGATACAGTATCTGGAAAATAGAAAGGGTTAAAATATGTCTCTTGACTGACTAATCAGAATGTCAAAGAAATCACTGATGCAAAGAGACTGGGGCAGCTAGGTGGCACAGTGGATAGAACACTGGCCCTGGAGTAAGAAGAACCTGAGTACACTAATACACTTAATAATTGCCTTTCTGTGTGACCTTAGGCAAATCACCTAACCCTATTGCCTGACATAAATAATTTTTTTAAATGGTTAAGACTCCCTTTCCTAGAAGAAGGTTTCCTGTAGGTTGGGTAGATTCTGTATGAATGATTTATTAAAGAACATAGATAGGAATTACACAAGATGAGAAAGTAGAAAAGAGTATATTCACAAAAGAAGGTAATATATCACCAATCTATCAGAGTATCCCCCTATAGCAATTCTGAGAAACAAAATGCTTTTCATGACAGTTTTCAACAGCAATGCTAAATAAATGCCATCAGTATAATAAATACACAAAAAGGAACACTGTTCATTGCATCAACTCCACTAAAATATTTATTAAAGACATCTATATGCAAGATATGACTTTGAACTGTCAGGGATTGAGGATGAGCTAAATAAGGAGCTTGTCCTCCAGGAATTTGCAATCTAGTAGAGATTTTACAAGTCACTATTACAATGTAGAACAGAAAGAGGACTCTAAGAGAGGGTACACACAAAATGTTTTGTGAATCAGAGAAGATAAGGTACCACAGCGGGTTCAGGAAAAGCTTCATAGAGAAGATAGCATTTGTACTAGGTCCTGTAGGAGCTGACCTTTCAGGGACCACTGGCAGGATGAGAAGTTCAAAGTTCCATGTTTCTAGACAGAGGTAAAGGCATCATTATGAAAGGGAAGAATGAAGATAAAAGAAGAAAGAAAAATTGATGGAACAAAACAACAAGTAGGAGGAGAGAAGAAAAAGAGGAAAAGTAGGGAGACTAACTTTGGCAAAGAAGAAACCTAGCTTTCATGCAGCTGCCTACTGAAACACATGTCTGACCAAGTCACTCTTCAGATCAAGTTTTTCTTGCATCTATGATGAAATAAAACTCTTCCATTTAGGTTTTTTTGTTTGTTGTTTTTTTTTTTTTTTGCAAGGCAATGGGGTTAAGTGGTTTGACCAAGCCACTCAGCTAGGTAATTATTATTAGGTTGTCTGAGGGCGGATTTGAACCCAGGTACTCCTGACTCCAGAGCCAGTGCTCTATCCACTGCACCACCTAGCCACCCCCCCATTCAGTTTTTAAAGACATTAGTATTCTGGCTCTTGTATACTTTTACCAGGATTACTCAACATTATTCCCTTTTATGAATTCTATGATCCAGTTAAACGTACCCGATTGTATTCCCATTCTAAAACATTCATCTCCCATCTCCATTCCTTTTGTATAAGTAATCCATCCCTCGCTCTACCCCACTCCCATGCCTGTATTATACTCCTCTTTTACCTACTTCTCACAGAATTCTCAGCTACTTTTAAAACTCAGCCCAAGTGACCAAGGAAGCCATCGTGATTTCCCCAGCTGCTAGTGTCCTCATGTAAATTACTTTATATAATTTATATTTAATTTTTATGTATGTATTGTTGCCCCCAATATAAAATAATTTCTTGAAGGCTAAAACTATTTTTCTCCTTAAATCCCTAGTTCCTAGGAAAGTGACTTACAACACATATATGATTTTAACAAAGATTTCTTGAACAAAGGACACAGTTTTGGAAATAAAAAACAAAACTGATTGAGTCCTCATAATAATAACAGCTCATCTTCTAAGATTTAGGGAGATAACAGACAGATTTGAGAGGACTATAAAAAGCCTGAAGGAAAATGTGACAAGGAACCAACAAAAGATAACCCAAAGTATTTTTGAGAATCAGTGAGGGCCTGTTGAGAAAAATTAATGAGAGAAAAAATACAATTGACAAGATGTCTAGTTTCTTCCTTTTTTTTTAGGTTTTTGCAAGGCAAATGGGGTTAAGTGGCTTGCCCAAGGCCACACAGCTAGGTAATTATTAAGTGTCTGAGACCGGATTTGAACCCAGGTACCCCTGACTCCAAGGCTGGTGCTTTATCCACTATGCTGCCTAGCCACCCCCAGTTTCTTCTTTTAACTTGTATCCTCTTCCAAGAAAGACTCAAAATCAAACAAATTGTGATCACTCAACCTGATATTGCTGTATAAATTAACTTACAATAATGTATTAGGTACATTACAAAAATGTAGTAGGAGATATGTCCAACTGCACTAAAAGAGGAAAAGAAATTCCCTCTGCACTAAGCTCCCAATGGTTGAGTAGGCATGAAGCCCATATAGGAGAAAAAGAAATCTCTGTCAGCTTTTTATTTTGTTTTCTACCAAAATTGTTTGATGCAAAATAAATGTCCCATTTTCTATCCTCCAAATGGTGATGCCACATGAAACTGCAAACTGTCAAGTGAATGAAGATGTGAAAAAATTGGGATCCTCAAAAGAAAAAAGTTAGGCTAAGCAGGGTTTCTAACAGCTGCAGTTGGTTGACAAGAATAAATTAAAACAAATTAAAATCTCTCTAGAGCTGGAAATACATGGCAGAGATTTGGTGATAGTATACGGAAGAGAACAACTCTTGAATGCTGTGACAAATGCAGAAACAGGCAGCATCTTTCTACTGATCTTAGTCAAATGGACAACATTTTGAAGAGTTGCACAAAGTCATTAGCTTCACCCTTTCTTCCGAGTTACTGAAGTCCAGTAGCAGGACAAAAATCAAGATGACTGGCCATGGTTTAGGATGGAGTGGATAATCTTGTTGACCTGGATGCCAGATTAAGCTATAAATTCTCCACAGTGCCTGCTTCAGCCACCTTCAAGATCACTGAAAATAAACCATTCTCATCTATACATTCTCCTGGAGACATCATCACACACTTGGGACATACATTCCCTTAATTCACTGATGGGTTCGAAGACTGTTGGTAAACCTCAACTGAGACAATTTATCAAGGTGGGGTGCTGTGCCTGCTATAGTTTTTTGGAGTCACAGGTAAAAAAGCTGGGTGACAGATATCAAAAATGTGGTAATAGGAAAAAAACAGACAAAAGTTAGTTGATTTTAAATTCTAACTCTCATTCTCACTAGAATTCAAAGGGCAAGAAATTATTAAGTGGGCACTTGGCTATGCCTGGTTGCTGGTGTCATTCCCCCATCATTCTTGGAAGAGAACCAATGACATCACAAAGTTGATACACTGCCTTGCACTGAAATTGAATTTATGTGAGTCAGAGATGCACAAGGTCAACAATCTCATTCTCTCCTCCAGAAACATTGGAGTCCAGTAACAAGACAAAAGTTAAGACAATTGGTGCAATATGGTGTCAGGCATTACAGACACAAAGTCAAAAACAAAATAGTTTCTACCCACATGGAGCTTGCAAGTTAACTTCTGTTGCCTCTTTGCCTCTTAATCCCTCTATATCTCAGTTTCCATATCCATAAAATGAAGAAGATATCTGTAGTACCCACTTCATGAGGTTTCTTAGATGATCAAATGACATAACACATGCAATGGGCTTTGTAAATCTTACCACACTATTCAAATTCCTATTCCACTACTCCTACCATTAAAGGACATAAGTAAAATAAATAAGCTAATCAAAGTTTTATATCTTTTAGAAATGGCAACCATGTCTCCTAGTCAACTGAAGAACCATTCCATAAAAAAAAAATTAGCAAAAGTAAGATAGGTAAGGACCATTCCATTCCAAAAAAATAGAGGAGTAAGATATTTATTAAGAAAGAGAATTGAATTAAAAGAATGATAATATCCTAGAATTCAGATGTGGAGCTGAAAGGGACCTTAGAAATAATCAAATGTAACCTCTCATTTTACAGTTCAAGAAACTGAGGCCAAGAGAGGTTTAGTTATTTTTTTCTTTTTTTTTCCTTAGGTTTTTGCAAGGCAATGGGGTTAAATGGCTTGCCCAAGGCCACACAGCTAGGTAATTATTAAGTGTCTGTGACCGGATTTGAACCCAGGTACTCCTGAGTCCAGGGCCAGTGCTTTATCCATTGCACCACCTAGCTGCCCCTAGTTATTTTTCCCAAGGTTACACAGATTCTTGTCAAACCGAGATTTCAAACACAGGTGCTCTGACTAGAAACTCTTTCTAAAATACAAAATATGAAATGACTTGAGAGGTAAGCTGATTCAACCCCTTTATTTAAGATCAAGTCTCTCACCAGGTCTTTGCTAACTTATTATCTGTATAACACATCTCCAACTCTAAGGATGTCCTAAGATTTTTACTCTAGAGTCCAATTTTCCCGCATAAACCCAATCTTTGTAATCACATGGACTTACATAGATTTAACTATCATATCTATTCAGATGATTCAGAACTATAAATTCATCCCTATTCTCTCCTATGACTTTAGTTCTACCTAGTAAATAATAAAAAAAACATGTCCTGGGGATATTCTAAATTCATCATGTCCAAAATTGAATTCATTATCTTTCTCCCCAAACTTCCCTTAGCTAAACTTCCTTATCTGTATTAAAGGCAATTCCATTATTGCAGTCTCACAGATTCATAACCTTGACATTTTCCACAACTCTCTACTCTCCCTCACCTCAAATATCCAATCAGTGGCCTCACCTTGCTGGTACCATCTTCACAACATTTCTCATAATCAATCCTTATTCTCCACTCCAGTAACTACCATCTTAGTTTAGACCCTCATCATTTATTTCCTACATTATTAAAAGAGCCTCAAATTGGTCTCCCCACCTCAAGACTCCAACCAATTCTATTCATTTTATAGCCTGTTGCCAAAGTGATTTTCCTTAAGTGCCAATCTGACCGTGTGTCTTCCCTACTCAATCAACTCAAATGGCTCCTTTTTTTTCTCTTGGGATCAAATATAAACTTCTCTGTTTAGCTTTTAAAACCCTACACAATCTGGTCCCAATCTATCTTTCCAGCCTCATTGAACATTACTCTCCTTCCCTCACCCTGTAGTGTAATCAAATTGGCCTTCTCTTTTTTCCTCATTCATAACATTCCATTTCCTATCGCTGAAACTTTGGACTAGACAGCCTTCTATATGTCTGCAATACACTTCCTTCTAATCTGTGCTTCAAATGATCCTTCTCTTTTTTAAAATTCAGTTCAAGCAACATATTTTTACATAATGCATTTTCTAGTTCCAACTGCTAATATCCTTCCTTCAAACTAAGTTGTGTTTTATTCTTTTCTATAAAATTGTATTTAGTTTCATTTATGATACATATTTATATATGTGTGCATATATAATATATACAAACATATACTCATATATATGATATATCTATATATTAATATATGTATGGAGAGAGAGATTGTTACTGTACATTCATTTCAGTCATGTCCAACTCTTCATGATCCCATTTGTCATTTTTTTCTACAGTAAGGCAAACCAGGGCCACAGAACTAGTACATGTATGAAGCCAGATTTGAACTCAGGAAGGTGAGTCTTCCTACCTTCAGGCCTGGTATTCCATTCACTGTGACAGCTAGCTGCATGCATGTACACACACACACATTATATTAATCATATTAATTATATTAATCATATATATTATATATCATATCATATTTATTATATTATATATGTTTAACAAGCAGGCTGGGGTAAAAAAATCCATGAACACAAACATTTTAAATTTAATCTGAATTGGTAACACTTTTTAAAGTCTACACAATCAAATATATATATATATATATATATATACATATATATGTAGATATATATGTATATATATATATATATATATATATATATATGTATGTATAAAAGTTCCTTGAGGATAGAGATCACATCTTTTTTTCTATCCTTAACAACTAGCACAGCCCTGGCATAGACTACATTCTTAATAAATACTTATTGGTTGATGATTTCTTCTTAGAATTACCTTAGCAGATACATTTTAACTTAAGAATCAAAACAGATTTTAAACTCTTGAGTAATTTTCTTCAATCTTATTACAGTAGACAAGAGTTCTGGGTCTGGATACAGGAAGATCCAAGTTCAAACCCTGCCTAAGACACTTACTAGTTGGGTGACCCTAGTCAAGTCACTTAACCTCTATTTGCCTTTGTTTCTTCAACTGTAAAATGGAAAAAATAATAACACCTATCTCATAGGATGGTTGCAAAGATCTAATGAGAGAATTATTGCATAGTGTCTGGTACACAGTATGGGCTATATAAATGTTCGTTTTCCTCACCTTGCCCTAGTGATCTAGGTAAGAATCAAAAAGTCAAACTAACAAGGATTCACAAATAAAGAAGCCCTCATCTCATATAAGCTTTGGGGAGGAACACCTGAATGTGGCTTTAATATTTCCACCCTTATACAGAAAGTTTTCATCAACTAACCACTAGGATGATAAATTGCAAGTGTTGAAGGAGGTATATTGTGAGACTCAAATCAGATAATGGACATAAATCATTATACAAACTTCTAGGAACTATATAAATACCAATGATTATCATTAATTTTAACCAACAGACACTAGGTCTTCAGTTTGTTGACTAACTTCCTCAAGCCTTCTATTGCTCTACTGTTCAGCTGGAGCAATGTTTATAGAGTAACAGAGGGATTGGTAGCAAATGTTTAATAAGTAGACTGGGTAAAAAAAAATCCATTAACACATACTTTTAAATTTAATCTGAATTAGTAACACTTTTTCAAGTCTACACAATCAACAAAACAACAAATCAGATCCTGGTTTGTAGTGATTACTTCAGTATAAAAACATTCATATTTTAATAATGGTAAACCAGTTAGAGTTGGCTCCAGCAGACACCTGCTTTAAACTCTTTTCCAATTAGAATTGTCTTCAAATTTCAGATACAAGCCAGTCTTCTCTTTAGATTCTCAACACATGTACAATTAAACATCATTCTGACGCAAGGCATATAGTTATTTGTAAAATGAACAGAAGAATGTGGCTTCCTCCATTATTACTGCTTGGGGTACAGTATTCTAGAAACTGACTTATTAAATCACACTGTTAAGTGCTTACTAATGTGGGATTAATTTTCTACCCATCAAAAATGAATCAAGTCATTCCACAACTAAGCATAAAATGTAAACCCAAGTACATGATTCACATTTCTAAAGAGGTTTGTAATTATCAACATAAAATAGAGCCTCTCTCTGCTAATACAGTATTTTTTAAAAGTGTGTAAACTGCAATTTGATGCAATGCCCAGCTGCTAATTTTGCTCAACAATTAGCTCAATTAGAAGTGAACACATTAATGAATCAAATGAAATCCAGCAGAGGTGAAATAAAGCTCATTGAATTTGATTGAAATTGGTTTGCTGACTATCGCCATCATTATGCTTTCTTTTAATTTTGGGGGGGGACTCCTTTTGGAGGACTCCTTTCAGGTCATCTCTGAATGCTCTGAACAGATTGATGCCATCACCACCTGTGAGGCACAGGGTAGACTATAAAGGGATTCTATTGTCTCCTATAAACCAGGTATCTCCTTGGTATATAGCTTCACTTCACACAGATGAATTATCTCCATTTTAAACAGCCTAAAACTGAGGAAGGGAAAAACTGTAAGGTCACTTTAGCTAAAACTCCACGCTCCAGGGTGTCAGAAAGAACTAACAGAAGTTAATTCTGTCCCTTCAAATTCCTATAATTCAGCAGCTTCCACTTTATGATGCAGAAAAATAAACAATCACTCTAAGCTACCACTGGAAGCTTCAATCTGCCTTTGATAAAGTAGGTTTTCAACAAATGTTTCTTGGATGAATTTTCAATGAATATGGCAGCCACTTATAAGAGAAACTACAGTAGTATTATGTGCAAGAGAATTGCTAGGATGCTTTAATAGTAAAAGATTTCCTCCCTCTCTCTTCCCTCTAATTTTAACTGAGCCCTATCTATTCATCATACTCATCATCCAAGATCCAAAGATAACCTGCTCAATTTAAGTCTTGCCTTACTGGGCCTTGGAAAAACAAATCAAGTAATGGGCATAAAACAGACCCTCTGGGTAGCAGAAACACAAAGAGACTCAGTGTTACAGAGAGCCTGTTCTCAAGGACCTCAAATATATCAGAATCCTATAGCCAGCTACAATAAATGCTACAGTAAACTAAACTAGCAAGCCAAAGCTCTGTCCCCCTAAGGTGTGCACATTATAGATTTTATGCTACTAACTCACAACTATTATATTCATTTCCTTCCCAAGTGCTTTTGCCTCCTGTTCATAACCATTCATACCTCAGCTTGTCAGTTTAATCCTGTGTGACTTTTTTAGGTATCCCCAATAATTACACTATTTAAAGCTATACCTTTAGGTAGAGATAAACAGTCATTTAAATGCATTCTTCCAGGCCATCTCTGATTCCTACACAAGCTACACACCGATACACATACACATATGAGCTAGTCTTATTTCATCTAGTAATATTTTTCATCTCACTTGCTATTTTCCCATTATCTTCTACAGTAAATCTGACCATGGAATTATTATGGATACCACAGTAAACAGCTAATATATGTTGTACACACATGTGCTCTATAATGAATCAAAATGGCATACCGTCCATTCCTACCTCCACTCTTTCTAATCACATAATGGCCATTTTTCTTTATTGCTCTACAGAAGGAAATAAGTGACATAATAAAGATGGCTTCACAAAAATAGTACAAAAAAATTCCAAATGCAACATTTTCTCAGCAAGAGATATTTATGTGGTTGCCGGAATGTGTCAGAAGTAGGGCTAAAAGATTTGTGTTACAAATGCCATAGTGATACTATGTATATAGATCTTGTGATTATCACTTTAATCACCAAATTAAATTTGACATGAAGAAAAAAGTTAAGCCTTCATATTTATTTCTTGAATGATTTCTATGGATATAGTATTACTTTTAATCTCCTACCTCCTCCCCAGAAAAAGTATTTTTCTGGCTCTATCAGAGAATATAATATAAAAACAAAGGACATGAGAAATGAGATGAAGGAAATATTTCAGTTATTTTTAACTTTTTATGTCTTTCCATGGGAGAAAGATAGAGTAGATAGGGTATTTTTATTTTTTATTTCTCCTCTTATTGAGATCTATAAGCAAATAGGCTCATGTACCCAATCCTATTTTCTTGTGTCTGAAGACCTCTGGTAAAGGTCAAGACCTCCTCAAAGAGGTTAAAAACAAGGTTCTGGGAACAAAATGAGGTTTCCAAGGAAACCTCCATTTAGGTAAGAGAAGACAGAAATAGAGAAGAAAACTGAGAAGACAAAGGAAGAATAAAGTCACCTAGCAAAAAAAAAAATAGGAAAAAGAAAATAGAAAAGGAAAAAGTCCTAGAAGATAAACAAGCCCTGAGAAGCTAAAAGACCAACAAAAAGAGAGGAAGGAGCTACTATATTTAGTTATTATTGTGAAGGGTTGAGTTCTATACTATCCCACTGAATTTGAGTCTTGATATATTAATGAGATGAGATGATGTCTCAATCAATCACTCAAGGGCCTCAGACTAAGGATCTCCAGTTAAGAATGATGTTGCACATCGTTCTCACACAGGCTAAAGAAACTTGGCCACACCGTAAAGATTTTCTATAAATTATCAATCAATTGGAGAATTCAATTTTCCTGAAATTGGAGCAAGTATGACTTTTGCATGTATCCCTGATGAGGAACCATGGGAGAAAAAGGAAGGACAGAAAGGAGATGCTTTGGCTTTGGTCAGTTTTCCTTCCTTTCCCCTCCTTTAACCCAAGGAAGACTTTTCAAGCTTCAAAGGGTTCAAAAGAAATTGAATTTTCCAAGTCCACATCAATATCCTTAATTCTGTAGGAGCCAACATCAGACTTTTAGGCACTAAAAAGGGAGTAGTAAAGAAATTATATTGTGAGTCAATGTCAACTCTTACCAAGTCCTGAATAACCTACATAAGGCTAATACCGAATAAAACACTATTAAAACAAAAGTATTAAATGAAACTTCAGAGGGTCACAAATGTATAAGCAAAGTAAGTGGGAAAATGGGGTAATTTTAAAAGCTTGGGACTGACTCCCTTCTTGAATGATAATAGTATTGAAAAAAGAAAAGTGGAAGAAGGAGAAGAAGGGAAGAAAAGACAGTTACATTATGTTTTAGGGTAACTTCTTGAACACCCCACAAATGGAATAAAAGAAGTTCCAGAAACAAGGAGCTATGAGTTACTCCTTTTCTACTTAGCTGAAACCACCTTCCCTTATATTGCAAATGTACTTCGGGAAAGTGTGTCACAAACCTATGAGGAGATGATATATTCAAACTTTTCTTAATGGGTCACCTTAGTAAATATATCTTCATAAAAACTATTTAAAGACTGACTAACTAAATGTTTCTTAAATGATCATCTTAATGTGCACACTAGTGAAGACATATGCCAAAGACATTAAAATTACTCCAGAGCCCTCCAGGGTACCTTTAGAACCTTGAGAGAGAGAGAATAGTCATACTCTTGGGATCTGATTCATCTATGAGAGTGGGAAATGAAATAAATATCCTCAAAGCTCACATGAGCTGTAAGTATCAACAAGGACAATGATAATGAAAGTATAGATAATCACAAGAGTTTAAGAAAAGAAGGACAAGATGCTTGAGAAGAAAATAAGGCATTATCTATAATTATAAATCATATTAGGAAAGCTTTAGTAATATCAAGTCATAAAGTAGAGCTTTATAAATTCACTCATTTTTCATTCATTCTACTGAACAATGAATCAGTCTATAAATATTTACTAATAAATGTCAGGAAGGTGTCAGGAAGTATGCCAGTCGATACAACTACAAAAACAAAATTCTTAAAAGTCATGAAGTTTACATTTCAATAAATACACATTATATAAATATATGTGTGTAGTGAATACAAAATAAATACAAGTTAATTTGAGGGAGAAGCATTGGTAACTGAGAGTATCAGGAAAGAATTTATGTAGGAAGTGGTGACCTTGGCAAGTAATTAAAAAAAAAATTTTAAAAAGAGGCAATGTTCAACCACAGTCAAGTCAAAAGACTTTATTAAGCTCTCACTTTTTATCAACTTTGATTAAGTTCTAAATATAAAGAAAGGCAAAAAATAGTCCCTGATCTCACAATTTGCAGAGGAAACAATATATAATCAACTATTTACAAACAAAATATAGACAGAATAAATTGGTGATAAGCTCAGAGGAAAGCCACTGAAGTTAAGGACTGGTAAAATTTGGTTGTAAAGAGAAACTTTGAGACTTGAAGAAAGAGAAGTCATGAAGTGATAAGGTTTGGAAAGTTCTAGAAATAGGGAAGAGTCAGTGAAAAATCATGGAGTCTTAGGCTAGATTGTCTTGTGAGAACAAGAGCATAGAATACAAGGTCAATAGTTCACAGAGTTTGTAGGGGAGATCCTGGAATTTTGAGATCCAAAATGATTCATTTTTCAGATCAAGACCTAAGGCCTTGAGTTGTAAAATGAAATGAGCAATATGATGTGGTAAATATGGATTTAGAATTAAATGACATGAGTTAGAGTTTCTTGCTACCCAACCTAGAGGACTCAGGGTCAGTCTCTCTGGGTCTTGTGTTTGTTCATTTGTAAAACTGAAGGGCTTTGATGATCTCTAAGGACCCTTCCAGGTCTAAATTCTATTCATCCTATGGCCCGGGGTCACCAAGCTAACAGTTGAAAATTCAAAACTAAAATCCTCCAATGCCAGTTTTAAGCCTTAAAGAATATTCTTTCAGAGGACAAAAGAGGAATATCACTGGGAAGACCTTAAAATGAAGGGGGGGGGGGGGGGAGACTTTAAAGGTAGCAAGGAGATGCAAGAGTATATTTTTAAAAAAATAAAGAATGTGATAAGAGGAACAAATCACACTGAAGTAGACTTTCTAATCAAATTAAAAGAAGAGGCATTTTATTAGACAGTAATTGCATTTATTACCAAGTGATTAAGCATAAAGTTAACCAGAAAGGTCATGTTGAAAATTAATTAAATACCTTTTAAAGAGTTCCAGAACAAGTTTCAAAGAATTTAATGTAGTAGAAAGGGGGATGGGATATATATAAGCCATGGGAAACAAAAAAAAATGGAAGAGATAAATATTCAAACTGCTTTGCTTATCCATGAAAAGGAGTCAAATTTTTTCAATTTTACCTGACATTCTGAGCCACAGTATCTGGCAATTTTGCATTGAGAACATCGAAGCAGTTTTTCCTTCCTGTTTAAAAAAAAAAAACAAAGCCTTTATTAGGACATGAGAGATTTTCATTGTATCCAATTAGATGAATTTATATAACCCAGATGATGAAAGGAAAGTGGCATCAGTCAGTCAAGTCAGTAAGTCAATGTCAATGGTCCTCTCAGAAATGGAAGGATGAACAACAAGCAGTCTGCCAATATGCAATTATTAAGCACTTACTGGGTCCAAGGTACTGTCCTAAGTACTAGAGATGACCAAAGAATGGAAAAAAATAGTCCCTATCCTCAAGTTGCTTATAGCCCAAGGAGGGAAACAAAAGGCAAACAACTACATACAAAAATGATATAGACAGGATAAATTTGAGATAATCAACAACAGGAAGGCACTAGCATCACTTTGGTGTTCATAAGCTTTGTCTTGCCAAGTGCTGGGCTCCATGATACTCACCATCTTCTCTTCAGGAAAAGGGTCTTCTCTTCCCCCATTTCCAGGTCCCCTCTATCTGCCTTCCTCTATTAGAATGGAAGTTCCACCAGGGTAAGAAAAGTCTTGTTTTATTTGTAGTTTCATGCTTAGCAAATTCCCTGAAATATGTTTGTTGTTGCTAAGTCATTTCAGTTAAATCCAACCTTTGTGATCCCCATTGGGGTTCTCTCAGCAAAGATACTAGAGTGGTTTTTCATTTTCTTCTCTGGTAAATGCAGTGGATTCACTTTCTCAGAGGTTAAGTGATTTGCCCTGGATCATGTAGTTAAGTGTCTGCAGCTGAATTTGAACTCCCATCTTCCTGACTCTGGGTCCAGTTCTCTCTCTCCACTGAAACAACAGCTCCCTCAATGCTGATATGCCTAGCATATAAGAAGCACTTAATAAATGCTTTATCTATCTATTTGAAAAATGGTCTTTCCTTCCTTAGAATTCTCTTATTGAACTATTCCAAAATCCCCTGCCTCCCCTTTCTCCAATATCCATCCTCTACACAACTGTCAAATTTATATTCCTGAAGCACATGTCTGATTATGTCACTCTTATTTAAAAAACTTCAGGGGCTTTCTATTACCTCTAATATCTCTTTTTTTTTTTTTAGGTTTCTGCAAGGCAAATGGGGTTAAGTGGCTTGCCCAAGGCCACACAGCTAGGTAATTAAGTGTCTGAGATTGGATTTGAACCCAGGTACTCCTGATTCCAAGGCCCGTGCTTTATCCACTATGCCACCTAGCTGCCCCTTATTACCTCTAATATCAAGTATCAATTGCTCTGTTTGGCATTAAAACCCTTCATAATCTGGTTCTAGCCTCTTTCCCAAATCAGTGAACATTTTTCTTTTTTTTACAGTCAAATTAGCCTACTTCTATGTATAAATATAGTCCTTGTTATCCATGATTTTCATTTCTCAGTTCTCTATCTCTACACAGGCTGGGCCAACTCCATTGAACAGAATGTTCTACTTCTCATCTGTCCTTTAAAGACTCAAAGGCCACATCACACAAGAGGGCTTTCTTGATCCTTGTTCTCCATCTCTCCTCCATTGATATGATTCTTCTTCCAAAATGATTTTGTATTTACTTTGTATTTATTTTGTATTAGACTTAGTCATCTATGGGTCATTTCCACGAAATGGATGTAAGCTCCCTGAAGGCAGAAAATGTTTTGTTTTTGTCTTTGTATCCATAACACCTAACATGGTTCCCTTCCTATTCTCTTCATTCTGGCTATTCTAGACAATTCCCAAGTAGCTCCCATCTTCAGGCCTTTGTATCTTCATGTTCTTCATGTGTGAAATATCTTCTTTATTCAAAACACAGTTCAAGTTTTTCATCTCTGAACTTCCTTCTTTATTCAAAGCACAGTTCAAGAGCAACTTTTTGCCAGAAAACTTCCTAGAGGAATTAGTGATTTCAAAATATCTTGTATTTACTTGTGTTTCTCCCTACCATAGGGCAACTAGGTGGCACAGTGGATAAAGTACTAGTCCTGGAGTCGGGATGATCCAATCTCAAAAAGAATCAGCAAGAGATGTTAAGGGGAATAAGGTTGAAAGCTGGATAGAAATCAACTTCTGTACCCTAAGGCCAAAAAGATGTGAATGGAATTTAAAGTGACTAACTGGATTATAAATAGGGTTAGGAATTCAGGGAAGTGTTACAGCTCTCAGAATGTTGACACTTAATCCAATATGCCTCCCACTGGAACATAGGAAGGACACTTAAGACAGCTGCCAAAACCCAGAATTGTCATTCCCAAAGGAAGGTCCCTAACCTTTACTCTTTTATTACTCTTCAATCCTGTCCTACTCTTCAAGACCCCATATGGGGTTTTCTTGGCAAAGATACTGGAGTGAATTGTCATTTCCTTCTCCAGTGGTTTAAGGAAAACAGAAATTAAGTAACTTGCCCAGGATCACATAGTGAGTTTCTGAGGGCAGAGTTGAACTTTCTGACTCCAAGTCCATTGAGCTAACCATTGGACCACCTAGCTGCCTCCAACCTCAAGTCTAGGGATTCCAATTCTAATAGAATTCTATTCTAGTAGGAGCAACTATATTACATTCATAGATTTCCTGCCTCAAGTTTTAAGTTTTATGTGTATCCCTACAAAGAGATGGAAACTGGAAATAAATATTGCTAGTCTCTCCCATCAACCTAACAAGATCCTATCATCTTCCCCCAACATCACTACCATCCCATTCCATCCCTTTGCCCAAGACAAGGGGCCAGGCAAATTATTTAGAGGATCAGATAAATTTCACTAAGGTTCTAGATAGAGTTAGGTGGCACAGTGGATAGAGCACTGTGCTGGAGTTAAGAGGACCTGAGTTCAAATCCAGCCTGACACTTAATAATTGCCTAGCTGTGTGATCTTGGGCAAGTCACTTAATCCCATTGCCTTAATTAAATAAAACCAAAAAAGAAAAAAGAAAAGGAAAGGAAAAAGAAACACTGGATTGGGGGAAAAATCTTACAAAAAAACATGCCCTATTTCAAAATGTTCATATACAAATAGCTATTTGAAAATGAGCTTGTAAAAGCAGTTTCTAGTTACCATACTGTGATATAAACATAATAAAACATGATTTTAAGATCTTAATTTTTTTAAAAAGACAAAATTAGCTTTCTTTATTCCACAATGCCAGAAGTTAATGAAAGAGTTATTTGTATTTATTATCTTGCCATCACAGCATCATACACTGCTCACAAAAGATTAATATTGAGCCCTGGTTAAAGTCATATCCCATCATTCTAGACTCTCTTCCTAAGGACTGTCCCTAGAACAGTCTGTTCTTAATAACTCAGTTCTACAAAGAAGTATTCTTTTTTCTTACTACTGTTGAACATATTCAAGATGACTTGTGGAGAGACCAGATATGAGCATGGTAAGAGTAATGCTTCATTCTCCCTCTAACTCACAAACCTACAATTTGCTGCATCAATGAATTTTAACATAGAAATTGAGTAAAGCAAATAGCATGATGATTCAAAACACTTAAATAATTTACTTCCCATTTAATGTATAATATAAATTCTTTAAAATGAGTTATTCATAGAGTTTTGGCTTATTTTTTATGCATTAAGCTCCTAAGTAATGCAAATTTAAATTTTCCAATTTTAAAAAATGATCAAATGAACCCATGAGGAAAAAATGTCAGGATTGGAAGCAGCTGGAACTAAGAAAAGAGAGGGAAAAAATAGAGAAGTGGAGACCTCCCATTGCTTAGCACTCTGCCCTGGTGCATCTTGATAGTTAATAAATGTTTATTGATTAAGTGAATGAATGAATTCTACAGTCCTATTTAAAACAGTCTTGGTCATAAACTGCGTCCCTTTCCACAGATCTGACAGGTAAACTACTCCTTGATCTTCTAGTTTGCTTATAATATTGTTTTTTATATCTAGATCCTGTATCCATTTTGATCTTATCTTGGTATAGGGTGTGAGGCATTGGTCTAATTCAAGTTTCTTCCATACTAACCTCTCATTTTCCCAACAGTTTTTATCAAAGAGAGAGATTTTACACCAATAACTGGACTCTTTGAGTTTATCAAATAGCAGATTACTATAATCATTTCTTGCTATTGTACCTAGTCTATTCCACTGATCTACCACTCTATTTCTTATTCAATTACCAGATAGTTTTGATGACTGATGATTTATAATATAATTTTAGATCTGGTAGGGCTAAGCCACCTTCTTTTGCACTTTTTTTTTCATTAAATCCCTGGAGATTATTGACTTTTTATTTCTCCATATGAATTTACTTCCAAGTTTTTCTAACTCATTGAAGTAATTTTTTTGGAATTTTGATTGGTAGGGCACTAAACAAGTAGTTTAATTTTGTTATAATTGCCGTTTTTATTACATTTGCTCAGCCTACCTATGAGCAACTGATATTTGCTTATTTTATTTGTGTGAGAAGTGTTTTGTAATTGTCTTCAAAAAGTTTCTGAGTCTGTCTTTACAGGTAGACTTTCAGGTATTTTATATTGTCTGAGATTACTTTGAATGGGATTTCTCTTTCTAGCTCTTTCTGCTACATCTTGCTAGTCATATATAGAAATGCTGAGGATTTATGAGAGTTTATTTTATATCCTGCGACTTTGCTAAAGTTGCAAATTATTTCTAGTGGTTTTTTTAGATGATTTTTTGGGATTCTCTAGGTATGCCATCATGCCATCTTAACAAACTGTGGTATATGTGTATGTGATGGAACACTATTTTTCTATTAGAACCCAGGAGAGATGGGCATTCAGGGAAGCCTGGAAGCTTTTGCATGAACTAATACTGAGCGAGATGACCAGAACCAGAAGAACATTAGACACCCTAACAGCAACATGGGGATGATGATCAACCTTAATGGACTTGCTCATACCAACATGTAACAATCAGGCAAAATTTTGGGGTGTCTGTGACAGAGAATGCCATCTGTATCCTAAGAAAGAATTGTGTAGTTTGAACAAAGACCAAGGACTATTACCTTTAATTTTAAAAAAAAGTTGTCATTACGTAATTCTGCTTTATCTCATACTATATGTTTCTTCCTTATGGATATGATTTCTCTCTCATCACATTCAACTTAGATTAATCCATACTATGGGAATTATGTAAAGACTAGCAAACTGCCTTCTGTGAGTGGGGGCGGGGAAGGAAGCGAGACTGAGGGGGGAATTATAAAACTCAAAAATAAATAAAACCTTTCTAAAATTTAAAAAAATGTTTAAAAAACAGTCTTGGGACTAGTGCTGGTCAAATGAAAAATTTAGTGGCAGTAAAAGGGAAAGGAAAGTTAGATATTCTAATTTAAAGAAAGAGACACAGAAATACAAAAAAGCAGACAGAAAAAACAATTGAATTGATTGTTATATGGAAGGCCATTGATGTATCCTAGTTGGCCCTAAGGGAAGTGAGCAGAGATTACAGCAAAGCAAATTTCAGTTGAATATGTCATATAAGGAAGAACTTTCTCACAATTAGAGCTGACCAGAAATGAACTCAGTTGGCCTACTGAGGTAGTCAGTTCTCTTTCATGAGAGGTATTTAAGCAGATGTTGGAAAATCTTTGCAGATTCCTGCATCAAGTAAGGAACATGAAAAGATTATCTCTGAAATGCCTTCCCTATCTGTAAGGCGAGACCGTTTCCATTAGATAAACTATTCTGTCCAAAGATGAAATAATTACAAAGTAAGACGCAAGGAGATTGGGGTCTAAGTCTCAAAGGAAAAGAATGCTACATTTTTAAAATGCTACTCTATTTTTACACTCTTGCCAGAATCTTCCTCTTTGCAATACTGCTCATGTCAGTGTATTCCCTGGATTGGAACTCCTAAAGGGAGAGTAATAAAAAAAAATTAAGGTGATTTTACTAATAGAATGGGAAAATGGGATAAAATTTTTCACTAAAATACCTATAGTACTAAAAAGTATGCAATAATACCCTGTTTCCTTATATTCTGGGAGATAAACAGTCTATGTCTGAAGCAGAGTAAGTGGATCTTAGAGGAAATAAATTTTTTAAAAAGGCATGCTAAAAAAAGATCCCAACTTATTTTTCAAGCAGTCCCCAGTGTGCTACATCAGAGTTTGCCAATTAAAGAGACAAAATTCTTGGTTGCTCAGTGTCAATTATAGAGACAAAATTCTTGGTGGTTCAGTGTCAGGCAGATCAGTTCACAATGAGTGACCAAAATTAGCTTTCTTACTCTGCTGGAATTGAGGGTTCCCATTAACATATTAAACCTGAGATTTCCCTACCATCTCTGAAGAGGTTGGAAAATATGAGTTACATAATAGCAGACTTTCTTAGTGTATTGATTTGTTTTTCTGGACAGTTTCTCCCTATCCTCTTTTCTCTTTTGATTTTCATCACCATAATAAATGGTTCCCTAGGAGGACGCACTGGGACACATAGGTGATAGAAAAACAAATAGTTATTGATTACAATAAAAATTATTTCAAAGGCCAAATCTATATAAATAAGCACACATAATAAAGTTTTTGAGGTAATAAGTTAAGGTAAGCAATATACTCTATAAAATGGGTAGCCCTCTTCAGGTCAAGAAGATCATACTAAGATGATGGTCAATGGTGAGGTTAGAAAGGAAAATGTCAAATGGAATTCAGAGGAATTCTAGGAAAATTTCACAGTGGCAAATGCTACCTACTACAAAACTCATTTAAAACTCCATAAAGTGAGATGAAACTCATCCTAACAGCAAAACTTATACAGAATATCCCCAGATTTAAAGACATGACCTTGGGCAGAGGGAGTGGGTGGTGACTAAATTTTCCTTCCCTCAATGAGATCCCTTAGTTCCCTACAAATTCATTCACTGCTTCCCCCACCCATGCTCCCAATATTTCTAGAATCACAAGATTATAGATGCTTTCTAGAATCTTAAGATCATAAATTTAGAATTGGGAGGGATTTTGAAGGTCCCTACAGATGAGGAAACAGGTTCAGAAATGTTAAATGACTTGACTAGGGTCATGTAGATTAAGTGTCACAGCACCTGAATCCAGAGTTTTCTAGAGTCTAGCACTCTATGTCTCCTGTCTGCCACACTCCCCAGTTTCCAGTCTACTGTGAAGTTAGTCTACACTGCAACAGGAGCCACCTCCTAGCCAAGCTCCCTCAGGGCCAGGCACTATCCAGAAATACAGCCTTGTGACGCTTCTACCAACATAACACCATGCTGTCTGGTTTAATCAGAGCCTTCTATTGTCAAAGCTGTCATCAGGAATGTTGATAGATTGGAATTTCAAATGTGAGGCATACAGGTCACCAGCAAAATGCCCAAGTTAAAGCTAGAAGTTGGGGACTGCTAAGGTGGTGAAAACCAGTTGTTAAGATTATATTCCAGAAATAGGCAAACCCTACAAATTGGGGCTTGACTGTTTTGTTGATTGTCTAGACTTAAGAAAGTGAAAGGGAAAAAAATGTTTGTAATAATGCAGATTAAACTGAAAAGTGTGTATCCATTTGTCCCCCCAGAGAACAAGTTGTCAAACATTTACCAGCATACCACCAGCTGAAGGAGACTAAGGTGGTCATTCTCCACCTACTCATTTTATAACTGAGATGAAGTGACTTGCCTAAGATGATAAAAGTATTAAGTGGCAAACTCAGACTTTGAATCCAAGCTCTCTCTTCTCTCCATTCACCATATTTCCTGATCAGATGGTTTTAATAAAATATTTAAAGAAAGTATCTGCAATGAAGACTCCAATAGGTATTTTCCAAAGAATCAGGAACATAAATGTTCTGAGGAGAAAAGGGAAGGGAAGAATTGTGATTATAGAATAATAGGCTCTCAAGATGTTCTTTTCCCCATTTCAGTAGACTGTTAAACTCCCTGTTGGCAGGGGCTGTTTCATTTTTGTCATTGTACCTACCCCCCCACCCCACCCCCAGTCCTAGCCCAGTATATATATAGATAGATATATAATATATAGATATTTAATAAATGTTTCATGAACTGAACTGAATTAATCAGAAACATTTAAATAAAGAAAGCTTAAAGTTATTAGGATAATGTTATAGCATAAGAGATTTCAAGTTGGAAGGGACCTTGGAGATCATCTAGTCAAAACCCTTCATTTTCACAAATGAGAAAACTGAGGCTCAGAAAGGGTAATTGACTTGACTAGGGTCATCTAGCTACTGTCAGAGACAGAATTTGAATTTTTAAAAATCCAGAAAGAAGAAAACAAAGATTCATACTTTTAATCTTCTTATCAAATATCTTTGACATTGCATAATCATTGTCATTTAACTAGATATTGGATCATTTTCTTGTGGAATCTTATGAAAGTGGAATGCTACACTTTGAGGCAAATATTACCTAAAAGAAAGATATGCTTTTCTAGCCCAAGGTAGTGCAATGATCAGGGACCAAATTAAATACAAAGAAAAATGCCATGCCTAATGATCTCCATTTACTATAAACATATACAAAGAATTGAATAGCATATAGAGATTTTTCATTCCTGTTTCCAGGTGATAATTATGTTGCCCAAAGGCCTTTTTAATATTAAAGAGATACATTTCCTCTATCCATCTCTGTATCTTTTTTTTTTTAAAAGAAATACATAAATGGGATTTAGGTCTAAGAAAAGTATATTTGATTATATGCCATCTTTGTTTGGATGAAAAGGTCAATGAATACTCTGGTCATCTGTTTTTCATTCCATTTTCCAAAATATAAAGTTCTATACTTGGTACTTAATAGTAGAAAATGACCTGTAACTGATATAGGTTATAACTCAGTGACAAACTACCTGCATACAACTAGACTATTACAGTAGACATCAAAATTAATTCTAAATTAGAAGAATGAACAAAAATGAGAAGATACTGCATATAACTACAATAGCTTCAACCTGAACTATGGAATGACCTGTTGATATCAAAAAGGCAGAGATATTGACCTTGACTAGGAAACTATTGTTTCCTAAAAACACTAAAACAAAAGTCACTACAATGAGAAGGACAAGGAGAGAGATAGAAACCAAAGGCAACAACAGCTTAGAATGCAAATATTCTAATAAAATACAATTGAGAATAAGAACAAGAGATAGAAAGAAAAAAATCCACTTAAAATAACTGTAGATAACATTAAATACTTGGGAATCTACCTCCCAAGACAAACCTAGAAATTGTATGAACACAATTATAAAGGTCTCCTCACCCAAATAAAGTCAGTTCTAAATAATTGGAAAAATGTCAAATGCTCATGGTTAGGTTGAGCTAATATAATAAAAATGACAATTCTGCCCAAATTAAATTACTTATTCAGTGCCATACTAATCAAACTACCAAATAAATATTTTACTGAGCTAGAAAAAAAATAGCAACAAAATTCATCTGGAGTAACAAAAGGACAAGAATAGCAAGGGAACTGATGGGAAAAAAATGTTAAGGAAGGTAGCCTAGCTCTACCAGATCCAAAAATATACTATAAAGCAGCAGTCATCAAAACTACCTGGTACTGGTTAAGAAATAGTGCAATGGATCAGTGGATGACGACAGGTTCAAAACATACACAAAGACACCAGCCTTTGGGATAAGAACTCACTATTTGAGAAAAATTGTTGGGAAAACTGGAAAATAGTATAGCAAACTAGGAATAGATCCACATCTCACACCCAATACCAAAATAAGGTAAAAATATGTACAGGATTTAGACATAAAGAGTGATACTAGAGATAAAAGACCAAAAAATATTCTGTGTATCTGATCTATGGAAAAGGGATAAATTTATGACCAAACAAGAATTAGAGCACATTATAAACTGCAAAAAGGAATGATTTTGACTATAATAAATTGAAAAGGTGCTGCACTAATAAAACCAATGCTGCCAAAATTAGAAGAAAAGCAGAAAGCTGGAAAACAATCTTCACCACCAGGAACTCTGATAAAGGTCTCATTTCTCAAATATATAGAGAATTGCATCAAATTTATAAGGTCACAAGTCATTCCCCAACTGATAAATGGTCAAAGGATATGAAAAGACAGTTTTCAAATGAATAAATTAAGGCTATACATAAGCATATGAAAAAATGCTCCAAATAATTGTTGATTAAAGAAATGCAAATTAAAGCAATAATGAGGTATTACCTCACATCTATTAGATTAGCCCAGATGAAAAAAAAAAAGGAAGATGATCAAGTTGGAGAGGCTGTGGGAGGATTGGGACATTGATGCATTGCTGGTGGAATTGTAAGTGGATCCAACCTTTCTGGAGAGCAATATGTAACTATGCCCAAAGAGCAATAAAACTGTTCGTACACTTTGAACCAGCAATTCCAATTCTAGGACTGTATCCAGAAGAAATTGAAAAAAAATGAAAAAGTCCTACATGTTTCAAAATATTCGAAATATTTGTAGTGGCAATGAATTAGAAAGTGAGGGGATGTACATCAATTGGGGAATGGCTAAATAAGTTATGGTACATGAATACTATGGAATATTATTGTTCTATAAGAAGCAATAAATGGTCAGACTCTAGAGAAGCATGGAATGACTTATGGGATCTGATGCTGAGAGAAGGGTATAGAGCCAAGAGAACAATTTACACATCAACATTATGAGATGAACAACCTTGACAGAAGCAACCTCTCTCAGCAGTCCAGAGGCCTAGGATAATTGTATTTGACAGATTATGGACTATATTATCCACAACCAGAGGAAGAAAAACAAAACTAAACAAAATACACAGAAAAAAACACCACTAACAAATCTGATGAACACTTTATAAAAATTATCGCATGTATCTCTTTACCTTAATTCTAATTCGTCATGCCAAAAAACTAATTTGTATGTATGTATGTATGTATGTATGTAAAATGCTAACCTGACTGTTCCCAACTGAGGGGAGGGGGGTGTGAAGGGCAGGTGAAGGGAAATTTTGTAACTTGGAAATACACATATACAAATGGATGAAAATAAATTTTAAAAAAAAGAAAGAAAAAAACAGTCCAGAAAAAAAAAATAAAATACAATGGAGAATGATGAAAGATCACACACTGGATCATCTTTTTTAAAAAAATGAAAAGTAGTAGAGATACAAATAAGTCTGTGAAAAACTTGATGAAATAACTT
The DNA here is from genome assembly GCF_037893015.1 of Macrotis lagotis. NCBI lineage: Eukaryota > Metazoa > Chordata > Mammalia > Peramelemorphia > Peramelidae > Macrotis > Macrotis lagotis. The sequence goes on along the minus strand of NC_133659.1, from coordinate 133,639,827 downwards.
AGAATTTAATACATACAAAAAAGTATTTGATGCAATAAAGAAAAATTCAGTTTAAAGATTTTCTTCCAACAAAGAATTTCTCAAGTTCATAAAACAGTCTTTGATGAATGTAATCATACAGATAACTTTTTCAAAGGCATTTTGATTATATACATCAAGCACAAATTATAAGGAAGAAAGAAAATTCTTGCCCTCAGGAAGATTACATTCTAGTGGGTTAAGACAACACATAAAAGGAGAGGAGAGAAAGGAGCTGTGTTGCCCAACTGGAACTGGCCAGTTGGATGTCAGGTTGTATCATTTTTCTTCTGTGGTTTTTTTTTTTTGTGTGTGTGAGCAATTGAAGTTAAGAAACTTGCCCAGAATTACAGAGTTAGCAAGTTTCAAGTATCTGAGGTAACATTTGAACTCAAGTCCTCCTGACTGGAGGGCCAAGGGTCTACCATCTGCAACACCTGTCCTTCATTATCTGAAATAGGTCATGAATTGCAAGAGAATTAGATTTAAGTGAGGGAGGACTATATAAAATCACCAACCCAATTTTCTCCTCTTGAAAAGGAGGTTAGGGCATTGACTGTGTTCAAATTTCTAAAAACTAAGAAAATCACTCAAGTTTCTGACTAACACACAGGTATATGATAAATCTCAATAGTGCATTCAATTCCTTTTTTTTAGTCTTCTTGAATTTAAAACAAAGAGGATGAGAATTTTTAAAAACCAAAAATTTGCTCATACAATGAAGTCATACCTCTTCCAAGATTCTGATATAAATGTTAAGAAAGAAAGGAAGGAAGGAAGACAGGAAGGAAGGAAGACAGGAAGACAGGAAGACAAAGAAAGAAAGACAAAGAAAGAAAGACAAAGAAAGAAAGAAAAAAGAAAGAAAGAAAGAAAGAAAGCAATGTTGCTACAATAGCTAGTTCCAATTGGGTATCCACTGGTACAGCTCCTTCTACTACTCAAAGAAGTTGTTGATTTGTCCTTGATTCTCAGGGAGGACCATGACATCAAAGTAATGTTGTGAGATTTTCAGTACCAAATATTAAGGGAAAAAGATAAACTGTATCTCTGCCTAAGGAGGGTTCCAACTAAAACTGAGGATGTTAACAATATTTTTCTTATTTACAACTGATAAAAAGAAATGTTCTTATTCTGAATTAATTGGATCCCCAAATACATACAATCTCAAGAAATATATTTGTAGGTCATTTAAAAGCAAAAGCAAAACAATGTTTTTGCATATAATATTAAACTTTAATCTCAAATTTCAAGTAAATAGCTTGTATGTTTTCCTGCTTGATTTATTGAGTTTATTTTTCTTTAAATTAGATCAGAATGACAAGCTGCAAATTTGTCTAATTCAAGAAGCTTTAACTTTAAAATATTAAAAATGTTTACTTAAATGTTTCATCTGCAGAAACCAAAATTAGAGCAGATTGGTATATCTTCAATAATATTAAAAGGCAATTACAACCACTAACATTCTGTTTGCTTTAAAGGAAGCAATTGTCTGTTACAAGTTAAAGAGGCAATTAACATTTATAAGAGCACAGAGCTAAACTTTCCTCATTACATTGGAGTGTTTCTCTAGGAAAAGACATTCCATGCTACAGGTCAGACTAATAGCTACTAATCTAAAACTGGTTATTGGATTACTGGAATAAAAAATGCCGCATCCATGTTTGTCAGCCCAGCATACATACCTAAACTGGAGAAATGTGGCCAATGAGAATTCTTGAAAAGGAGGCTGGGGCATTGACTGTGTTCAAATTTCTAGAAACTAAGAAAATCACAAGTTTCTGACTAACACACAGGTGTATGATAAATCTCAATAGTGCATTCAATTCCTCTTTTGAGTCTTCTTGAATTTAAAACAAAGAAGATGAAAATTTTTAAAAACCCAAAATTTGTTCATACAACAAAGTCATACCTCTTCCAAGAAGATTCTGATATAAATATAAAGATTCTGATATAAATACAAAGTTACAGATATCCCACATCACAAGACATAAGGAATAGCTTTTTTTTTAGGTGTTTTTTTTTGCAAGGCAAACAGGGTTAAGTGGCTTGCCCAAGGCCACACAGCTAGGTAATTATTAAGTGTCTGAGACCGGATTTGAACCCAGATACTCCTGACTCCAAGGCCAGTGCTTTATCCACTATGCCACCTAGCCGCCCCAGGAATAGCTTTTTTAAAAGAATTTACATTCATTCTTTTTAAAGTAGAAGTTTCCAAGTGATGGGTGATCAAGGATTTCCTCTAGGTTTTCTATTTAATCTGATCCAAGGGTTTCCAATGACCTGTACATATTTGTTCAGTTACTATCATGTTGTCTCCTCCATTAGAGTGGTAACTATTTGAAAGAGGGGATTGTCTTCCTGTTTATTTGCATTCTTGCCTTTCTTTATATCTCCAGTCCATACCCAAGTCAAGAGATCACACTCCTGATGTCACTGGTACTCTTCTTGTGCAGAAAACAAACAACAGTAACAGTTCTTAGAGCAGCACCTGAGATTAAAGTGGTACTTGTTTATTGACTGACTGACAACAGGTTTTCACCCTTAGTGTTTGGTTGGAAGAAAAATTCTGTTCCAAAGGATGAATTTTATGTACTTTCTCTTATCAGAAAATGAAAAGGTATTAGGTCAAACACTACAGTCTCCAAAGAATTAAAATTGAATATCTACCAGAGGGTGAGAAAGATGTACATGGTGATGGGAATAGGTGGCAACATATTATAAAGGAAGAATTATGAATAAAAATGTCATAGGAGCATAAATTTCAAACTGGATAAAAATCTAAAACATCATGTATACCAAGCTGCTTTGTTGACAGATGGGGAAACTGAGGCCCAAAAAGGTCCAGTGATTTAGCCAAAGTCACACAAGTTAAAAAGGGCAGAATCACTGTTCCCCCCCCCCCCCCCCTTATAGCATTCTGCCTCTATCATTAAAGGAATCTATGTCTGGAAAAAAGGACTGGTTGAAGAGCTGAGGGTCTTTCAGCCCAAGCTGGGATGTGTTGGCCCAGAGCTAAACAGTTCCCATTTTCAATGTAAGCACATTTGCTTCAGAAAGTCCTACCAATAAAGGCTTGAATTATTGTTTTGTTGACTGTTAAGATTAAGAAAGTGTTAATATTGAAGTTTAAATTTTAAAGTGTGTGTGTATTTCTTTCTCTCTCCCTCCAGGGCCTAAATTAAATTAAATATTTAACTACCAGAACCCTGTATTGCTCTATAAACAATGCTTGAGCTCAGGGAATGACTTCATTACCAGACTAGATGCTTTGTGAGTAGAGGCTAACAATAACAACAATAATAATAGGCATTTATGTAGTACTTTACATTTAATGATCTCAAGTTGGAAAATCAAGGAAGATTCACAGTATTGTGGGTAGATCCCCTGTGGCAAACTTAGGGAAGGAAATACATGGACAAGGATGAGAACCCTGGGTAAGATAGAATCGTATTGTGAGAGGGACTATCCACTTCAATAATATTGAGCAATATTGAGCATTTAAACACTGGAGGATGTAAATTGAACAATTTGATCTTGAATAATCTAGTTCCCTGATGACAGAATACAAAAAATGAAGTACTCGTTAATTTTTTTTGCAAGGCAAACGGGGTTAAGTGGCTTGCCCAAGGCCACACAGCTAAGTAATTATTAAGTGTCTGAGACCGGATTTGAACCCAGGTACTCCTGACTCCAAAGCCGGTGCTTTATCCACTACGCCACCTAGGCTCCCCTCATTAATTTTTTAAATAACATTTTTCACCATTAGAGCCTAACTCATTGTCCCATTAAAGGAATATAACCATCTCAGATATCTTGTATCTACTGCTGTTTCTTGTGAGTAATTCTATTTTCTTTTTAAGCCTCTCAATTTGTAACTATTTTAACCTGTACGCTACTCCAATCCTTTCAGCAACACTGCAAACAAATTTTAAACAAATATATGAGAGTAGAATTTCACATTATGACCCATGGTCAAGCTCCATGACAGAAAATGTTTCCTAGAGTTCTGCAAAGAGGATAGAAGCCCCACGGGTTTCACTGTTCTAGTAATGGTTTTGCCAGGGTCAACAATTAAATGATCAATAAAGTAAACTATATTTATTAAATACTTAATATACATTAGGTACTGACCGAAGCACTGAGAGTCAGCAATTCTTATTTTCAATGAGCTTTCATCTTCCCTCTCAATGCCTTAGCCTCTGACTAAAATCCATTCCCCCCTTTCATAGAGTCCTCGTATTCCTTTAAGATGCACTACCTTGTACATGTTGTTGTTCATCCTTCCTTCTCAAAGAGAACTAATAAGATTATGAGGATGATTCAATGCATTCCAAGCCTTTGCCAATCATCTTGATTTCTACACCAAACCTTTCCTAGCTTCCCCAATTGTTAGCGCCCTCCCTCCCAAACATGGGGGGGAAGGAGAGGGGGGGGGAAATATAGGGGTTTTTATTAATACTCTATATAGTTTACATGTCCATTTACATGTCCATTTTCCCCTTTATATTGAGAGAAGACATTTTTCATTCTCTGTAATTCATATCTCCAGTCTAGCACAGTGCTGACACATAGTAAGCACTTAATAAATGATTGATTAGCTAATATATTCTATCTAGGGAAACAACATAAACTATAACAGTAGTTACAAAATATAAAGATTAGGTATTGGGCATGGATAGAATATTAGCATCTGAGGATCTACCTCCTAAGTAGGAGGTAGAATTTAAGCTGAGGGAGAGATTCCAAGCAAGGTGGTGGTGGTGATTAGTTGCATAGTAAGCAATTCCAGAGTGAGAGTTCAGAAGTCTCATACTGAGTAATCCAGCCAGTGTGGGAAAGAACATGAAATGGACTCTAGAAAGTAAATTAATTCAGATGAGAGAATCAGGTAGTCAGAGAAGGCAGAGAAGTGACGAGACAAAGAGACTTATTTTTCATAAAGAAAACTTTACCTTTTTATATAACATTTTAGTATCATAAAGTTTTAAAATGTTTACCAGAATACAATCAAATAAATTAATGAGAACTCTAATTCTAGTCTGGGGCAGCTAGGTGGTACAATGGATAGAGTGCTGGGCCTGGAGGCAAGAAGATTCATTTTTCTGAGTTCAAATCTGACCTACTGTGTGACCCTGGGCAAACCACTTCACCCTATAGGCTTCAGTTTCCTCAACTATAAAATGAGTTGGAGAAGAAAATGGCAAAACATACCAGCATCTCTGCCAAGAAAATCCCAAAAGGTTCATGAAAAATTGAACATAACTGAAAACGACTAAACAAAAATTCTGTTGTCTACTAGAAGCTTTATTCTCAATAGCTTTTGAAAGAGAGAACAAATGTGCATCCTCCATTTTGATTCTTCCTTTGTAGTGAAAAAACAGCAATCAATACCCATAGTAATTGCTAGAATGTGAATTATGTTTTAAAATTTGCAAAGCTACGTATGATACCTCATTTGACACTCACAATCACCCTTGAAGTAGATACTATTATTATCCAGATTTTGCAAAAGAGGAAAATGAAGCAAGCAAAGGTTAAATGACTTGTCCAGGGTCATAAAGCTTACATATAACTGTGGCAGGATTCTGACTCAGGACTTTTAATCCCAGGGTCAGCCATCTATCTACCTAGCTGCCCTACAGATGACAGAACAGAAAATCATGATTCCCTAAGATAAGTTAAAAAGCTTTGGATTGTAAGCACACTTACAAGGAATAGTGCACGGAACATTTTTTGCAATTTATTTGAATGGAAAGTGTCTTAGCCAAGAAATACTAGATAAAGAGCTATGGCAGCTATGGTCAATTGATAAGGCAGCTAAATGACCCAGCAGTCAGAGCTGGACTGGAGTCAGGTTAGACTAGAGTTCAGGGACTAAAGTCAAGAAAAACTGAATTCAAATATGATCACAGATTCTTAAGAGCTATATGACCTTCAACAAGTCAATTCACTTGTTTTTGGCCTCAGTTTTCTTAAATGTAAAATAAGGATAATATCAGCACCCACCTTGCAGGGGTATTAGGATCAAAGGAGAAGATATTTGTAAACATTTAGCACAGTGCTTCACACATAACTATATAAATGCTTGTTTCTTGTCTTTCTACTTCCTTCCCTCTCTCCCTTCCTTCCATTTAGTCTATAAAATAAACTCACTTTATATAGTTTTTTAAATGGCTTTATTATTAATAACAAGCAAGACATAAAGCAGGGAGATGTATGGTAGCCAAAGAACTTTCAGACTTTCATTAAGAATACAGAGTAGAGGGGGCGGCGCCAAGATGGGGACAAGAGAGAAACTTCTCTTAGAAGCTCTTTCATAAAACTTCGAAACTAAGGACTCTAACTAAACTTTCAAGAGACAAGAACCCACAGGGACCCAGTGAGGCAGTTCTCCTACTTAAGGTAACCTGGAAAGGAGCAGAAAGGCTCTGCTCCCCAGGATTGGAGGGGTGGCCTGCTGGAGGGGTGACCCACCAGAGTGCCTCCCCGAGGCAGTCCCAGGGCACTGGGAGCTGCAGCTCACAGCAGTGGGGGAGTTTCCTGACCTGCACCACGGGGAGCACCAGGCACAAATTGGGGGAACAATGAGGGGACCTCTGCCAGAGCAAGCAGGTGAAGCCCAGCCCCCAGGGCACACAGCAAGCTGCTTGGCCACCCATTCCAGATCAGGAAACAGAAGCAGGCTGAGCCTGTAAGCAGGAGCCCCCAGGGCATGAGCCCATTGAGCTGAGGGAGGGGAATGAAGAGAGACTGCAGAGCTCTGTCCTCTGCCCCTGGAACAGGACTCTGGGGCTCTGACCACATTCAGCTCCTGATCACAGTCTAGGCCCCCCATAGAACAGCAGGGTCTACCCCCCACCTCAGCCCCATGGCAGAGGGGGGGAGCTTGTGGTCATTTACAGACCAGGAGGGAGGACAGAGCCTCACACACTGAGACCCTTGTGGGAGTGTCCCAAAAGCTCAGGAAGCACCCCCAAAACAGACTTAGATTGGGAAAATGAGCAAGCAGAGAAACAAGGCAAACACCACTGAGAAATACATTATCTATGAACCCAAGAAGGATCAAAATACTCAGTCTGAAGATGAGGAAGCACAAGCTCCTGCATCTAAAGACTCCAAGAAAAACAGAAATTGGACTCAGGCTATGACAGAGCTCAAAAAAGACTTTGAAAATCAAATGAGGGAGTTAGAAGAAAAACTGGGAAAAGAAAAGAGAGAGATGCAGGAAAAACATGAAAATGAAGTCAGCAGCTTAAGTCAAAGAAATCCAAAAAAATGCTGAAGAAAGTAGCATGCTAAAAACCAGCTTAGGTCAAATGGATAAAACACTTCAAAAAGTTATTGAGGAGAAGAATGCTTTAAAAAGCAAAATTAGCCAGATGGAAAAAGAGATAAGAAAACTCCCTGAGGAAAACAAATCCTTCAGACAAAGAATAGAACTCGGGGAGATTGATGAATTTACAACAAACCAGGATTCATTACTTCAAAACCAAAAACATGAAAAATTAGAAGAAAATGTGAAACATCTCATTGAAAAAACAACTGAGGGGTGGCTAGGTGGCATAGTGGATAAAGCACCAGCCTTGGAGTCAAGAATACTTGGGTTCAAATCTGGTCTCAGACACCTTGGGCAAGCCACTTAACCCCATCTACCTTGCAAAAACCTAAAAAAAAACCCCAACTGATATGGAAAACAGACTTAGGAAAGATAATTTAAAAATTATTGGAATACCTGAAAGTCATGATCAGGAAAAGAGCCTTGATATCATTTTCAAACAATTACTACAGGAAAATTGCCCTGATATTCTAGAAGCAGAGGGCAAAATAGAAATGGAGAGAATCCAACGATCCCACCGAGAAAGAGATCCCAAAAAAACAACCCTTAGGAATATTACAGCCAAATTCCAGAACTCCCAATTCAAAGAGAAAATATTACAAGCAGCCAGAAGGACACAGTTCAAATATCATGAAGCTGCAGTCAGGATCACACAGGATTTAGCAGCAACTACATTGGAAGCTCGTAGGGCTTGGAATATAATATACCGGAAAGCAAAAGAGCTTAGAATGCAACCGAGAATCAACCACCCAGCAAAAATGAATGTCCTCTTCCAGGGAAAAAGATGGACTTTCAGTGAACCAGGGGAATTTCAAATGTTCATGTTAGAATGGCCAGAGCTGAACAGAAGGTTTGATCTTCAGATACAGGACTCAGGTGAAGCATGGAGATTGAAGGAGAGAGGGAAAATATGAGGGACTTCATGATGAAATGCATGTATTCCTGCATAGAAAAATGACACTGATAATACTCATATGAACCTTCTCAGTTAATAGAGCAGGTAGAAGGAGCTTTTATAGTTGAAGCACAGGAGAAAGCTAAATTTGAAGATAAAACATGGTATAAAAATGGAGTCAATAGAAAAAAAGGGAAATGTAATGGGAGAAAGAAAAAGGAGAGGGGGAACAGACCAAGATATATCATATAATAAGTTTTTTCTTTATTACAATGAGCTATTGCAATGATATGGAAGGGGGAAGGCAAGGGGGAATGAGGGAATCTTCGCTCTCATCAAAAGTGGTTAGGAGAAGAAACAGCATGTATACTCAATGGGGTATAGACATCTGGAGTAAGAAGGGGGGACAGGGGGAAGAGGTGGGGATGTGAATGAAGGAGGAGAGGATGGACCATGGGGAAAGAGTGGTCAGATATAACACATTTTCCTTTTTACTTCTTGCAAGGAGCTGGGATTGGATGGCCTGTCCGGGACCATAGGGCCCGGTGGATGCTGGGCCTAAGGGGTGGGGTGGGGGGGGGGCTTGGGGCCTCTTGGCCCCAGGACCAGAGATCTGTCTGCTGCACCACTCAGATACCCTACAGCACAGTCAGAGTGAAAGGAAAGAGAAAATATAGTACATGGTAGTGGAGAAATACGAAAGGAGGGAGTTGTGATCAGCAATGGCAAAGGTGGAAAAATATGGATGTAACTCTTGTGATGGACTTACCATAAAGAATGTGATCCACCCACGACAGAGTTGTTGGTGTTGGAACAAAGACTCAAGTACATTTTTAATTATTATTATTTGGGGGGGGGGGCAGAGCAAATGGGGCTGGGTGGCCTGCCTGGAGCCGCATAGCAAGGTGATCTTTGGGTGTCTGAGGCCGGATTTGGACCCGGGTGCTCCTGGCTCAAGGGCCAATGCTCTGTCCACCACCCAGCCACCCCTACTATTATTACTATTTTATTTTATTTTGGGTCTTTTTTTTTCTTTTTTTTGGTTTTTGCAGGGCAGTGGGGTTGGGGTGGCTTGCATGTCACACAGCTGGGTGATTGTTGGGTGTATGGGGCTGGATGTGGGCTCTGGTGCTCCTGGCTCCAGGGCTGGGGCTCCATCCATTGCGCCACCTGGCCATACCTACAATTATTACTATTATTTTTTTAATTTTAATTTTTTTCTCTCCCCTTAGCTTTATCACTCAAGCGAGTCTATATTTTGTGGGGGGGAGGGGGTATTCTGTTTACTCTTAAACAAGAATATTTCATTAATGTAAAAAAACATTATTTGTACAAAAAGAGAATAAATAAATATTTTAAAAAATACAGAGTACAAATGGATGAGAATATTCTAGAAATGGTGCTGTTCTCCAGATGGAAGACACTGTGCCAAATGCATCACCCCAGTAACAATGCTACATGAGAAATACAATTTATATGAAAAGTCTGCCTTATGGTAAGATAGTGGACTTAAATACTTCCCCCCCTACTTCTCAAAGATGAAATCAAGATAAAAAATATTCAAACTATCACCTCCCTATCCATTCTGATGTTGATAATAAGTCTTTCTATTCTACACATGAGAAAAAGTCCTTTCCAGGAAAGCAATCCCCTTTTGGAAAAAAAATAAAAGCAATCTATTTGTTTTGTAGTACATTTCTGGCAGTCCTCAGGGAATGGAAATCTGCAATTGATCAACCTTGATTTTAAAAATATCTAAGTTGTAATAAATTTCTAAAAAAATTGTTCCCTGGAGAAAACAAGAATATTATTTTAATTTCTTTATATAAATATCCCAAAAAGCATTAACTTGGTATTTAAAATGACAATTCTGTATTCTAGCATTTAAAATATTAACATTCCTTTTTTTAATGCTAATACATCAAAATTTTAATGCCAATACATTCCCCCATATAGTTTTTACTAAGTTAATTATGGCAAGATACCTGAACATAACATAAACCAATAAATAATATATGGAAATAGCATTTCTCAGGAAATAAATTCCATTTCTAAACCTTAAAGAGGGGGAGAGGAAGGAAATAAAGTTGGAAAAACTCTTAAAGATTAAAGTCCTAGGAATTCAGTACCCAGATCATATAAGTAGTAAGTAGCAAAGCTAAGAGTACAACTCCAGCCTCCTGGGTTCCTGTTCAGTGTTCTTTCCACTACATTTACAACACAACATTTCCTCTAAAGTATTATTGGACATTGTCCTCCTTTTGTCAGAGAACTCTTCAGCTCTGTTCATTCTTATGCCTGAAGAGTATCTAGTTTGAAAGAATATAAACTCCTTGGGGACAAAAACTGCTTCATTTTTATCTTTATATCTCTAACTCCTAGCAAAAAAGGCTGCTTAATATTATTTACTATAAATAAATAAATAGGTTAACAAAATAATTAAATGTTATTTAATATTAACTGCTTAATATAGTTGCTGCTTTCATTGATTAGCAAAAAAAGTGATACTTTGTTCAGTCCTGTCTGGCTCCTTGTGACTGAAATGAATGTATTGTTTCTTTCTCACTATAGTCAGGAGCATAAGCTACAGTTACATTTTAAGTGGCCTAGGTAGCCAGGCCTGGAGGCTAGAAGATGCAACAAACTGGTTTCAAACTTACTAGCTGTGTGACCCTGGGCAAGTCATTTCACCCTGGTTGCCTCAGTTTCTTCATCTGTAAAATGAGCTGGAGAAGGAAATGGCAAACCACTCCAGTAACTTTGCCAAGAAAAACTGAAATACAGACCCAGTGTCAGCCAGGAGTGAACAAAGACAAGAACAATGGCATCTTAAGTGGACCTTAAGTGGGATGATAGGAGGCTCAAAAGAGACAATAGATAAAAAACACTTTGCAAATCTTAGAGTAGTACAATCACTTTTGCTATTTTGTTATTATTGTTGTCAGCCTATAGTTACCATACCTTCACATAGGATATGATTTCATTCTCCTAAGTTTAAGTAATACAGAAGTATGCTGCTTAATAAATGTTTAAATAACTGGGGGTCTGTGGAAGAAAAATTTCCACATACTTTTACATTTAATCTGCATTATTAACATTTTTTTTAAGTCTAAACCATCAACAAAAGAATAAATCAAGCCTTGGTTTGTAGGGATTTCTATACTGAAATTTTAGTAATGGGCTCTTTAAGTTGATGAGAACTGGTTTCAGCACACCTCTAATGTAACCCATTCAGCTACCTTTGTTATAGGGCAGACATGAAGTTATATCTGTAGGACAAAAATCATGGTCTTTAAGAAGTTTCTAAAATTTACATATTTAAAGAATTACAATACAACATTACACCATGAGAGCAGTAGAGAATTACAAATCTTGTGTTCCAAATGAAATATGGGCTAGAAGACTGTTATCAAATGGGGGGGGGGTCAGAAAAGGTTATTTACTATTAAAAAAAATCTTATTTTGTGACTGATTCCCAATTTTGGGGGTTTGTGCAAGTGGAGAAAAAATTCTAGCAATTTCTCTTAAGCTGGAAAACCTTGAAATAAGACAATAACAATAACTAGTATTTAGTTTTAAGGTTTAAAGTTTGCAAACAATTTTATAAATATTATTACATTTTATCCTCACAATGATCCTGAGAAGTAGGAGCAATTCAAGTAAGAGATCATTATCCAAGGACCAGACTAGCTAAATATTGAAAAGACTTATCACCACTAGGCTGGTTATTAGTTGATGAATTTTTTGGACCAAGTACAAAATAATCCTTAATCTTAGACAATTAACTTCCTCTTTCAAAATGATGGTGGTAGAGTAACAGAAATGAGAAGGAGAGGGCTAAGAATGATGGGATTTTAGACTATCTATAAACATTAATTGTTGGTTTTCTAAATGTGAGTCCTTTGCTTAATGATATATACTACTAAAGGAACTGAAAAAAAAATCAATATTTGTTTTTGCTCTAAATTAAAGACCCAAAGAAGCTGTGATTATATAAGATAGTTCCCAGATTCTCATAAGATATAAATCAAAGAAGTGGCAGAGTAGATATTACGTTATAGTTATGTGGTTGGATAGAGTTTTGGACTTAAAGCAAGAAAAAACCTGGGTTCAAATTCTAGGTCTGACATTTTTTAAGTGGCAAATGGTCATGGGCAAGTCATTTACTTTTTTTTATAAGGGATAACTGGATGGGGGAAAGAGGAGATTCCTATATATTCAAAAATGAAGGTAACATTAAAGTAAAAATATAAATAAATCTAAGATTTCTAAAAGAAAGAAGAGAAAGTGTTACAAAAGTTCTTCTAATACTATACGACAGCTTTAGGACCACCAAATACCAGTTTTTCCTTCCCTCTGCCAGGTTAGGCTAGCTTTCCCTTGACAGCTGACAATGCTTTCCCTGAACCTGAGGGCCCAAAGTATTAAAGTTTAAACTATGCTTCCTTGGTTGTAACCTTTGGTCATAAAGATGTGGTTCCCTAGGGGTGGCTAGGTGGGGCAGTGGATAGAACACCGGCCCTGGAGTCAGAGTACCTGAGTTCAAATCCAGACTCAGACACTTAATAATTCCCTAGCTGTGTGGCCCTGGGCAAGCCACTTAATGCCATTTGTCTTGCAAAAAACTAAAAAACAAAAAAAACAAAAAAAAAAAGGTGTGGCTTCCTGATTGCCTAAAAGCATAAAAAGGCCCATCCATATGAAATTAGGACCTTCAGATTTGGTAGCTGTCCAGAGACTACTCTGATAAGGGGAGTATGCTACCTTTTGTTCACTCCTTTTTTCAGGCACTTCCAAATTTCTGTTACCCCATTTGGGGTTTTCTTGGGAAAGTTACTATAGTGGTTTCCAGTTCATTTTACAGATTAGGAACTGATGCAAACAGGCTAAAGTGACTTGCCCAGGATCACAAAGCTAGCACGTGTCTGAGGCCAGATTTGAACTCAGTAATGTACCTTCCTGACTCCAAATTTAGCATTATATCAACTATATTACTCCCCCAGCTATATCTACCCAAGATAACTATTGTAGAATTCTTGCTGAATATTCCTTCTATTCTATGGCTAAGCAAATTTCCTTGTGTTGATTGTTGACTGGCCTCCACATGTCCCATTTCATTCCATTGCCTCAAATAGCAGATCCAGACTGGATCAAAACTATACATCTCAAAAACCAAGCAGATATATCATGAACCTGCTTCCTCAATAATATCCTTTTCTTTATCAAAGTTTTCAATTTTATCTTGTGAGAGATTTTTTTTCTCACTTTATAATGGAAGTTGCTTTACAAAATTCAATTTATAAGCCATTTTGCTAGAATATATCTACTACATAAATGTGACTATGCCTGTGATGTTAAAGATGGGATGGTCTGGATGAATACTAGAGTTCACTCCACCTCTGACTTAGTGTGTAGCTGAATTAACTAATACAAACAGTCATACTATAATGTTTATGAGATTAAAATCCTAAGGAAATTTCCTAAAGGATCCGGTTAGATTTGCACAGAGACACCACACAATCATGTTTAAGAGCCTTTCACCCTGGCTAATCATCTGGGTTACATAGAGAACTATCCAAGTGAACATGACCAAACAGAACCCAATTCATCATTGCTATCAGATAACACAAAACACATATTTTATCAATAAATTAATACCATCATATTTTTATAAAGAAAATATATATACAAATGTTATCTTCAGAAAATATGTAAATATGGCTATGATGTAATATATACATATAATATGGAAATAAATATGCATATGTTATATATAAATAACATCCATATACTATCATCTTTGTATACAAAGAAATGTGCAGCTTTATCATCTTTATAAACAAAGATTACATATCAAGTCACTGACAAACTATACAACAAATATATACAATGTCACCATCTTTATGGATAAAGAATAAGCCAAAAGAATTACTCATAAAAGAATTAGACTAGATAAATCTTAAACATAGAAGGGACTGGGAGAAATCAAACATTGCCTTTACTGCAGGCCTGCAGTCTTTGTCTCCAAACATCACCTTCCCAGTCCTACCCTATTCTCCTGCTTGGGTAAACCATACAGAAACTCCTTCCAGTTCAAAAAACCCTAGCCTCTTTCCTACAAAGACCCAAAAGCCACCACATTCATTAAGCATCAATCCTGCTGTATTTCTCCCTCGCCCCCATATAACAAATAGCAAGCAAAGCAGCATTCTGACAGAAACTACAGTTTCGGAGACTGGAATAGAAGAAGCTGAATGTTAGTAAGAGATCCTACATAAGGGAAAGAAACAGAAATCTAGGGAAACAAAATTAAATGAGATAGGCTGACAGGGGGTTGGGAGTGTTGAAAGAGTTAGGAGTTGCAGATAGCCTGGGGGAGAGATGGTGGGAGCTAGAAGAGGAAAGTAGAGTCAAAAAGAAAGATGGGATATGGGAAATTGATGACCTACTTTCTTTTATGAATGTATCACATATTAAGCCAGTTTTTTCCCCCTTCCTCGGAGCTTGGAAAATAAGGCACATTTCTTATAAGGCAATAAGTCATATGTAGATATATAGCACAATGGAAGATAAATATTAGCTCACCCCCTCAGCTTTTTCTCCAGGCTAAATAATCTCAGCTTTCCATCTTTTCTTAGAGGTGCTATGAACTCTTAGTTTCCTGGTCTCTCCATTTAAGTATGGTGTCTAACATCAAACCAGATATTTCAAAATTCTAAATTGGGAATTCTGATTTTTTTTTTAATTGCAGACCCTTTTGCAGTCCAATGAAACCTAAGGGCCCTTTGTCAGAATTATGTTTTTAAATAACTAAGGAAATGCCATGCTTCAGTTAGAAGTTCATGAAACTAAAAATCTAATTTTTTTTTCCATTCACTTTCACAGATTCCCTGAAATGTTTTCATAATTCCAGGTTTAGGTCTAATCAGTGGTGGATATAATGGTAATATAATGCACAAATGAACAAGGCAAGTCTGTGTGTTAGAGTAGAAGGAATTAAGATTAAGGAAAAAGAAAAGAATATCCCTTTATCATCTTTAAAATAGATAAGAATTAGAATTGTTGTAAGAAACATATATGAACAAGGGTTAAGATCAAGAACAAGGGTTAATTGGTCTTACTATTAGTGGTCAAAAGACACTATTTTGAAGTAGTTGATGTGAGGTAGGTTTTTTCCTTCCACTTTAAAAATTTATTTCACCTCTGGGACACAACTTTGTGTTGTCCAAGGTTTAAAGGGTGATAAAAACCTGACCATACTTCTAATAAAAGAAAGTTTTGTTCATGCTGACTGAAACAAGAGAAAATAAATTGTCCAAGATTTCCAGAGGACAAAAACCTCATTATTTTATCTATTCACAAACTAAATATATATAGCTAAATTGAACTAGGCTTTTCTTATGCCTTCAAAATTTAGAAAATTTATTTTTTGTTCACATTGTGTCTTTCCAACAGAATTTTATATCTAAATTATTTAAAACCTACAAGCTGAATATAATTCTTGAGATCTGCAAGTATTGTTAATATGAATGCTAAGAGCATAAAACATTCTAGACAAGGGACCATAAAATTCTAATTTGTAAAATATGTCAATTTATTTTTAATACTTAAGACACACAAGACACCTTAAACATCAAAGTATTTTGTGAATATTAAGTACCTAACTATAGCATGGTTTCTTATGCCTCAAATTCTGGTATATTGAGTCATATTCCCTAGAGGAAAAGGAAACAGACTCTCTTATTCACCTTTGACAATCGGAATACTTCTTGAGGGCATGATTTGATCCCCCATATGTTTGGCTTCAGCAGACAATCTAGGTGGAAGAAAGAAAGAAAAAAAAAAAGATTGATGATGGGGACACAGGCTAGAAACCAAGACTCCTATTATACTTGAGTGTACTCTGAATCAACCTACAATAAGACTAGAAAAGGTCACTGGCAGTTACTAAGGGTTTAATAAATGCTTGAAGATGAATTAATTAACAAGACTGCCCTGTTCAAAATATGTATGAGAATAGAATGGGGATCTGAGCAGTTTATGGATGGAAAACAAGATTCAAGACTGGTCAAAAAAGAAGCTGATTCTTCCCCTGAGACCAGAGGTCAGGTCATAAGATTCAAATTTAAGAGGTAAGAAGTATGGGAGAAACAGGTTAGAAGACTATAATCAAGGGACAGCTAGGTGATGCAGTGGATAGAGCACCAGCCCTGGAGTCAGGAGTACCTGAGTTCAAATCTGACCTCAGACACTTAATAATTACCAAGCTGTGTGGCCTTGGGCAAGCCACTTAACTCCATTGCCTTGCAAAACCTTTAAAAAAAAAAAACAAAAAAGAAGACTATAATCAAGACCCTAGAATACTGAGTAGATTTTTCAATCAATTAGGAAATTTGATGTGATTTCAACACTATTCAAAAGTTAACTAAAGATGTTTTTAGTTGGGGAGGCTGGGTGGTACAGTAGAAAGAGTGTTGATTCTGGATTGAAGGATGTAGGTACAAATTCCAGCTCTTATGAACGTGTGATGTTAGACAAGCTACTTTAACTTTTCTGGGTCTTGATTTCTCATTTTAAAACATAGGGCTATACTCAGTGGCCTCTAAGTTCCCTTCAAGCTCTAAATTTATGATCCTAATTCAGTTCTGACCTATATTTAAAGGGGTCAGTGCTTTCTGGTTTAGAGAAAAGCTATGAAGAAATGAGATGTCTTTGACAGCTTCTGAGTAGACAATGAGATGGATAAATTTATCTATGGATTAGAATATATAACAGTAGATAAAGGAAGATTTCATGTTTGTCCTTCCAGTACCATCAATAATATTGGGTATGGGTAGGACACCAAGACTGGGTCAATGTCAAGATGGTTTCTATTGGTCTATCAGGAATTAGGGCTAAAAATCAAGAGCCGATTACTGAATCCCCCTGAACTATGATAATTATGTGACATGATCCAGACACATTTTACTGGCTTTAATGACCAACATCTTAATTTACTGGATGCTCTTCCTTCTTTTCCTTCCTTTTGACTTGCTCCACTTAAGTTGTAAAGGTAGAATGAAGCCTGCTGCTGCAAAACACCTCAGGGGAAACATAAAAAAGTAGAGATAAGAAAGGGTAAGGAGGGAGCTGTGGGTAGCAGAGGAACAGGAAAAATTGCAAGGTTCCTCTAATTTGATTCTATTCTTCAGCACCAACTAGAGATGGCTATTCTTCTTGGACTTCCTCTGGGAGATTCAAAGCCATGACATTATCCTCTGCTGTGATTTTGATTGACCATCTGATTCCCCTGTCCTCCATAAAAGTGTTGGATTGACAAACCTACTATGGGAAATTTTCTCTGAAGGGCCCTCTGACCTAGTACCACGTCTATACATCCTTACACATAGGTCACTATTTGGGGATGTATGGATAGTGAGATGAACCAGATTATAGAGGGGATTGGCAGAGTCCTGGTCTAGGCCACATGTTATGGCTCAAGGGAGGAAAAAAACCTACGCAGACAGGAGGTTTGTGAATGAAACTTTTTTTTTAGTTCACCAATCAGTTATTTTGTTAGCACAGGTATATTGTGCAAAATGTGATTTTATTCTTTTCTTTATAAACAAATATCTCATGCTTGAAATCCCATGGCTAAGGTTTAGAAAAGAAAATAATGAATATTCTTCAAAGGCCTAGGTCATCCTGGTGGCAGGTCAGACTATGGAGATTAGAGAATAAGGATAAAACAACAATCCATGATTTGTTTAAAAACAAATTAAGCTGTGAATAGTACATCAGCTAGGACAACTGGAGATCAAGATCAGAACAACGGATATGTAATTCCCCCAACTTAAGTCAATGTAAAAATAGCAACAGGGAACCAGTTTGGAGGGTCCATCATCATAGAAGCTCTGAAAGAGCTAGAATTCATTTGATTTTTTAGAATTCACATGCTACCTCTTTTGAATCCTCCAAGTAAATATATTAATCCTATTTTCAGAAAGTAGAAGGGGCCTGTACAATTTAGGATAACATAGGTGATTATCATATCTTCCAGTGTCCTCATTTTACACATAAGAAAACTGAAGTCTATCGAAATTAAGTGATCCTGTCCAAGGTCACACAGGTAATAAATGGTAGAGTCAAAATTTGAACCAAAGATTTTTCATTACAAATCTAAAAGTCTTTCTAAAGTCTGTTAGAGAAAGAGTCAGTAGATTAATAAAGGGCAACAACATGATAAGGATAATTAAATTATGTCATTTTTTTTTTGTTCATAGGCAAATAATAGTACATAGGGTACTAATCCAGGAGTCCAGAAGACCTGAATTCAAACCCAGTCTCATATATATTAATTAGTTGCATGGTCACTGATGGGCAAATCACTTAAACTCATCTGTAAAATCAAAGTAATAGCACAATCTATCTCTGAGGGTCATTGTGAGGATAAAAGAAGATAATGATTGCAAAGTGTTTTGTAAACCTGAAAGCACTATATACAGGCAAGTTGTTGTTGTTGTTACTGTTATTATTATATGCACCCCAAGGCCTTACTCCATAGGTGAATTTTTGGCATGGTAACCACTGTCCTTTTCACTGACTCCCTTGCCTCCCTTAAAGAAAAACCCTATTTTCCTTCCAGCATATTTTTCTAATTTATTTTCTTGCTTTACTTTTTTAATATAGATAGGTTTTGAATGACTTCATATATATATTTGTCATGTCTGACTCTTTGTGACCCTATGGACTCACATGTCGGGCCCTTCTACCTTCTATTATCTCATATTCATCAGTTCCAAGACACTTCTATCCATTGCATTCTTTATCATTCCCTTTTCCTTTTGTCTTCAATTTTCCCAACATCAGGATCTTTTCTAATGAATCCTTTCTTCTCATTATGTGGTCAATATACTTAAGTTTCAGCTTCAATATTCATTCTTCCAATGAAGGTTCTGAATGAATTGCATAGACTGATTCAATCTCCTTGCTAAGAAACTCTCAAAAGTTGTCTCTAGCATCACAATTAAAAAACTTCAATTCACATGTATAACTGGTATCCTACTGGTTGCCTTCTTGGTGGGTGAGGAAGGGCCTGGAGGAAACCCTATGACAGAACTTTTCTCACCCCAGTTTCTACGACTTGAAATATAGGAAAGTAGATTAAACACAGGAATATAATAGACTCTCTCAATTTTCAATGAACATTTTACACCTTGGCAACTGGCAAATACTACAAATGAGGACTTGATTTATCCTTTTGTTGATTGTATGGATTTAACCAAGTGATCAAGAAAATTCTAATAATTTAGAAAATACATAAAAGTGAGTGAGGTACACATTTTGTTTTCACAAGAGGGAGTTATGAAATATTTACCACCAAGGTAATGTTAGATCAGTGCTCCCCAACTTGATTCTTACTCTTGTTTAAGTGCAATAGTACTCGTGCTATTACCTATATTTTTGCTTCTCTTCATAAAATTTTATTTATCTGATTACTTAGGTATCAGAACAAAGAAACAGAGGGAGCTGATATATCTTGAGCAGGAAACTGCTTTGAGGTCTCTGGACTACATCTGTAAAGTCCTCTCCAGGACTCCCATGCCTGGAATGCACTCATTCATCACCTCTAAGAAAGAAAATGAAACTCTATTTTCCTTCAATAAACAAATTAATACTGAGTAGAGAATGAAGCATATTTTTCCACTTCATTTTTCTTGTCTTTTTTCCAACATGGCTAATATGGAAATGTTTTGAATAACTTTGTATATATAATGGCTATCATATAGCTTGCCTTCTCACTAGATGGGGTAGGAGCTAGATGGAGGGAGAGAATTTGGGACTCAAAAAAAAAAAAAACAATCACTTAAAAAAATACCAAAAAAAAAAGATACAGTTCAAGAACTATGAGGCATTATATCATCTCTCAAATTGCCTTTACTCCATAACTACCAAATATTTACCTAACTTTTATTTGTTCTGCATATATTTATTCTTTATATATTTACACAGGATGTCTTCAAAATTTGAGTACAGTTTTAAACAATTAGAGCATTAAGCTATTCTAACAACAACCTTGGGAGCAAGGTTCCATTATGATCTCTATTTAACTTAACAGATGAGGAAAACTGAGGCTGAGATTAAATGACCGTTCAGAGTCACATAACTAATAAATATCTCTAAGGCTAGATTTGAGTCTTTCCCCATTAGATTGGAAGCTTCTTGAGTGCAAAAATTGTCTTTTGGCTTTTTTTTTATATCCCCAGCACTTATGTCTTGAAATTTAGTAGACACTTAAAAAATGTTTATTTAATGAATTAGTTTAACTAGGTTTTTAGAACTTAAATCTTCCCTAAAGTGTTGAGGAAGCTTTGCATATCTATATGCTGTCTCCAATGCCTAACAAAGTACCTGATACATAGTAGTCACTTAAATTTTGGTTGCTTAATTAATTGATCAACAGTTCTCACAGGTATAAAATATGTGGTTTGGAAGTGTTGAGACTATCACTGAGTCCAACATCCCAGAGGACAATTCCTGTAATGGCTAGGACAATCCAGGGGAAGGAACACTAATTGTGGAAGATTTGTGTTCAAAATTTTAATACCATTGCAATCTACATGAGGTTGGATGACTATATTGTCTTCTTTGGGTCTCCGTTTGCTCATCTGTGATTCTGAAAGGGTTAGGCTATGTGAAGATGTACCTCTTTGGCAGTTTGGGGAAACTTACTTGTCAAATTACTTTTCAAAGTAATGCTTTTTTTAATATGTAAAATCAAATACAAAGAATCACAAAAGAAATTATTTTAAAATGTTATCATCAAAAATAAATGTAAAAAAAAAAAGTCCACAGACCATAGGTTAAAAAATCCCAAACTAGGTGGAATCTGAAGGCCTTTCCAGTTTTAAATATCCAATCCTATGATTCCTCAACCTCACACAAAATCTGGTAAAATGAAAAAAAAAATGGCTAGTCAAAGGCCTTGGGCTGCATTCTACTCTTTACCACAGCTACCTAAATGACCTCAGGCAAGTCCCATAACCTCTCTGGGGTTCAGTTATATCATTTTTTTCAATAAGGGAGCTGGATGTGATGAACCCTAAGGTCCTTCCCAACTCTAAATTTTACTCATTGTTCTTATGACCATCTTACCAAAATCTACTATGAAAGAAAAAGAATTTCTCTGCTATCACCTTTCATGGATAAATAAAAAAAAATGTGTTTCCAAGAGATTTAGCAAAAAAAAAAACAACAAAACCAAAGTCTTTGAAAAATTAGCTGTACTATTCCCCCTCTTATTAGTTTAGACAATTGAATTATAAATTCAAATATTATTTCTATATAATGGAGAAGAAGTTGGCACAGTTAGTGATTTCTCACATTTGAGAGATGAACAAGCTAAACACAGAGGTTAAAACAAAAGGACTATAAAACAGAACAACTAGAACAGCATCATGCCCATGAGGAAGCCCAGTAAATGCTACTGGGGGTATTCACTTGCTTAACAAGACTACTGAGGAGTACGGTAATTAGCCAATCTCCATAAAGTGCTTTGTCTGAGCAGCGAAACAATTGCTAATCATTTTTTATCTATTACATCACCAGAAAAAATATTTATTCTTGAAATAAGTGCCTTGGGAAATATGATTATGATCCTGGAGAATACACCAATGGAAGCTATAAACCTGCATCACATTTTTTTCCTCCTAATGTCTGGGCTCTGGTGACATCCTATGGCAGAAAGTGAAAACTAGAAAGGTATTTTTGCTTTTGCATCATATAAGTTTTCTTAGTTCTCTTTCCCCTATTATTTACTCCAGCATCAGGAATAGAAGACACAGACCAGATTATTGACACATGGTGTCATTTTAATGTTTCCCAGTTTCAGACAGGTCTCTCTGTTACCATTTTTCCCCTGGTAGCTGATGTGATACCAGATAGCCATGAATACCTGTTCACTGATCTCCCTTATTATCTATCTATATATCTATAATTTCAGATATTCATCTGAATATCTATCTATAATTTCAGATATTCATGACCATGTCTCATTGGTCAAATGAACAGTTCCTAATCTGCCAAAAACTATGTGAACACTGGCTCACTTCAGAAACTAAATCCAAATTAACAACATTTTTGACCAGTCAGAGCAACAGACTCAATAGTTTTTTTCTTTCTTAGAATAATTTTAAATTGTTTTCTAAATTTGAGCAAGCTATGTTAGCTGGCTGGCATACCTGTTTTTACATAATTAGCAAACTTCTGTTTATGAACCACAAGAGACTATCTTTAATGGGTACAGTGGATCAACTGAATCCATTGTGACCAGGCTGTCAAGAAGAAGAATACATTCTTACTGCTCTGCTTGTTCTTGCAAACCCAAAAGTACAGAAGGAGACTCTTTTTATTTATTGCATATGATGATGGTAAAAGTGTCTGGAAATATTAAAAGCAAGAAAAAATGTTATGACCTAGAAATGATTTAGGAAAATAGGAATGTGAAAGAGGATCAAAATAGAACATCTGGAAGTGGAGTTATAGTATGAGATGGTCTCACTTAGGTCATTGTTGTTCCTCATCAATGACTTTATTATCTTTTGTTGACTCTTTTATTATGTTCACCCCATTTTTCTACAATCCATGGCCATACCACCCTGAAGGAACCTGATCTCATCTGATCTCAGAAGCTAGACCGGGTCTGGCTTGGCAAGTACTTAGATGAGAGACCACTTGGGAGTACCAGTAAATACTTAGCAGGTAATTAATAAATTCTTTTATTGATCAATTGACTGATTGACTTTGCCTCCCGCTTTACTGAGAAGATAAGAGGTTATGCAATATGAACTTCTTTAACTTCTCTCATCTTACCAAAAATCTTCAGTGGCTTATTGCTAATTATTGGAAAAATTCCAAATTGTTCACCCTGTCTTTTAAGTGTTTCCAGAATATGATTCAAACTTATTTATCCAG
This sequence comes from Macrotis lagotis, assembly GCF_037893015.1. Taxonomy (NCBI): domain Eukaryota; kingdom Metazoa; phylum Chordata; class Mammalia; order Peramelemorphia; family Peramelidae; genus Macrotis; species Macrotis lagotis. The sequence continues at coordinate 133,616,623 of NC_133659.1, read as the reverse complement.
CCTTACATCTAATTCTTCAGCCATCTATATGTTCTATACTCCAAGCAACCTAAGCAACTATTTCCTGGATGCTTTCCTCCTTCCCTCCTCTAGAATGCCTTCGCCCCACATCTGCACCTTTAAAGTACATCTCAGTATTTCCTTCATGAAATCAGCCCTGATCATACCATTCAGATAAGATTTCTTCATCTGAACCATAGTATTTCTATTTTGCCTCTATTAATGCATTTATATTCTGCCTTGCACTATATTGTTTGCACACCTGGCTCACCTCCCTCTGTGTTCATTCTTATTTTGGAGCACAATCCCCTTGAAGGCAAGAATTACAATTCACTCATATCTGATGCTTCCCTCCACTCAAGCAATTAGAAGAGTAAATCATATATAGGAGATAATCATCTTTTGCTGAATTGGATGACATTTCACAGACCCTAAAGATAGCACTGTAATGAAATTTCAGGATGTAAACAATGTGTGCTGATGCAAAGAAACTATGGTATTTCAGCATTTCAAAACAAAATTATGACCTATTTAAAAACATTTTAAAAATGTATGTTCTAATCTTTACAACTAATGTTTCTGACAAAAGGACTCATTTCTAAAATATACAAAGAACTGAGTCATATTTTAAAAAAAAGCCATTCCCCAATTGACAAATGGTCAAAGGATATGCAAAGGCAAGTTACAGATGAGATCAAAGCAATCCATAGTCATATGAAAAACTGCTTTAAATCATTATTTATTAGAGAAATACAAATTAAAGCTTCTCTGAGGTACCACCTCACACCTCTCAGACTGGTCAATATGACCAGAAAGGATAATGATCAATGTTGGAAGAGTTGTGGGAAATCTGGGACACTATTACACTGTTGGTGGAGCTGTGAACTCATCCAACCTTTCTGGAGAGAGATTTGGAACTACACCCAAAGGGCAACAAAAATGTGCATAACCTTTAATCCAGCAAGACTACTACTGGGTCTATACCCTGAAGAGATGATGAAAAAGGGTAAAAACATCACTTGTACAAAAGTATTCATAGCAGCCCTGTTTGTGGTGGCAAAGAATTGGAAATCAAGTAAATGTCCTTCAATTGGAGAATGGCTTAGCAAACTGTGGTATATGTATGTCATGGAACACTATTGTTCTATTAGAAACCAGGAGGGATGGGAATTCAGGGAAGCCTGGAGGGATTTGCATGAACTGATGTTGAGCAAGATGAGCAGAATCAGAAAAACACTGTATATCCTAACAACAACATGGGAGGTGATGATCAAACTTGATGGACATGTTTATTTCATCAGTGCAACAATCAGGGACAATTTGGGGCTATCTGTGATGGAGAATACCATCTGTATCCAGATAAAGAGCTGTGGAGTTTGAACAAAGACCAAGGAGTATTCCCTTTAATTTAGGGGGAAAAAAACTGATACCTCATTGTCTGATCTTGTTATCTCTTATACTTTAAGTTTCTTCATTAAGGATATGATTTCTCTCTCATCACACTCAATTTGGATCAATGTACAACATGGAAACAATGTAAAGACTGACTAATTGCTTTCTCAGGGGAAGGGAAGTAAGATTGGGGAAAAATTGTAAAACTCAAAATAAATAAAATATTTAATTATAAACTTTAAAAAAAGTATGTTCTAAAAAAAATATTGCTCCTTTATGGATTATTTCAAACTGCAATTGTTTTGCAAGCTCATTGATATGGAGAATTCCTTTCACTGATTCAGGTTGCACTCACCCTGTATAATTCTTTGCCATGTTTTCCTAAAGCTGTTCCCCAGAATATCTATTTAATGACTTAATGTCCTTGACATCTCTCTCTCTCTCTCTCTCTCTCTCTCTCTCTCTCTCTCTCTCTCTTAGATTTTTTTAATATCACTCAAGTTGACTAGGTGTTATTTCTTACTCTCAATATATGACCAACTCACTTCCTTCCTAATCATACATTTCCTTGAAGACATCTTTTACAACAGCTCATGACCAGAGATCAAAATTAGAAATACTGTGCAAACTATGTGTGCCCCCCAGTGGGATTCTATAGTGTGATATTCCAAGATTTGAAATCATACAATATTGCTGAGATAATATTTGTGCTATAAAAAAAGATGAGTCTTTATATCAGGGAATAGTTTGGGATTGCTGGAAGTACTAACTGTCTAATCATAGTCCAAGCTTTACTATGGATTCTAGAAGACTGTTCTTGCAAGTAGTACATTCTTTTAGGTTCTGTCATGCTAGAAAGATTCCAGAGTATAATCTTGGTGATGCACTGGACTAAGATTAGACAGTGAAGGAGAATTTTGTGGAAAATATTACAAAATTAAATTTAAAACAATAATTAAAATTAAAAGTAGATCTTATTAGAACTCTCTGTTTTGGGGGGGCACTGGGTGATACAGTGGGATGGAGCACCCACCCTGGAGTCAGGAGGATCTGAGTTCAAGGAATTCAAAGGTGGTAGGTCTGCATACTTTGGTTGTCATCTTTCTCTTCATATTTTTGCCAAGAAAAAAACTATATTAATTTTAGTACCTAAGTCAAGCACAAAGAACTAGAAAAAGTGTGAATTGTTTGGATAGTTAGGGAATAAAGAGGGAGAAATAAGAAAACTTAATGGTTTCTCTCAAGATGGCAACTGTTCTGCAATATATAGTTAAAAGCTTCTCTTCAAAGCTGGAAAAGTCGGTTTTTTGAAATTAAGCTGATCTTAAACCTACAAGTGTAATAACTACTAGTGAGGTTCTGTATAAGACCACTAGTTTACTGTCATTAATAAAAAAGTTCTGAATGAGTATTACGTGACTTTCTATTTATACCTGCATGGAAAAACTAGAATAAGACTAAGCTCTTACTGACAAAAGTGAAGATTGAGGAAAAAGATTAAGGAAAAAAGTAACAAGATATCTGTAACTTCAAAAAAAGCACAATAGAACAAATGCTCAAATAAAGGCCTTTTTAACTTGATTTGTATTCCTTTTTAACTTCTCTAAAATAAATCAGGGTTTAAAATATTTTTGAATATTATCAAGTTATAAATTAATATTAAATGATTTGCTAAATTAGGAAAAATTACTCACAGAAAAATTATGATTAATACTTAAAATAATTATTAATTTATTACAATTATATATGATTATAAATTAATAATTTATTTACTAATATTCACCTCAATTTCTCATGTTTTATAGAAACCCTTGCTATTTGCACCATGTAGTCAAAGTCTAAGTTATTAGTATGGTAGCAATGACCTGAATTGCAGACATAGAGAGAAAATACAAGCTTAATCCTATAAGATGATAGAAAAAAAAAATTACAGTTGATAAAAGTTAAAATACATTACTCATAGATTCAAAATTGTAACAGGTAAAAATGCTCTTTTTAAATACAGTTTTATATTTCAGAGAAAAAATTTTAAACATATCTGTTAAAATATATCTATCTGTCCTCCTAAGAGCAGGATCTGGTGAAAAGTTCAGAGAGTCTGTTAATTCAACGAAAGAAGTAATTTCCCAGGTAAGAATTTTCTCAAGTAAAAATTGTTAATTCAAACGGCAATGCTTCCTCTAATATATCCATGGAGTAATTTTCAATTTTGCTTCCTGGTATGTCAGACATTTGAGATAGAGTGAGTGAAAACTGATAGGGGAAAGGAGCTATGGCCTCAATTTCTGTCAAGATAAGAACTTTCCTTGTCCCTGCGCTAGTCCAATCATATCACAGGAAAGAGTACTTTTCCATTTCAAAATTAATTTAGATTCCAAAGCTTCAACAAACATGTGATCATGCACCAAAATGCCAAAAAACACTGAAAATATAAATGAATCATGATTTTAGGAACTCAGATTATAACAAAGCTTTTTTTTTAAATTATACTTTTCCTTTATAGAGATGTTCATGAAAAGTATTGATATAAACATTATGGAGTATATGGAACCTTTCTTTTTGTCATTTACTTCTTTGGATGTGCCTAGCAGCAGAATCTCTTGGTCAAAGGATATAGAGATTAATAACTTTCTTTGCATAATTCCAAATAATATTTCAAAATGGTTGAGCTGATTCATACTTCAACCAACCATCCTGTGTCCATCAAATAGGAAGTTCTAAGAATGCAAAGAAACTGTAAATGGGATAAAATAAAGAGAAACTACCCAAACTGATGCAAAAGTAAATAGAACTAGGGATACAAAAAAACTTTTTAAATGTATTACTTACATTTTTTTCGTATAAAGGTTGGCCAAAGGGGAAAGACTGGGAAAGTGATACAAAAAACAAAAGATATTAAAAATACATTTTTTTGAAAACCAGATGTTATACAAAAATACTAATTTTTTTTCAGCAGCAACACAATTTAACAGCTAATTATAAATCTTTAAATTATCATTAAATAGGATCACAGAATATTCAGGTTAGAAGTGATCTTTGTCCAATTCCCTGTATTTTATAGGGGAAGAAACTGAGGTGTAAAGTTGGGAAATGACTTTTCCAGGGTCCCAGAGTTGATCTTTGGAAGAGTTAGCACTCTATTTAGAAGGGTCTATGAATGAAATAGAAGTATTAGAAATTCCCCTTCACCAGAGGTCTTCAGGCACAGGCTGGATGATCACTTGTCTAGTTTGTGGCTAAGAGGATTCTAGCTTAAGGCACAAATTGAGCTGGAGGGTCTCTGAGGTCCCTCCCAAATCTCAGATTTTGTTACTGAATTTGCCTCAATTCAGGCAAGCCAGAATTAAATTCATAAAGGAAAGTTTAATCAATGAAGAGGGTATTAATCTCATTTAGAAGGCTTGAATGAGAACTAAAGCTTTCTTTGATGACCAGTAGGCAAGGGGAGATTGTCTTGGACTAATACACAAGTTTCTCATGATAATGTGAATTATACTCTGTTTTTTTAATCAAGGACCCTTTTTGCAATCCAATGAAACCTATAGACTCCTCAGAAAAACTTTTTAAATGCAGAAAATATGTAGGATTTCAAATGAAAGCAATTTTACTGAAATGCAGGTATCAAAATATTGCTTTAAAGAAACAAGTTAAAAAACCTCAGGTTAAAAACCCAGCCCTATATGGTGTAGCATCCAGTACATGAGTCTGCCTTGGAATATGGCCAACTTCAATAGCAAAAACACAAGAAGAACTTGTAATAAAGTCACTCATTCAATCACCACAAAGATGATCACCTAGGCAAAGATGACAGCAAGGTTCCGACACTTCATAAAGCATAAAGTGCTATAGAAGCATGAGAGGTGGTTTTTGCTTTTAGAGGGATTAAAACCACACAGCAGTAAATCACTAATTACCTAGTCACTAATTCTAAAACTGAAAATCAAAATAACGTTAACAATTGTTGTTCTTTTTCAGTCTTTCCCATTTGGGGTTTTCTTGGCAAAGATACTGGAGTGGTTTGCCATTTTCTTCACCAGCTCATTTTATAGATGAAGAAACTGAAACAAACAGGGTAAAGTGATTTGCCCACACAGCTAGAAAGAGTCTGAGGCTGCATTCAAACTCAGGTCTGACTCCAGACCCACCACCAACTTGAACCTAATATTAACAATAATAATTTCAAAATAATTGCTAGGCATTTCTAGGCATAATCAGATATCTTTTTTTGAGTTTGTTTTTTTTTTTACTTTTTTAGGGAAGGGCAGAGGAAGAAAACAGTCTTTCATTTTTAGACAGCTTCTATTTTATGACTTTTTAGAAAGCAAGCAAGCAACAAGTATTTATTAAGCCTTCATAGTTACAAAGCTAAAAGCAAAAGTTTGCTCTCATGAAAGAAAATCATACAATCTCAAATGGAAGGAAGTTCAAAGTCTAATCCATCTAGTCTAACCCCAAATTGAAAAAGAATGCCCACCTTATGAACACTCACAACCAGTGAAAGGGAAATGACTTACTCCAGACAGAGTCTATGATTCTTTTAAATACCTGTTAATTGTTAGGATGTTTTTCCTGAGATGAACTCTAAATTTTCTTCTTTAGAACTTCTGCCCCCTGCTCTTAATTCTGTCCTTGGAAGCTAAACCCTGTGTGATCACTTTTTTACATGACCACCTTCCGAAAGCTTGAACAAAACATTCCTGTCTCCTTCTGAGTCTTTTTCTGACTGACTAAAATTGCCATTTCCTTTATCTTATGCTCATGGGACATGGACTCAAGGCCTGTTACCATTCTGGTTGTCTTCCTCTGGATAATCACCAGCTTAATAATATCCTTCCTATTCTTCCAAAACTGAGAACCGAACTCTAGATAGAGTGTCTGAAAAGAGCAGAATAAAATTGTATGATAAACAGTTGATTCCTCAAAGTCGTCTTTTTTTTTTAAGTTTTTGTAAGACAATGGGGTTAAGTGGCTTGCCCAAGGCCACACAGTTAGGTAATTATTAAGTGTCTGAGGCTGGATTTGAACTCAGGTACTCCTGACTCCAGGGTCATTGCTCTATCCACTGCGCCACCTAGCCTCCCCTAAAGTCAAGTCTTTATGGCTGTTGATTTATACTAAATTTGCAGCCCAATAAAACTACTTTTCCAGTCATTTATAGAGGATTTTGCAGGAAAATAAGACCAAAAATAAAAACAAAAAAAATGGGTAAAATGTATATTAGTATCTTATATGCTATGCTAAGCCCCTTATAAATATTATCTAATTTATTCCTCACAACAACCCTGGGAGGCAAGTACTATTCTTACTTCCATTTTACAGATGAGGAAACTGAGACAAACATATTTAAGTGCCTGAGTCTACATCTTAACTGGGTCTTCCTGACCCTGATTCAGTACTATATTCACTGTATCAACCCACTGCCCAGCCATAAGCTGTTTTAAGTTTAAGAAAGATTAGACAATTTTATCCACTTAGTTTGATTATTTTTCACTCCCATTCTAATTTTAAGATTCTGGGAAAAATTTTGTTTTTGTTCAGTTATTTTCAGTCATATCCAATTCTTCATGACTCCATTTCAGATATTTTTGGCAGAGATACTGTAGTGGTTTGCCATTTCCTTCTCCGGTTCATTTTACAGATAAGGAAACTGAGGCAAAAAGGATTAAGTCACATAACTAGGAAATGTCTGGGAGCAGATTTAAACTCAGAAAGAGGTATCTTTCTGACTTCAGGCCCATAACTCTAACCACTCTATCACTTAGCTGCTCCCAGGAAGGAACTATAATACTATCCACCAAAAAAAGGGGGGGGGGAATGACTAAGAGATACAGAGTTTGATGATTACCATGGTATTATCAAAGAAAAAAAACAATAAATCATCTCATTATTATAAGAATGGAGATTGGGAAAATAGTTGGATTCTTGAGAAGAAAGGAAAAGGTTTAATGTATAGAAAACAAAATAGGAATAATAGCCAACATTTATTTAACACTTTTAGATTTGTAAAACACTTTACAAATATCATCTCATTTATAATTATAATAACCTGATGATGCAGGTATTATCTCCATTCTACAGATAATGAAACTGAGATAAACAGTATGAAGTGACTTGTCGAAGGTCACACAGTGAATTTCTGAGATCAAATTTGGACTGAGGTCTTTCAAGATTGCTTCGTTCACCATAGCGCCTTGCTACTTCTAAAATACAAAAGAGGGATGGCTGAAAGTGCAACCCAGTTGAGATTATGCATCATACATTCTGAGCAGATAAAATTAATTCAATGTTGTGATTTTCACAAATTACACACAGCATCCCTGGAATAAGCAGAGAAATCAGATAATGGGGAGCACAGAGAACTGAAGGTCTGTAAAGAGAGAAGGTCCAAGGCCAAATGAGGTTTTCAGGATGTTGCCTAGTGAATCACTCAATGTAGGGTTAAGCCTAAAATGAAGTCAACTGAAATCAGAGTACAGGAAATGCAGTTAATGAATAGAGGGAATTCAAAGGAGAAGAAGTCAAATAGAGATGGAGACAAATGGTGATCTTAGAACACGAAAAGAATCTTAAGTTCATCTACCTCATTTTCCAGAGAAGGAAACAGAAACCCATGGCCACCGGAATAGTAATCAGAAGATCTAGTATTCAAATACAGGCTCTCTACCATTTATTAACTACAGTTTTCAGGAAGTCATCTAAAAACTTAGTCAATACTTAGAGGGTACTTTAAAGACTACAGTGTTATTAACATAGGTTATTCATAGGTTCATGTTATTATTCAGATAGTTGTGTCTGACTCTTCATGGTCCCATAGAGACCATGGCCCTTCTATTCTCTACTATCTCTCAAAAACCATCCAAGTTCATGTTTGTTGTTTTCATAATTCTATCCATCTCCTCCTCTGCCACCCCCTTTTCCATTTGCTTTTCATCTTTCCCAACATCAGGGTCTTTAATACTAAAGCTTCAGCTTCAGTATTTGACCTATCAATGAATAAACTGAATTAATTTCACTAAGTATCGACTGATTTGATCTCCTTGCTTTCCAAGGGACTTTCTAAAGTCTTCTCCAGTGTCACTGTTCAAAAGTGTCAATTCTGGGGCACTCAGCTCTTCTTACAATTCAACTCTCACAGTCTTATGTTATTAATGAAAAAACATAACTCTACTAAATGGACCTTCATATGGACCTGCTATTTAATATGCGGTCTAGATTTGCCACAGCTTTCCTTCCAAGGAGCAAATGTCTTTTAATTTCATGGCAGCAGTCATTGTCTGTAGTGATCTTTGTGCTCAGGAGTATAAAATCTGATGCTTTTTCCTTCTTCTCCTTCTATTTGCCAGAAAGTACTGGGACCAGTTGCAAGACCTTAGTTTTTTTTATGTTATCTTCAAGTCAGTTTTTACACTCTCCTCTTTCACCTTCATGAAGAAGCATCTTGATTTTTCTTCACTTTCTGCCATCAGGATGGTATCATCTGCAAATCTGAGATTGTTGGTATTTCTGCTGACAAACTTAATTCTGGCTTTTAATTCATTTAGCCTGACATTTCACATGCTATACTCTGCATAAAAGTTTAATAAAAAAAAGGATATATATATATATATATATATATATATATATATATAGAGAGAGAGAGAGAGAGAGACAGAGAGACAGAGAGACAGAGAGAGAGAGAGAGACAGAGAGAGAGAGAGACAGAGAGAGCCTTATAGTACTCCTTTCCCAATCTCAGATCAATAAGTTGTTACACATTCAGCTCTAACTTGTTTCTTAACCTGCATACAGTTTCTCAGGGGACAAATAAAATGCAATGGAACTTGTGGAAGACTTGCCATATTTTGTTATGACTCACAAATTTTAGGGCTTTAGTGTAGTTAATGAAGCAGAAGCAGATTTTTTTTCTGGAACCCCCTTACTTTCTCCACAATCAACAAATGTTGGCCATTTGTCTCTAGTTCCTTCTGCCTCTTCAAAAATCAGCCTGCTCTTCTAGTAATTCTCAGTTTACAAACTGCTGAAGCCTAGCTTGGAGAATCTTAAAATCTGATTATTATTTTGCATTGTCCTTTTCTTTAGGACGGGGATATAAATTGATAATTTCTAATTCAGAGGCCACTGTTTAGTTTTCCAAATTTGCTAGAATATTCAATATAATCCTATGATAGTATAATCTTTTAGGACATTAAATATCTCAGCTGTTATTCCATCACTTCCATCACCCTCACTGTCAACAATGCTTCAATTTAGCCATTTCCTAATAACAGGATTTTGATTTTGGAGATTTGTTGCTGTTTTTTTACTACGATTAATATTGTACAGTTGTATCTTTTTTTATTCTCTTTCAGTAATAACCTTAAGGTATAATCCTGGTAGTAAGATCACTGAACAAAAAGGTAAAACCTGTTTCATAGTCTATTGCCATATTGTTTTCTAAAAGAATTGGGCCAATTTACATCTCCTCCAAACAACATAATAGTGTGCTTTTTCTAAGCCTTTCCAACATTGAATTTTATCACTAGAAATTATTCTTACCAACTTAATAGCTGTAAAGTGGAACTTCATGATTGTTTTAATTTGCATCTTCTGATGATTATAGAGAAGCAGACAATTTGAGGCAGGCAGGTAGCACAGTGGGATAGGGTCTAAGAATTGGAGTCAGGAAAACCTCAGCTCAAATTCTGTCCCAGAAACATGAGTTATGAGGTCCTAAGAAAATCATTTAAACTCTTTTTGCCTCACTTTCTTCATCTATACAATGGAAATTATAATAATAGGACCTACCTCACAGAGCCATTAAGAGAATCAAATGAGTTAATTTTGCAAACATTGAAGTGGTATACTGTTGCTATTATTATTGTGTATTTTTTTCTAATATGCCATATCCTTGGGTCTCTTTTTTTGCTGGGGAATTGCTCTTATATTTTGATAAGTTTCCTCTACTACCTGTTAAAGAAAACTTAACTCTGATACATCCTGATTGTGTGAGCCTGAACAAATTACTACAGGGTTCTCAGTGCCTCAGATAACTAAAAATATAAACTGCAGAAAACATTCATATCTCTACTGGAATTCCCTAGAATAATGAGGTCACAGGTCCAGTAAAGCATGTACACACACACACACACACACACACACACACACACACACACACACAATTGATTGTATGACATGGAATATCTCAGATTATATTCCTGAGGAAAAAAGTTACAAATTAAGCACATTCAAGTGAAAAGGAATTATCATTTTAATATAGCCATCTTTCCTGAGGAACATTTGAAAATATTTACTTAGATGATAATGATTTGGTTGCAATATACAAGGTTTTTTTTCTGAGAAACATTTGAAAATACTTAGTGGACTTATGATGATTTATCTTTGCAGTACACAAGGTCCGAAACACATGGAAGAAATGAAAATTGTGGCAAAAGGACCATAACCAATCAATATTATTCAGAGAAATGCACTTTTTGTCCCTGTACTCTATCATAGTGATAGACTAAAGACTCTCAACAGCTTTAGATTCATTCAATGACCACTTTCTAATCATAGTAAAGCTTTTTTTTCCTGAAGGCCAAAAGGAAATTTCTAAAAGGCAAGGATATTATTTCAATGTTCCAAGGATCTGTGATTTCACTGGTTTAAAATCTTCCAACACCAGCATAAATCACAGGCCCTCTATGACTTTTTAATAATCTTCATCAATTTCTGTGGCTCACAGACTGACAATATATTAGTCAATCTTCTGGGGTTGAGCCTGTCCAAATGTGAGTAGATTATTCCTTTAGATAAGATACACTAATTCCAAAAGTTCTCAAAATTGTTAAAATCAGACAGAGATTAAGTTCTACTGTCAGAGCCCTCTAAAACCCAGGGTCACTTCCATATCAATGTAAAGATTTAAATATTGTAACAGTATTTCTAAAGTCCATGAAATCAAAGATCAGTTGAATAATAAGAGATGTGAGCATTTTAAAGTACTTTCCATACATAATCTCATTTGAACAACAATCCCATGAGATAGGTAAGACAAGTTTTATTTAACCACATTTTATACATATGCCTAATTTCAATATGCATTTGGACAAGTATCTTACTTGGCTTGCCCATCTATTTATATTATGGAACAGTCAATAGAGATGTATGAGTTAGACTGAAAGTTAAAGAAGAGGATAGTGGGCTTTATAATGATCAGAAAATTGCCAAGGTTCTTTTATTGACCCCATGAAAGCAAACGCCCAACTAGTTTTAAAAAACTAAAATTCAGGGGTGGCTAGGTGGTGCAGTGAATAGAGCACCGGCCCTGGAGTCAGGAGTACCAGAGTTCAAATGCAGTCTCAGACACTTACTGGTTATCTAGCTGTGTGGCCTTGGGCAAGCCATTTAACCCCATTTGCCTTACAAAAAAAACCTAAAAAAAACCCCCTAAAATTCTACTCTTGTAGTTATATGGCAACAAGGAATGGAATACAACAGTCTTGAAAGAATTAAAAATTAATACTCCATAGAGGACAGAGGAGAACACATGGTACAAGGAAGGCAACTTGAACAACTTATGATATATAATCACCGAGGAACTTCAAAAAAATCTGAAACCTGAGACAAAGAACTTTATAAGAAGAGAAAATTATTTGGTCCCAGAGCAAAAATGAAAGTTTGCAAGTGGATAGCACAAGTACTCCATATGGCATATTCACAATGTCAAGAGAAAGGGAAGAAGGTCTCTAGCAAATCAGACTCCTGAGGATCAGTTTATTTTGGATAGACTTCCAAAGTCTGCATAAACAGACAAAAGTCTCACAGGGCAGGCAGACATGGATGGATTTCAATCCGCATCATTCAATGATATCACATAGTCGTTTGAATACATACATATAAGAATATTGAGGTTTACAGTGATTGAAAGATTTGCCCATAGTTATACAGCTAAACTGAAACCAAAAGGAAAATTTGAACAAAGTCTCTCCAGAACTAAAGTCTAGGACTCTGTCCCCAAACCACACCACTTATTCTAATCAAAGTTAATTCTTATCTTAGGTATAACTAAACATCTATTTCCTGAACATTAAAACACATTTTTGCCTCTCATTTTCACTTTCATTGTTTTTTAACACTGCATTTCCCCCCCCAAGCTAAAAATACAAGGACTACTTATAATAGGCTTACTCCCACTACTGATATAACGTGGAGACTCTGACTACCCTCTGGAGGACTCATTATATTGATGCTGAGCTTAGTATAGACAACTTATAACAGAGTCTACTACAACTTAGAATTCTGCAGTTCAAAACTCCCATAGTCCCCCAACTCCCAAACTGATACTACAATCATGAGCCATCACATCCAACCTGACTTCATTTTTAAGTTTTTCAAGTAATGGATATGGAGGAAGGTCGTGTTTTATTATAATCCACTACACCACAGGGCCAATGTGTCAAATTTTCAAGTAAATCACAGAGTAATATTATGTTTTATCCTTTCTGATTCACTAATGCAACAGTAGATTCACAGATTGATTACTCTAAATAATTAAGACATGCCATCATAAAATGTGAAGTTAATACTGTTCAAAAAATAGCTATCATGGGTCTTGATCTGCTAAAATGATTAACAGCTCCATCTTAAAGATGATCCCACTTCTAAACATGTGATACCCCTGTGATTTCAGGGCACAAATCCCTCTATCCATCAAACTAAATGGAAGGGTTATAGAGGTTAATAGAGACAGAGTATGTGTAATAGACTTCTGCATTTCATTCTACACTCAATATACTCCAATGATCATTGAGCTATTTGTAATGTTCTTATGAATCAATGCACCCTTCCTATTCAGGAGAGGCTATAACTATTGTGTGAAACAATAAAGCTTACCTTTGCAAATCCTCATCAAGTTTATCTGATGATTAAATCTTTGTGTGGCTTCATAAACAATTGAGGCGCAAGCATAATCTTAATTAGATGTTCAAATTGCTCTGCTAAAATACCCAAATAAAATGTTAGCAAATACAAAAGCAACCTGCAGCCAATTTCCCTAACATCAGTCCTTTTACCGTGAAGCAATTTTTTTTAGCTCAGTTGCATATCCATCATTTGATATTTGATATAGACTCTTGGTCAGGAGTAACAACGGAAAAAATAAAAATAAAAGATTGGAGAAATAAACTTTGGATCTATTTCCTCAGTAAAGCATCACACATTTTTCTATAGACTGGTTCTAATAATGTTACAGGAAGTGGAAAGTACCTGACCTATATCACAAGATGCCAAAAGTCTGGGATTTTGCCCTATTGCTCAAGGAAGATCTAACCAAAAAGTAAAATAAATAAAATAAAATAAAATTTCATGCAGATGACTCCCAATAATTTAAGGTCAACTCATTCCACTTGTATCTCTGGAATGTTAAAGTTTTCATAATATCTCTATGTCTTATCAAATTCTTTATTTTCCCCTTTGAAGGGAAGACAAAGTAGCATAATAAAAAAAAATAGATGTAAAGTCAGAACTAAATTCAAATTTTGGTTCTATTGCTTACTAGCTCTGAAACCATGGGCAAGTGACTTCACTTTTCTGGGGCCTATCTGTAAAATGAAGAGGAAATAGATGACCTCTAAGGTCCCTTACATATTTATGATCTTTTATCTTTCTTTGTAACCTTCATTCTTCTTAGCTCACTGTCTGACATAGTAGATGCTTAATTCTTGTTAACTTAGTATATTTTGTAAATTTCTATGTTTCCTCCCCCAAAAAGCATTTCACTGTGGCTGGAGCTTTAGTTGAGAGATGTATAAATAGAAAGAATTCTCATCTTGGTAGGAACTTCTCCCATTATCTCTATTTTTACTGATGGCATTACCATGCTCCCAGCATAATCATTGTCATTCTTGTCTGTTGTCTTTCTCCAACATTTTTTAAATCTGGCCCTTTTTTACATTGGTCACCATCTTAATTCAAGTCTTCATCACCTTTTAGCATAATGTAGTGAAAAGATTTCTACATTTGAGGATAAGAACAATTTCATCCTGACTTCACCAGTTGTGTGAATTTGAGCAGTTTACTTAATCTCTATCTCAGTTTCCTCATCAGTTAAAAAAGACATATAGGTTGGCCTCCATGTTCTCTATCTATGATCTTATGACTCTGCTAAACTCCAATTCAAATTCTTTACCAAAATCTTGCAAATTCTTGCCAAAATATTCGACAGGTCTGGCTCATCAGCATTTCCCTATTGCCTGTTGGATAAACTACAGAATCCTCAGGTTATTATTGAAAACCTCCACAGTCTGGTTCCAAATCACTTTCCAATCTCATTTCATATTTTTTCCCTTCCCCAATTCTACATTTCAACCAACAGAGCTCCCAGCTACGCTTCAAATTTGGCATAAAGCCTCACTTCCGTCCTTGGTCTGAGAACATTCACCTTTCCCATTTCTAGTTTTCATAATCTCTCTTCTTTCAAGGCACTATCTTCTCCCTGAAGCTTTCCCTGATCCTCCAATTAAAGGTGTTCACTCTTTGCCCACATTTCCCTACAGTATTTCATCAGAACACTTATATCAATTATTATTATATAAACTGATTTTTTAAGCACTTTAAGGTTTGCAAATTATTTTACACACTTTTATCCTGTTTGATCCTAACTGGATATTTTCCTTTACCTTGTCTTTTTTTATTTCTATTCATGCTTTTCTCCCCTCACTCTGTTTGTAAGCTACCTAAAAAAAAGGACTATGTTATTGTTTACTCTTAAAATCCTCAAGTCTGGGGCAAGTGACACAAAAAATAAAGCACTGGTCCTGGATTCAGGAGGACCTGACTTTAAATCCAGCCTCAAACTTAATAATTACTTAGCTATGTGACTCTGGCAAATCACTTAACCCCACTGACTGCAAAAATAAAAAGTAAAAAAAGCAAAAACTAAAAATAAAAAATCCTCATGTCCTAGAATAAATATATACAGAGAGAGAGAGAGAGAGACAGTAGAAACTAAATAGATATTTGTTGATAAATAAGCAGTATTAAGCCTCTACTAAGTGTGAGACAACTATATTAGGTGGGCAATATACTAAATGAATGAGCTATCAGGTCTTGAGCTCTACTACGACAGCAATGCCAAAACTCATATTGAGAGTGAAATACTTGTTTCTTCTATAGTCTAGCCATATTTATATATAATGCAATAGCTTCATTAAGTCAAATATAGGTGTTTGCTGTTTTTCTGTCATGTCTGACTTTTTATGACCCCCTTTGAGGTTTCCTTGGCAAAAATTCTGTCACCATTTCCTTCTCCAGCTCATTTTACAGGTAACCCTGAGGCAAACAGGGTTAAATGACATACCTAGGACTGCTAGTGCCTGAAGCCACATTTGAACTCAGGAAGATGAGTCTTCCCGACTACAGGGTTGATGCTCTATCCATTGTACCACCTAACTGTCCTAGGTAAAAAACTACAGATTTTTTTATTCTCATTTTACAAATGGGGAAACTGAGACCTAGAGAGTTTGAATGGAGTATTTAGACCCATATAGCCAGTAGGTGGGGCAAAAAAATTCAGATTTCTCTATAGTCCGAGTTTAGCACTCCATACTCTTAAAGATTCAATGATACTTGTCAACAATAGGTGGTCAATAAATTCTGTTGAATTAAGCATTGTCCTGCTCTTATTATGTATGTATGTCTCTCACATTTACCCCAAAATTATTATACTTGTATTAGCCATCACAAACTAAAATGTCAATACGGAGGCAATCTTGCATTCTCAAAGGCTAGAAGTAGAATAGATGTTCTGGAAGTTAGCTAAAATGGCTTTGAGTATAGAAGCCAAGGGAGAGGCTTAGGTCATCCAAGACCACCATAATTAATGCAGAGGATCATTACCAAAAGATTGGTCAATGAAAATTTTTCTGGCCACTGTTAGGTGGCATAATTTATAGAGCGCTGGACTTGGAATCAGCAAGACCTGAATTTAAAATCCTGCTTTAGTCACTTATTAGTGCTTTGACCTTAATCTAGTCCCTTATTTTCCCTAAATCTGTTTCCTCATCTGTAAAGTGAGGGGATGGGAGTTAATGACCTTTAAAACCCCTTCCAAGCTCGAAATCTATGAAACTATGAGTTGGTGAGTAAATCTAAGGCTCAGAGGAATTAACCACAGAGATTAAATCACAGCTTTTTCAAAGGATCCATACAATATTAGTAATTATTAAAAGCTCATAATACCCTGCTGACTATTCTATAAAGGACAACATATATGATATTATCACTAACATTTATGCTAAACAGAATATGTCAATTTTCCACAAGACCTTATAGTTGATAAAGTTGATTTGAGTTAGAGCAAAACAACACAATTTTAGTCTTCAAGCTCATTTTAGATACACTTTCTTAGAGGCAGCTTTTCAGTCACCTCATAAAAATTGAGTCTTCATTTTTCAAAAGTGTCAAAATTGGCGTTGTAAATCCATCTTCTCTCTCAATACGGTGTTCAAGCAGAATCTGAAATTGGATTGCACTTAATTTTGCTCACAAAGACCTGTTCCATAAAGCTTCAGGTTAATTTATAAGACTGAGAATAATCTTAATAGTGTCTCCATTAAATCATCCTCTGAAGCCCTTCTGTAATCCTTGATGTTCCATACTGCATTACCTATAAATTGGCATCATCTTAAAAAGAAATTGATACAAAGCTCAGAAGAGTGACAATGCAACCATTCTTCACTCTGAATGTAAGAAGAAATCTTGATAGACAAATAGACAGATGGATAGATGGTAGATAGATAGATTGATTGATAGATGAAAGAGAGGTAGATAGATGACAGAGAGACACAGAGCGAGAGGGAGGGAAAGAGAGAGAGATGAGAGACATAAATGAGTTTCCAGGAAAGGTCACTAAGACATTTTAATAATTTGTTTTAAGTCAGAAGTAACTCCCAAACTTCACTGATATATATGTGTATATCCGGAATTTAAGATCTATAGTTCTCTAAAAGAACCAAACATTGTTTTCCTAATATTATTGATCTTAAGAACAAATAAAGCAGCCATTCTACACATGCTCCTCCTTAGTGTACTATTTCTGATGCACTTTACAGCTAAAGTCAAGATCTGAAGATAAATCAGAAAGTCCTTGTTTGCAATTATTAAACATAATGCATACAACAGCAACCCCAGCTGCTAAGGTCAACAGTGTCCCAGCAGCTGGAAAAGGTGAGCAATTCCATTCTCTGTGTGATGAGTGGCTTGGCTCAGGATCCCAATTGTGCTGACTTTGGATAGAAGGGAATAAGATCCCAATAGCCAGCAAAACTGAAACATATGCTATGATATTTAAAGGCTTCTGGAGCAAGTTCAGCAGTTGTGGCAGTGCTGAAGTGAAAGAGTAGAGCTCCCATCAAAAACTTCCCAGAAAGGCACACCATGGCTAAGCCAATGTTGGAATGTAGAGGGAGAGCAATGGTGCCTTTGAAGCAGAAAAGACAATGGAAGTGGTCTCCAAGCATTCCTGCTTAATGCTATTGTACCTGACTTCAGACTGACCACCACAACTCAACTTCAAATTGAAAGTGGGGTAGGGTGAGGTAAGTATGGAAAGAAGAAAGAGTGTTCAGGGCCAAGAGAGAAAAAAAGTTATATATGCTATACTCTCCATTACTCTTTCCTTTCCCATTCACTTTTCTTATCAAAAGACTTTAGCAATGGAAAAGTCCTTAGAGACCACTTATTGACTATTCTTCATTCTTAAAATGCATTCCCTCTAGAACCAAACATAAAATTCTCTGTTTGGCTTTTAAATACTTTCACAACCCTTCTCCTTTGTACCTTTACAGTCTTCTTAGACATGACATCCCTCCATATATTTGGCTATCAAACTACACTGGTCATCAACTACTTCCATCTATCACACACATGAACTTCCATCTCCCCACACAGCGTATTTGCGATGGCTTTCTCTTATGACTGTAATAGTCCTGTCTTCCCCTTTAACCAATGCTCTACCTTCTCCTCAAAGAAGTAAAGGCTTCTTTCAATCCCTGGTTTCCTTCAAAGGTTAAGTTCAAAATTCTACTTTTTTTCCAGGATACTTTTGTTCATCCTTCTGAGATTAGCCTTTGTTTTCCCATTTATTTTACCATTTCTTTTGAATGTATTGAGTTATTTGTGTGTTGTTTTATTCCATTATAATCAGCTCCCTTGAGAGCAGAGATCCTGATTTTTTTCCCCATTCTTTGAATCCTCAGCTTAGAAGTACTATCACAGTAGAACATAATATGCATTCAATAAGGACTTGTTCAATATAGTTTTCAGATGAAGAAATCAAAGCTATCTATAAGCATATTAAGAAGTGCTCAAAATCTCTTTTGATCATGGAAATGCAAATTAAAATAGCTGAGGTAACCACTGCACCACCTATCAGACTGGCTAGTATGACAAAAATGGTAAATGATAAATATTGGAGAGGATGTGGGAAAATTAGGAAATTAAAGAACCATTGGTAGGATTGTGAACTGATTCAACCATCCTGGAGAATAGCCCAAAGGGAAACCAAATTATGTATCCCTTTTAATCCAGCAATAACATAATTAGATCTGTATTCCAAAGGGATCATAAAAATATAGAAAAGGACTTACATGAGCAAAAATGTTTGTAGCAGTCCTTTTTGTCATAGCCAAATACTGGAAATTGAAGGATTGCCCATCAATTGAAGAATGACTGAACAAACTATGGTATATGAATGTGATGGAATACTATTGTGCATTAAGAAATGATGAACATGGGGCAACTAGGTGGTGCAATGGATAGAGCACTGGTCCTGATGTAAGGAGGACCTGAGTTCAAATCCAGCCTCAGACACTTAAAAATTACCTAGCTGTGTTACCCTGGGCAAGTCACTTAATCCCACCGCCTTGCAAAAACCAAAAAATTAAAAAAATGATGAACAGATTTTAGAAAAAATGTGCAAAGAATTACATAAACTGATGCAAAGTAAAATGAGCAGAATCAGGAAAACACAATGTATCAGCAATACGATTTCATAATGAATAACACAGCTCTTCTCAGCAACCCAATGATCTAAGAGAGGTGTAAAAGACTCATGAAGGAAGATGCTATCCGTATCCAGATAAAGAAGTGATAGGCTCAATAAAAATTGAAGCTTTTAGTCTTTTTCTGTTTTTTCTTTTGAATTTTACTCTTTCTGAACCGTGACTAATATGGAAATATATTTTAAATGATATAATCTGGATCAATTGTCTACCACTTTAAAAACAGGGAAGGGGAGGGAGAAAAATCTGAAACTGATTCTAAAATTCTAAATTCTAAAAATTATCTTGATATGCAAATAGGAAATAATAAAATATTAAAAATAAAAAATAAAAATCCAAATAGTTTTGGGGTTTACAAAAAAAATGCTTGCTCATTGATTGAACTAGTCTTTTTTTACAAATGAGGAAACTGAAGCCCAGAAAGATAGTTTATCTAAGTTTACATAGATATTAAATAATAATACCAGGATCAAACTATTTAGAAATGGAAAGAAATTCAGAAATAATCTATTATACTATTTCTATTCACCTTTGGAAAAAAGCATAACAAACAAACTGGAAAAAACCCTACCTCCTGACTATATGTTTCATGTAAGATTCAACTAAAATGTCACCTCTTATGTGACTATTTCTCTTAAGTTCAAGTGCCTTTCTCCCCCTACTTCCAACTACCTCATACCTGTATATGGACATGTTTTCTCTCCCAATAGAATGTCAATTCCTTGAAGGGAAAGATTTATTTTTACTTTTCCCTTTGTGTACAGAGGGCCTGGAAGAGTACTTCCCATATAATTGTTTCTTAATAAGTGATTATTGATGGATTAATCAACATATTTAAATTAGCAAATAGTTACTCCTACAGAAACTCATTATTACTCAGGTTCTGATAACCTCGACTATGAATTAATCTAATTCTGCTTCTTCTTTTCTTCCTCCTTTGGGCAATTCATTCTTTGATACAGTCACCATAAAAAAAGAAAGAATTCAGAATTACAGAATCCGAGAGTGGCAAGGAATAGTGCAATAGTCTGACTCATATACCTTAAAATCTTCCCCATTATAACAAATTCAACAAATGGTTACCACACCTATATTTGAATACCTCCAATGAAAGGGAGCCTACTTCTTCTCACAGCAGCCCTATTCCATTTTGGGGACTGTTCTAATTCTTAAAAAATACTTTTTGATGTCAAGTCTCAATTTGTCTTTGAAAACTGTTCCTGTTTCTGCCTTCCAGGGTCAAATATAACAAGTTTAATCTCTTACCCACATAAAAGTCTTTCAAATATTTAAAGACAGCTATCATGCTTGATTCTTCTCTAAAGTTACAGATTCCCAGTTCCTTCAGTAGCTCCTATGTGACATACACTCAAGACCTTTTAATATTCTGGCTGCCAACCCCACTTCCCTCAAGGCTTTACAGTTTAACAATTCCCAGCTTAATTCTTTTTTTTTTTTTAAGTTTTTGCAAGGCAATGGGGTTAAGTGGCTTGCCCAAGGCCACACGGCTAGGTAATTATTAAGTGTCTGAGGCCGGATTTGAACTCAGGTACTCCTGACTCCAGGGCTGGTGCTCTATCCACGCGCCACCTAGCTGCCCTCTTTTTTTTTTTTTTTTTTTTAGCCAGCTTAATTCTTGTTAGAGACTTGGTTGGGAGCTCTGGAAGGAGATATATAGTGAGAGGCAGCTTTTAAATTATTGACTAAAGTTAATGTGTTTGCTTTCTAGTTATTGGTAACTCAGATGACATCTTCACCACAATAACTAAAAACATTATGAACAAAATTCAGTCCCTAAACACCTTTTACTGTCTTTTAATATTTTTTTACTCCAATCAATTTCCCTTCAAGATTTCTGTCACATTCCGAGAAATAAACAGCAACAGTAGAAAAAGCAAAACCTTGACCAAGACAATTTACTAATTTTTTTTTAATTAATAGTTTAATGGGGTTGGCAAAGAACAGGGAAGAAATGCTTCTCCTGACACTAAGGTATATATTCTGTATTAGTTAAAGTTTCTAAGGGCTCTTTAGGGGAAAAAAGTCCACAAAGTATTACTATTAAACTCATGCCAATAATTGTACCACACAGCATCTCTGCCCTTTCTCTCCTTCCTGTCTCCCTGTTCCCTACTAATATTCAATGCTCTATCCAAGGACAGTGGTAAATCAAAGAAAAAAAAAATGAGCCTCTAAGCATACTCAAAATAGCTTTTCAATTATCTTTATTAAGAAACAAAAGTCAGGGCGGCTAGGTGGTGCAGTAGATAAAGCACCAGAGGAGTAAGTGGGTTCAAATCTGGCGTCAGACACTTAATAATTACCTAGCTGTGGGGCTTTGGGCAAGCCACTTAACCCCATTTGCCTTGCAAAAACCTAAAAAAAAAGTCTTTCAGTCCTCCTCTTCCTATTATTAGTTTGGATGGAGGATGCCTGGGTTAATCATTGTCTCTGTTTTGTCACTGATTATGTAACTTTGGCTTATTCATTTCAACATAGTTTCCTTGTCTGCAAAATTAGTTATCTGTTATAAATAATATGTAATTCCCACAAATTAAAAAAATTTAAATCTAAAAATTTTAAACTAAAAAAATCAAATTTAAAAATATTTTCAAATAAATTTATACATTTCTAATTTTATAAATTTAAACAGAAACTGTTAAACACTCAACCTGCAACATACCAGTATGTGGCCAGGAACTTGATGAAAATGTAATTAGGAAATGTTTAATTAATTAAAATAAAAGCCACAAAATTTAAATTAAATATATAAATTAAAATACCACAAAACATATTTAACATTACATTTTAACACTAAATCAATCTTCTTTCACATCATGATTAATATGGAAATATGCTAAAACACAATTGTAGGGGTGGCTAGGTGGCACAGTGGATAGAGCACCGGTCCTGGAGTCAGGAGTACCTGGGTTCAAATCCGGTCTCAGACACTTAATAATTACCTAGCTGTGTGACCTTGGGCAAGCCACTTAACCCCATTTGCCTTGCAAAAACTTAAAAAAAAAAACAGAATCGTATAGGTACAACCTAGATCAGATAGGGAAGAAAGGGGAAAGGGGAAGAAAGGGAAGGTGGTAGAAAAATGTAGAATTTAAAAGCTTACAAAAAGAGATGAATGTTGAAATCTATCCTGAATGTATTTGGAAAAAATGTTGAAAAAAAAAGCAACAACAGCTAAATCAAGACAGATCAGGGATCTTTCTACAACAATTAGTAACTCTGTTTCTATTTGCATTTGACACCAGTGGTCTACATGATTTCTTAGGACCCTCTTCCAGCTTGAAGCTTCTGTTCTCAGGCAGTTGATTTTCAGTTTTGTTATAATGTTACAAGTTCTCACTCTTCATCCCATATTCTCAAAAAGATTTCAGGAAAAGTCTTAGAACCTTAACTTGGTAAAAGGGAAATAAATATTTGTTCACACAAATAAAATTTTCAAAACATTTCCCTCAAAACAATTTGTGAAATGGGTATTATAATTACTATTATTCCCATTTTAAGGGAATGAGGAAAGGTAAACCAAGTGAATTATGGGGAGCTGCCCAAGACCAAATAGCCAATGTCAAACATAGGACTCCAACAGATGTGTCCTGATCCTTTTCATGAATAAATCTTGACATTGATTGTATGGCATTTCCTATGTTTAAAAACATACTTAATCTCATTTTATCACCTAAAAAATCCTACTCAGCAACTGAGGCAAGGGATTACTATTAAAAAAAAAAGAAATAGAAACCAAGTGAAGTTAAAGAACTTGTATAAGAAGCCAAACTCAGGTTATACACCTCACATAAGATGCTCCTTCCAGTACACAGGGCTGGAAAAGTCATTAGAAGAACTTGTAAGAGTCTCAAACTATGCCAGCAACAATATCGACACATTCATTTTTACACCCAGCAAGCAGCATGCTCTTAAGTATTTCACAATACCACACCCCAGCCCACCCCTTACAAAAATGTACAAATCATGTATTTCTTAATCTAATACCAAGTAATAGTATTTTCTCAGTCACTCAATCACAAAACAATAAATCAAATCCTCATTCATAACCTGTGCTGTTTTTCAGGGTGTAAAAGTTTATACTGAAAATTTAATCAGCCCCCTGGAGTCATTAGCTGATTTGAGCTGGTTCCAGTACAAACTTGCTATTACCCTTTTGTGATTTTGCAGTCCTTTTCAAAGATGGAAATCCATTTCCTTAAGTCAATCAGTAGAACTTAAGTAGAGCAAAACAAGTAGAAATTCCAAGTCACTTTCCCTTTCTCCGTTCTACAATCCTCTGGTAGGTCACTTAGTTTCTACTAAAAACAAGTCTGGAAATCTTCCATAATACACACACACACACACACACACACACACACACACACA